>NC_059107.1:142539570-143209570 GCF_020740685.1 Jaculus jaculus
CTTTTTTATAAATTTGCTAGGAAGATATCTTGAATATTTAGCAATGAACTTATATTTTGATAGTAGTAGAAAAGTTCATGTATCTATGTTGTATATTTTCTTTTCTTGTTTTCTTGTTTTAGTTTTTTTTTGAGGTAGGGTCTTACTGTAAACCCAGGCTGACCTGGAACTCACTCTGTAGTCTCAGGGTGTCCTCAAACTCTCAGCAATCCTCCTACCTCTGCCTCCCAAGTGCTGCGATTAAATGGGTACACCAACAAATCTGGCTATATTTTCTGCTGGTATTAATTTAATCACAATGAACTTGTTTCTTAATTCTTTCACTTGGTTGTTAAAGACTATCACTAAGCTGATGACCAAAGCTTTGGACAATATAATAGCTTTAAAGCACTGTGCACCTAGGATGTTGATGTATCTTATGGAACAAGGCTTGTGGGAATATCTTGGTAGTGAAAGAAGTAGTTATAAGAACAAAGAAAACTCTTAAGGTTTCTAGACAGAAAGAGAAAGAATACAGATATCTAGAGTCCTTAGGAATACAAGCACACCAAGTAATTTTGTGATATCAAAATTCTTGGAGATAGTAAGGCACAAAAGTTCATACCTTTAATCTCAGCACTTAGGAGGCAGAGGTAGGAGGATAGTGTCAATTGGAGGTTAGCCAGAGATTACAAAGTAATTTTAGGACAGGTTGGGCTAGAGCAAGAGACCCTATCTCAGAAAACATCAACATCTAATCTCCTGTTTCTATTTCTCTCTCTCTCTCTCTCTCTCCCTCTTATCTCTCCTGTCTCTATTGCTTTTATATTACTTATCTTTTTCTTCCTTCTCTCTCTTCTTGGGCGCTGACCTGTAACTCCCAATACCAGCATGTGGTTATCATCCACAATGAGCTCTCGATCAGAGAGACTACAAGGTTTCCCAAAAGAAGATAGATTCCTGTCAGAGTACTTCATGGGCCCACCATGGCTGTATGCCACTATTATACTTGTTATTTGCTGCTGAGTAGTTTAGACCATAAGTTGCTTGGACAGATATTGGTCATTTTCTCCCAGTCGCTTATGTAGCACCTTCTGGCCCAAGACGAGCTAACTGTTTGAGGACTGACTTTCTTCCAGCTTTTAGCCAGGTCACTCCATGTTCCGTACCAACAGCATATGGTGTCTTCATCAGTAGGATCTTACCACTAAACTTTGATGGGCCATTTGGTAGGGTGATAATTACTTTGATGACTTTGTATGACAGAAGGTTTCTAGATTAGCCAGGTTTTTACCCAGTGGATGTTGTCTAGCATATCAAAAACATTTAAAAATGATTAAGTCAATCTCACCTAATCAAGGTACAAAGCAGCTATGATCTTGTTGATATTGCACTCCCCGTGCAGGTATGGACTTGGCATCCAGTTGAGGACCAGGTCAGTTAAACATCCAGCTCAGCTTCACATGTCTAATGTCCAAGCCAAGGATCTATGACCTGCTCTTATACAACTGATTTCTTGATAACCTCAAGACAGGATCTTATGTTTATCCACAGATGATTTCATCCTAGTAATGATGTCTTTTAGTCTTGCCTCCAGAAATCATTCTGCAGTTTGATTTTCTCATCCATCATGTCCGCTGTTACTCCCTTAGCAGATGTGCACCATGCGCACCTCTGGAGAGTACAGGGCAACAGCAACCATCCTGGTCCTGGGTGCCACCTTCTACCTTTGTAGCTATTTCCCGAGGAGTGTGTTTTCTCAAATATATTTTTTCCTGAGGTGGGGTGGGGGATTCCAGGGTGAATAGTACAAAACAGCTCAACATCAAATAAATTCCTGGCTGGAGATATGGCTTAGCAGTTAAAGGACTTGCCTGCAAAGCCAAAGGACTCAGGTTCCCTGGGACCCACATTAGCCAGATGCACAGGTGGTGCATGTGTTTGGAGGTCTTTCTGCAGAGGCTGAAGGCCCCGGCATGCCCGTTCTCTGTCTCAAATAAATAAATAAATAAAAATAAACTTTAAATCTCTGTCTCTCTAGCCCACCTTCTTCTGACTATTTAGTAAAGAAATGATTGAATGAACAAATAAATGACTGAGATGGGTTTAACTGTAGGTTTTAGATATAAAGATATCTGTTTTTATATTAACCTAAAATACAGCTTCAACATTTGCAGCAGATTGTTATGATATATAGACTCATATGGCTCTCTCTGTTCTCTATGCATTACTCAATAGTCCATTTCTACTCTTATCCATAAGACTACTGTTTATAATTTTCAATGGGTTAAGAGGCTTACAAGAAGCTTTTTTTTTTTTTTCCTTTTTGGAAAAATGAAAATGCTATCTATTGTGCTCAGAAGGGGTTGAACCCAGGTGTTTGTCCTTAAGTCTTCATCTGTAGGCTGCTTCTAGGCTTTTGTTGTCCTGTCATGGTCATTTTATATATTTTTGCATCAATTCCATTTCATCTTAATTACTAATATTTCATAAGATCTGTGTCTGGCAAAGCAAGTCTTGCCATATTTTCAAGATCACTTTGGATTATTTTGATTACTTGTTCTTCCTCATTAATTTTAGTCCATGGTTGTCAAATATAATGAAAACCCTATTGAGGTATTGTAGAAACTTCAGAGTTTCAATTACAAGAAAAATGTCAGCCTATCTTGGATATTGTTTATGGCTTTATTTATTCACATTGTTTATATCCTTTATAACACCCACACATATTTGTGTCTAGGTAGTTCTCTAGGTCTGTTGCTTTTATTAAGGGAGAATCATACTGATATTACATATACATTACAATATGTGTGAATAGTTCATGCACATGAAACATATACACTGGGTGTACTCCATGCATTTGAAATAGTATAATACAAGCATATTGATTTTCCTATAGCAATATTATATCTTATGTATAGCAATTTTGCTAAGTGTCCTAAAAGTCTATGTTTGCACTAGAACTTTTTATGGATACAACCAGATAGGCCATATGTAATTTCAGCTTATGTCTTCCTTTTGAACCATTGGGCCTTATACTTCTTTCTTTTATCTTATTACATTAATCAAGATACCAGTATATTTTGAATCTAAGTAATAATATATACTTTCTATGCTATAAAGTAATTAGCAGTTTTAAAATATTTTCATATGTAGCTTGCTAATGGTCATTTATTTCTCAATTTTATGAATATGCAATTTTATCATCTATATTTCAAGCATCTACCAAAATAATTCCATATTTTCCCTTTAACCTGTTAAGGTTGGAAGTTAGCATTAGGGGCTGGGCAGATTTCTCTAAGATTAAATGCATCTACTTGCAAGTCTGCCAAACTGTGTTCAATCCTCTCCAGCACCTACATAAAGCTGAAAGTGGCACATGAGTCTGTGATCTCACTAAACCTATGTATGGCAGTGGGAGGCAGAACACGGAGAATCTGGAAGCTCATGGGCCAGCTATACCGGAGCACAGGCAGCAGCAAAGACATGAGAGACCTTGTCTCAAAGAGAAGGCGGAAGGAGAGGTTGTTCCCTGGACACCACAGAGGCTCTATGGAACAGCACCTCCCCACCACACACATCTCACACATAGCATACACATTAATAAAGCTAACAGCTAACATTAAAAGTTCCACATGTTGACAAAGAGTATGACTCATATGTCAAGCTCCCACTAGTCTTTGGCTAAAAGAGGGGCTACATCTATCAAAACCTCACAAAATTAATAATGTTTATCTAATTTAACCTACACTGACTTCACTGTCCATCGGAGAATCTGTATTTCTTTTCCGAGGGTAGCAAGACCCAAAGAGATAAACCAGCCCTCACATGTCAGCCAAGACCCTGGTGAAACCACAGAAGTGGGGAGGGGAGCAAGAGCACTGCTTCCATGGCGAGCCTGACAATCAGTGCCAGGGTGAAGGAGACAGATGCTGAGGACACTCAACACCTACCAAAGCAGAGATCCAGAGGCTCCTAAGAGCTCATCATTGAAGTACACTTAAAACACACCCACCAAGGCTTGGGGAATTTTGCTGAAGAGGCTGAAAGATTCTAAGAGTCACAGGTTAGGGTGTCGTGCCCAGAGGCACTGCTTCCCTCCAATAACTGACTGCTGCTCCCACAATGTATAACCCACAACCCCATAGGGAATATCAGCAACTCCACTGAGGAGGGCCCCCTGTGGAATGGAGGCAGGGAGGAGGGAGAAGATGGTACCAACGCATGATGTAGCCATACAAAATATGTTCTTGATAAAATATATAAATAAAAATGTTACACCCTGTTGAAACATTCTTGTATTCTTCTGCTAACAACCAATTTCTATAGCTCTGTTAGTCCTGATATCAGTTGGAAGTCCTGCTTACTACAGGTTCTCAGTGCAGAAATAAAGTATGAATCTTGCCATTCGAGTTCAAGTAGCAGAACTTAATGTAGGTGTACATGTACACAGGTAGTAGTCACACATGTTTTAAAAATACATATGCCTAGTCACTTACTTATAAGTATATGAAAATAGTGTATTATATAAGAAGTAAAAAAACAATATAAAGGCCTTTCTATTTTGTTAATTTTTATTTCAAGACACTCACCAAAGTTCTGATATTTTATTAACAATGAATTTTAATAACTAGTTCGAATAACTGCATATTATAATCACTGCCCCAGTGAGAACATAATAAAGTGAGGTTCCATAGAATTTTAAAGAAACCTAAGCAACATTATGAACAGCATTCTTTTTGGCTAAACACCATGATGCCCTCTTATGAACATTACTTAAAATCTTCGAGGCTCATTTTCTCTTTAGTAATCACGAGCTTAGAGTGAAGTGGCAATGTTGAGAGAAAAAAAAGAACTTTCTATAAATGGTATTTGAAAATTTCTTATGTGAATTCACAGTGTTGCTAGGGAACATGGCTTCTTAGCAATTAGAAAGCTGAAAAAATTAAGCTTCTTACCTCTTTTGGCCATAGGAATACATACCTTGAACCTGATTGAAGATAGTTTGGAAAGAAATTGCACTCTAAGTATTTGGATAGCCACTATTTTATTTTTGGTTTTATTTTATTTAATTTTTTTTAGGTTTTATGAAGTAGGGTCTCACTCTAGCTCAGGCTGACCTGGAACTCACTATGTCATCTTAGGGTGGCCTCGAACTCACAGCAATCCTCCTGCCTTTGCCTCTCAAGTGCTGGGATTAAAGGTGTGTGCCACCATGCCTGGCCTAAGATAGCCACTATTTTATGATCAAACTTCCCTTAAGAGGAACTTACATAATTATATGTTCAAATCATGTCTGCAAACAGGATGACATAATCTATTGGGATAATCAAACTGTGACATTTGTCATAATAATTTTTAAGAGTGTTGCAAAGATTCATTTTATATTATCAGCTTGATTGAGCCATAGGGTATCCAGATATTTGGTTGAACATTACTGTGGGTGTGCCAGTGAAAGCACTTTTATATGAGATTGATATTTGATTGGGAGACTGAGTAGAGAGGTTTGTCTTTTCCTGGAATAGGTGGGCTTCATCTTTTCAGCTGAAGGCCTGAGTAGAATGAAATGGCTGGCCCCTTCTCGTAGTGAGAATCCTTCTTGCTCAGCTGCCTTTAAATTAGGACATTGTCTCCTTTACTTCTTTGATTCACACCAAAACACTGGTGCTTTTTGGTACTTTAGCTGGATTTTTTGGATCTTAGATTCAGAGTGAAGTAAGCCATTCACCATTCTAGATGTCTTCCAGCTTGCTGCTCACACTACAGGTCTTGGAAGTTGCTTTTCTCTGTAATAATGGGAGCTAATTCTCAATGTATGTGTAGGTATGCATATATAAATGTATATGTCAATCATACATATATACTGTACATCCATCTAACTCTTAACTCTTACTGGTTCTGTCTCTCTGGAGATTTTGAATGTAAGTACAATCTCTATAGCCAGAATGCCTATATTTAAAGTCATGGCTGTCACAGTCCAATATGATTTTCTTCTAAGTCCATTAAAATCTCTTGGCTTCAATTTCCTCCTCTTTAAAGTACAAAAGACAATATTACTTATCCAACTAGGCTTTGTGAAAATTAAATGACTTATATATGTCACAACCAGATGCTAACATCAACATGTTTAATCAATGTTACTTATTAATATTGGAGTAACTATTGTTGTCATTTTTTTATTACAGGTTGTATTTTCAGAAAGCACTTTTAAAATTGTATTTCTTATATGATTTCTACTTCTTTTAAAAACATTTTTATTTATAAAGAGAGAGAGAAAGAGAGAGAGAATGAAAGAGTACATAAGGATCTCTTACCATTGCAAGCAAATTCCAGATACATGTTTCACTTTGCACACCTGGCTTTATGTGGGTACTTGGTTATCAAACCCAGGCCATCAGGTTTTGCAAGCAAATCCTATAACTACTGAGCTATCTCTCCAACCCTTGGTTTTTACTTCTTGATCAAACATAACTTATTATTACCAATATTAATCTAGAGAGGGATAGGCCAATAAGGAACATACAACTTTCTGCTAAGTGTGATTTTTATAACATTGCCAAGAAATCTAGCAAGTTAAAAACCATGTACACAGGACAAAAAAAAAAAAAAAAAAAGAAAAGAAAACAGATGTAGACTCTAAAGATGAATGGACACATCCATAGAGTTAAACAGAAGGGGGGAATCATTTAAATGGGCCACTGAAGATATGTCTTAAGTGTATTTGTACCAAAAGATTGGTAAATACATGAAGAAATAAGGTAAAATTTCCTCATCTTAATAAAAGTTGCTAGTGTGGAGAGAGATTGATGCCGTAGGTATCATATAGAAGTGAGCACCAATAGACACTTAGCACTAGAAGGGAAGAAAAATTCTGAATGCAAATTGAAATCACCAGAGGGAACCCAGATAGGTGGAATGTAATTACTCAGACTGGAAGGCACCCAGGATGCTGGATTAATAATCTGCCAGCATTTTTAGAAGGGCAGGGAATTCTAAATGGTCAAAAACCATTCAGAAACTTTTCATTAGGTTTTATAATCACAAAAGATTTTAAAAGTACACTCAATGTAGTAGTCAAAACCATACCAAAAGTAAGAGCAGAATGAGAAGAAAAGAGGAACGTGATATCTTCTATTACTATGTACATTTAATCTTTTTATAGTGTAGGAGAGACTTACATTTAAATAGAATAACAGAAATGAATGATTCCCTCTTTATAGGGGTGTAAAATTTCAGACCTTTACTTTTCCCTCTAAGCAAACTACAGTATCCAACTTCCTATTATGTGAAAGGAATGAAAAAGCTATGATAATGAGTTTCATTGGAGAATGTATTTGAAGCATTTGATGGAATTTTAGGAAGAAACTTTTAACAATAAATCTTATCAATGATTTCTATAATTTTACAGGCAGAAGTAATGATTGGATGAGTCATTTCTTGAGCCATTAGTTCTGCCTTCTGTAGGAGAAACACTTTTTTTTTTTTTTTTTTTTTTTGCACAATGGCCTATTAGGGCCAGCAAACAGGAGTTTGATCCTCAGAAAAATGATGTCAGAAACTGAGATTAATCAACTAAAGGCTTTGGTAGCATCTAGGGACTTGTAAGCAATAGATAACATTGTTCCTTTCAGTTTGTAATGTGGAAGTGCTCGCTATCATTGCCAGTGAGCCCTACGAGGTGAGTTGTGAACAAGAAGCCCCACACAGTTACACGGCACCATCACAGAATGTGGTGGGATCAATGACTGCTTGTAGCAAGCTGTTTCTTTTTATATCAGTTTGTTCCAGGTTAAAGTGAGTACTGTAAGTCAACTTGCCTGACATATTTTGTGAGGTACAATTCCAAAATATGACTATGTAGACCAAATTCACATTTCTTAAATTTTCACCAAGAAACGTTAATATCTGTTGTCAACTGACTGAACTAGTTCATTCCAACATTGAAGAATGAAGACTGACCCAATAAATCAAATCCTACATAATGACTTGTTCCCTGTGCTTTACATTGGATAGGTTCAGTTATCAAGTTTACTAATGTTATTATTGTGTTGTTGGATAGGTTGAGTTTATCACAAATTCAAAAGTAACCATGTTTAGCCTCCATGTAGTGCAGTATAGAACAGTGCCATACAATGGAGTTTGGAAACCATCTTTCCAGAATGTGCTCTTACTTGTGGCAAGATGTCTATTGAGCAGTATTGTCAGGTGATTTGTCATGGTCTGAAGTCATCCAACCTCTAGGCAGCACTAGCCATCCTCTCAGTGTGAGTTGTTCTTTGTCTCCAGATTACCCATGGAGAAGATTCACTGCTTCAAGGTTCTACTCAGCTGTCATCTTACCTGCATGACCATCATTAGCATCTGGGCCAAGCAGTGTCATTCCTGCACTTGTTTCGTCTCAGATGTTGTTGTTTCTATTACAGCAGGTGTCAGTGCACCATGATGCTTATTTACCTGTACTAGGTAGAACTTGTTTAATGGAAAATACATGTCTATGAACTAATGCATCTTTGTATGAAATTTATGTGCCCATATTTCTTTTATTTTATTGTCAAAGTTTTTATTTTGTCAAAAATGTAACATTAATTTCTAATAAGAGCAATATGTTTTCATAGCAGAAGAAACCTGAAAATGCATGAAAAAAATGCTGATCAGCTGTAATCCTAAAGATCAGTACTGTTGAAAATATTCTGATATTTTCTTCTCTTAGATTGTATATGTATGTTACTGTTTTGCATGCATCTGCTTTTAAGCTAACTTGGGATTATTTATATGCTCATATTTTCTCTGAATGGTATGACTCCTGCTGATATCATATGCAGATGAATCAAGTTTCTCAAATGTTTCAGAAAAATAGAGTCATGACAAAGGTAAAGTCTTCTACTTCTCTACAAGAATAAGTAACATAGATTAGATTTGCTTCCTTGCCTCAAGTAAGACAAATTTTTAAGAGAACACTTGTGAAATGATTTGCATAGCATTGGACATTAGAGAGTGAGGGTCAAAGTCTCTAAGAAACTGCAAGCAAGCTGAGCCCTAGAATTGCTCCGATTTACAGGCTTGAAGGAATTTCTAGGCTGTAGTGTAGGAAGAAAGAACTCAGGTGGAGAGGAATACTTCCTGAACTGAGGAAAGACCTGGGAGTCTGAGAAGACCAAGGTGAATAGAGTATGAGAGGGCATATAAACTTCCTGAGATCCATAGAAAGAATCCTTAGAGTAATCCATTTGAGTAATGATCAGTGATCCCAATGCTAGGGAAAGAACCACTGTTTCTTTTTTCAGTATTTTATTTACTTAAGAGAGAGAGAGAGAATGGATATGTCAGAGCCTCTAGCCACTGTAAATGAACTCCAGATAAATGCACCCCCATGTGCATCTGGCTTATGTGAGTACTGGGGAATTAAACTTGGGTTCTCAGGCTACTCAGGCAAATGCCTTGACTGCTAAGCTATCTCACCTGCCCCCAGAACCATCATTTCTAATGGTAGGGATGTCCATTCTCCCATAGACTGAGGAATAGTGCCCATTCCCATCAGCCTAGTTGGAATCAGGTTGAGTCCACCAAAGAATCTTACCACAATTGTGGGAAATAATTAGCCTTTGATGTTGCATTACTGTCTCCCAGCATAACATAATTAAAAAGATCAAAACATTTTCAAATAATTCAATTGCTTTTAAGAAAAAGAAGCTAAAGAATATTTATAAGGATAGAGAAATACACAGCATCAAATCAGGTAAAAGTTTTGAAGTCTGACATTTGATCAAAACTTACTAAGTATGAAAACAAGTTGGAAATATGACCCAATGATGAGATAAAATAATCAACTCAATCTTATCCACAACTGAGATGTTAGAAGTGCATATGAGGACAGTAAAATTTTAAACATGTGCTGAAGCTACATTCTGTATGGTGAAGGAGTAAGAGGAAACCGGAAAGGTATGCTAAAAAACAAAAGACTGAAATCAAATTACAGGATAAAATTTGAAGTCTGAGATGAAAATACACTGGATAGGGTAAAGAGTAAATTCATCAACACAGTGATAACGTTAATAAACTTGACAACTGAACCCATCAAAAAATCAAACACAGGGAACAAACAGAACCAAAAGAAAAACAAATACAACATCTGTGAAATGTGAATTGAAGTCCCTGGTGAAGGGCAACAGGGGAACAGAAAGATCATGTCGATGGCAACAATAACTGAGATGTTTCCAAGTTGTATGTTAATTATCTTACTTTTCCATTAATAATTTATTGCTGATAATTTAATAGTATATCGCATTAGAGTGCACTCCAGTTCTGAAATTCTGCAACTTGTAATTTTTCTCTAAATCAAAGATTACATGTACTTCCAAAGGATCTTCTGTGGTTGCCTATGCCTGTTTTCAATGTTACAGGTGCACTGGTTGAAGTTATAGCTGGGTTTGAAATTTTGAGCAAATTAAGTGCAAAAGGAGGTGTATCCAGTGTACAGAAAGCTGGTCTCTCATGCTTTAAGGAGTTAATACAAACTGACAACCCTTTGAAATCCTTATAAGCTCTGAACTCAGCTAAAGTGTGTGCTGGCTTATGACTTACAGAAAAATTGAGTCAATATCCATCCCATCAGTGCAAAATTAATCAAACAAGTCTTTATTTTCAGTAATATGGAAAACATTCAATACATAAAGCCTGGTACAGTTTGGGCTAATGTCAGAGTATGACGTAACAGTCTTGATATACATCATTTTAATGCATTGAGTGTGACAAAGCAGTGTACAGATGGGTTCATTGACCACTGTCAGCAAAAGTGAAGCTTTTTTTTTTTTTTACAACCCCTTGATTTGCTTTCAAACAATAACATTTTAAAATATTTTTTATTTATTTAAGAGAGAGAAAGAGGCAGATAAATAGACATAGAGAATGGGCACTCCAGGTCCTCAAGCCACTGCAAACGAACTCCAGATGCATGCGTCACCTTGTGCATCTGACTTGCACAGGTACTGGCGAATTGAACCTGGGGCCTTAGGCTTCACAGGCAAGTGCCTTAACCACTAAGCCATCTCTCCAGCCCCACCAAATAATAACATTTTATGCTTTTATTTTTATTTATTTTTAATTATAATTGAGTGACAAGTAATCATGCCCTGCTTGTGCTATGATTGGGACTAATTGCATATTTTATTTTTTAACACAAAATGGCTTTACAAGATGCTCATGACTTCTTGGATTGGACCTCAGGATTTACTTAACGTTCTGAAAAAAGAGATAGTACTGTAATATGAAGCTAGATATTACTGGAAAAGTCAACTAGTAGCAGTAAATGTCAAAATTACCCTTAAATGGCATCTCTAATTATAAATTGACACCACCAAAGCATCAGCAGTTTCCATGAGATCACATGCGGTCACAAGCTCCCGCAGCTGCCGGCTGTATCCCCAGCACTCTCCCACTTTTGCTTTTCCTTCACAACAGTTGATCAGTCAACAGCATGGCCACTGGTATCCCTCCTAAGCTGTGCTGCAGTTTAAATCTCTGACTCCTTCATGTTCCACTGGTTGTGGGGTGGGCAGAGCAGCAGGCCTTTAAGAATGAGACCTGCTCTTATCAGTCACAGTGGCCACTGCTTGGCAACTGGCCTTTGCAGAGGTGAGACTGCTTCCTTCACTGGGGAAAGCAAAGCTGCTTCAGATTAAAATGGAGGCCAAACAGTTCAGGCAGCTGGAGAGGCTTCTGGAAAATGGAAAGATTGGGTTTCCAGGGCTTGGGCAGTGAAGCAGAGGCTGCTTAGGTTTATGAGAAGCAGACAGGAGAACAGCTTCACGTTAGTTTAAAAATGGAATCTGGGGAGTGCTTCTATGGAGAGTCATACAGGCTGAATCATGCTGGGGGAGTGGCCAAGAGAAGAGCCTGACTCTGGGGGCCTCATTTCAAGAGAAATAAAGGCATAAAGACAACTCAGCCCTTAGCACAGCTTCAATAAAAAGCTTGCCTGGATATATGCACAGCTGGGGCAACCTCTGCAGGCATCACTAAATAGTTTTCAGTTTCTATTGAGTTCCTTCTACTATCTGACTCTTCCTAAATTTCCGGTGTGAAACCCCTCCCCTCACACTCTTCATAGAACTAGCAGTGCTGGTATCTACTGGGTGCTTATTAGAAATGCAAAATTATGGCTCCAACTCCAATGTACTGAAGTGTTTCCAGTTTCCCAAGACATGCAGATGATGCATAAATAGGCACAATAAAGTTTGAGAGGAATTGCTCTATGAATACACAGCATGCTGTCTGAATGACAGTCTCAACTCTGGCATATCATGATTACAGTGCATAGGCTACGGGTATCCATCCTTTTTTATTCTCCGTAAATACTCACTAAGCACAATGACTACCTCACAAGCCTGATGCTTAAGGGGTTTGCTATCATTTATTGACCTCTATTCTGTCCTCCTCATTGTGTGAAGTGCTAGGCTTATAAAGATACTGAAGACATTGTCACAGCCCTCAAGGAGGCCACAGACATATGAGGAAATGGTTAGTGCCAAAAAGGGCAGTTTTAGTGTTAAAAATATGAATCAGGTACTGATGTCTCTTGAGGAACAAATGTGGATATATGCAAGGAAGGTGACAACCAAGTTTTATAGAAGTGGAAAGGATTCTGTAGGGGTGAGGACCCTGAATTGAGTCTTCAAAAAGGAAGTGAGTTCTCTTTTTTTTCCAGATGGACCATCGGGCCTTGAGGGCAAGATAATGATAGGAACACAAGGCAAAGTTTATAAAGCAGAAATAACAACTTAAACAAAGGCTTAAGTGTAAGCAACAAGTTGGGCTACTCCAATAATTTAAAGTATGGATTACAGCTTTTGAGGCTGGTGGATTGGGGTCTGGTGGTTGGAGATAAGGCTGGCAAGCGTGGCTGGGGCCAGGCTTAGAGGGTTTGTAGACTAAGCACTTTGGGATTGATCCTACAGAGCAATAACAGGAAGTAGCTGAGGAGCTTAAAGTAGGGCAATAACAGGATCATGTCTGTGTTTTAGAAACATCACACTGGAGGATGTTTGGGGAATGGTGATTAGCCAATTTGGCTGAAGCAGAAAGTACATGGAGAACAGCAGTGGCATCTGGAAATGTGGCTTTGGAACCAGATCACACAGGATTCTGATGGCCATGCTTCGTGCTGAGTAAGCAGTAGGAAGTCCCTGAACATTTCTGAGTAGGACAATACTTTGGCCTGAGAAGAGATAAAAGGCAGAAGGCCAGTTAGAAGGTGATTGCAATAAATTAGGCAAGGGGCTATAGAACCTGATGACTCCAAGAATAGAAATTAAGGGATTCAAGAAGCAGGTGCATAATTATAGGCACAGTTTCATTACTCATTTTAGGATGGTACAATTTTATACATAACTCAGATCTTTATAGATGCTTCTATTTTCACATCCTAACTTAGTGTTTACTTCTGCAACCAATCACTGAGTGACAGAGGATCTTTAAGTTCCATGGGTCACCGAGGGAAATGGCTGTTGTTCTAGCTTCAGGTCATATCCATTCTAAATAGACACAGTCATGTGCCTCAAAGTCACCCAGAGCCCAAATAGGAGTTCATGACCTAATTTTAAAAATCTACCTCTTTTAGTTGTTTTCCAACCCTGATTATATGCCTGTGAAGCTGCTTTGTTATTCTTTATTAACCTTCAAGATAATTAATAGTCTTTGCTTTTCCCTTACCTCCAATTGCTTTTCTATCCCCATGCATTTCTTTCACTCACCAGAATCTCTGACTCCTTGAGGACATAGAAAGATCAAACCACCATTTCTAGTTCTCAGATTCTTTACAACAGGGGATAGGTACCACTCAATCACTTTTCATTGACCTCAGCTGCTGCCAGAATAGTTTTTTTTTTTAAATTTTTTATTTATTTGAGAGCGACAGACACAGAGAGAAAGACAGATAGAGGGAGAGAGAAAGAATGGGCGCGCCAGGGCTTCCAGCCTCTGCAAATGAACTCCAGACGCATGCACCCCCTTGTGCATCTGGCTAACGTGGGAACTGGGGAACCAACCCTCGAACCGGGGTCCTTAGGCTTCACAGGCAAGCGCTTAACCGCTAAGCCATCTCTCCAGCCCCCAGAATAGTTTTTACGTACTTTGGAGCTGTTGAGTTTTATTGTCAGTGCTCTTATTCAGAATTTTGTTAGAAAGTTCTTTAAAGTGTTTCAGCTATACATCACAGAATATTTATTTATTTATTTATTTTTTAAGTTTATTTATTTATTTGAGAGCGACAGACACAGAAAGAAAGACAGATAGAGGGAGAGAGAGAATGGGCGCGCCAGGGCTTCCAGCCTCTGCAAACGAACTCCAGACACGTGCGCCCCCTTGTGCATCTGGCTAATGTGGAACCTGGGGAACTGAGCCTTGAACCGGGGTCCTTAGGCTTCACAGGCAAGTGCTTAACCGCTAAGCCATCTCTCCAGCCCATCACAGAATAGTTATAATTGTAGGTCAAGCATCATGCTTGGCTTGCCTCCCAATATTCAAAATTTAAATGGCTATTTTCTTTCCTTTCTCTCATGAACATGAATATACACACACACATACATACATACATAGGTTAAAAAAGATAGGAAGTATATATGCATATATGTTTATATATAGAAAGGAAGTAACACTGTATATCAATTTCCTGTACATCAATTTGCACCATGTGACAATTTGCCTTCTGGTTCTGGATGACTCTATTCTCTCTAATTAAAGTTTCAACAGGCCTTGAGAGTGATTAGAAACATTCACGCTGTAATATCAACTCTTAGAAAATCCCACGGTTCTTATCTGAGCTTTTCATTTCTGCTAAGATGCTTAGCCAGAATGGAAGCTGCCCACACAAGGCTTATATGAAAATTATAGCTTGCTCAATAATATTCATATCTCCACCCACTTTTGTGTGGAACAGAGCAAGCATTAAGGGATGCATGTGCACATTTGCCATATACAAATTTAAGTTTTCATTTCCATTTCAAACGCACACCACCAAAAATTATATATCAGAAAAAGCACAAAACTCTATGTCCAGACATTTTCCTTTCCAGATGGTGACTTTTTTTGCTTCTCCCTAACAGGAAAGGATAATAATAACCTTGATCTATGAGGCACCTTTCCCCACTCTCCTTCCTTTATGAGAATTAGCAGTGGGATTATTGTATGGGCAGAAGGTATAAGTCCTTTCTTCTTTCATGTAGACACTAACCCAAGTTATCCCAGAGGAGATAATATTTATGAAAATTCAAGGAGGAAAGAAGATTTTCTCTTTTAATGATAAATATTTACTTCCCTCCCTCAAAAGTAACCTAATGCCTCTAGCCTTGTAGCGATATCTCAACTGCTTTCTCCATTGCCCATCTCATGGTATGGGGCATTTAAGTTTGCAAAACACAGGTACACACGATCCTATTCAGTTCTAACAATGGTCTTATAATTTTTTGTGCTCATATAGCAATATTAGCAAATCTATTAGCAAACAATTGTTTTTTATTCTGAGTTGCACCCTTCCTATTTGCTATTGCAGTTTTATTTCTTCTTGGTTTTTATTATTTTCTTGCACTTCCCAAATCAAAATTATTTTTATTTGCAAGCAGAGGGATAGAGGGAGGAAGAGAGAAAGAATGTGTATGCCAGAGCCTCTTGCCACTGCAAATGAACTCCAGGTGTACATGTCACTTTGGGCATCTGCCTTTAAATTGGGGAATCAAACCCATAATGCAAGCAAGCTCCTTTAACCACTGAGCAATCTCTCCAGCCTTTAATGTTATATCTTTTTTTTTGGTATTTATTTATTTGACAGCAGCAGAGAGAGAAAGAGGCAGATAGAGAGAGAAGAGAGAGACTGGGCCTGCCAGGACTTCCAGCCACTGCAAACGAACTCCAGACACATGCCCCCCCCTTGTGCATCTGGCTAACATAGGCCCTCAATGAATGAGCCTCAAACGGGTCCTTAGGTTTTGCAGGCAAGCGCTTAACCGCTAAGCTATCTCTCCAGCCCAATGTTATTTCTTGATTATAGCTCTTCAGGATTTTTAAAAGTCTGCTATATTCTCCATAAAATTAATTTTATCTGAAAAGAATAAGATTGTGAATGCTAACTGTTGGACATACTTACTAATTTTAGATTTCTCTGCATATGTTTGAATTTGGGTTTTAAGAACCCTACTTTGACTCTATCTCTGGCTCCTGAAAGTAAACCTGGAAGTCATCTCCACTTGTGAAATGGAACATTTTAAGTCCTGCTGCTGTCCAGCAAATGGGCTTCTGGGTCAATCTCAGAGTCACTAGGCCCAGTCCTATACCCTACATGGGTGGCTTTCTATTTAAGTTCCATTGAAGTGTTTATCTACCTTTATCTTTTAGGTTTTTTTCTTATTACTGTGTGCTATGAACTAATAGGGTTATAATGACCTTACATTTGTGGTATCTTCATTTTATAGACAAAAATAAACTGAAGAGAAGACACATTAGCTTGCTCCAAATTGCAAATGTAATTGATATTATAATTTGCTTCCCAATTCAAGACTTTGCAATTGATAATCAAATTTTATTTCATTTTATAGAGGGTTTTTCTCAATGAGCTGTTTGTCAATGGTTGGAAGGACAGAAAGCCCATGCTACTGTCAAAGGAACTTCACCTCATGTCCCAACTCTGCCACTTACTGATTTCCTTAGGCTTCAGCTTGCTATTGCATTATGGCAATATGATCAAATGGCTTACAGAGCTCTCACGAGATTAAAACATGTGAGTTTTTCTTAATGCAGTATACAAATGTGGAAGTCTTAATACTGAAGCAATTTGCCTTTTAAGGGATATACGAGTGGTATATATTTATTTTTAAGAAATAATAAAATACAGATAAAAATGGAAGGAAAAATATTTGTAATAGTAAGCACTGTATTTGTCTACATTTATTTTCATGTTATTTATAAAATAGCAGTTGAATTGAACATTTGTTCAAACTTTAATGATGTGTATATACACATGGAGTCAATCAATAAGGAAACTTGTTCCTAAAGGAATCTAAGGTAAGGATATTTATATAAAGCTGGAGAAAGTCACATTAGGTTGTTGGCCAAGTACGGCATTGGTTGCCACAGTCTCCATCCCTTCCACCCTCCCTTCCTTCTCTTCAGAAAGGCTCTCACTCTGTAGTCAAAGCTGGCCTCAACCTTGTGATCCTCATGCCTCAACCTCTCAGGTACTAGGATTATAGGCCTAGGCTACCACTGCCTGCCACCAATGTCTTTGTATTCACATCTCAACGACAGAGCCTCCATTTAGAACAACACTTTCAACACATTATTTGAAATTTAATCTTCCAGATCTCATTGTTGCTAGCCATAGAATCCCCATTAGTGATTTGGAATAGAAAGGTATTATTTAGATGTCAAGTAGCTTAAGGAATCTCTGAGGCTAGAGAACCTATTTGGATATACACAAGACATCCAGCATTAGGGGTTAGTGATATGGCTAAGTCAGTAAAACACATGCCTTACATGTGTGAGGACATGAGTTTGATCCCCATATCCCACTAAGGAGGGCTCTCAGTTGAGTGGGGGCAGGGAGGTGGGAAATCACAGTACCAACATATGATGTGTGCATACAAATTTTCTACTTAATAATCATAAGAAAAGAAAAAGATTCCTTATAATAATTACTGAATAAACACATAAGTAAGTTAAAAATTTTAAAAATATATAGTTGTGTTTAGTGGCACATGCTTGTAATCCCAGTGCTGAGGAGGCAGAGACCAGCAGATTCCTGTGGCTCACTGCCCAGCTACCTGGTGATCTCCAGGACACTGAAAGGCCATATGTCAAAAAAAAAAAAAAAAAAAAAGATGGAGCTGAAGAGATGGCTTAGCAGTTAAGGTGCTCTTCTGCAAAGCCAAAGGACCTGAATTTGATGCTTCAGTATACACGTAAAGACAGATGTACAAGGTGACACATGAGTCTGGAGTTCATTTGCAGTGGCTGGAGGCCCTGGCGCTCCAACTCTGTCTCTCTCTCTTCTCTCCCTCTCTCATTCATTCAAGTAAATAAATAAAATTAAGATAAAAGTAGTGATTGATGGTGCTGGTGCTGGAGAAGAACAGTATCTGAGGTTGTCCACTGGCTCCACATGTACACGTACATGTGCATGCATGTGCACACACACACACGCACGCACACACACACACAATAAGTTTAGTCAACAGAAGGGACACTCATGCACACTGTCTGACTATTACAAAAGAACTACTACCCATTGGTTTCATCTATGAGGAGGATTATCTATACTAGATTTAAGATATGTACACTGATCCCAAAACCAGTCATCTTTTCTGGCATGCTTGTACTTATAACTGTTGGCTTCCTGCTCCCTCTTGCATCTTATCTTCCCTCAGAGTAACTAAGGTACAAGTGGGACACTACTGAAATGGAGCAATGAAGTTGCATTGTTTTAAATTTTCAGACTTGATGGTAGGAAGGTGAAATATGACAGAACTGGAAAAGCAGATGGGTCAGCAATCTTCAGCATCTACCATAGGCAGGGACTATAACCTTTTGCATTTCATACAGTTACTATAATCTTGTTCATTTGATAGATGAGGAAACAGAGCCTTAGGTAGAGTTCTAAATTAGTAATTAAATTAATATAGCAGTAAGTCAAGATTTCAATCCAAATATTCGGATCCAATATTCAACACTTTAGTTACTGTAATGTTTAATAATTACTTAACTATATGAGGAACTAGGATTCTTTCTGATTCCATATTATTTTTCATCATCAGGTAGTGAATACCATTATTCCTTTATTTATATACAACTTTTTAATGGATATCTACTATGTGACTAAGACTCTTCTATGGAGCTAAGAATGTGGTGACAAATAAAAACAGAGTTTCTGGGGGGCTGGAGAGATGGCTTAGCAGTTAAGTGCTTGTTTGTGAAGCCTAAGGACCCAGGTTCTAGGCTCGATTCCCCAGTACTCACATAAGCCAGATACACAAGGTGGCACATGCATCTGGAGTTCGTTTGCAGTGGCTGGAGGCCCTGGTATGCACATTCACTCTGTATATCTACCCCTTTCTCTGTCTGACACTTTCAAATAAACAAAAAACAAACAAACAAAAAAAACAGAGTTTCTGGACTCATGGAAATAAGTGTTTATTGGCAGAGAATCATTGAATAAAAGATTATTAATTATATGTGAAAATATAAGAGTCTTTAAATAGGAGATTTAAAAAGCAGTTATGGAGCACAGGCAAAGAGCCCTTTTTCAGGGAAGCCACTTAAATCATGGTGACCTCTAAGACGAGTATCAACCTCTGTAAAGGGCAGGTTCTGGGAAGAGACTGTTGTGGATGCATGAAATAAATTAGATGTGAGAAGATATTAAGGTGGAAAGGAGGTCAATGATCTGAAAGAAGGAAAGGATGTCTAGAGCACAGGCTGTAGAGACTGACCTTGCCATAAAGGTAACAAGGTAGGAAGTCATCACTCACTGCATGAATAAATGTGCCTGTATTGGAGGAAATAGTGATGACTTTAAGGTTCCCCTTTGCACCGAGAGTCTATGATTCCAGGACAGATGGCAAACTCTTCAGCTTCAGAGAAGAAAAAGTCAGCCAGACAGGTAACTTTCTCTGAAAGCATTATAGGCTATTGAGAGTCTTCATTAACCCTTTGGAATAAATCACTTTTGTGGATGCTGTGGGTTAAAGGAGAAGAGTTGTCTTAGCTCAATTATTTGCCATTTGAAGGTAAAGTGGGCCCAACTAAGAGAATAATCTATTACAATTAAAACTAAGAACATGATTCCTCTCTTTTCTTCTTTATGTGACCTTGGGGAAAATCTTTTGCCTTGGTGAATAGTTAAAAATCTTCATAACTTTACATTAAAGCTCCTTTTAAAATGCACAAAATGCTTACATTAAGAAGACTCTAATTTGTTCCTAGCATTTTTAATCAATACAAAATATCAAACTTCCCTATTTCTGTCAAAAGAAAATGTAATTATATCCCATCTACGTACAGTAGGGCCAGTACTCAAAATGATTCAACCAACATCTAATACAACATTTCAAGCCATTCCAAGATTTGCATTACTATATATTGCAAAGTAATAATTACAATCACATATTAATTTACATGTGTATTTTCTAAGGCAATGAATGAAACATCCAATTGTTTACATAAATTCAAAGATGAGCAGGCACCACAGTCAATGGATTAGGCTTCCTGAGAATGGATTCAATATTGCATAGTTCATATGGTTTTAGACTGCTTATTTCTCTGTTATTTGAATTCTGCTTTGATAAACATATACGTGAAACTCAAGGCCTGTGTTTGACACCCATGGAACAGTTTTAATGTTACTTTTCTTCATCTGTGTTTCCCAGATCAGAGGACAAGACAGGAGGTATATCCAGTGCAGGGTTAATCCCTTTATTTCCTTGGTATCTGAAACCTCCTCTTCCCTCGTTTTTTCCCACTCATCAAATAATCAGGTTCCATTTTCTTATATTAAAAACAATGAGAGCCGGGCGTTGTGGCGCATGCCTTTAATCCCAGCACTTGGGAGGCAGAGGTAGGAGGATCTCCGAGAGTTCGAGGCCACCCTGAGACTACATAGTGAATTCCAGTTCAGCCTGAGCCAGAGTGAGACCCTACCTCGAAAAACCAAAAAAAAAAAAAGAGAAATTAGGGATTAAAAAAGACCTTTCAAGGGTGTACTTTTCTTGTTTGATCCTTTTGCTCTTATTTAAATTATTATTTATTATTATATATTGTGCTTTAAATAGCACTGTATTTACTGACAAGATTTTAAAAGAACTGTTAACATTTACTGACTCCTATTACTTTCCTCCCATTGTCCACTGCAATTGGTCTTCTGTTCATATGTTCCATTGAAAGGGTTCAGGAAAACATCGCCAGTGACCTCTCACTTGTTACATGCAGTTGGCACCTTTGCAGGTTGGGCTGAACTCTCAGTAGAATTTGAATGTATTAATTAGAAAATTCTTGTAGCAGATGGCACCATAGGGAGGAACAAGCCAAATTCCCAGAGTCAAACATGGAAGGGCATCTACCTAAAGCTCCGGCTACTAGGAATGTAGGGCATTAGCATATATTGAATTAATTCAATGAGGTTTATGAATTGCTATGGTACTAAACAATATTTATCTAAACTAACATATAAATTTTTTCTGAAGTCCACCTGCTGTACCTTAAATATAATCCTTCTCTCCTGTAAACTCTATGACAGAGAACAAGCATGAAATACATAGAGTGTGTAAGCACATGTGTGACTGCCCCTACTGATAGTAATTCCTTTCTTTCTATTGCTTAGTGACATTTTCATTTCAGCCTCACTTATGATCACTGAGAAAATTTCCTGATTCCTGAGAGTTTCTACCACTGCTATTCATGTATTCTTTCCAGTATCTTCCACACTGTACTTTTTATCCTCTACTGTGGCACTCACACTGTACTTCAAGTCCTCTCTGCTGTAGTCATAACACTGTACTTCTCCGCATCACTGCTGTGGACCTCACACTGTACTTCTCCTCTCTGCTGTGATCCTCACACTGTACTTCTCCTCCTCTCTGCTGTGGTCCTCACACTGTACTTCTCCTCCTGTCTGCTGTGATCCTCACACTCTAATTCTCCTCCTCTCTGCTGTGGTCCTCACACTGTACTTCTCCTCCTCTCTGCTGTGGTCCTCACACTGTACTTCTCCTCCTCTCTGCTGTGGTCCTCACACTCTAATTCTCCTCCTCTCTGCTGTGGTCCTCACACTGTACTTCTCCTCCTCTCTGCTGTGGTCCTCACACTGTACTTCTCCTCCTCTCTGCTGTGATCCTCACACTGTACTTCTCCTCCTCTCTGCTGTGGTCCTCACACTGTACTTCTCCTCCTCTCTGCTGTGATCCTCACACTCTAATTCTCCTCCTCTCTGCTGTGGTCCTCACACTGTACTTCTCCTCCTCTCTGCTGTGGTCCTCACACTGTACTTCTCCTCCTCTCTGCTGTGATCCTCACACTGTACTTCTCCTCCTCTCTGCTGTGGTCCTCACACTGTACTTCTCCTCCTCTGTGCTGTGATACTCACACTGTACTTCTCCTCCTCTCTGCTGTGATCCTCACACTCTAATTCTCCTCCTCTGTGCTGTGGTCCTCACACTGTACTTCTCCTCCTCTCTGCTGTGGTCCTCACACTGTACTTCTCCTCCTCTCTGCTGTGATCCTCACACTCTAATTCTCCTCCTCTCTGCTGTGGTCCTCACACTGTACTTCTCCTCCTCTCTGCTGTGGTCCTCACACTGTACTTCTCCTCCTCTCTGCTGTGATCCTCACACTGTACTTCTCCTCCTCTCTGCTGTGGTCCTCACACTGTACTTCTCCTCCTCTCTGCTGTGGTCCTCACACTGTACTTCTCCTCCTCTCTGCTGTGATCCTCACACTGTACTTCTCCTCCTCTCTGCTGTGGTCCTCACACTGTACTTCTCCTCCTCTCTGCTGTGATCATCACACTCTAATTCTCCTCCTCTGTGCTGTGGTCCTCACACTGTACTTCTCCTCCTCTCTGCTGTGGTCCTCACACTGTACTTCTCCTCCTCTCTGGTGAGGTCCTCACACTGTACTTCAACTCCTCTCTGCTGTCATCCTCATACTGTACTTCTCCTCCTCTCTGCTGTGGACCTCACACTGTACTTCTCCTCCTCTCTGGTGAGGTCCTCACACTGTACTTCAACTCCTCTCTGCTGTCATCCTCACACTGTACTTCTCCTCCTCTCTGCTGTGATCCTCACACTCTAATTCTCCTCCTCTGTGCTGTGATACTCACACTTTACATCTTCTCCTCTCTGCTGTGGTCCTCACACTGTACTTCTCCTCCTCTCTGGTGAGGTCCTCACACTGTACTTCTCCTCCTCTCTGCTGTGATCCTCACACTGTACTTCTCCTCCTCTCTGCTGTGGACCTCACACTGTACTTCTCCTCCTCTCTGCTGTGATTCTCACACTGTACTGCTCCTCCTCTCTGCTGTGGTCCTCACACTGTACTTCTCCTCCTCTCTGCTGTGATCCTCACACTGTACTTCTCCTCCTCTCTGCTGTGATCCTCACACTGTACTTCTCCTCCTCTCTGGTGAGGTCCTCACACTGTACTTCAACTCCTCTCTGCTGTCATCCTCATACTGTACTTCTCCTCCTCTCTGCTGTGGACCTCACACTGTACTTCTCCTCTCTGGTGAGGTCCTCACACTGTACTTCTCCTCCTCTCTGCTGTCATCCTCACACTGTACTGCTCCTCCTCTCTGCTGTGGTCCTCACACTGTACTTATCCTCCTCTCTGCTGTGGACCTCACACTGTACTTCAACTCCTCTCTGCTGTCATCCTCACACTGTAGTTCTCCTCTCTGCTGTGGTCCTCACCCTGTACTTCTCCTCCTCTCTGCTGTGATCCTCACACTATACTTCTCCTCCTCTCTGCTGTCATCCTCACACTGTACATCTCCTCCTCTCTGCTGTGGCCCTCTCACTGTACTTCTCCTCCTCTCTGCTGTGATCCTCACACAGTACTTCTCCTCCTCTCTGCTGTGGTCCTCACACTGTACTTCTCCTCCTCTCTGCTGTGGACCTCACACTGTACTACTCCTGCTCTCTGCTGTGATCCTCACACAGTACTTCTCCTCTTCTGTGCTGTGATCCTCATACAGTACTTCTCCTCCTCTCTGCTGTCATCCTCACACTGTACTTCTCTTCTGTGCTGTGATCCTCACACAGTATTACTCCTCCTCTCTGCTGTGATCCTCACACTGTACTTCTCCTCCTCTCTGCTGTGGACCTCACACTGTACTACTCCTGCTCTCTGCTGTGATCCTCACACTGTACTTCTCCTCCTCTCTGCTGTGATCCTCACACTGTACTTCTCCTCCTCTCTGCTATGGTCCTCACACTGTCCTTCTCCTCCTATCTGCTGTAGACCTCACACAGTACTTCTCTTCCTCTCGGCTGTGGACCTCACACTGTACTTCTTATCCTCTCTGCTGTGGTCCTTACACTGTACTGCTCCTCCTCTCTGCTGTGATCATCACACTGTAATTCTCCTCCTCTATGCTGTCATCCTCACACTGTACTTCTCCTCAACTCGGCTGTGGTCCTCACACTGTACTTCTTATCCTCTCTGCTTGGTCCTCACACTGTAATGCTCCTCCTCTCTGCTGTGATCATTACACTGTACTTCTCCTCCTCTCTGCTGTCATCCTCACACTGTACTTCTCCTCCTCTTTGTTGTGGTCTTTACACTGTACTTCTCATCATGTTTTCTGTGGCAGTCACACTGTTCTTCTCATCCTTTCTGCTGTGGCACTCACACTGTACTTCTTATACTGTGCTGTTCCCCCTACACTGTACCTCTCATCCCCTGCTGTCGTCCTCACACAGTACTTCTCATCCTTTCTGCTGTGGCACTCACACTGTACTTCTTATACTCTGCTGTCATCCTCACACTGTACCTCTCATCCCCTGCTGTTGTCCTCGCACTGGACTTCTCATCCTCTGCTGTTGCCCTCACCATATATTTTTCATCCTCTCTGCTATACCACTCACACTATATTTCTCATCCTTTTCTGTAGTCCTTACACTGTACATTTCTACCTTTCTTCTGTAGCAGATCTTATCTGCTCCTGTAGTATTCACACTGTACTTCTTACCCTCTCTAGTGTAGCACTCACTGGAATTCTTATACACTCAGTTATATCATTCATACTAAATCATAATTGCTTCCTCCTCCAATTTACAATATGATACACCAGTTATTTCCAGTGGTCTTTCTATTACCTTTTATTGCACCTGGTACATAAAAGATTCTTAGATTTTGGCATATGAATTACTAGTACTGTTGGTATGCAGTGGCATAATGATGTTGAAATTATAAATAGTGATTCCTTTCTAAAAATCTTATAAGAACATTTGGTTCTGACAAAGAACACATATGTAATTTTATATTTTATTTTCTTTAATTAAACCCTGCCTATTAAAGATCTATACTTACTTAACATAAATTCTTGCTTCCACTATTTTTTGAGTGACAACTATAGGAACCAAGTACATCCTTTCTACCTAATTCTCAGTGGTAATTTTGTTATCCATAATGGATTTGTTCTTTATACAAATAATTTTGCATATGATCAATTACAACTTTGTATTCCAAATGAATTAATATTTTAATTTGTTATATACAATAAGAAAGAGATTTATCTAGTCAGTTGTGGAAGTGATAATATGGCTTAAAACAGCTCAGAACACTAATTTTGTTGTCAATTTTATATCCTTATAATTACCTTGCAAATAGGCAGCACTTTTCTCATGGTAATCACTGTTGTTTTCAAATGGCTTAAAAAAAAGCATTTAAGCTAATTTTGAGAGCAGATGAAATTATTTATTTTGACAATTGTTAGCTGTGGGTATGGACCATGTCATTTCCAGTTCTGAAAGGACAACCTGGAAACTTCTGTGTTTAGAACACAAAAGCTTGATATCTTTAAAAGTGATTCAAATACAACCTATTTTGGACGTCAGATAAGATGATTGGAACTCATCTCAAAAGGGCTTGGCATTGATGTTGGCTGGGACACTGCTACTGTACCTATCACTTAGTAGAGGTATGCAGACATTTAATGGGAAAGAACCAGGAACTTAAGAAATAACTCTTTTCCCTCAAACCATAAAGAATAGTCCATATACAGAGAAGATACAGGTTAATACTTCCAGCCAGCGTTATTTTGTCTGTAAGGAGAACAAAATAGTGTAAGAAGTAGGCTGAAATGCAAGAGGTATTTTAGAGGAACAATGAAAATAAATGGTGCTCATATAGGTTCTAAGACTGAGGTTCCAGGTGCTAAATACAGATGAAGGGAAAACAAGTCCATGAAATTCTAAGCTGATTCATAAAGTATCACAGAACTCAAATAATATAAAAGATTTTAAAGACACATCATTTTAGTTCAAATCTTCTTTTTAAAGTGAAGGAAACTAACTTTTAAAAAGATTAAACCACTTGACCCAGGATATTCAGAGAGCTAGTAAAAAGAATGACTGTGGGTTCCTATGATGAGGTTATGGACAAGCATATAAGGAGAGAAGGGAAGTGTGGCTCTTTTCATTCTGATCCAGAGACATTAACCCTTTAAGAGGTCATGGAGACCTCTTGAAAATATACCTGATATCACCTGTAGAGCTAAACCAAATTCTTTGGTTGGTACTCAGACTAGGCCAGGCAAAATGGTGGTGCACGCCTTTAATCCCAGCATTTGGGAGACAGAGGTAGGAGGATCACTGTGAGTTTGAGGCCACCCTGAGACTACATAATAAATTCCAGGTCAGCCTGGGCTAGAGTGAGATCCTACCTCAAAAAACACAAAACAAATAAACAAAAAAATAATGCTCTTTATAAAATGTCTCTTTGTGCAAAGAAAAACTTCATAAAAGTAGTTCATAGTTGCTTTTAAATTACTTTGCAGTGGTCTAATTGATCCTGGCACAAATGTCCTACTAGTTACACAGGGTTTGTATATTATTAAAAACTGGGCTATTAACATTTTTAGAGTATTGGTAGATTTCTTTATACACAGATTTAAATTTTACTTCTAAAGTATTCATTTTTTGTGCTTTTCTTTACTATCTGTATCTTTTCATCAAGAGACAGACTCTACAATGCTCTCTATGGTATCATATAAGCTGTATAAATTGATCTCACTCTTCTTTTTAGGCTAGACACCTCCTTTAATGCATGCATGTGTTTTTCCCTTTCTATCTCTCTCTTTCTCTCTCATACACCTCACATACATATACACCCAATAATAAAAATTAGTTTTGCTTAATAGGGAGATATGAAGCATTTGAGATGTTTGAGGAAAATAGGAGTCATAAGTGTACAAAACCCAACTTTATAATGAAATCCATGATGGTGTAAGAATAGACATTTTCCTCTGTGATGGAACCAAAAGGCCAAACAAAAAAACTCCAAAAATCCTAAAAGGAAAAAGAAAGCCAAAAATCCATATAGAGTTAACTTTCTGTAAGTATGGAAAATAATAGATGGTTTGGAGTAAAGAAAACTTTTAATCAATACAAATGGTAGCTGAAACCTAGTAGAAGAGGTTTGGTATTTAAATTTACTATTGCCCATCCCCTCTATTCATGGCTTAAAAAGGGTGCTGAAATAATGGATTTTTATTTTGTTTAACTTGGAAGGTGGAACTCTTAGGTCACAGAATTAGTTACACAGAGGGCCTCTTAAAAAAAAAAAAACATATTTAAGGACTGAGAAGATGGCTTAGTCAGAAAAAATACTAACTGTGCAAGCATGATGACATGAGTTTAGATCCTCTGCATCCACATAGAAGCTAGATTTGGTGCTGTCTGCTTGTAATCCTGGTGCTGGGGAAGCAGAAACCAAAGGATCTCTAGGGCTAACTAGCTGAATCAGTGAACTCTAGGTTCAGGGACAGACCTGTCTCAAGACAAAAGGTAGCGAGAGATTGAGGAAAAGACCCGGTGTCAACCTCTGGCCTTCACATGATCTTACACCCTCATGAACATTCATATACACATGAACACACACACACACACACACACACACACACACACACGTAAATAAATAAATATATAATTAAGAACAAAATCATAAAGCAGAAATTATAAATCTGTTAGTAGACACACCATGTATAAAGATGTAATTTACACAACATAAACAGAAAGGGATAAACCTTAACGAGTTTTGTATATGACTGAAACTCAATCGATATTAAATTAATCCAGAGTGCTTAGAAATTTAAGCCTTTAACTGTAAATCCCAAGGTATGCACTCATAGAAAGCAAGGAAAATTGGCACAAAATTAAACAGGAAGAAAATCAAAAAGGATTTCAAGAGGGAGTGAGACTGACTTGATTACAAACATATGAAAATAAACAATAGAGGAGCCAAGGTGCAAAGAAATCATAACACACAGAAAAAAATAGCAAAGCAAGTAGTCTCTTCTTTGTGAGTTACCTATAAATAAATTATACTCTCAACTAGAAAAGAGATTTGCAAAATAATTTTAAAATAATTTATTTTTATTTATTTATTAGGGAGAGAGAGAGAGAGAAAGAGCATGCCAGGGCCTCTAGCCACGCAAACAAACCCCAGATGCATGTGCCATCAAGTGCATCTTGCTTATGTGCGATCTGGAGACTCAAACCTGGATCCTTAGGCTTCTCAGGCAAGCACCTTAACTGCTAAGCCATCTCTTCAGCCCCTGAAAAATTATTTTAAATCCAAATATATAGTGATCCAAATATATACTGTCTACATAAACCCAACTTCAAACCCAAAACTCTCAGGAGCCATCGATTGTTGCTAGAAAATTTTCAGTACCAGGGATTGGATACCGTCCAGTGAGTTGTTGACCAGGGAGTTCCCTGATGCCCCCAAAACATTATAGGCCATTGCCGGGGCCCTTGGTTTCCCATAGGAATAGATGGTAAGACCCTATTGCTGAAGATTCCATATACTTGGGCTGCAAGGTCACTGAGAAATCCTGATGAAACTGAGCTGATAACCTCCTCCAAGTAGACCAGCAGACAGAAAGCTGGAAGAAGCCATTCTACATGTAGTTCAATGGGAAAAAGAGATACCACCAGTGAAGATACTCAACAGTGGACACTGCAAGCCTTATATTTGCAATAGTGGCTCATCTATCATGGTGAAAACCAACTGCCCTGTAATTGGACTGGAGGCCTGCTCCATGGGAAGGAATGCATCCCTGATACTGGAAACTTAAAACAGGGGTAGTCATGAGCCTTAGGGGTGTAATGTCTGCTGATGTCTGGCTAAATGTATATACTATGCTTATAAAACTGCCCATTAAACACTTCTCTTAATATTCATATCCTTATATTAATGCTACTCTCCCTTTTGGTAGAGAATCTTCTCTTTTCAAAAGGCAGTGACCTTGGGATGACTCAGAATGTATCATGGTGCTGGAAAGAAGTGACTGGAGTACAGAGTAATATCTTGATCACACCTTCTAAGGCTCAGGGTCTAATGCAGAAGAGGTGGCGGAAAGAATGGAAGAGCCAAAGGAAGGGTAGGACTCCTTACAATGTGCTCCCTCCACACATAAAATGGCCTGGATATCCATGACCTCACAGTGCCTGACACTACCTACACAAGACCATCATAAGAGGTGGGAAAGATCATGACATCAAAATAAAAGAAAGACTGATTGAGATGGGGAGGGGATATGATGGACAATGGAATTTCAAGGGGCAAAGTGTGTGTGGGGGGAGTGAGGGCATTACCATGGGATATTTTTTATAATTATGGAAGATGTTAATAAAAATTGAGAAAAAAAAAAGAAAAAAGAAAGAAAATGATACTCTATGTAAACAGTAATAAAAAGAGAGTTGGGAAAGCTCTTCTCATATAAAAGATCAAATGTACAAATTCAAGCTAAAATTTTTTTAAATAAAAAAATTAAAAATGTACATGTTCAAAACTTGTTACAAGAGTCAAGGAAGAACATTATATTTTGCTAAAATGTAAATCAATTGGCAAGACATGATTACAAACATTCAGACACCAACAATGAGGTTCCAAAACATGTGAAGCAAATATGGGAATCAAAACAGAATAAATACTACCAAAAAATCACAGATATCAATGCTTGAAAAAAGAAAAAAATAATTATATAGAGGGTCATTAAAAAGTGAGAACCTGGATAGCATTTTAGGCAACAGATGTAGGAGACAGATGAATTGAGAAAGTGTTCTGGAGCAGTATAGTGCGAAGTTATACAATTTGCTGAAAGCTACTCATTGTTGACGAATTGTACACTTTAGAATAATTCAAACTGTAAGTTTTTATGCTGTGTGCATTTTAACACAGTGAGATAAAGCTTACCTATGAGCAGTTAGAAAAAAAAATGTTTAAAAAGTAATGGACACTGATTTCACAACACCAAATCACTAAACTTCACTAGTCATCACCTGAACAACACAAGCCAAATGAAGATCTCAGGGCTCAATAATAAGTGAACAAAACCGCAAAAAAAATGTAACAAAAGGGCTGAAGGGATGGCTTAGCAGTTAAAACGTTTGTCTGAAAAGTGGAAGGACCAAGGTTTGATTCCGTTGGACCCACATTAGCCAGACGCACATGGTGGCGCATGCATCTATTCTCTCTCTCTCTTTCTCTCTGTCAAATAAATAAGATAAATAAAAATAAAATATTTTTTAAAATTGCAACAAAAATTAATAGTGAATAAATAAAACATTACATAAAGGATTTTCTGTGAGAAAATCAGATGTTAGTATAAATGCATATGACCTCTTTGTAGATAAATCATTTGTAGTGGTCTCAACTAGGGGGTCTCAGACACTCATCAGTTTTGAATGCTTGGTTCCCAAATGATGGCAGTTTGGGAACTGTAGCCTTCCTTGCTGGTGGAGGTTTGTTGCTCGGGTTGTCTGTTGGGTGGCACAGCCAGCTTCCCCTTTCTTGCCAATGTTCTCTCACTCTCCTGCTGCTGTTAGCCACCTAATGTTGGCCAGGAAGTGATGTCCAACCTCTGCTCATGCCATCCTTTTCCCTACCATCATAGAGCCTCCCCTTGAAGCTATAACCCAAAATAGCCCCCTCCTCCCTTAAGCTGCTGTTGGTCGGGTGTTTCATCCCAACAATGTGCAGGTGACTACAGCAGCATTCTAAATGATCCACTGGTTTAAATTATGTGAAGGTAAAATTTAATTTACAGGTAAGCATAAACTAAATAGCATCCCAAAAATAACATATAAAGTAAAAACTATATTCATTTATGCTCTGCATTCTTAGAAAGGTAGATTGCACTCATGTCTTTCTAGTGGCATTGGGCTATGGTCATTTAGTTCCACATTTGTTTGCAGCCAGTGTTAATAGCTATCATTCCAAACCTAACACCCTGAACTGTATCTCTCAGGTTTCTCTTTCTCCAAAGTAATTTCATTTTATTTCGAGAAATGTCTCTGTTTACAGTATTCTAGGTTTATGAGTCATTTTCAAAATCACAAAGAGCTATATCAGTCTACCTTTTAAAGATCTCCAGAACCAAGCATTTTAGAGGGATCCTGATTTCTCTGACTTATATCCCTGCCTCCAGTAAGGCTGAACTGCCTTTTCAGGAAGCCCACAGATCCACCTGTCTCCATCTCCCCAGTGTGAGGATTAGAAGTGTATACCATCCTTACATAGGTTCTGGGGATTGAACACAAGTCATCATGCTTATAAAGCAAGGATTTTACTAACTGATATAACTCCATGCTCTGATGAACAAAGAAACTTTAATAAGTATTCTAAAATTTCTCCTGAATTTATTGGCAGAGATTTTTAATGTTCCATTTTATTTTTGAGGGCAATGGAGGGTTTTCATGTTTTAACCTGTGGCAGTAGCAATTGTGCTGTAAAAGCAGACCTGTGCTTGAATTCCGAGCTAATACTGCCAAGTACTGTGATCATGGATGTAATATATTTACTAAACCTGAGTCCTGCAGTTTCTATAATTTACTTTTGTTGCCCACAATATAAAAGGACAGTCTAAGAATCAAAATAGTTCAGTAGGCTGTTATCACGTAAGATATCATAACATTTATAAAAATCCTAGAGGTTTCACAAATCTATTAATTACTTCCTTAAAGATTAAGCATCAAGGGCTGGAGAGATGGCTCGGTGTTTAAGGCACTTGCCTAAGGACTCAGGCTCGATTCTCCAGGACTTGTGTAAAGCCAGATGCACAAAGTGGCACATTTATCTGGAATTTGCAGTGACTAGAGGCCCTGGTATGCCCATTCTCTCCTCTCTTTCTCTCAATAGATTAAATATTTAAAATTAAAAATTAAAATTTAAAAATATTCACTTGATCACTGGCTTTTTGTTTTGTTTTGTTTTCTCAATGGGTAGGGTCTTGCTCTAGCTCAGACTGACCTGGAGATCACCATATAGCCTCAGACTGGCCTTGAACTCAGCAATACTCCTACCTCTGCCTCCTAAGTGCTGGGATTAAAGGCATGTGCCACCATGCCTAGCAGCATTTGTTTTTTACATTGGTTCCTAAAGCTTTTCCTGGTGCGTATGGAAGTTATTTTCCCAAGAATTCAGATTGAATCTATTATAGTTACAGTTGTCTCAATGATTTAAAATGTACTTCACAATGCAGTCCCATGACTGGCAGGTGTCACATTGTAATTTGCTTCATAGTGTAATTGAAACTGTAAATTGACTCCATATAACCAGAGAGGGATCTTATCACCTCAGACCAGTACACACACAACTGAACCATGCCAGCCCAAGCCCAGGCTACCTTTCTCCTAACCAGGCTCTTTTATTTTCCCCACTGCAAATCTTACAAGGACACTAGTTGAAGCAACACATCACAATGTAGTCTTCACTGTCTGATATAAATAGTTGAAATACATATTTGCTCCATTTCATTGCTGAACTCGTGAGTGACTTCTTATCCCCCTTATGCCTCAGCTTCCTTGTCTATAAAACTGAGATAGTACCAGTCTTATCAATTCATGGAGCACAGCAAATGTATATATTATCTACATCTACAAATACGCTGGCATGTGATAGCCACATTTTAATTGTTAGTGACTAGTACTGTCACCATCTTGTAACACATGGGCTTTGTCATGTCATTTCATACATAAGCACAGGAGTTAGCTGGACCAAAAAAAGTTTTGTTCAATCTCGCACTGTGTTGTTTTTTGTTGGAGTGCAGTGTGCGTGCATGTATATACGCATATTGTTATTAGTGTATGAGGGTACACATTTACATGTGTGCTTATGCATGTGGAGGCTAGGGGCTGACAATAGGTGTCTTCCCCAATCAATTTTCATCTTGTTTTCTTAGACAGGGTCCCTCACTTCAATTCAGGGCTCACATATTCAGCTAGTCTAGTAAGCCAGCTTGCCTTGCAGTTTCCCTGGATGTGCGTCCTTAGCATTAGGGATGTCAGGTTGGTTGCCATGTGTGGTAGTTTAAATCAAATGTCCCTTGTAACTCATGTGTTCTGATTGCTTGGTCACCAACTGATAACAGTTTGGGATGTGGAGCCTTGTTGGAGGAGGTGTGCTCTTGGGGGGGGGGTGGGCTTCCGGGTGTTATAGTCAGCTCCCTCTTGTCAGAGGTAAGTTCACTCTCCTGCTGCTGTTTTCCACCCGCTGTGGCAGAGTTCATATTCAGCCTCTGTTCATGCCATGCTTGAAGCTTCCCTGCCATCATGAAGCCTCCCTTTGAGACTATAAACCAGAATAAATCCTTTCATCCCACCAGCTGCTTTTGGTTGGGTGCTTTATCCCAGCAATGAGAAGGTAACTAAAACACCATGCCCACAAGGTATTTATGTGGGTGCATGGAATCTGAACTCTGGGCCTTATGCTTATGTGTCCCTTTACTGAATAAGCTCTTCTTGTGGTACTTTTAATTCTTTTTGTTTTCTGGCCTACTTTCAGCTCCATGCTTAGGACTGAAGAGCACAGGTCGTGAAGGGACCAAACTGACGCCATGACAGGCTTCAGTAAGGTGCCACCCTAACTAGGCCTAAGTTCCAGTTTCCCGGAGAGACAGACAAGACTTCTGAGAAAGGGCGGGCTGTTAATCAACAGTGAGCCTGACATGTGGCTGGAGAAGATAACCACCGGGGGGCTGAGTCAGTTCAGTTCCTAGAGACACATCCCTTTCGCACCTTTTTGCAACCCTTCTGCCCCAACCAATCAGAGATGCACAACTGTAATTACTGCTAGCCTAGCCAATCATTTAAAAAAAATTACCTAAGCCGGCCAAAATTCCTCTAGCTGTGCTTACAGGGAGCCTGTGAGCTCCTCTCAGGGTTGCCATTTTGCATGAATGGTTGACCCCCCCATACTGGCTGACTCTGCAGAATAAACGCTCTTTGCTTTTACATGCTATTTGAGTCTGGGGTCTTTCTTCAGCGATTCTGAGGTCACAATTCTGATCCACATGGTTTTCTTTTGAGTTCTTGTACTCTGCCTTAGCAATTTCAGAGTGTTGGCAAGACACTTCCTGAACTTGTTTGGCTGGTTTATTTAGGCCTTTGTGTTTACACTTTATGTAGTTCATTATAAATTTATATATTATTCCCTTGTTGGAATAATAACTGATGGTTCTCTTTGCTGAGTTTTTTTTTTCTTACTATGCAGAAATATTTTAATTGCATGTAGTCCATTTGTAAATTCTTAGGAACATTTCCTATCTTGCTAGAGTCTTGTAATTTAATATGATAAGTACAGTACATATACTATTAGGTTTAAGTTATAAAGTTCTTATCTCAAAACCTTGGAATCTAGCCATTTTTTTTGACCCTCAGCTTTATACCCAGGCAGTCTGAGGTGGAGCCCAGTGGCACACTCAACTGTCACACTGACTCCTTTTAAATCAGGTGCCTGTGCTTGAGCTTACCTCGGGGTACCTGAAGGCTGGGATGTGACTAGAATTATTGCCTTGGTTTTGATGCAGAGTTCTGTGTAATTTACTTAGCAACTACTTCAGTTCTGCATTTGCAAATCTTATTTACTTTTTTTCCCTTGTAGCAAATTTATCCCTTAAGAAAACGTATAGATTTATTGTGTCATTTTATGACTTTTTAGCTGTCCTTTGATGGAAAGATGAGTTATAATAATATGCAAAAAATAATATTCAGAATTAAATAAGCCCCACTGCTCTGCAAAATTACAGAAGCTGGTTTTTGTGGCCTTGGCCTTTGATGGGTGGCCTCTGTAGGAAGCTTCAGATTTCATTTATTTCTTACACTCATTGTTTTGTCCTTTGGCAGTGCCCCCCCTCCCAACCCGCTCCAGTATATTGCCTGCTAATAGCTATTTGCAGTTTCAGAGGGGATATTGTTCCTTAATACTTTACCTTTCTTCTTTTCCCAGTTAAGAGATATTTATTGAGCTTACACCATGTATCCACTCTTGTATTTAGAACTTTATATGCTTTTGGAAAGTATATCTTTTTTTCATACCCAGATAATTTTTGCTCCTAATCACTGTGACAAACTTACCCTTTATAGTACTTTAGTTATAACCTTTACATTTTTTAGCAAAATAATGGAAATTATTGAAGTTCATAGAAGTTTATAAAGTCAATGCATATTAGGGTGCAATCAGTGGGCAGAACCAGGAATGTGAATTATATAAAGTAGCACATGCCTAAAGTCCCAATACTTGGGAGGCAGAGCCAGGGAGATTTACCACAAGTCCAAGGCTAGCCTGATCTACATTGTGCGTTCTAAGCCAGCCAGGACTACATAGAAGCCTTGCTTTCTCAAAAGGCAGGGGGCTGGAGAGATGGCTTAGTGGTTAAGGCGTTTGCCTGCAAAGCCAAAGGATCCTAGTTCGATTCTCCAGGACCCACATAAGCCAGACGCACAAGGGGGTATATGCATCTGGAGTTTGTTTGCAATGACTGGAGGTCATGGCATGCCCATTCATTCTCTCTTTATCTCTCCTTCTTTCTCAGATAAATAAATAAATAAATAAATAAATTTTTTAAAATTAGCTATAACAAAAGATTAAAAATATGGAGGGAATGGGCTCTAAGAGGTAAGGGGAATAGCAGGTGAAAGGAGCATCCATTATACTAGGACTGTGAGAGATACTCAAAGAAGATATTACTGTCCTTACAGCTGAGGTTGGACCTTGTCACTGTCAAGGCATATCACTGAATAGGTACCAAAAATGAGCTGCTGACTTTCAGAATCTGTGGAAAATCTACTCTAAGATGCACAGGTAGACTTTTTGAAGGGAGGTATTTTGCTGGAGTCTCTCTACTGTGAAACTATGCAAGGTGGTTGCTGAGGTAACGACAGGATGTTGGATGTAGGCGCCGGATGCTCTAGTAGCTGTTCTGAGGTAGCACACCAGAGCCAGGAAGGAAAATCCCTTCTCTTTGCCTCCAACTGGCAAAGCTTAACATTATGCAGCCTGGCAAAAAACAACACTTAAAGGGCTCATCTCCATTTTTTTCTTCAGAACATGCAATGAAATATAAATTTGTAAATGAAAGACTATCGATGAAGAACTGGCATGCCAGGTAACCTATATATAGAAAATGTTTTGCATTATCATCTGGTCCAATTTCCTATCTTCCAACTGATGCCTGAGCTATTTAGGGCAGACAGTTGCTAATTCTGTATAAATATAGGCTCCTTTTAGAATCTACTTCATTCTTCAACAGCATGAGTCAATTAAATACATAGATATTTAATAATAACAATTTTGTAAATACTGAAAAATTAATACAAAGGAATAAAATAACTTATAATTCTAGGGTTGAGAGAAAGTTAAGGCCAGTATTTTGTTGTACATCAGTCCCTCTTATCTGTAAAAGGGCATATTCTAAGACTGTCCATTGATATTTGAAACCATAGGAAGTTTGAAACCCTATATAAGTTTTTTCCTATGCATGTATACTTATAATGCAGTTTAATTGATAAATAGTATGATATTAGCAATAATAACTCAAACTAAAATAGAATAGCATTAATTAATTATAATAATATATAATAGAATAAGAATATATTAAAAGTTATGAGGATGTAGTATTTCTCCCAATATATCTCATACCATACTCACCCTGTTTCCTGATAATGTAATATGATATAATGCCCATGTGATGAGAGGAAGTGAGGTGAAAGACATAGGCATTATGACCTAGCACTGTGCTGATTATGTGAGTTATTTGAGCCATTCAGAGACAGTTGATAATTCAAGTAACTACTGAGTGACTCACAGGTGGCTGGTGTATACAGCTTGGATACCTCAGACAAAGGGATGATTCACATCCTGGGCAGGACTGTAGTGTGATGGCATGAAATTTCATAATACTGCTCGCTTCAGTGCAAAATTCCAAACTTAAAAATCCACTGTGTAGGGGCTGGAGAGATGGCTTGGCAGTTAAGCACTTGCCTGTGAAGCCTAAGGACCTCGGTTAGAGGCTCGGTTCCCCAGGTCCCACGTTAGCCAGATGCACAAGGGGGCGCACGCATCTGGAGTTCATTTGCAGAGGCTGGAAGCCCTGGCGCGCCCATTCTCTCTCTCCCTCTATCTGTCTTTCTATGTCTGTCACTCTCAAATAAATAAATAAATAAATAAAAAATAGTGTTAAAAAAAATCCACTGTGTAGGGCTGGAGAGATGCCTTATGACCTCCAGAATCAATCCTTGATTAAATTTTGGCTATCTTCTTGGTCTTAAACACTCAGAGAAAAATATATAACCAAAAAGAAAGAGATACCTCAAATATATGAATGGCCTATTCAGTAATACAACAAGAGCTTTCCATGAGGGAAAACAAACAAGACTGTAAGGCATGTTGTCCTCATCCCTAATAGTTCTAATTCTATAATAAGGACAAATAACCATAGATGTCAAAAGGGTTATTTTCAAATCTAGAATATATATAGATGACTCTGACTAAAGGCTGCTCGATTCAAAAGACTTCCTCATACTGGGAACAATGGTGAATCTCTTCTAACTTGTACCAGGACATCCTTAAATAAGTCCTGAGACCAAAAATATACTTGTACAGCCTTTAATGGCACCCAGTGACTCTATGGTACTAACCTCTGGCCCTAGCTAGCACCAGGATGAATTTAAAAAGTTACACTCTGGAAGGCTATTACCAAGGTTAAATGTGTGTATATGTTTCTGGTAACTGCTAATATCTCGTCTGTTTTATAAGCCATATGAAAACAGATTCAGGACATGTCAGAGACTACTGTGCCATTTGATGAACAGTTCTAGAAGAAAATCTCAGCCAGCTCATGCTGAGATGGTCCTCAGATAATCCAACTCTGTTTACTTGTGTTCCCTCGAATACTCCCAAGACCTAGAAATCCACAATAAGGAAACCTCTGAAGATGACCAGTTTGCTGTGTGCTCATTATTCATTAACTTTTATTCTTTCTCCCCAATGTTCTCTTCCAAGACTATATTCCTACACTCCATCAGTACACTTCCAGGGTCTTTTAGAGTACTTTTCCCTCTCTGGGATAGACTAACAACACAACTTCATGCCCCTTTCAGCAGGAAATAGTTAATGATCTGACTTCATCACTCCCTTGTCCTCTAAAAGCAGTTGGAGTGTCTTCTCATGAGAGGGAGAAATTAAGGGGGTAGAGTTAGGGTGACTAGACCCCTGAAGGTAAAAAGGGCAGGAAAGTTTTTTTTATTTCTTGCCCACTTCCAAAGAACGGTTTTCCCACAAACAGTCAGGACCCCTCCTGGGAGAGAGGTCAAAAGTCTGAGGGAATTTCTCTGACTCCATATTAAAAAGAAAAACCAACCGAGAGAGAAAAAATCCCAAACACCTCAGGGGGCCCAACTGGGACCCAGCTCTCCACCAGCCTGCCTCACTGCCATCACGTGTATCATGACCCTGGCTCTGCAAAGGACAGGCCTTGTCCTCTTTTATGCCGGCCAAGGTATGTCCCTCTGCCTGTCCAGCTCCAAGCCTACCAGAGCTGACTGCCTCTTCAATATGTCCATAACCAGGACCACTTGTGTCAAGACACCCACTCTCCTTTGATGCGAAGGGCTAACTACCACATGCATGAATGTTCCCTCTCTCACTTACTGTTCCCCAGTCTTGATTGTTCCACATGTGTATCTCTATGAGGAAGAAGAGGCAGCCTACCAGCTCCACCAGCACCAACCAAGAGAGATTTTCATCCCTCTACTGGTAGGTCTCAGCCAGATGCTGTCTATTGGTGCCTCCAGTGCTGCAGAAGCTGCTCTTGTCCAAACCAACCACCATGCAGGGGACTTCTGAGACAAACCTGACCAGGCCCTGATATCTACTACCAACAGCCTTGAGTCTCTTCAGAGGCAATTACACTCTCTCATGAGTGTAGTACTCCAAATCACAGAGGCTTTGACCCCATCACTGCTGAAGATAGGGGGACATGTGTGGTTTTGGGAAAAGAATGTTGTTTGTCAATGAATCAAATGTTCTTGCAAAAAAATGTTAAAAACTCCACAATGAGCTACTTGACTGCTATAAACCTGAGGACCCCACTACCTCGGTCTCTAATGCCTTACCTTAGTCATTTGGCTCCTCCCCTTCCTTGGCCCCCTCCTTGGCATAGGAATTGTGGCCCCCTGCCTCATCAAATTTCTCGGACAACAAATAATTAACATTAATAAAGTTTCTACCAATCAGGTTTTTGTACACCACCGAGCTCTCTCTGAACCTGTGATAGACTACAAAGACCTTGCTCTATGTGATGATACTGCTCCGTTATAAAAACAAAGGGGGAGCTGTTGGGCACAGTTGAGGGCCCCTGCCCACTGGAGACTTAAGCAGGACTGAGTTGTCAGGTATGGCTGAGGGGCCCCGGATCCTGGAGGTTGAAGCAGGCCTAGACCCCACTAAATCTTGCCTTGAGACAGGCAGACTCCGTCCACCGGAGGCTGCAGCCAGCCTAGATCTCACCTAGAGACGGTAGTAGTGAGGCTGCTCCCTCCCCCCATCCCAGGATGCCTGGACAACCTAAGAAGACTTAGGTTCCATTTTCCCCAGAGCATTGTGACCTCTTGCTGCTTGCCCTGCATGTCCCTGCAAGTTAATGAGTTATCAACCAGCAGCCTTTGCACAGCCAGCCCCCTATGAGCCATACCCTATCCCTCTTCCCACCACTACTTTGAACTAACCAATCCCCCTATGACCTGTGCCAATTCCCACTCTTTCACAAATGCTTATAAACCCATTCCCCTGAGGAATAAATGAGCTCTTCTCTGAAGCTGTCTCCCAGCTATTTCTTCCCATTGCACTCATGGCCACCCAAGACTCTGCTCTGCAGTTGCCTAGACGCCCCTGGGAAACCAAAGCACAGCCGCCCCAGGGCAGCCAGGAAGCACAAGATCCTGGTTCAATTATCCAGGACCCATGTAAACCTGATGTACAAGGTGGGCACGTGCATCTGGAGTTCGATTGCAGTGGCTGGAGACCCTGGCGAGCCCATTGTCTCCCTCTCTCTGCCTCTTTCTGTCTCTCAAATCAATAAATAAAATATATTTAAAAAAATCCACTGTGTATATTTTTTATTGAACTGGTGGACAAATACCTAAATGACGTGCAAAAATAAATCCTGTTTTGCCACCCAGACTCGCTCATTGTTCAGCATGAACTTTGACACATATGAGAAGGAATAGGAGGGCTAGGAAATGGTTCATTCGGTAACGGGTTGCCTTACAAGTGCACGGGTACCCGAGCTTGGATCCCCCAATCCCACTTAAATGCAGATGCTGTGTGGTGGGTTTTTATAATCCCAGCACACCTGCCACAGGAAAAGAGGCAGAGACTGGAGAACTTCCCAGTAGCTTATAGATCAGTTAGCCTGGTGAATGGAACAATGAACCACGAATAACAAATGGTAGAGCCTGCCTCAAACGAGGTGAGGTGGGCAAGGGCTGACCTGAAAGTTATTCTCTGACCTGCATGCTCACATGCATACCCCAAAACAGAGGGAATAGGACACTCAAGACAGTTCAAACTAAGATGCCATTAATACATTTGGTTCTAAAAAAAGTAATGTGCAAATTATTTCTACATTTTTTTTTTCATTTAATACATTGGAGATGTTTGGCTGAGGGTAACTGGAGCTATGGAACTCGATACCACAGTATTGGGGTGACTACTACATATCCTTCTGCATGTTTTTTTCTATTCCATCATGCAATTAAAAATTTTAACATTTACTAGGTCTAAGTAGTATAGAAATTATTAAGCATATAATGATAAAAATCAACTAAGCCTCATTAACTCAGCTCTAATGAGGGAGGCAAATATTGAATAGTTTTATATATATACAAAAATGTATTTACATATACATAAATATGTACAGCATACATATCTATTTCATATTTATTTGTTTGATAAATAGAGACAGTGAGAAAGAATGAGTACATCAGGGCGTCTAGCCACTACAAACCAATTCCAGATATTGTGCCACTGTGTATATATGGCTTTATGTGAGTACTTTGGAATCGAATCTGTGTCATCAGGGTTTGTATGAAAGTATATTTAACTGCTGAGCCTTCTCTACAACCCTATAATCATTTTAATATAAAATTAAATTTATTTAATATATGCTGATTTGTATTCAGCTTTATTTACAGAACATTATATTATAAATATTACCCATGACATTAAAAATTGGTAGACACTCATTTTCTAATGGCTGAATGAGACCTGTCATGTAAATATAGATTAATTTATCATTTTATACACAATTTCAGCATGTTTAATAATGTTGTCTGCCTTTCATACTGCCCTGCATCATGGCGAATGTAATAAGCTGAATGACACTGAGAAATTACATCTACCCTCTTTGTATTCAGTAAGAAATTATGATACTACCATCCTCATCTGGTTGTTGAGAAGATAACTTTGCTAGAGAAAATCACCTAGAACAGTGCCTGAAAATTTAAGCTGTTAAATATTAAGCTGTTAAGCTGGAATATGTATCATCTGTTTATGTGTCTCTGTGTTCCCCTGAGATGTAAGTGCTCGATGGTTTTGTTTACTCTTGCATCCATCATTACTAACACAGTCTCTCAGTTGAAGTTTAATATTAACGAGACACATTACATGAGGACTGAGGTTTGCACAGGGGTAGAATGGTTGCCTAGAACGCATGATGCCATACACTCAATCTCTAATACTACAATGCATACATAAATTAGTAAGTAAAACAAAATTTAAAAGGTATTTAATGTATAAGGCAAATGGCTAGTTATGAATGCAGGAATTCTGGTAAGTGGAATTTCTAGATGAAAGAGTTTTTTTTTAAATCTTAATAGCTTTCAGGAAAGTATAAATTCATTTTCTAATTACAATACATGCTAAAAAAATATCCTTCTTAGCCTAACACAATTAGGTACTATGACTTTAAAGAACTTTCCATTTTAATAACATATTAAGTTGTATTGCTGCTTTACTTTCTAGTTATTCACTAGTGAGGTAGAACATGTTTTTACAACTGAGGATATTTTTCAAATTGTTTATTTTCCTTGTCCAATTTTCTACTGACATAGCTGTTTTACTTTCTGCTTTTGAGAACCTTTTTATTGTTAAGATAATAAATGTTTGTTAAAACTTTAAGTGGAGTTTAACATTTGCTTTTTATTTTTTATGTGCTGCTTTGTGGCACTCACTCTTAGTTTTGTGTAGTTTTATTGACTGTGTTCTTTGTGATCAACTCCATGCTTCTTAGAAAACCTTTCAATGCTATTCTGACTTAACTTCTGATCCAACAGACTCTTGCTCCCTGAAATGTAACTATAACAAGTATTATTTATATTGTTTATTCTTCTTGTGGCAGGCTGATACTTTATAAAATCTTATTTTTCAGATTGATCAAAGTTCTCATTATTTTTCTATTTTTCTGTGTGCTCAAGAGGTTTGGATTAAGTGTTGTTTTTACTTGTAAAACTTCAAGCAGAATCCACCTCACTTTAAATAGTGAATTAACTTTAGCAGAACCAAAGTTGAATGATTAAATATTTCTAGGCTAAAAAAGCTTTAGTAAACTCTTAGCATTTTTTATTATGAATCGAAATTTTTACTTTGTTTTTGCTTCTTAGAGATTATGTAGGCTATTATCAATAATCAATCAATAAGCAATAGTAATGCATTAATTGTAGGAAATAGTAAGTTGGATTTACCATCCATCTGTGCCACAAACAGATTCCAGTCATGGGTAAGATTTGATGTCTTGGTCCATACTAATTTATCTGTAAAATGTTGTAATAGGATTAGAATCTTCAAATACTCTTCTACCTCTAAAAAGTCAAAACATGACTACTTTCTTCCTAAAACACTATGATGATCCGAATATGACTTTAGGGTTTCTGCAGGTCTAATGTCTTCTACTAAGTAATACATTACAGAAGATTACTTTACTTGTACACAATTATTTATCATCCATCAGTATAGCTTCCCTATGAACTAAGCAAAATTTCCTAAACACTGATCATGGAATTGGCTTTGTGACTTACTTTGACCTAAAGAACGTCATGGAAAGGACAGGGGGGGTAATCCAAGGAGAGGCTGTGAGAAACACCACATGTTTTGTCCTCACTCTGTTGAAATTATGTCCTATGCCATAAGAATAGCATTCCTGGGCTGGAGAGATGGCTTAGCAGTTAAGCGCTTGCCTGTGAAGCCTAAGGACCCTGATTCAAGGCTTGATTCCCCAGGACTCACATTAGCCAGATGCACAAGGGGCGTGTCTGGAGTTCGTTTGCAGTGGCAGGAAGCCCTGGTATGCCCATTCTCTCTCTCTCTCTCTGTCTGTCGCTCTCAAGTAAATAAATAAAAATAAACCAAAACAAAACAAAACAAAAAAAGGAATAGCATTCCTCATATGTTGGCTTTTTTGAGTTTGGGTCTCTGAGTAAAAATATTTGTAAAGTAAAATATTGGGCTTAATTCTGGTCCAGTAAAGACCACCCAACTTGTAAGCACACTCATTGTTACGGTCATTAAGATCTTAAACCTGATGTGGTAGTGCACACCTTTAATCCAAGCATTCAGGAAACAGAGGAAGGAGAATTGCCATGAGTTTAAGGCCACCCTGAGACTACATAGTTAATTCCATGTCAGCCTGGGCTAGAGTGAGGCCCTACCTCAAAAAAAACCAAAATAAATAAATAAAAGGACTTTGTGGGGTTTCTTGTTTTTTTTTTTTTTTCTTTAAATGACTAATAAAATAGTAGGTATAATTTTTCTTAAAATAATAAAAAGACTCTATTTTTAAAAGTCTGCTTCCAAAGACTTTATTAAACACCTCCTTATCATCAGAGCTTTTGTCCTTTCCTTGATGACTGGTATTGTATTGTATTAGCAAAAATAGTACAAAAAGAAGGGAAGGAAAAGTATGTCTGTAGAGAAGTGAATAATGTATCTCTGAAGCTATTTCTCAAAATTGGTAATAGAACAAACAAATGGAAAGTTTTGGGTCAAGTACCTAGGACTATTATCAATATATCAATATAATTTGGTCAATAAATTAATCTTAAGGCAATTTAGTGATTTTTTTTCCTTCTGAATGTTCACATGTGAATATAACTATGCAGGTTTCTAGCTAGTCAAATCAATTTATTATTAAAATCTATAAAATTACAGAAACAATTGGATTGATTGGGTTATGTATTTTTTATTTTACTTCTAACTCTTTTTTTTAAATTATTTATTTATTTATTTGAGAGTGACAGACACAGAGAGAAAGACAGATAGAGGGAGAGAGAGAGAATAGGCGCGCCAGGGCTTCTGGCCTCTGCAAACGAACTCCAGACGCGTGCGCCCCTTGTGCATCTGGCTAATGTGGGACCTGGGGAACCGAGCCTCAAACCGGGGTCCTTAGGCTTCACAGGCAAGCACTTAACCGCTAAGCCATCTCTCCAGCCCTCTAACTCTTTTTATTGATAACTTCTATAATGACAGACAATAAATCATGATAATCCCCTCTTCTCCCCTACTTTTTCCTTCACACATCCACTCTCTATCATATCCCCTCCCTCTCTCCATTAGTCTCTCTTTTATTTTTATGTCATCATCTTTTCTTCCTATTATGAGGGTCTTGTGTAGGTATTGCTAGGCACTGTGAGTTCATGTATATTGATACCAATTTCTGCCTGAACCATTGCATTGTAAGCAGTCCTACCCTTCCTCTGGCTCAGCTCTTTACATCCTTTCTGCCACTTCTGCAATGGACCCTGAGCCTTGGAGGATATTATAGAGATATTTCAGTACTGACTACTCCTCTGTCACTTCTTCTCAGCACTATGGTGCCTTCTGAATCATCCTGAGGTCACTGCCATCTGAAAAGAGAAGCTTCTCTAACCAAAAGTGAGTAGCATTAATATATGGGTATGACCATTAAGTAAAGTGCTTACAGGGCAGTTTGGCGGGCATAATATATGAATTTAGCCAGACAAGAGCAGGTGTTAAATTCCTAGGACTCATGACCTCCCCTACCATAGGCTTTTGATTATGTTTTCAGTACCAAGCATGCATTATCTCCCATTGAATAGGCCTCCAGTCCAAATTAGAGAGCAGTTGGTTTTCCCCATAACAGACAGGCCACTATTATACCTGTTTGGTTATTTGCCCTGACTGGCCAAACTTAAGGGTTACAGTGTTAACTTTGTTTATGTGTTTTTAATAGAGCATGGAAGTTTCATTAATTCTGAACATATGGGCATATTTAATTTCAAAAGCAAATTAATTAAAGTTTTCTTCTATATTTTACCTTCATATTTCCTTTATAGTCACAGAAATAATCAAGAAAATGAATACATATTTAAATTAATGCATGAAGGAAAAAAATGGTGAAGAAAAATATTTAAACTCTGTAGGCAAGACAATAGTTAGACATTTCCTAAAAATAATATGTATACCAAATAACTATGGGGAAAAACTCAATAATCAGCATCTCTGTGGAGAACACTCTCAAGATCAAGGGCACTGACTATGTAGCTCACTGAAATGAAGTGGCACATTGCTAGCATTTATTCCCATGTTCAAAAGTGGTAGGCAATTTATAGCAGCTATATCCTTAGTGATGCATTTAGTCCTAGAAATTAGTGCAATGTAACCTTATAATAATTGCCAACAATCTCCCTGCTGAGATACTTCACTGAATATCCCCACAACACACCTTATCTAAACCAGTCTTCACTATGAAGTAAGGTCTATCATTGCCTTTTCTGCATAGATCAGGCAAAGGAAGGCTTTACCCAATGTAATAAGCTAATGGTAAGGAAATATGATTGAAAAACTAGACTTTCCATGGTAAAGTATACCACAATAAACATTTCTTGAAAAAATTAAAGTTCTTTGAAGTCATAAGCCTGACATAGAAATTTTATATATCATAGCCAATATAATAGAGTTAGAAGGAGAAATTAATCAAGAACTTAAAGTTTTAACCATAGTCTCAACACATTATATCCTACTTATGAAAATATCTACTGTAAAGTTTTTTCTCAGAGATAGGGTCTTACTATGTGTTCCAGGTAGTAACCTTGAACTCACTATGCAACCTGGGTGACCTTCAAGTTGTGGTGATCCTCCTGCATCTGTTTCCCAAGTACTGGAATTACAGGTATATACCACCTGAGCTAGCCTAGGTTCTTGAAATTTTATCTCAAAATATGTATTTTTGTCTATCAAGCTTCAGTATAACTTTTATAGTCCTATGTCTTAATACTATCAATTAATTTGTCTATTAATTATTTATACCTTCTCCTTTAAAAATTTCAATAGACCTTAAAAGATTATTTTATCTCACAAGGGGTCTAAGAATGTGAGTATAATTAACTCCTAAAGTGTCTTTGCTATTTTACTCTGATTTGATTACTTAATTAAGGGAATTGTGAGACACATACTCAAAGCAAGTTGATCTTAGATTAAATAAATATGATCTCCATTAGGATAAAATTGAACATCACAGTGATGTTTGAAAAGATTTATAACTTGGAAGATTGTAGTCTTAAGTAGTCAAATATTGTGCAAAGATTAAGTGAATTTTCCCTCATCTTATTATGACCAATGCAGGTAAAAGAATCTTTCCTTTATGTAGCCTCTAAGTAAATGATTAGGAAGCACAAGTTTTTAAGCATGCTTTCTTATTTTTTTTACTAAGAAAATAATAGGATGGGAAAATAAAATTTAAAATAGAATTTAGGAAAAGAAGGAGAAGACTATTTCTCCTTAGTAACAAATTTTTCAATAAATTCTATTTAATAAAATCTTCAACTGTCTCATTCATTGTTTTACCAGTAACTTTAATGGTCGCAGATGGAATGCTATGATTTGAAAATGATATGAGTTCAAAAGGAATAAATACATCATATATCAGATATAATATGCAACAATGTAAAATTCAGAAGTGACAGACAACATTCTTCATGGAGACTTAAAGAAAAATGGTCTATGCTTATAGATGGTCTTCACCCTAAATTTCAGGAAGCTCAGGCTTCAGATGCCTGATTTGCACCAACACTTTCCAGAGCTTTGAACTAGTTCTATACTCTTTTTTTTTTTGTTTGTTTTTGTTTTGTTTTTCGAGGTAGGGTTTCACTCTGGTCCAGGCTGACCTGGAATTAACTCTGTAGTGGTCTTGAACTCATGGCGATCCTCCTATCTCTGCCTCCCGAGTGCTGGGATTAAAGGCGTGCACCACCACGCCAGGCTAGTTCTATGCTCTTAATGTGGGTCTCCAAAGCGCATTGATTTACTCTTGCTGGAACTTCAGTTCCTATATCATATAGACTGCCTAACTTTGAGTCCCTCATTAGTCATTCAAGCTTTCCAATAAAACAAGGAGAACAAATAAAATCATTTTAGCCTAAATCTATACATAACTTGGCTAAAAGAGTTGATTTATATATGTGAGAGAAATACTTGTTTGGAGTTAGCTCTAGAGTTCTCACTTTATTAGAAGGAAGGGACTTATATGTAGAATAGGAAAACAAGGCCTTTTTGCTCTCCAAGCACAGGATACCTGGACATTGAGATAACACTTGGGCTTTGCACATAACCCTGTGGCCTTTGACCAGTTGCCTAGGAAACTCCTTATATGGTATCAGCCAGGACCTTTGCACAGCCCATCCCCCTGCCATTGCCTAAGTGCTGGAATAAATGTCCCCACATGCTAAAGTAGTCATCAGCGAGTTACCTTGTACATCCAATCCACTTAGGACCCTCAACTGCTTATCAACCCATTTCCTTGACAATAGACCAAGAGCTGTTCACCAAATCTGTCTCCCTGGAGTGATTCTTTCTCTCCTTACACACTTACAACACTGGTCTCCATGGTTTCCTGGGATGCCTCCAGGGGAACCAAGGCTAGTCAGGATCTAGGAACCCTCACAATTCCACTTCTCAGCAAGGTGAAAGATCTGGAGCCAACTTTGGAGGCCTCAGATGAGTATTTCTCCCAGTTAACTTATATTTTAAAGAATTACCTCAAAGGGACTGGAACCATCCTTATAGTAAGGGATATCCTGGGCAAATATAAATTTTTGATAAGACATTATAGGATACATAAATATAGGATATATATTTTATGTAGAAAGAATTTGATTAAAAATGTGCTATAAATTGGTAGACTTTTGTGATAGTATGTATTCATTCATGAAGGCAGAATAATGGGTAGAGAGGAGATCTATACATATTAATTGTACAGTTAGTGTGCATGAAGATTCTTTGTGATCAGTGTCTCTTCCCATCTTATCCAGGAATCATGTATTAATTTTCTTTATTGTATATGTACTGTTTGTAATTTCATATCCATCCATCATCAGTCTATCCATTATCTATCTATCTATCTATCATCTAGCATCTGATATCTGCCTATATCTATCCATATATCCATTAATTTATCTCTATATTATCTATCTATATATCTATCTATAAGTTATGTTTACATTTTCTTTTGGCTTAAGCATGTCTCTTCTAGAAATCTCCTCGGGAATACAGGTCCCCAAATTACAGTCAACATATGCACAAAGTAATTTACTGTAGTTAAAAAAAAAATCTAGGGTTGTATCAAAATCAATGTTAGAAGAGAGAATGATACATCCAGACAGTAAGGCACTATGTGGTCCTTGAAGAAACCAAAATCTATGTTAATCTTTATGATTATTGTTAAATGACAAGGCACAGAACAATATGATGTGCTTACCATATTCTTGGGTTCTGCATCTTCAGATTAAGCTAACCATGGTTCCAAAATAATTTGGAGAAAAATTGTGTCTATACTGAATACAGTAACAACAATTTTCATTATATTAGGTATTAAAAGTAATTTAGAGGTGATTTATAGCACGTGGAAGGACTTTACAGGTTACATGCACACAATATGCCTAAAAGCACTTGAGCTTCTGCAAATTTTGGCATCTGCCAGGGTCTTGGAACATATCCCCAGTGAACACTGAAAGACTATAGTGTGTGTCTGAAATATATTTACACACACACACACACACACACACACACACACACACAGTAATGTAGGGACTAGAAGGATGGATCAGCAGTTAAAGACACTTGCTTGCAAAGCCTGTTGACCTGGGTTAAATTCCCTAGTTACCCATATATGCCAGAGACAAAAAGTGGATCAAAAGTCTGGGATACTTTGCTGTAGCATGGGGCCTTATGAAAATGGTTAAAATGAATTTTGTGATTTCACCTTTTTTATATAATTTCAACCTTTGAACCATGTAACTGTTTAATACATTAAAATAAAAACTAGGGCTGTAAAGATTGGTTAGCGGTTAAGGTACATGCCTGCAAAGCCAAAGGACCTAGGTTCAATTCCCCAGCACCCATATAAGCCAGAAGCACAAGGTGGTACATGCATCTGGAGTTTGTTTGCAGCAATTGGAGGCTCTGGTGTGCCCATTCTCTATTGGCCTCTTTCTCTCTCCTTCTCTTTCAAATAAATACATAAATGAAATATTTTTAAATTAAAATTATAAAAGTTAAACTACAAAACTGAAAAGAAACAAACTAAACAAACCACACTGTATTTTAAATAAGTAATACAACTTGAGGAGAAAAATCATTATAAGTAACACTGACTTTTTTGAGTATTTTTTGAGTAAATTTTTGAGTAATTTGTTTGTTTTTAAAGGTTCAATTATATAGTCTAAGCACAGATTACTTCAGATTTTATATTTCACTCAATAGTTTTAAAGTTATTAGAAGTATAGCATTATATTTAAAACCTATTTTATATGATAGAATAGAACAAAAAATGTCACACAAAAAGATGTTAATTGTAAAAAAAATAGAATATAAAATCAAAATTAGAAACCTATATTGTTAAAATGTAACTGGGATATCTAAAATCTATATGAAATAAATATTTCATGTGTTTATATAGTTATGCAATTATTTTTACTGGAAATATCCATTATAAGTGATTATAAAACTAAATATATATAAAGATATATGATCTCACAGTTCTCTAAGAGAGAAAGTAAATAGAGAAAAGGTGAGAAGGAGTAAGAAGAAGGGATAGAGAGACACACTATCATAGGTGACTAATTAGCTTTTCACTGTTAACATCTGATAAGTCATTAAAAATATTCCTCTTTGTGGAGAAGTCTTTACCCAGTACCACTTTATTATTGAGAATATTTTATAAAAGATTATCTGCCAATAAATGAAGAATCAATGACATTATTAGAGAATCACAATTTTATCATCCCAGCAAAACAACTTTTTTTTTATCAAGGACACTAGAAAGATGATGTACGCTTGTATGTAAGGCCACTTAAGAAAGCATGGTGGGGCTGGAGAGATGGCTTAGCAGTTAAGCGCTTGCCTGTGAAGCCTAAGGACCCCGGTTCGAGGCTCGGTTCCCCAGGTCCCACGATAGCCAGATGCACAAGGGGGCGCACGCGTCTGGAGTTCGTTTGCAGAGGCTGGAAGCCCTGGCGCACACATTCTCTCTCTCTCCCTCAATCTGTCTTTCTCTCTGTGTCTGTCGCTCTCAAATAAAAATAAAAAAAAATAAAAAAAAAATAAAGCATGGTGCCATTCACAATAGTTAAATCATTCATAGTTCACTTGCTAATTGCGAAAGAGGAGAAGGCCTCTACTCCTCCAAATTTTGGGAGTAACCACCCTTAGCAGATCTCATTTAGTATGATCAGTGATGGGAAACCTACCATTTTTATGTCTCTTGATGCTTTACAAAACACTGGTCGTAATCTCATCAAAAATTCAATGTCACACACACACAAAATGGATTGCTCTAGACTAAAAGGAGCCAATGTTATGTAACATTCAAGTGAAATATTTGAGCTATGATCAACTCTGGCTTGAAAGCATCTGAGATTTTTTATCATGGGATACATTAGGCAGATTTGTTGATTAAATAGATCAATTACAGAACACTGGATTAAGAAATTATTATTAATTTTCCAAGGTTGAAAAGCTTTTAAGTAACAGAATTCTCTTTCCCTGTGTTCAACTAAATATTTAGGTGTAACATGTTATCTCCAAAATAACTTTTCAAATTGTTCAGTGAACAAGAGAGATAGATGCATCGTCAGATGAAGGAATGAATAAATGGATAGATAGGCAAGTAGGTAGATGATATTGATAGATAAAAGGTGAATAGATTGATGGTAGTTAAATAGAAAGACTATGGGGCTGGAGAGATGGCTTAGCGGTTAAGCACTTGCCTATGAAGCCTAAGGACCCCGGTTCGAGGCTCGGTTCCCCAGGTCCCACGTTAGCCAGATGCACAAGGGGGCGCACGCGTCTGGAGTTTGTTTGCAGAGGCTGGAAGCCCTGGCACGCCCATTCTCTCTCTCTCCCTCTATCTGTCTTTCTCTCTGTGTCTGTCGCTCTCAAATAAATAAATAAAAAATTAAAAAAAAAATAAATAGAAAGACTATTGAAAATGTCCACTGCCAAACATATGTTGTTGAATGGTGGTTATACACACATTTAATTGTTCTTTCACTATGCATGATTGCTTATAAAATTTATAACAAAATATGGTTAAAGTATTAGTAAAGTCACCCATGCTAACAACTTTAATTAAACTCATTCTCTCTCACACACACACACATATTAAAAAAAAAAAAAAGACAACTCAGTAGAAGAAAGAATAGCTGGAAAACTGAACAGGTTCAGTGGTAGTGGAACAAAGAAGTGGGTAAGAGGGGATTTATGATCAAACTATACATGTATAAAATTGTTGATAAAATAACAAATAGACAAAACTATTGGCAAAGAAGCACAAAAAAATAATCTTGGACAACTGAGAGTACAGAGATGCTAGGCTGGCACTAATTAATCTTCTACAGCCAGAAAGGCATTAGGGAACTGTGTTGATTATCATTATGGACAAAAAAGGTAGACAGAAATGTCATGGGATCCACAGTGCATGGTCCTGACTTCCACAAGTAAGTACTATCATTTGGTGACTGTGACCAAAAGAGTTTATGCCTGTTATGATTGTTATGGCTATGGAACCTAGTGGTGGGTACCTCATGGAATCCAGAGGGGGGGATAAAATGTCTTAGTTAGCGAGAGCTGCCCCCATAAAAGATACAGGCAGAAATTTCAGTGAATATAAAGGACCGGAGAGGAACCTAGGATGACCAATGGTGCTAGATGAGTTCTGAGAATTTCATTACAAGTCAGGAACCACATAAGAATGAATTTATTTAAATGAATTTATTTAAAATTATATAGTCATGGCTTCTGTTCTCAATTCCCATGGCTTTTGCCCTCTGGTGGAAGGTAATGGTTTGCTAATAAGTTCCTAATTTTGCCACATACAGCAGTTTCAGTATAAAAAGGAAATATTACTTTAATTGACTAGTTGAAAGTTTCACCGGGCTAGAATTTAATTACCTGCTGAAGCTGTAGCTAAGATAGCATAATCTCATAACATTTTATTGCTATTTAAAAGTGACCCTAATTTAGCAGAATCTTAGGGGAGGGGAACGGGGATTGTATACAGTCATAGTAAACACTGAAAGACACCTAATTCCAAGGTTAAAGGAAAGACAACTACTTAAATGCACTTGAAATTAAAGTGAAAAGACAGATTTTTTTTTAAGGGAATATGATAATCTGGGCTTCAAAACTTTGCATTGTCTTCACATTTGGCAATACAGCTTTTGTTTTGGCTACCAAAACAAAGCTAAAGATGAATGGGGCTCTTTGTGAAATGCCCCACCCCTTATGGGCACTCACACCCAGTGTATACAAAGCTAACTCTTAACTATGTAAAACTTTGAATTGTTTTCCTGGCTACAACTCTACTTGTTTTTTTCTAGGCAACAGTACTAAGATAACTCTGTACTTTGTGCCGTTTCTACATAATTAACACAAGATTGGACTCATGTAAACCATTATTCCTGGTAATACCTTAATAGAGGAAGAAGAGTGGATGAAAAGTTTCCTACTCTCTGAGCCTTAGTTAGCCCTGTGCAGCCACAGTTTAGAAACAAGACCCATGGGAAGAGCTGTATTTTCAAAGGAAAAGATTAAGAAGAAGATGAGTGTGTTGGTACCGTATCTACTAGGTAAGCTTATTTCTCCCCTTTGGTATATGTCATGGTTAAATTTCTGTGCAGACTTGTCTAGGAAATAGTACACGGTTTTAGTCTTGGTCAATACCAGTCTAGATATTTCTTTGAAAATATTTTTTTTAAATATTTTATTTATTTATTTGAGATAGGGAGAGAGAGGGAGAGAGAGAGAATAGGCATGTCAGGGCCTCTAGCTACCGCAAATGAACTCCAGGTGCATGCACCACCATTTTTAGAAAAAAAATTTGTTTATTTCTTTATATTTGAGAGTGACAGACATAGATAGAAAGAGGCAGAGAGAGAGAGAAAGGGAGAGAATGGATGTGCCAGGGCCTTCAGCCACTGCAAACGAACTCCAGATGTGTGCGCCCCTTGTGCATCTGGCTAACATGGGTCCTGGGGAACCGAGCCTCGAACCAGGGTCCTTAGGCTTCACAGGCAAGCGCTTAACTGCTAAGCCATCTCTCCAGCCCCATGTGCCACCTTTTGAATCTGGCTTATGTAAGTACTGGGCAATCAAACCTGGGCCCTTAGGCTTCAGAGGCAAGCATCTTAACCACTGAGAAAATTCTCCAGCCCCAAAATATGTTTGTAATGTACTTAAAATTTAATCAGCAGACATGAATATAGTAGATTTTCCACCATAATATTATTGATTCACATCAATCAGTTGAAGGTTGTGAGGCTGTGGTGCCATGAGGAAGAAGGAATTCTGCTACCAGGTTGACTTTGGGCAACTTCAATACCATATCTTCCCTGGATCTCCAGCCTCCTGGCCTATCCTACAGAGTACAAATTTACTAGCTCCCACAATTCACAATCATATCAAGAATCCAAGAAAATAATTTCTCTCCCTTCTTTCCTCCTTTCGTTTATGTCTTCCTCTTTCCTCCTCTTCCTTTCTCCTTTCCTCACTCCATTTCATTCTCCATTCATCCTAGATTGATGGCACTCCTTCCATTTCTATGTCTAAAGATGTCTAATACATTTTCATTGATAAGAAAATTTCTAATTCTCCAATCTTACAATTTCACATATGTAAAGAACAGATCCTTGTCATTAAATTTCTGCCTGAAAATTTCTATCTGAGCTCTTACTATTAGGGAGAAAAAATTCTTCTGGAAAATACTTTTCCTTTCTATTGATAATGCAGATAAATTCAGTCATTACACAGTAATACATTCTTAACAAGTAGCATCAACAATGGTATTGTTCCTTTTTAAAATGTTGACATAGAGACTGGAGAGATGGCTCAGAGGTTAAAGGCTCTTGATTGCAAAGTGCCCAAGTTGAATTCCACAACACCCACATAAACCCAAGTGCAAAGTGGCACATGCTTCTGCAATTATGTGTCCAATGACAATGTGAGGCAGAGATGGGAATCCAAAGCTCACGGGACAGACTCATTTGTAGCGTCAGGAGACCCTGTCTCACAGAAAGTGGAGCACACACAAAAGTAAATAAATAAATTTTAAAAATAAAAAAGTGATAACATGGGGGATACTCAGAGAATAGAGGATGTGGAGGCAGTAAAAAATATTCTACATGATTGCACATTGACAGACACATATCACATTTTTGCAAACTAATGGAATCTATAGTACTGAAAATAAGCCCACAGGTAGACTGTGGGATTTGGGCGCTAATGATGTGTCTCTGTGGGTTCATCAGCTCTCTAACAACCATACCACACTGTGGGAGATGTTGATAATGAGAAGACTATTCACGTGCAGGCATGGGGAGCATGCAAAATCTCTATGCCTTACACTATCTTGCTATGATCCCCAAATTTCTCTGAAAAAGTCTTTAAAAATTAATGATGCAAGGGCTGGAGAGATGGTTTAGCAGTTAAGCGCTTGCCTGTGAAGCCTTAGGACCCCGGTTCGAGGCTCGGTTCCCCAGGTCCCACGTTAGCCAGATGCACAAGGGGGCGCACGCATCTGGAGTTCGTTTGCAGAGGATGGAAGCCCTGGCGCGCCCATTCTCTCTCTCTCCCTCTATCTGTCTTTCTCTCTGTGTCTGTTGCTCTCAAATAAATAAATAAAAAATTTAAAAAAAAATTAATGATGCAAGTGTGAATGAAACACGAATGCATGGGTTGAAATCAACTTGCACCATACTGATACCACTTAGGGTTCTTATCATGCTGAGTTTCTTATGATTCAACTGTAATTAGTCAGAATATACTGCAGCTGTTAGTGATTTCAGGGAAGAATAAGATGTGTATGAAGAGAAGATGTTTCATTATCCCTGCTTTTAAAAATTCTTCCCTTGTAAATGGTATTTTATATGGCTTTCCACTCTCATTTTAAATTCTAAACAAGATTGTTAAATAGAGTTTTCTCACACATGAAAAAACTACTACCTATTAGTTTTCTTCTCCACTTCCTCCCATAGTTCTATACATATATACTTACACTTAGTGAGCATTATTTTTAATGAGTGACAATTTTTGTCTTTGAACATGATTTCACGGCCATGATAGCAAGCTTTTATGTTTTGTTTTTTTTTTTCATCTTCCCACATTTCTACTCTGGTTCTATTGCCAGGATTTTAGATGGACTATGATTTCCTTTAGTTGTCTTATCTTAGAAATTATTTTGAGTTAAGCAATAGATCTCACTAAGATAATTGAATGCATACATTCCATACACACACACACACACACACACACACACACACACACACACACATATATATATGTATATACCTTCTACATTGTCTAGAACTCTACATTAGCTGAACTCTTTCCTGAAATAATTCCTTAATTTCTGAGACAATATTGGAATTAGTCATGGACACAGCAAAGGGCTACGTTAAAAGCAATTATCTTCCTCATAGATGTAACATGGAACTTTGTGATACTATGAAACATGACATTTTTTACCAAGTAAAATATCAAGCTATTAAATTCTTGAAACACTCAACAAGATAATTATTATGTTCTACATATTTTATTGCTAGAGTTTCCAGTTCCAAGATGGATAAATGGAAGGAGCAGAAATATCTTCTCAGGCCATCAAAACTATTGGAAGGCTGAGAATGATGGTGTAGACCTTGAATCCCAGTACTCAGGAGGCAGAGCTATGAGTTCGAGGCTACCCTTAGACTACATAGTGAATTCCAGGTCTGCCTGGGATAGAGTAAGACTCTAACTCAACAAAACAAGCAAAAACAAAAGATTATTGGAAGAAGAAAAGATGAATGTCAGTGTGGTGGACATCTACTCTTTTTACGTTGACCAGAATCTTTTGGCCCCTAGTAAAATATCACAAGTTTCCTTTGGTGCTATCCTATTGGACACGTGAGAGTTTCAAGTACAACATCCCCTCCCACTCAGGCCCAATGGGTAGATTTGGTGCAATCCCATCTAAGCAGATACTCTATGGCATGAAAATTGTAACTCAGTGGCACAAAAACTGAAAACTTTTGAAGCTTATTCATCTTAAGAATGGTGTTTTACAGGTCCTGCCACTGCATGCTCTACTCCTGTTACTAATCCTTTTGAATTCTTAATTATTTTTATCCTGCTCATGCCTGACCGTTATAGTACTACAACCCTAATTGACACTTCTAGAATACAAGTATCCATACAGCTTTAGTGATTTGGAAAGTTTAAGAAATTTCAAATTACAGGCTGGAGAGATGGCTTAGCAGTTAGGGTACTTGGCTGCAAAGTCTATGGACCCAGGTTCAATTCCCCAGTACCTATGTAAGCTAGATGCACAGGGTGGCACATGTGTCTGGAGTTTGTTTGCAGTGGCTGGAGGCCATAGCATGCCCATTCTTTCTCTCTTTCTCTCGATCTGCCTCTTTCTCTCTTCCAAACAAATAAACAAACAAACAAATAAATAGAATATTTTTAAAAGGACTAATTTTATGTACGTATGTGTGTATATATGTATGTATATGTATATCAGGGCACAAGTATGCCATGAACATGTGTGGAGGTCAGATTTAAGACATGTTGGCATGCTGTTGCTGGGAAGGTCAGTCTAGCTGGCCCATGTGCTTTGGGATTCTCCTGGCTCTGCCTCCTGCTATCTAGGCACTTTGGGATTACGGACACATGCATCTGAGTTTACATGGGTGCCAGGGTCAGAATACCTGTGAAGCAAGAGCCTTTAATCATTGAGCCATTCCTCCAGCCCCTTAGCAAACTGACTTTGATAAAAGGTAGACTGGATTAAAGAATGGAGACTTTGTGCCTTATAGTACAGAAGAACTCTGCCTAAACTGGTATAGATCTCTGGTCATCTTGAGATGAGAGGACTAAGACTGTGAGTCAATACCCTAATCCCTTCATTGAGAAAGTCTTACAATAGGAAATGGCAGCTGCTTGCTTGATGGTATATTTGGTTCACATTATGCTGGCATTTTCTTATATCCTTTCAGGGTGAATAATTCTGAATGTGCCAACTGAGACTTTTTGTTGGACTATTTAAAACTTATCATATAATTTATGTAAGTATAGAAAGTGCTAGGAAATGGGTAAAAGGAAATAATAATTTTCTAGCTGAACAAATTAGAGCAATGGAAGCACTTAGGATTATCTTAAAAGATCTAAGTTCTTAAATTTACAAGATTATTTTATCTCAAGTTTTTTTTTTTTTTTGCTGAAGTTTCAATGTAAATTCAATGAAACTTTTACTTACATTTATGACCTTGATATGTCAGGGTAGATCAGGCTCTCTTAACATGGATGCAATAATTATTTCAGAGTTGGATAATTCTTTGCTATGGATGTCCTACATATTGCAGGATTTTTATTTATTTTTTTTTTTTGGGCATTCATGGTCTGTATTTCTAGGTATCCATAGAAAATTCTGAAATGTCCCCTGGAGGGAGGGACAAAATTTTTCTCAATTGAGAATCACTGAGGTATCTTGTGGTTCCAAGCCTTGGTTTGAGCCTCACAAATCTGAGCCCAGCTTTTGGGTGTGCTATTTTCTTATCTGAGAAATAATTGATGTTAGTATGTATGACCTATCTTCAAGAGATTAGATAAGACAACATGATGACTCACCTGTAATAAAACTGAATAAAAACAACCACTGCTACTATGTTACATAAATATAATTATATAACATATAAAATAAATCTTATACAATGATATACATAATATATTATATACTATAGTATTACTATCTACTAAATAATTAAATATGTAGGTACTAGTGTCATAATACTTAAACTCTAAATACAAATCTTCAGAACAAAATCTACAAAAATCTACTAATCAAATTTATAATTGCATTGTTTGACAAAAATTAATAATGAACTACAACTCTAAAGTAAGTAAACCCAGTTACAAAACAACAATAAAAATACAAAGTTCCAAATATAATAGTTTCTAAATGGAATAAAGGCAATCTTTGTAGTTGTTGGGAGCTAACCTTTTTGTTTTTTGATTATGACTGTGTGTGTTAAGTACACATGTGTATGTTGCATGTTCTTATGTGTGTGGCACATATAAGTTTGTGTGTGTGGGTACATGCATGCATGTGTGCATGCACACCAGGCTGCAATTTGACACTGTCATTTTTAAAATTTTATTTATTTGAGAGCATCAGGCAGAGAGAGAAAGAGGCAAATAGATAATGAGAGAATGGGTGTGCCAGGGCCTCCAGCCACTACAAACGAACTCCAGATGCATGTACCCCCTTGTGCATTTGGGGGTGTATGACGTGGGTCCAGGGAAATTGAGCCTTGAACCAAGGTCCTTAGGCTTCACTGGCAAATGCTTAACCACTAAGCCATCTCTCCATCCCAACATTGTCATTATTTTTTATCATTCTTCTCTTTCTATTTACTGAGGCAGGCTTTCTCACTTGGACCCAGAGCTCACTGATTCTGTTAGTCTATCTACCAGTTAGCTATCCTAGGGCTCCCCTGTCTCTTTCTCCTGAGTATGATTACAGGTATCCGCCACACTTACCTGTCATTTGCATAAGTGATGGAATTCTGAACTCTGGTCTTCCTCCTTGTGTGGCAGGTATTATGTCCACTGAGCCATATCCCTAACCCTGACTCTTTGGACTTAAAACTATTTTCAAAAAATGATTTGGGGTAATGTCACCTTTCATGCACAAGGAAAAATACAGATGGGAGAATTTAGACAGGTCAAGAATTATATGTGTAAGTCACCAGTCCTAAGGAGAAAACCATGGCTTCCTCCTTCTAACTCTGTTGTTGTTGTCAATAAAAGAGACTATGGAAATCAATAACTAACACTTGGAATATTATTACATGAAAATAATCAATGCACCTACAAAGACAAAATTTAGAGGAGTAATTTTGTACATGTTTAAATCCTCTCAAACTATATAATAGAGAAATGACAAGGAATACATGGGTTATTAAACTCTTGAACTTTTATGTTTTCCTTAATAGAAAATCATTTCTTTCCTGACTCAGTTATGACCTCAGACATGGATCAGAACTTGTCTCAAATGGAAAAATAATTTCATGCCAAACTCTAAAAAGATGAAAAAAAGAGTGCATGAATAGAGTGACATTTAAAATGCTGATTTGAATTTCTTCACATAAAATTCAACCATCTTGGGATTTTATGTACTTTCCTCTTGGCTTCTGGGACACTCTCAGGCAAGGACAGCCTTTACCTATCAAGAAACTGCTGTTCCAACTGGCAGTTATGCAGTCTCTTTAATATCTATTCACTTTACCTAGGGATGTTTCGAGTATTTTCCTGGGGATGACGAGCAGACGGTATTAGAAAAGATAAGTGAAAAACTAAAATATCTTGTTAGGATATTTTGTTGGGAAGATGAATTCTGACATATCAGTAACAGGGTATCTCAGGGGAACCCACCAAAGTTCAGCAAATAATCTCAGAAATGCTCTCCATGAAAGTAAACTGCATGGCTCAAGTACGTTCTCTCACGATGGGCCAAACCATGATTAAAATTGCTTTTCCACTTACTTGCACAAGTATGCCTTGTAAATAGAAGATATAAAAAAAAATCTTGATGACAGTGCAATCTTCCCATTTCAGCAAATTAGAACAAAGTTGTAAAGGTTTTAAAGAAGTTATACAGCTAGTTAATTAGAGTTTGTTTGGGAAATCCATTCTCCTGAACTCCAGTCCAGCTCTGGGTTGGATGATTAGATCAAGGACACAGTGACTGTTTTGCAAGAAGTTAACCTGTCCACTTAATCTAAGATATCATTCTTCTACCACTGCTGCATACATCTTTAACTTATGGGTTCACTGAAATGCTGGATGGTTAAAGGAAATGGTCATCCTTCTTCAATAAAATGAGGCTTCTATATGTAAGGCTAATACTATCAGAAGAAATCTAAGGAAAACACTATATACTATTCTATTTCCTGAGATCCAAGAGGAAAAAAATAATACCACTAAGACTAACAATGTATGGATATAAAGAATTTTCAGGGCAAAGAAAATTAAATTTCACAAGTGTTATTTATCAAAATTTTTGACAGTGTTATATTTTGCCAAAATGAATCATTTAAGCTTTTCAAAAACAACTCTAAAAGCTAGGTTCCAAAAAAGTGTTTTAGAAAACAGCACATGTTTAAAGAAACTTGTACATTGTATTTGGTGTGTGTGTGTGTAGTGTGTGGTGTGTGTGGTGTGTGTGGTGTGTGTGTTATATGCACATATATATGCTGATGTCCCCCTCTATCACTCACCTATTGTTATTGCTTGATGAACTCTCTCACTGATTTCAGAGCATGTCATTTGTGAGCCTCAGTGAGTCTCTGTTCCCCACTCCGCGCAAGGATTACAGATGTGTGTGGACATGTACAGCTTTTAAAGTGTGTTCTGGAGATTCAAACGTGGGGTCGGGGAGTTTTCAGCCCACCTTGGGCCTCCTGGTTGTGCTGGAAGCACACTTAATCACTGAGCCATCTCAATAGGCCAAAAGTCAACTTTTAAGAACAAAAATATAGCTTCCCAAGGCGAAACTGCGTGTATAAGTAGCAATGTGAGAGGCAGGTAATTGGTTTTTGGTGCATAAGAGTCAGGCAAAGAAGAATGGTATTCAGATGTCTATTCTAATGAAACTTAACCAAACCTGGGCCTATAGTAGACAATGAACCTCAGGCCCCAAACTCATGCTAACAGGAATGAAATCTGGGCGATATTGGAAAGAGGTGAGCACAGTTTATAGATAGAATGTGAATTACTGGGCTCCAGTGTGGACTATGTAAGCTATTTTACAAACATGGCCATAATTGTATCCTTTTTTTCACATATTCATCTCTAGTATTACCTTTCCCCACAATGAAGTAAAGTAATTCTTTTTTTAAAAAATTTTGTATTTATTTATTTGAGAGCGACAGACACAGAGAGAAAGACAGATAGAGGGAGAGAGAGAGAGAATTCCAGCCTCTTCAAACGAGCTCCAGACGCATGCGCCCCCTTGTGCATCTGGCTATCGTGGGACCTGGGGAACCAAGCCTCGAACCGGGGTCCTTAGGCTTCACAGGCAAGTGCTTAACCACTAAGCCATCTCTCCAGCTCAAAGTAAAGTAATTCTTATCCTGTTGAATCTGGATAGGTTTGTGATTCACTTGTATACAACAGAACCTAACAGAAGAAATTACACAGGCTAAGTCAGAAAGGCAATACAACTGCCTCCAATTTCCTCCTGGCATTCCAGCACTAGAACCCTCCATCATTTGGCTAATTTGACCATCCTGAGTCCAAAATATCTTGAGGGAACTCATGCAGAGAGACCTCATGAAGAAGTCCGGGGTTACCTAAAGAAAGTGAGAGAGAGAGTGTGTGTGCACACTTTTCCAACTCAATGTTCTATTACCATCTATATATAGGAGAGTCTAAGCCAAGTTTGTTCTGAATCTTGAGCATGCGACACATTAGTAAACATAATAGTTCATTTTTTTCAAATCTATTGCTTTGTGGATGATCCATTGCACAATAACTGAAATATCTATTCCGAGTTCAAAAGTCATCTTGAGTTTTGTTTTGTTTTTGAAATAGAACACACATATTCTGGACCATAATTACTTGGCTTGATTTAGGCCTAAAGACATGATTAAAAAAAAAAAAAAATCAGAGCTTCTACCACAAGAAACTCCAAATCTGAATCAGAGAAGGTTTGAATCAATTTTTAAAAACCATTCAGTAAAATGGATCATAGAAAGTTACTTCTTCCTTCTGTTTCCCATCTGCTAATTGGAACAAGGAGCTCCTAGATTAATGGATAATAATTAGCACATAGATGAATGAGTTCATGCATGGGAAGTAGTGTTTGACACACACATATCTGGCAGTTCTAGTGGCTAAGCAGTGATGGCCCCCAGGGACAGCACACGCAGAAAGCCTGAGTCACCATGTAAGCACAGGCACTGCAAGGGGAGGCACAGGAAGAGGAGCTGATCTCTAAAACCCAGCTCAGCATCTCTTCCCTCGGTTTTGTCAGTGGTAGACTGGAGACGCTAGTTTATCTTTCTTGGATTTGAGGTCTTTCTAGGTAAGGGTTTGGGCATTTGCTTCTGATACTTGAGAATGGCTTAAGCACAGGGAGTGCCCCTTACATGACATGCCAGCTACTTCCTAAGTACAAGTTGGAATTGTATTTGGGGACTCAATAACCAAAGGTTCCCTCCTCTAGACTTATTGACACTCTATGAAGTTCCAAATGAAGGATCACGTGTGAATAGCCGCTTCCTAAAACGCTGTAATTGTGACCCAATGAAATTCCTGAGACTCGGTGCAGCGTAGTTGTGCAGGGCAGGCCCTGAATCAGAATGTGTGGCATCGAAGCCCAGCCTTGCCTTCTTATAGCCATATGAGCACAAATAAGCCAGTCAATGTTCAGTGATTTTGCTCCCCATCTGTACACCACAGATGACATTGGCACCCACTTAAGGTCATTTTTAGGATTATTTTAGTTAACACATGAAAAATGTTTCTTAATAGAAATGATTTACCTATATAAATCTGGTTGACAATGACAACTGTTATTGCGAAATGGAAGGGAATTATTTCAAGTACTTAGAAACTTCTGGGAATTAAAAAGAAATCTCATGAAGTGAGGAAAATTGCTACACAAGGTTTTAGAGGTAGGTTACATAAGTACCTAAGGCCCCCACACAATACAGTAAAGCTAGAATCTTCCACAGTTTGCCAAAATGAACTTAAAATAGACGAAGAACAATAAATACTAAGCTGAAAATGCTAGTGTCTACTTAGGATAATTTAATGACAATAAATCTAGGCAGACTCACTGGGTTATGCCAAGGCAGTTTCCTAACTATATCTAATTTGGTTGACTTTTCCTGTTTCATTAGTGAATATTATAATTATGTGTTCTGAAAGTTTGTGTGAATTTAATACCATCAAGTACTGTTAATGCAAAGTAGAGCAAAATATCATCTAAGAATTTCTTCTGAGGACTTGCTTTCTTGCAAAGAACACAATTAATTCCCGAGAGTAATCCTTATTTGCCTACATAATGAATGCTGCGGGGGAAATGAGGCACTTCCAGTTTGCTTCTCATCAACACCTAAATGACCTAGAATGGTTGAATTGAACCAAGGATATTTTTAATAATTTGCAAGTACAAGGCTCTACCATAGTCCTCTCCCAGATAACTAATTAATGTAGCCAAAGCAGATATGATCCTGAACGCCTGATAATTGTCAATTTCTTCATTGCCTAAATATTCAATCCAATCTTTAACCAACCAACTATATATGTGAAGAGCTCTAAATGTTTTACAAAAAATATATAGAAATGAAAAATGGTTCTTTCTTTCATTCTTTCAGGTTGACATTTGGAAACATGATATTAGGACATAAATCAATTTTTCTTCTTCATTTTTTTGTAGTCAGAACATTAGTAATTGTTTGATCTTATCCTTTTTGTGGATAAGATATATTCTATGCTCTAGAAATATTTTAGAAACAGTATAATGTCTTCTTGAATCAACCAAGATGGGAAAATTTTAATTACTAAAGATACATGGAAAGAACCAGTGGTGATATGAGAAGTGGAGAACATACTATATTTTCTAGGATCTGTGAGAACTCTGGGGTTCTGCTGTAATATACAGGAAAGTTTTGAATTAGCTTAAAGAGTTGTTTCATTGATAATGTAATTTGTTAGTACATTGATTCAAAAAATAATACTTTGAGCCACATTTGAAACATTGATTCTTAAACTTAGCTTAGCTTGTCTATCATTGTTTTCAGATGAATTCTTGTTAATCGGTTGCCCTCCTTCCTTCCTCCCTCCCTCCCTTCCTTTGTATCTTCCTGCCTTCTTTTCCCTTTCTCTGCCAAAAATATTCACTAGGAAAAAAATCCATTTGCTGCAACATATGAGGTTCCAGAGATTCCATTAGAAAGTCATCATCTCTATCGTTAAGTTTACATATATGTGATGCAATAAGAGAAAACAAAACAGCAAAACAACAAAAATACTCAGCAATTAGGATGTATCCCACATACAACAAGTGAGTTGTTATACGAAGAAAGGGTACACAGAGACCCAGAAAAATCAGAGGCATAAAATGGAGCTATTTTGCTAGAAGTCAAGAATCACCTGAAGCTGGAAGAAGAAAGGGATAGATTCTTCCCTAGGACCTAGAGTAAGTGGCATTGCTGGCACCCTGACCTCCAGTACTCAGGATGTGACAAGGTCAATTTCTGTTTCAACTGCACCATATCTATGACACTTTTGCTTTCAGCAACACTGGAAGAAACTAACATGTTGGCTCTAAAGCCCCTGTAGGACATCTAAACCCAATAAGCTAGGAGATGAACAAATTTAGAGGTTTAGAAGTCCACCTTGGAGTAGAGATGAAACCTTAAGCAACAGCAGCATGTGAGCAAGTAATAAAGCCACATGGTAGAGGTTTAAAACTGTGGCCCCATAGACTCTGGCTTGAATCTTGAGCCTCCAGTGGGCAGAGCACTCCTGGAGAAGAAATATGTTACTAGGGGAGGATCCTGAAATCCAGCCCTAAGGTGCGTTTTTGAGTGCATCTTGAGCCTACCCCTAAGGCATTTGAAGAGCAGTTTGGAGCTCTGGTTATTTGTGTTTGCTGGTTGTTTGATGGTGTATGGAAGTGAGCCAGTTTCTGTCATTGATGGTATTTCCTTGGAATTTGTAAGCCTAAAATAAACCACTTCATTCATTCTGGTTAGATGTTTGTCCCAGCAACTGGAGTTGACTGCAATATACGTACGTCACTGACAGACAGTGCATAAATGAAGAGGAATAGTGGAGAGTTCTGATGAAACAGAATCCTAGGAGTGGGCAGAGGGGGAGGCACACACAGAGGATGGTTGAGATAAAAGGACTGGGAGAGTGTGGTGTCCAGAACTATTGTAGAGAGCATTAAGCAGAGCAAATTATTCAGGTAAGATCAAGACTTGTTTTGTGTGTAGGAAGAAACTGTTCTGATGCACAGTGGAGTAGCTTTGCAGGTGTGACAGAACTGACTGAGAGAGATGGAAGTGTGAACGACTTTCAGAAAGTATGGACAACTCTCTCTAAGAGAATATGTGAACAGGAACAAAGCCACAGGACCCAGAGTCAAACTAAAGTCGGGAAAGGAATTTTCTTAATCCTTGGTCATTTCTATTTGAACTTCCTTACAAATAACTGTCCTTTTCTCTTAAAAGGCACACTTATGCTTAGACTACAGTGATAAAACAACATGTCATCCTAATTACTGTTGGCCATAAAGCTGCTTACTAAATTATAACAAAACAAGTAGAATATGTTTCTCAGATACTAATCTAAAAATCTGTTTAGAATCTGTTGTTGGTAGAAGTTTTTTTGCATAATTTATAAAGAGGGGAATTGTAGGCAGGATAATGTTTTGAAATGCAAAACATCTGACTCATAGTAGAGATGAACAGCCGTGAATGACCCATGAGAGAAACCTATCTCATTGTTCACATGCAGGGAAGAGAAAATTCAAACCCAATAAGACATCAGGCATCTGAAAGTAAAACTACTTTAATGTGGGTGAGTCATCATGCCACCCAGGGGAAATGAATCAGGTGCCCACATGCCCAAGTGTTTTCATAATTATAGATGTCCCCCCTCCCTTATAAATTAAAACTAAAGTCAGGTACCAACTAATGTCCCTGTAGAATAACTTCAGCCAAATGGAAATACACAGAGACCTAAAAATTAAAATGAAAAGATCAAAGGGAAGATGCATTTCCAGCAAGGAAAAAGAGGGAGGGAGGAAGTATTACTTTAAGTGTATGGTCATGCCTGCTGGTCCAGAAGGACTTTGAAAGACTGTGTCCTCCATTCCAGCTAATTCTGACAGTGCCCCTTCCCACGGAGTAACCATAGCAGCCTTGTCTTGGCATTAAATTTTTGGATGTAGGGTGTGAGGCTCCCAGGCTCTCCTACAAATGAGGATTCCCACTGCCTCCTTCCTTCTCTAGCCTTGGCATCCAAGGATCACAACTCCTGCAAACTCTACATCACCAATAACTCTTCTTTCCCTCTACCACAGCCTGATCTGTGCTGTGGTGACTCACCTCTGCTGGCCTGCCTCACTTCCTGTCTGGGGCTCTAAGCAAAGCCACAGCACAGATGCAGTGAACATGAGAAAATGCAAATCTGAGGCCATTGGCTGCTTACAGTCCCAAAGAGTTCCCCATTAGGCCACCTCAGGCCTCCAGGACCATATATGGGAAATCTGAAACAGGAATATTTCCCCCCCAGGGTAGAAGTAGACTCACTTCTTCATCCCCCAATAGGGCTTAGATGTCAGACCAAAGTACGATTTCACCAACACCAGTTCGGTGAAGCAATGAGTTTATTTGGGGGGGGGGGGTCACTTACAGAGCATGGTGCCCCCAAAGCAGCCACTTTAATGGAGATTCCTATGTCAAAATTACCCTTTGGATGTTTCTGCCTCAGCCTCAGGATGTGGGCTTACAGAGCATCAGGACCCCAGAGCAGCCATGCCACAGAGAAGTCTCATTCTACTCTGAATGACCACTTCCCTGTGGCCACTTCTAGAAGCTCCGTGTCCCTGACCAGGAGTGTGAGACCCTGGGGCAGCCCTTCAGTGGGGCTCATTGTATGGGGGTTGACCGGCAGATGTTCTTCCCTCAGCCTCAGGGTGAGGGCTTACTTCCAGAGCATGGAAACTCCAGAGATACCACTTAGATGGAACTCATTGTTCCTAGAGCTTTTTCTTTCTCTATATATTCTATGTCCCTCCCTGAGGTCACTGAGATCTTGTGCATTATTCAATACAGCTGGTGCAGGGAGGGGTGCCCAAATCTCAGGTGGGGGTCTGATGACCCTTCCCACACCATCTCTTGTGAGTTGAGCCAACTGCTTTTGATAAAGCTGGAAATATTTGTTTACATCTTTCAACACAGAGGAAATCTTCCATACAGCACTGGGACAAGCAGAGAATGAGCCTGGGATTTCTAAACCACTCCATAAAGAAATTAAATCATTCAGTATTTTTTATTTATTTTTTACTTATTTATTTGAGAGTGGTAGACACAGAGAGAAAGACAAATAAAGGGAGAGAGAGAGAATGGGCGCGCCAGGGCTTCCAGCCTCTGCAAACAAACTCCAGACGCATGCGCCCCCTTGTGCATCTGGCTAACATGGGACCTGGGGAACCGAGCCTCAAACCAGGGTCCTTAGGCTTCACAGGCAAGCGCTTAACCGCTAAGCCATCTCTCCAGCCCTCATTCAGTATTTTAAAAGTTTATATTTGCAATGGCCAATCTATATTGCCAACTTGATTGGATGTAAAATCACCTAGGAAATATATTCCTGGATTTGTCTGAGTGTGTTTCTACAGAGGTTTAACTAAGGAGAAAAGAACTACCCAGAATGCAGTGACACCCTCTGGTAGCCCATGGGCTGGTTATCTAGACTGAATAGAAAGGAGAAAGAAAGGGGAACACCAGAATTTCTCTCTCTCTCTCTCTCTCTCTCTCTCTCTCTCTCTCTCTCTCTCTCTCTCTCTGATGGACTGTAATGTCAAACTGCAATTCAAAATAAACCCTTCCTTGCTCCAGCCACTTATTTTTTTTTTCAGGTAACATTTTTTTTCACAGCAACAAGAAAAATAACTACATATTTTATTTATAACCTATAATTTATAGCTTTGATAAATAGCCCTATCTTACAGATGAGAAGCCAAGACTGTAGGCATCAGTACTGCAGAGATTTTTCAGTTGGGATGATCCCTAATATCATCTCCCATCCTCTGTGTTATATATTGGGATTTTAATATTAAAGCTTTAGCTTCACAAGTTAGTACTTATTAAAATAAAAGATCATATTTTGTGAGGAGGAATGCTATGAAAGAAAGTGCTTAAATGATTAACAAAGGTGGGCTTGGAGACAGCAGGCAATAACCAAGTGATAATTCAGACCTCAACCTCAATAATTCATGCTTGAGGGTTGGGGAGATTGCTCAGTGATTAGAGGCAGTTGCTTATAAAGCCTGATGGCCCAGGTTTGATTTCCTAGTACCCACATAAAGCCAGATGCACAAGGTATCACATGCATCTGGGGTTCATTTATAGTGTCAAGAGACCCCTACATGTCCATTCTCTCCTTCTCTCTCCTCTCTCATCTGCTTACAAATAAATAAAAATATTTTAAAAAATTCATGCTTGAAGTTGCTTTATACTATGACCATAGGATATCAACTCTTATCCAATAAATAAAACCTTATTTTTGATCAACACATTAAAGGTAGATTTTATAGTATGTAAAATAATCACAAGGAATGTGTAAAATATGAGGTAAAAGAAAATAATTCAGGTTCATTTTGATTTTATATTCTGGTGTCAATTTTCTTTATGGTAACTTCCAAGAGCAAATATGTCATCAGTAAATAGCCATAGCAGTTAGCTTCTTGTTGATGGGACAGATTACCTGACCAGAAGCAGTTTATGGAAGGTAAACACTGATTTCTGGCTTACAGTTTGGAAGGGAAGTTTCATCACGGTGGGGAAAGCATGGCAGGAAGTAGACACATCTTATCATCAGCAGGAAGAAGCAGCGTGAATGAACTAATGAGCACCCACTGGGAATGGACTCACGAAGCCCAAGTTCTGACCCCCAGATACATCCCCTCCACCTCTGCTCTCCCTCCCAAGTCTCTATCAGCTGAGGGCTAAATAAGAGGCTAACTCACAAACACATGAAGCTATGGGGGGACACTTTATATTCAAACCACCACTATATGAAATCACCTAAAGAAGTTGGTGTGTTTATTGTAACAACACCCTCTTCAAGAAGATTATAACTCATAGTAGAAATGGAATCCAGCCATAAATTGATGGTTTGCAGACCATCACTGGGCTAGGAAATGGGCTCACAAGTCTAAAATAGGGCTGAGGTTCCTTCCAGATAAAATAAAAACGAGTACTATTTACTGAGTACTCAGAGTAGGAAGAAGTACAAAAATACCTGAAGTTATGTAATATGTGATCTAAATCCTTCAGCTAAGACAACAGCTTGTCAAAATGCTAATCAGTGGGGATGGGAAGATTTGTTCAGTTAGGAACGCTTCCTTTCACGTGTGCTTATGTACGCACCAGAAGGAAACTGGAAATCTATTATTAGTTCCAGATAGTCAACTCCTGATTCTATGAGCTAATAAAAGAGACCACAAGACATCTGAGCTAATAGAGAGAACAATGACAAACAATACACCTGATTGAGTGTATAATACAAAAATTACCTCTTTGACTCTGGACTAAATGGTGCTTCTCTGGAGTATGCAAGCCTTCTTGAAACATTCCAGGTTTTCTGAGTGAGGAGATCTATGCTGTGGAAACTGCTCTACACCTGTGAGAGCTTGCTCTCGCTTTCCCCGGGGTGCTGGCCAACTAATGAAATTCAGTCAGGGATATTCATTCTGCACATGGATTCTAATTTACTCAAAGGTCTCAATTACTTTCAACCGTATACAACACTATGTCAAAAAGTAGCAAAAGCCATAAAGAAGTCAATTTGCCACATTATACTTTGCTCCTGCCTTGTGATAAAAGAAGGCTCACTAAGGGTTTTGTCTGTTTGTTTGGTTTGGTTTGTATTATTTTTTGTGTTTTTTTTTTTTAAGTTAGGGCATCACCCTAGCCCAGGCTGAACTGGAACTTACTCTGTGCCCTCAGGCTGGTCTTGAACTCACAGCCATGATCCTCCTACCTCAGCCTCCCAGGTGTTAGGTTTAAAGGCATGTGCCATCCTTGGCTACCTAAGGTTTTTATAGTTATTTTTTAAACTAATCTTTAGATGGTGGCCCAATCAAAAAAAAAAATTAGAAATTAGCACATAAGTACATGATCAGATATTCACTTTCTAGTGTGATTTTAGTGGTTTTAGAAACAGTGGGTCAACCACTTTATAATTATCTGTGAATACTGAATATCTTCCCAATGTATGTAAGTAGCTGCAATTTTTCATCTGTAAAATTAATTCAATTATGTAAGAAGAATATACAATAAGATGACATATCTCTCTGAGGCATTTATGAATCCATAGCTCAGAAAAAAGCAATGTAGTTAAGCTAAAAGTTTATTTTGCCTTACTGTACAGATTGAAACAGACTCAGTAGAATTATAATAAAGCAAATATTCATCTACTTAATCACTGATACCTTTTATTGCATTTGTGACAAGTTAGTCACCATGCTAGGCACCAGGAATGCATTTCATTTAAGACATGGCCCTTGCCTTTAAGGAGTTCATATATGTAAATGAATTTATTTGCATAAAACATTCAATAGCAAAGCTATGTAAAAAATTGCAGGTGCCACATGGATACAAGGACTGGTGAAGTTATGAGAGGTTTTCACAGACAAGGCTGTTTTTATCTCTCCAAAATTCCTATGTTAAAACCTGACATTTCAGTGTGAGATGCTTGATGAGGAGGTTATTGTAAGATTAGGTTATGAAGGCAGATGTGAATGGAATTTGTTCCTTTGTAAAAGATGCTAGAGAGGGCTGGGAGTTTAGCTTAGTTGGTAGAGTGCATGGATAGCAAGAATGAAGCCCTGGGTTGGATTCCCAGCACTGCATAAACCAAGTGTCGTGGCACATGCTTGCCTATAATCCCAGCTCTCAGGAGGTAGAAACAAGAGGAGTTCAAGATAATCCTTGGCTACACTGTGAGTTTGCAGCTCTTCTGAGCTACATTTGACCCTGTCTCAAAAGAAAGAGAGAAAGAGGAGAAAGAGAGAGAGAAGTTTAAGGTATTTAATTGTCCTTCCCACTGTGTGAGAACACAGAAATGAGACATAGAGAGAATGTTCTACCCATGAGCCAGAAATCTGGGCCCAAGGTGCCTTGAAGTGGACTTGTCAGCATCACTCTAAGAAACAAGTTTCAGTTGCTTAGAAGTTTCCAGTTTACAGTGTTTTATTATAGTAGCTTGAGTAGACAGACACAGCCACATTTCATGAAATAATTGAAGTTTATTAGGTAGACTGGATGTAAAGACATTCCAAGTTGACATTATCAGGAGAAATGAACACTAAGAATGATGTACTTAGGAAGAATTAATATATTTTGCTACAAATATGAAGCAAGAAAGATACAAATCAAAAGAGAGTTCTAAATTTTCAAGGACCAGGTTGGATATGCCAAGACATTCATTCTTATGCATAAGAATATTCTTGAACAGTATTAAGGCTTAGGAGGTTCTTAAACATTAGAATGTCATATGCTGAGGTACCTTTGAATAAACAAAAACACTGCTAACTTTGATAAACAGCCACATCTTATAAATGAGAAGCCTAGATGGGAGGCATCAGTAATGTGAGAATTTCCAGACTGGATGATCTATCATTTAATCTTCCATCCTCTGAGTTATAGCTTAATATTTTATTACTAAAGCTTTAGATTCACAGGTTAGTGCTTATTAAAATAAAAATTCATATTTTGAGGGAAAGAATGATATGATAGAAAGTGCATAGTTGGGGATGAAGAGATAGCTCTGGTTGAAGGCACTTGCATGCAAAGCCTGATGGCCTGAGTTCTATACCCCAGTACCCATGTAAAGCCAGAAGCACAAAGTGGAGCATGCATCTGGAGTTCATTTGCAGCATCAGGAGGCCCTGGTACTCTCTCTCTTTCTCTCATAAATAAATAAAATTTAAAAATTAAAAGAATAAAAAAACATAAAAAGAAAGTACATACATGATTAACAAAGGTAGGTTTAGAGATAGTAAGCAAAGTCTTTCCTCTTTAATTGTATACACTCAAAAGACACAAAAGGACTGGTTAGGATTGATCTCAGTGGTACCTCTAGGCCAGGGCAGATGAAGAGATTCTCCCTCTCTTTCAAATCAAGGAAACATGGGGCACTACATTATATTATATTATATTATATTATATTATATTATATTATATTATATTATGTTATGTTATGTTATGTTATGTTATATTATATTATATTATATTTTTTTATCTCTGCATAATAAGTGCCAATGACCTGAGTGGTTCACAACAACAGGCATTTGTAACTTCACAGGTTACATGAGTTAGGAGTCTGAGCATGTCTTAAAGGAATTCTCGGCTTAGGTTCTAATAAGGATTCCATTCAGGTATGAGCCAAAGACAATGCTTCACCCCAGGCTCAGGATCCTATATTAACGTAGGCTCTTGACAGAATTTACTGTCTCAAAATTATGAAACTGATGTAGCTTACTGCAGAGAGAATGACTCCTGTTTGCAAGTTATTAGCCTCTAGGCCTCCCCTAAGGGATCTTCTGATTGGTCTGGGCCTATCAAGTATAATCGCTATTATGGTTTGAGTGTGAAATGTTCCCTAAAGTCTCACATGTTTGGACATTTGTCCTAGAGCTGGTGCCACTTTTTTGGGAAATTGTGGAATCCTTCAGAGGTAAGGGTCTTAGCTGAGAGAAGTGGGCCACTGGGGAGGCAGGCCTTAGGAGCTATACTTCAGCCTTACTTCTGGTTCATTCTCTCTATCTCTTTGGTTTTCATTTCCTTTATGGCACATATGATTTATATGTAGACATCCAGAGTTTCTCTTCAATTATTCTCCACCTTATTTTTTGAGAAATGGTGTTTTGCTGAACTTAGAACTCACTGATTTGGCTAGACAGTACGTCCCAGAGATTCCCTATCTGGCTCCTCAGAGCTAGGATTACAAATGCATGCCATAATCCCTAGCATTTTACGTGGGTTCCAAGGATCTGAACTCACGTCCTCATGCCTGCACAGCAAGCACTTTATCAGCTTCCTAGCTTTACTTTCTGCTTCTTGAGATGACAAAATCATGCTACTGTCACCATCCCTTCTCAAATGGTGAGCCAAAATAAATCCTTCCATTAAGTTGCTTCTACTGGGTATGTTGTCACAGCAACTAGTAAACAAATACCATCTTTCTTCTGGTTAACTTAAAAGCCAGTGGTCGAGCCCTTCCTTAGTTCTGTGAGCCCCTTTCACCTTTGTCACAGGCATGAATGGGAGTTGCACTCCAACACCATTGTCATTGGCTAGCAGTGTATTACAGCGGGCACACACTCAAAACCAGGCATGATTTAGACAGCAGCAATCATGTGCCCATCTTAGAATTCTGCTGGCCTCAGGTTTAAGAAGAGAGAGTTAAGAGGTGAGGTGAGGTGAGGTTTCTAGAGTCAATCTGGAGAAGCAGAGCTCATTTACAGAGCAGAAGACAGGTCCTCTATGGCACGGCACACATGAGTGATGCCTGGAAAAGCCAGCAGCCAGGGTAAACACACTGGTCACTGGCCTGACACAATCAGAGATAAAGAACAAAAGGAGAAAACAGGTTTTCCCCAAAGGACACTGCAACGACACAGGAATAGAGAAAAGGTCCTAGCAGCTTGGAAACGTTTTTCAATTGGGTTGGGGAGAGGCCTTCTCCCAAGCACTGCAGCATGGACTGCCAAACCCCTGTCCTTTCCTGTTCTTCTTGTTTTCTTTTCTTTTCTTTTTTGCCCCCCCCTTAAACATTATGATCAGATTTTCTCCCTTAGCTTTACTTTTAGCTATGATGATCACACATACATTCCACAAATATAACTGATAAGCAGGGGGATTCTTCACGTGTTATAAACAATCTGGTCGAGAAAATCGAGAGGAAAAGCGATCCAGCAAGCCAAAGTAGACAAGGTAATTAGAGAAAAGACGTATGACACAGTGAAGTGGAGTCTCAAGGAAAATTCCAGCTAATGCAGCAGCTCTATTTCCACACGCATCAACCCAGAGTGAAAGCAAGATAAAACTGAGTTAATAAAAGATTACATTTTTTAAAGCCCAGACTGTCAAAGCAGCACCTCTTTGGAACTGTTACCCTTGCCTCTGCTACAATTTTAGATTGCTTGTTGGCTGTTCCCATCTTGGACACACATCTAGATTTTGCTGCCTCCCCTCTCCAGGATACAGCAAACAGGCATGGGCCACACAGAAGAGGAGAAATTTGTGTTTCTTTTCTTTTCTTTTTTTTAATTTTTGAGGTGGGGTTTCACTCTCACCCAAGCTGACCTGGAACTCACTATGTAGTCTCCAGGGAAGCCTAGAACTCATGGCAATCCTCTTACCTCTGCCTCCCAAGTGCTGGGATTAAAGGCAGGCACTCCCATGCTGGGCTGAGAAATTTCAGCTCTGTTTACACACAGGTTATTTGCATCTTCTGAGCAGTTTTGTGGACTGAAGATCCTAGTGGCTGGATGGACTCACTGCACCTGGTGCACCTGGCTCTCCACAGTTGCACATAAGGCTTAAGAGTCTGGGATATGCTTGCTGCCTGGACTTAAAATAACAACAGCAATAAGAAATAACAATGGCTATATTTAAGCACTTATGATACTAAACCAATTAAGCATATGTTGTCTTCATCTATGTTTTCTTTAATTTAGTGGTTCTGGCTCAATGTAAATGGGATTTCAAAGAAGAAACTGTAACTTGAATTCTTTCCTCCCACAGACCTAGACTGGAGACATACTTTCTTCAGGTAGGAGAATGTCAGCTAGCAAGTTAACAGACTTAAGAAAAAGATTCCTATCTTAATGCAAGCAGGTTTAGGTCTAAAGAACTATTGGACAGACATTTGAGAAACCCATCGTGGACAAGAAAGGACATAAGCAGCTTCTGAGGAATTTTCTACAGGAAAAGTCTGAGTGAGATAAGGAGGAAAGAAAGAGACTTCATGGGTTTTGGTTTTGAAAGGATGTACTATATAAATAACTATTGGGGAAACATCATGAAAGAGAACTCTGGGTTCCAAGTCCTACATAGCTTCTGGACATGGACACTGTGGTGGTTTGATTCAGGTGTTCCCCATAAACTTAGGTGTTCTGAATGCTAGGATCCCAGCTGATGGAGATTTGGGAATTAACACTGGAGGCAGTGAATTGTTGGGGGCGGGCTTATGGGTGTTATAGTCAGTTTCCCCTTGCCAGTGTTTGGCACACTCTGCTGTTGCCATTGTCCATTTGACGTTGGCGAGGAGGTGATGTCCACCCTCTGCTCATGCCATCCATCATTTTCCACTGCCACTATGGAGTTTCCCCTTGAGTCTATAAGCTAAAACAGACTTTTTTTTTTTTTTTAACCCACAAGCTACTCTTGCTTGGGTATCTTCTGGCAGCAATGTGAACCTGACTGCAACAGTCACATACTGTTTAACTTGATAGTTCTGAGCCGGGTGTGGTGGCACACACCTTTAATCCCAGCACTTAGGAGGCAGAGATCGGAGGGTTGCCATGAGTTCAAGGCCACCCTGAGTCTACATAGTGAATTCCAGGTCAGCTTGGACTAGAACGAGAGCCTACCTCAAAAACTATATATACATACATATAACTTGATAGTTCTGCCTGGTAGGGAATTATACAATCTTGAGAATATTTTTTCTAAACCCTTTGAGGTTCCTGTTAGTTCCAGAAGGGGCCATCAGAAGGCAGCTGGGCTGAAGGGCAGATAAGACTGCACTGCGCGCAGCCAGCTTGGCAAAAGGGAGGTGATTCTGCGGCAGGGGACAGGGTGGGTGGAAGGTGAGTCTGGGTGAGCTGCAGAGGGACCTCTTGACCAGTGGCAGTGGAGCCGGCCAACAACAGCTTTATGTCCCGGCCAGAGTCTTGGCATTCCATGTGTCTTCTGTTGGTCCAGGTCAGATAACGTTTCTCCTATGATGCTCCAAGGTTTCAAGTCCTAGCCATTATTTAGGATTTTTAATAACAACAACAACAAAAACCCTCAAACTTTATCCTCTTTCCCCATGTTTCTGACCTGTACTCTCACTGGCCACTTTCCAAGGACAACTTTGTTCCTAGTTCTCTGAGAAAACAGGAGCCATCAGATAATAAAATACAGTTTGGAACATCTTTCTCTACACTTGATTTCTCATTGTTCTTAAAGACAGAAACTTGAAGGCAACTTACAAGCCCACATGATTAGCTTTTACTCCCTCTGGGGCCCCAACTCCTTCCACTTATCTATTTTCTCTCTGACCTATAGTTTCATTCTAACTTCTACCATTGGGATTTTTAAAATACACTATTCCTTCCTTGAAGAATCATGTTTCCTCTCAAACTTAACCTAATTATTTTCTCATTTCCCTGCCTCTCAGAACCCCAGTCTTTCTGGGGCAAGATCAATTACCTTCTTAGGAACTCTCACAGATTTCTGGACTGTCTAATAATGGCACACAGTTGTAAGTGCATTTTTTGAATTTTTTTCACATAATTCCAAGAGTCTTATATAAACTAATTTCACTTGAAACTACAAGTACCACAGAATGTTATGCATTAACAAATGTACATTTCCCCATCATCTAACTATATGTTTTCATATTTTAAATTATTAACACAAATACACTTTCTTTATTAAACATCTAGTAATCTATTTCTTGCTTTCTGTGTGTTTATAACCTGTCATAATAGCACTGGGAAAAACACACACACACTCACACACATGAAACCAGAGGCAAAAGAGAGAGAATTAAAAAGCCTAAGTCAGCTCTAGAGAGATTTCTCAGTGGTTTAAAGTACTTGTCTGCAAAGCCTAACAATCCAGGTTTGGTTCCTCAGTGCCCACATAAACCAGATACACAAAGTGGCATATGCATCTAGAGTTCATTTGCAGTGGCTAGAGGCCCTGGTGCACACGTTCATTCATATTCTCTCTCTCTCTCTCTCTTTCTCTCTCTCTCTCCTTGCAAATAGATAAAATATTTTTAAAAGCCTAAGTGCAACAAGGATTTATTAAAAACAAAAAGAAGATATTTTACTCTATTGGCATTTGACATGACATTGCTTTGGGGAGGGTACTGCTATAGTTTGAGGGTACAATCTATAGTTTGAGTGTACAATGTGCATCTTAACATCTTAGGCTAATGTGTCTGAACACTTCGTCCCTAGCTGCTGGCTCTATTTGTGAAGGTTGTGGAATCTGTAGACATGGTCGCTTGCTGGTGGAAGTGAGTCACTGGGGCATGGGCCCACTTCCTGTTCATCCTCGGCTTCTTAATCATAGCTATGGTGTGGTCAGTTGACTTCCTGCTAGCCTGCCTTCCCAAACATGATGGCATGTTTGCCCTCAAAACTATAAGAGGGGCTACATCCATCAAATTCTCCCTAAATTAATAACGCTTGTCCACTTTAACCTATGCTGAGATGACTTCACTCTCCTTTGGAAAATCTGTTTTGTCTTTTTCAGATGGCAATGAGGCCTGAGGAAGATAAACCACCTCTCCCATCTCAGCCAAGGCCCAGGTGAAACCACAGAGGAAGCGGGGAGCCGTGCAAGAGTGCTGCCTCCACGGTGAGCCCGACCAGCAGCGCCAGGGTGAAGGAAGCAGAGGCTGAGGATTCTCAACTCCTACCAAAGCCGAGATGCAGAGGCTCCTGAGAGCTGAAGTCCTCTTAAAACACACCCACCACGGCTCGGCGAATTTTGCCAAAGCGTACGTAGAACGATTGTAAGAGCCACAGGTTGGGATGCCATTCCCAGAGGCATTGCTTCCTGCCAATAACCGACTGCTGCTCCCACAACACATACCCCACAACCCATGGGGAATACCAGCAACCCAACTGAGGAGGGCTCCCTGCGGAATGGGGACAGGGGAACAGGGAGGAGGGGAAAGATGATACTAACACATAATGTATCCATAAAAACTATGATCTTAATAAAATAAAAAAAACTATAAATCAGAAAAAGCACTTTCTTTCGTTAAACTACTTCTTGTCAGGTGCTTGGTCAATACAATGAGTAAAGTAACTAGTGCAGCTACCCAAAATCCTGCTCTACTTACTCACTTCATAACTTGAACTCGCAAGTCCTAAGGCTAAGTCACTGTTTCTTAACTTTTAAAAATCTTTACCTTTCACTTTTGATGAGCATGCAGTTATCACATGGCTTTCTTCCACACTTCCACAGTCCACTGAAAATCATTCTCTCAACTATCTACTCAACACAACTCCTTTAATATCTGTAGTAGAAAGTTATACATTGCTAGGATCAACACCCAAACCAGGCACAGCTTATGGGAGAGGGGTTTTATTTCAAGCTTACAGCTCTGGGGAAGTTCCAAAAACTACAACAAGCTAAACACCAGAACCAGCAAGTGCACATGAGCACACACGCACATGCACACACACACACACACACACACACACACACACAAAGCAGCAAGCCACAGGGATCTGGCTAGGGTGCAAACTTCTCTGTGTACCTTTGAACTGGAATTCAGATCTGCCCCCAGTAACATTTTAGGGCTAGACTCCAGCATCTTCCCTCCAAGACACCTACTCCAGCAAGGCAGCTAGAGACCTAAGTTACAAGCTTTAATAAAATACCTGATAAATAATAAATAAATAATAAAACACCATAATATCCAAGAGTGTTTCAAAACAAAATGTCTAAAATTGAAAAATGAAGTTATGAAATTTGCAGAAAAATGGATGGGTCTGGAAAGGATTATACTAAGTGAGGTAACCCAGGCCCAGAAAGCCAAGTGCCACATGTTCTCTCTCATATGTGGATCCTAGCTACAGATGATTGGGCTTCTGCGTGAGAAGAAAAATACTTAGTAGCAGAGGCCAGTAAGTTAAAAAGGAGATATAAAGGGAAGAGAAAGGAAGGGAGGAAGGTACTTAATAGGTTGATATTGTATATATGTAAGTACAATGATTGTTATGGGGAGGTAATATGATGGAGAATGGAATTTCAAAGGAGAAAGTGTGGGGGGGGAGGGAGGGAATTAACATGAGATTTTTTTATAATCACGGAAAATGCTAATGAAAATTAAAATAAATAAAATAATTGAGCTTCCCTATCTCAACTAATATCAACTCCATCCATCCTTTCTGTGATTACAGGGGGGTAAGTGTTCTTGAATTGCAAATCTTCCAGGCTGGGGAGATGGTTCCATGGTTAAAGGCACTTGATACCAAAGTCTTCCTTCCCGGATTCAATTTTTCCATTACCCACTTAATAGCCAAATGCTAATGCCTCTGGAGCTCTCTTGTAATAGCAGAAGGTTGTTGCATGCCCCTGTTCACCTCCTCTCTCCCACCTCTGTTTCTCTCACTTTCTGCTTGCAAATAAATAAATAAAATAAAAATTGATGAGTAACTCTTAATCCTGGTCCTACTTCATGTAGCATCTATGTCTGAAAGAGCCAGACACTCTTTTTAAAAATATTTTTATTTATTTATTTGACAGAGAGAAAGATGGAGAAAGAGAGGGGGAGAGATGGAGAGACAGAATGGGTGCACCAGGGCTCCAGCCACTGCGAAAGAACCCCAGGCGTGTGTGGCCTCCTTATGCATCTGTCTTACGTGGGTCCTGTGGAATTGAATCTGGGTCTTTTGGCTTTGCAGGCAAATGCCTTAACTGCTAAGCCATCCCTCCAGCCCCTTTAAGTTATTTCAAGTGACTCTAGAACACAACACATCCATATTTTGCCCTGCTGCACAGGGGGTTTCTACTCTGCCTTCTTTACTGGTGCATTTTTATCCCATCCTTCACCTCACTCAGGTTTTAATTCCCCTTCCCTACACTCATCCATATCACTGTATGATAATGATGCTTATCTTCCCATCTTTGCCTAAACTTTCAACTCTCTACACAGCACATCTTATATATCTAATAGGCACTCAGAATTTAAAACTAACCCCTGATGTTCTCCTTGTTCACCATTTCCCTTTCCATGGCTTCTTATACATCAGCCAGTAGGAAATCCACGCAGACCAAACATCTTAGGGGCATCCGTGCTTATTTTCCCTTTCTTGCAGTTCACACGTGCAAAGGCTATTTAGGGTCTGACATGCTGTTCTGCTTTACCTCTACTGCTTCAGTTTTCATCTTGGTTCCCTTCGTGTCTCATCAATGCTGCACTGGCCTCCTAACTGGCCTCCCCAGGCTATCCTCCTCACAACAGCCAGAGGAACCTTCATGTGATAGAAGTTAGATTATGTGACTTTCCGCTCTGACTAGAAGGCAAAGTCTTTACAAGAAATGACCTGTTAAGCTTTACATGACCTACGTCCCTACCCCCAGCCCCTCACCGATGCATGTGCCACACGAATGAACTGCATTCACATACGGTTCACATGCTTGAACTAGAAATCAGCGCAGCACCTTCTTTGAATTTCTAGCCCTCAACCCTGCATACCCAGCCGTTTCTTCCTTTCTTGTCTCTCTCAAGTCCATTTACATCTGTGCACTGCAGATGACAGTTCCTCAGCACCTCTACTCTGACCACATCACAGACGTTCTTGCTGAATATTAATACCAATTTTTCCAGTTAGAGGCAACATTCTCCCATCTGTCAACACCGAAGTTTTTCACATCCTTTTTAACATGATTTCTAAATTGAAGCTTTAATCACAATTCAGGATACTTTTTAAATGGCCTTCTGTTATAGTAATAAATTCATTAGCTCCCTCAGTGTTTTGCAGCATACAATTAAAATTTGAAAGTGTATTAGTCTTTGTTCTATTAAATGTCATCTATGTCAAGATTACCTTTTTGTGCAATCATTTATAAAATGAACTGTGAGTGTATAGTTAATAGTCATGAGGAGGTTGATCACCTTAAATAAAGAATACAGGCTTACAGAGGACTCTTCTATCTTAAAACTTTGAAGATTTCAAGTAATAATGATATTAAAATATAAAATATGAGATATGTTACAGAATATATACATATATATAATATGATACATGTTACAGAATTTTAGTTTTCATAGTTTATAAAATACATTCCTATATATAAATTCATTGTAGATGAGAAATACCCGAGGATGAAATATTACTTTTCCTTTTCAGAAAAGCAAACTAAAGTTCAGAAAAGAGACCTGATGGAAAACATTGAAGAAATCAAGTGAGGCAGTGAGGCAGACTCATTTCTCCCAAGGTGTCCCACACAGGAGAGTCTTTAGGTGAAGGTTCTTAAACATGTGGTGTTACAGATTAACCAAAGATAATGAAATGCTAGTGTTCCAAGTAGACAATAACTACCTTAAATTTCTTAATGTTAAAATTAAAGTTTTACTTTTAAAAATATCAGCATTTTTCTTCCTCATTACAACAAAATATCAGTCTATTCTTAAGGCCCTGATGGCACATGGAGGCGACATGTTTCATGAGAGGATCACAGAGCATGCTTCTGGAGACCATCTCTGCTCTGGACAGGTCAGATGTTGGCTCATTTTGGTGACATATCAATGTGTGCTTAATCCCATCCTTCTAGTGGTCAGGATAAGTAGGCCCATGACTTCTTTGGCTTTTAATGGCAAAAAGAAGGACAAATTCTGGGGTTGGTGTGATGGTTTAGTGGTTAAGGCACTTGACTTTGAAGCCTAAGGCCTGATTCCCTAGGACCCATGTAAGCCAGAGGCCTGTACCCATTCTAAATAAAACGTATCATATCTTATTTCCTCAGGGTTATAAAACTGCATCTGTTACTTGACAAACAGTAAACATTCACCGAATGGGTACAGGCTTGTGTGGACCACAGAGAGTTTCATGACTGTCATCACTATTGCTACTACTAAGCTGTGAATATTCGCTGAGTGCCAACTATGTGTGTGATAATTTGCTGTTCATGTGCTTTCTCAGGCATTATCACATTACAAGGCAAGGCCATATAATTAGTCCACTGCTAACCTATTTTCTAAATTCATTTCTATGTATTTATTTATTTAGAGAGATAATGGGCAGACCAGGACCTATAGTCACTGAAAATGAACTCCAGACACATGTACCACCATGTGCAAATGGCTTACACAGGTACTGGGTACTGGCGAATTGAATCCGGGTCTTTCACAGGCAGGGGCCTCAACAACTAAGCCATCTCTCCCACCACCTGTTAACCTAACATTGTTTTTAAATATCTATGTATTGGAGAGAGAGGGAGGGAAAAACAGACAGACAGAATCGGTGCACCAGGGCCTCCAGCCACTGAAGATGAACTCCAGATGGATGCACCACCTTGTGCATCTGGCTTACATGGGTTCTGGGGAATCGAACCTAGGTCCTTGAGCTTTGCAAGCAAGTGCCTTAACTGCTAACCCATCTCTCCAGCCCCTGTTAACATAATTTTTAAGAGAAGAAAACTGTAGTACAAAAAGGTCAAACTTCCTAGTTAGGAAAGAGGTTCAGTCTCATAGTTATCAAATTTCAGGGGCTACAATGGGCCAGACTCATCGAGCTTAGTGTACATTCTAGCAAGAAAGAGAAGAGACAAAGTAAGCCACTTATCAATATCTTTTTTTTTTTCTTTTTTGGTTTTTTGAGGTAGGGTCTCACTGTAGCCCAGGCTGACCTGGAATTCACTATGTAGTCTCAGGGTGGCCTCGAACTCACGGCGATCCTCCTACCTCTGCCTCCCAAGTACTGGGATTAAAGGTGTGTGCCACCACGCCCAGCACCAATATCTTTTTATATAGTAAATGCAACGTTGGAACAAGGAAAATGGGAAGATTTGATAGACGTGACTAGAGCAGGCTAGGCATGTTGGGGCACAGCTGTCATCTCAGCCCTCAGAAGGCAAGATCTCACACATGAGCAAGATCATGTGTGTGAGGACAGCCTGCTCCATACAGATAGACCCTATATTTGAAAATAAACAATTAAGTGACTACAGTAACACTGGCTGGAAATATGGCGATAGCAATGAGTTTGAGTCCTGGGGTTGAGTCCTATGGGGTTGTTTTATTTTAGCTTGGCTGCTTATTATAATTATCATCATGTTGAGGATTTCTATGAGAAGCAGGATGATGTTGGAAGGTATTGATAAGGCAGAACATCCAAGCCAAGACTTAAATGATGCTTAATCACTTAAAAATTTAAAGATAGAGACTTTAAGCAAAAGGAACCAGAATCCTAACAGCCAAGGCCTCCATGTGTCTTCTGACACAGTTTAAGAGATGGTTGGGAACCAGGCTAAATATGGCATCACCGGCCATGGTAAGTAGTTGGACTTTTTGCTAAATGCAATAATAAGAATTTGGCATATTTTAGGTATGATAATGACATGTTCTGATTTACATTTTACAAAAAGCTAGTGGCTCCCATAATGGATTACATTATAAAGTCCACAGAATGTCAGTCTTATCAGTTGACATCACTTTTAAAAATCATTGTTTTTTTCCCTTTCAGGGAAAATAATTATTTGGCTACATTTTTTGGAATATTTGTACCAGTGTTTTTAGGAGTTTTGTCAGATTAGAAGATTTAAATACGCACATAGGTATACATGTGTCTATATCCACATAGTTTCAACAAAGGTATGTTCAAAAATCATATATAATACCCACACAGATCACAATTTAGAATTCTGAGATTCATGGCAATTATATCTAGTAGGTTTGAAATCTTTGAGAAAATGTGTTTGAATAGTTCACTTATTGTAAATTAGATGTCCCATTCCTCACATGTATGTCCCTTGGTCTTACCTCTTAATTATTACTACCTTCTTCCCCCAGGGAAGGAAACTTCACACCAGACTGGGTAGAAATAGGAAGGTTCTATTAGCATGTGTTACTTTCTTTTTTAAAAAAGTTATTTATTTATTTATTTGAGAGAGACAGACAAAAAGAGAAAGAGGCAGATAGACAGAGAGGGAGAATGGGCGTGCCAGGGCCTCCAGCCACTGCAAGTGAACTCCAGACGCGTGCGCCCCCCACAAACAGGGGTGCTTAGGCTTCACAGGCGAGCACTGAACCGCTAAGCCATTTCTCCAGCCCAGGTGTTATTTATTTAGACCTACTCTCATCCACACACTCTTCCTTTCCAAGTTTACCTGGGTTTAAGCAGGTGAATGCCTATCTTCATTACTCTGTCCAACTCAGTCTTACCAGATATAATTGATATGGGTTCTCCCACATCAACACAGCTATCAACAAAGCCATATATTGATTAGCTGGTAACACTGTGAGAGAGGGATAAGTGTCAGTGGGAAGAGAGAATTTCTAGGCTCTTGTCTAAATTATTACCATGGTAACATGAAATTGTCATCTTTAACATGTAACACCCAGAGAGAACATTAATGTAGTTTAAAAAGAGAATATTATGTGCTGGAGAGATGGCTTAGCAGTTAAGCGCTTGCATGTGAAGCCTTAAGGACCCCGGTTCGAGGCTCAGTTCCCCAGGTCCCACGTTAGCCAGATGCACAAGGGGGCGCACGCGTCTGGAGTTCGTTTGCAGAGGCTGGAAGCCCTGGCGCGCCCATTCTCTCTCTCTCCCTCTATCTGTCTTTCTCTCTGTGTCTGTCGCTCTCAAATAAATAAATAATTTAAAAAAAAAGAGAATATTATGCCCATACTCCAACAAAAGTGTTAGAGTTCTAACTAACGTTTCTCATGTATGTGAACCAGAATACTATGTGTATGAAGATTCTTCTTGGCTACTTACAAGGATGTTAGTCTTCAAAGATGAACGATACAGCTGTGTGAAAGAAACTTCTTTACCTGTGTGCTCAGTTCCTTCGTTCTTGGCTTCTGTGGGTTCTACAGAAGAGGTGGGTGGACTGACGGGAGGGCTGGAAGTGAAACTGGTGCACCCTGTAGACGTGCTGATTTCGAAGTACTCCTGGTTGTGATTCATTCGTTGAAAATCCAGAGAAGATACGATGGATGTCCGTTGTTTTGGCTGAAACAAATAAGCATGAGGAGTGTATAAGTGTGATAATGTTCAGCTGTAACCTCACCTCCTTACCTATCCAATTAGTAATCAGGTTAGTTTCATTTAAATGATCTGGATTCTGTACCTAAAACATGACCATGATTAACACAGAGACACTAGACAATCACTAGGTACCTGAAATAATGCAATATGTTTAATAAAAAAAATTACTATGAGACTGGGTGTGGTGACATACACCGTTATTTATCTTTATTTAATTTTGTTTTTTTTTGTTTGTTTGAGGTAGGGTCTTGCTCTAGACCAGGCCAACCTGGAATTCACTATGTAGTCTCAGGGTGGCCTCGAACTCATGGAAATCCTCCTACCTCTGCCTCCCCAGTGCTGGGAATAAAGGTGTGCACCACCATGTCCAGCTTTTTTTTTTTTGCATCCACCCAGAAACCCTACCTCAATAGAAAGAAAAAAAATACTAAGGCATACTTAATATAATTGTTTGGGCTTTTATTTGATGTCCATAGAAGATAGTAAAAGTATAGTACACAACATTTCTCTTAATAATAAATTTTGAAAGCTGCAACTTTGTCACCTTTCATTCAACTAACATTTATTATACATCTGGCATTTGCTAGACCCTGAGGATATAGAATCTAATAATAAAAGGTCCCTTCAAACTTTGAAGTATAATTAAGGCAGTTCCTTTTTTTATTCTTTATGTAGTCCAAGGAATTGGTGGCATTAGATATTGTCCCCAAGTACCGTATGTTGGAATTTAATCATCAGAATCAAGTCAGGTATGTGGAGCATTTTCTAGGATCTAAATCTACTTGGTATTTGTAGTGAACTTTGATTTTCTTTCTCAAGGATTTTAATTAATCCCCAAAATAGCAAGAAAAGTTAATTTAAAAATAAAAGTTAAAACCATGGAGTAATAGTAGATATAATCTATACCCTTTGTCAGTAATGTATTATTCCCTATGGCCATTTTCTGGGTTCTTTTCTCTGAGAGTTCTAATAATATTCTTTTTTATTCCTGCCTACCCAGGAAACATTACAGTCCTTTGGCTTTCAAATTGTGTACATTTCCAAGAATCATTTTCTTTTTTATTTATATTACTGAAATATTAATAATTTCTTATAATAATATACAGGAGATTAAAAATAAACTTTGCACAGTAACATAACATTTAATACAACTCTACTTTCCCCAACATACAATAACTTTTGGGTTGCTAATATTTCCATTGCCCTCAAGTATTGGGTAGTTCAATCACTGTGCTTCAGAGTTTATTGTCCCACAAGATACTCAAATACTCTCTTTCTTCCAAGTTATTATTGTGTTTTTCTTTACAAGTAGGTGGCTAGTAGATATCTAAAAATGTATAAAAGATACAAAATTAGTACAGATGCTTTATATTCTCACCATTGCAATATTTTTACAAGAGAGGTTGAGAGGCACAAATATAGTTATACAAGAGTATAAATCATTTATTATTATGACACAACTCAGTAATAGAATTTAGATTACTACCTACACAAGATTCAGTTGTTTTGGAAGTATGAACAATCAAGATTTAATGTCAGCCTTGGTTTCTCATGAAATGCCTGCCCTTGGGGCTAATGAATCCCAATTTCACTTTCAAAGTCCTCTTTGCAAACTGAGGAACAGCTGTGAAAGAGACATGAAATAGGACAGGCACTAAGAGAATCAACTCAGGATTTTGTTCAATTTTTGTATGTTGTATTTTCTTTCACTTTATACAAAGGCAATGGTCCTCTTTTCTATTAATGTTCCCTCCCATAAGTTTTGTCAAGGTCAAGCAGATGGATGCACACAACCCCATTCTAAAGTTTCTTAAATATGTGATTCTAAATGCTGGCCACCCACAATTCTAGTTGCATTAAAAACATAATTTGTCATGTAATTATGAAGACAAACAGGCTAACTTTTTTCTTACTCGCTGTTCTTTCATTTGAGGATACTGCTGAGTATATACTTAATGGCATGGGACATGCAGCAATAGTAATAAAACAGCGAGACCTTATAGACCTGAGGCAGGAGGAGAGGTGGTATATGAGAGGAGACCAGTGCTTACACCGCAGTGACTCGAGTCACCGGAAGGGGGGCACAGAAGATAAAGGGGCTGAAAGGGAGGCCTCTGCATTAGGGAGGGCACCAGAAAACCATTCCAGGGCAGGAGATTCATAGCTGAGTACAATCTTGAAGCAGAGGTAGAATAAGATAAAAGAAGGTGTGGAGAAGGTAAGGACAAAAGTGTAAGTTGTCCAGTATGGCCATAGTGAAAGCATAAAGTCACAGTGGAGGGTTGGAGAAATGGCTCGGTGGTTAAGGCACTTGACTGTTAAACCTAAGGACCCAGGTTCAATTCTCCTGATCCCATGTAAGCCATATGCATATGGTGATACATGCATCTGGAATTTATTTGCCATGGCTGGAGGCTCTGATGTGCCCATTATCTCTTCTCCCTCTCTGTATATATATAAAAAAAAACAAAAAAAATTTTTTATAGTTACGGTGGGTTTGAGACATTAGATACTGGAAGTTTCAGGAGCTAAATCCTAAAGAACCTTAATACCTTTATAAGGAGCTTTGTCTGCAACTTAAATATTCATTTAAATGTTTTCATTTATTTATTTGCAAGCACACAGAGAGAGAGAGAGAATGAGAGAGAGAGAGAGAGAGAGAGAGAGAGAAATGGCATGCCAGGGCCCCCAGTCACTGCAAACAAACTCCAGATGCATGGCCCACTTTGTGCATATGGATTTATGTGGGCACTGGGGAATTGAATCTCGGTAGTTAGGCTTTGCAGGCAAGTGCCTTAACCACTTGGCAATCTCTCCAGGCCATTTTTTTTTAAAAAAATACCTTTATTTATTTGCAAGCAGAGAGAGATATAAGAGAGAATAGAGCAACCTAAATATTTTAAAGAATTATGCCAACTAAGCAAGAGTGCATTGTAATTATGCTAACATTTTAATAAATCATTTTAAAGAATTTTTAAAAAATTTTTATTCATTTGCAAGCAGAGGGAGAAGAGAGACACACAGAGAGAATGGGTGTGCCAGGGCCTCCAACCATTGCAAAGAACTTCAGATGCATGTGTCCCATGGGCATCTGGCTTACATGGGTCCTGGGGAATCAAACCTGGGTCCTTTGGCTTCACAGGCAAATGACTTAAGTGCTAAGCCATTTCTCTAGCCCAATAAGTCATTTTAATATGTCAAGAATGGATTTGTCTGCATCAGCCCAGAGGAAGAGAGACTAGTTAGGAAGATGTTGTAGAACTACAGCCAATACACTATAAGGTTCTGTAGTAATGTAGTGATAGGTTTGGAGATAGTTATATTTTTAGAGAATGGTAATGTGGTTAATTTTCTAAGTCTTGGCATCTAATTGGGTATAATGTTTGAGTAAAAAGTCTAAAGTGACATATTTTTTAGTTGAGTGAATTTAAGAAGGTAAGAACTTTTTGGAGGGGAGATGGGAAACTGGTATGCTATAGAGACCAATTATAGGCTGCTTAGTTCATGCCTATGCAAATCCACATGATACAGCCCTTTATTTGAGCAAATTTCTACCATCTCACTCTGAAACAGGGCTTTGAAGGAAAAATTTAAAGGGACAGAGGCAGGAAATTACAAAGGGAAACTACTGAACTAATATCATCTGACCTTAGTCTTATTTGCTTCCTCTGAACTATCTATAAATTGTCATTATCTAGCATAAGAAATGAGGAAGTAGTGATGGCTCACAGCTTGCTGAGTGATGAAAATGAGAATCATTAAATGTTAGTCATGTTCTGAGACAGGGGAGAGCATACTATGACAACATGGCCTGGGAACGAGATCTGGTTTTCTTCCTGTTTCTGAAACAATCCTACCATTATCAACTCATTTGCTCATTGGTTATGACTACAAAGGCTGGGCTCCATACCTGTGAGAGGTCTTACTATCCACAGCCCTAAGACATCTTCTTATTGAGCCTTTACAGGAAACATCTGGAAACTCATACTCTAAGAAACCATTTCACATACACATCATTTTGGTGTTCAATATAGCCATGACCATATTAAACATCTATTTCTCAGCCTTACTTGCATTTGGGTTGGGCTGTATGACTAACTGCGAGCAATCTGCTATTGCTAGAAGTGAACTTTCTCTATCCTTGTGTTACTGTCCAGATGATATAGTAAAAGCAAAGGCAGGTTATGCAACCCACATTAAGCTTGAATGGTTAAAGTAAACCTCCTTTATGCTAAGCCATTGAGATGTCGAGTCTCTTTTGTCAGCTAGCATGACTTTCCTTAACTGCTACAGAATGCAATGACTGTAAGGTCAAATGTTTCACCCAAGATCATACTTTGAAGAAACCTGGGGACAAGTAATGACAGAAGCAGGACTTAAATAGCACTCATATCTCCTGCTTTCTAAAGGACTTTCAAATACCTGTTTGCTTAACAGGAGGCAGGACACTACAGCCCAATGGCCAAATTTGGGCTTCTGATGGCTTTATCCTTATCTAATAGCTGAAGAAAACCAAAGAAAGAGATATACTATTGACATGTGAAAGCAGTATGAAGCAAACACAGATTTACTGGACTTGGTTGTGGCTGAACATTTATGTATCACCCACAGCTGTTGTCCAGATACAATGGCAGGAATGAACAGCTGCCACAGAGGCCACAAGACACACACAGGTGAAATCTTTCTACTTTCTAAATCTAGTCATTTTAGAAGTTTGTGACTCCTACAAAGGAGTGATTGGAGAATGCCTCTGAGGATATGAAAGAAAAGACACTGGAAGATCATAAAGGACTCAGGATCCACTGTGGAGCCAACAAAGCACAGAACATTAGGAAACCTTGTTCCAGAAACAGATGAAACAAAAATGCCAAACCCAAACCAAACCATCTCCGAGACACTCTCTAGATCTGTCATAAGTTTTGATGTGTTACTCCATGTCTTGCTCCCTTAGACATTGAGGCATTCACAGCATGCGGCCAGACCCTCACTGGCATATGGGGCTGTGACTACCAGGACAAACTGTGGCCAAGAATCCCAAGCAGTGCAGGGAGGATTCCCAGAGCAGAAGGCGAGATAACAGAAAAATGACTTGAAGACAAAGCATACACTCATGACTTCACAGATCCAAATGTCAAAACACAAATTCAGACGTACCACCATCAGAGTGGGGCAAAGAGCACTAATCCCAAGCAGAGGGGACTTGGGGCAGGAGGACCCAGTGTGAGAGTACTGGTTCCACATCTAGGAAGCCAGGCACAGCTGTCAGGAAGTGCTCGAAAGGCACTAATGTGTCAGTTTACTAGCACCACACATAGAATCTACTATCATAATAATATTTTCATGGCATACAAAAGTACAAATGAAATATACTCTGGTACTACCTTACGAACATCTTGGCATGATGGTCAACCACGTAGACGTGATTCACATATGAACAAAATGAGAACAATGAACTCCTGTCGAGGATAAAATTTAGGTACTGTTGGGCTGGAGAGATGGTTTAGCAGTTAAGGTGCTTGCCTGCAAAGCCAAAGGACGTAGATTAGATTCCCTAGTACCCACATAAGTCACATTTACAAGGTGGCTCATGCATCTGCAGAGGCTGAAGGCCCTGGTGCACACACTCTCTCTCTTTCCCTCTTTCCTTCTCTCAAATAAATAAAAATTGAAAAAGAACATATTTTTAAAATATCAGGTAATGTGATACTTCCTCCAGAAATTTCCCCCAAGTATCCATTTTATATTTCCTTTATTTTTTCAAATTATTTAAACTAATGGCCATTTGAAAAATTCACTTACTTCAATTTAAGTACATTTTAAATCACTTTAAACTGCTTATTTAATTGTAAGGGGTTGGAGACAACCTCCTAATAAAATGTCAGATAGGTCTTGAGGGATTCACTGGTGTCAGTTCAAAGAAAAAGTGGTGCTAGCAAAAGTCACTGGTAATATTACATGAGCGAGGCAAAACCAAGGCTCAAAAGGAGTTCTCTGAAGACCAATGAATGTCAAAAAATTAGTGGTGACATTAAATAGAAATATGTGGAGATGACAGACTCTATAGACACTTGCCTACTGGCAAGTTGTATCAACACAGAGCAGTGTCTTATGAAATCAGTGTGAGCAAAATGGGGTTCTTTCTTAAATATTTTCCAAAAAACAAGCAAAGTAAGGTGGTAGCCAATATAATGGCATTTATTTTAAGAAAACTTAATCAACCTGTGATAATTTGAGTATATGGCATGTGGTAAAAAGATTTAATTCTAAATATATTTTTTTCCAAATGATAGCCTGTTGTCCTAATATCTTCATTTCTCTACTGATTTGAAATGTCAGATTTATCTTGTAATAAATTTCTAAATAGAGACTTGGTTTTATTTTTGAGATTTATTATGTTTTTACTGATCTAATTTTCATTTTATTTTATATATTTGAGAGAGAGAGAGAATGGGCATGCCAGGGCCTTCAGACACATGTGTCACCTTCTGAATCTAGCTTATATGGGTCCTTGGGAATCAAAACTGGGTCCCTTGGCTTTGCAGACAAGCACCTTAACTGGTAAGCCATCTCTGTACCCTGATCTACTTTTCTATTCCTGTGCTGATCCTACACTCTCCATGCTGCTGTGGCCATTACAGAACTCATAGAAAGTGGATGCTAGGTCTCTCAGAGATTCTGGTTTCATATTCTTGGAGTATTCTATAGATAAGCATTGTATAATATTTTCATTACTTTGTGTACTAAATACATACTGACCGTCAGGTTCTGGGCTCTGGGGATATATCAGGGAACCAATAATAAAAAGTACAAAACTACTAGGAAATTTGTTGATTTTTTTTCTTATCTTTAGCTTTTTTTTTTAAATATTTTTTTGTTCATTATTTGTTTATTTATTTGAGAGTGACAGACACAGGGAGAAAGGCAGATAGAGGGAGAGAGAGAGGATGGGCACACCAGGGCTTCTAGCCACTGCAAAGGAACTCCAGATGCGTGTGCCCCCTTGTGCATCTGGCTAACGTGGGACCTGGGGAACCGAGGCTCGAACCGGGGTCCTTAGGCTTCACAGGCAAGCGCTTAACCGCTAAGCCATCTCTCCAGCCCTTATCTTTAGCTTTTAAATACCATCCCTCATATATTTCACTTTTAAAACAGCCCATTCTTAAATGCCAGCAAGGATAATAATGAGAGAAGAACGCTACAAACAGTTGGTATGGTAATGTAAATTAATGAAGCCATGACAGAAATCAGAGTGGATGTTCCCCAAAGTAGCAAAATTAGATCTACCAGCTCTTGCCCTTCCTAAATACCTACCGAAAGGACCCTAAATCAGCACATATTATGGTCATGTTCTTGTTTCTGGGACATAACAGCCTACCCGAAGCAGCTTGTGAGAGGAAAGGATTTATTTCAGGCTTAACAATTTCAAGGGGAAGCTTCATCATGGAGGAGGAAGCTGGCTCACTCTATCACACATCTGTGGAAGAGAGGAGCAGCAAGAACAAGCTGGCTCTGAACATCCAGTAGACCCGGACTCCTCAATCCCAAGGTTCAGCCCAGCAACAACACACCTCCTCTAGTCAGACTCCACCTCCCACGACTCCTCCAGCTGCGGACTAAGCAGGAGGCTATCTCACAAGCACTTCAGGCTGTGGGGAATATTTCACATTCAGACCATCACAGACTATGACAGAGATACCTGCTCAGTAAACAGTCAACAAGTTTTGGAATTATCTCAGATGCCCATCAACAGATGACTATATCAAGAAAATGTGCTACATATAACGTTTTATGCAGCCACAAAGAAGGACAGCAACATGTTACTTGCAAGAAAATGATGGGACAGTAGATCACGTAAAAACAAAATCAGCCTTACAAAGAAAGACAAATAATTGCCTGTGCCTGTGTTCTCTCATATGCAAAATTTGAATTTTGTCATTCTCAAGTTGAGTAACCATTTATTACCCATGATTTGGCCCCATATCCCTTTCCTGCCCTACTTTACACATCAGGAGTTGCAGAGACTCCCTTCCTTAAGTAGGCAGTTATCACATGTGGTGGACAAACCAAGAAGCCAGGAGCTGGGGTTCTTTAATTTCTCTGACTCCCTGCTGGCTTTGAGAACCATGCCATATGGCTCAAGCATGAGATACTACTGTGCACGGCTCTAATAAGATGATCAATTCTATTCATTGTTTCAGGGATAGTCTCCCCTTATCCCTTTGTGTTGGGGCTATATGGTCTTTTCCCTCTGGTTCTGTCTAAATCTGTTATTTCCTTATCTTTTAGAACTTTCTACATGCCTCTGATGTCAATGGTCCCTGTTTTTAATCATGACTATAGTCATTTTTAAATGTGTGTGCAGGGATGTGAACAAGTGTATGCATGAATATAGAAGCCAGAGGACAACACGAAATGTTTTCTCCTTTCAGGTGTCATCCACTTTTTTGAAGATGTGGTCTTTTGATTTCCTGGAACTCACCAATTAGGCTAGAATGGATTGCCAATGAGCTCCAGGGGTCCTCCTGTCTCTTCCCTCTAGTGTGTGGATTATTAGCACAGCCAACATGTTTGGCATTTCTGCATGGATTGTGGGGAATGAACTCAGGTCCTCTGACTTGTAAGGCAAACACTTTACTGACTGAGCCATCTCCTCAGCCTGTGTAACACAACTATTCTTAGTTTTGTGTTTATTTTACCAATTAAGTTCATTTAAGGAAGAAGAAAAAGGAAATAATTGGGATCTATTCACCTTAGGATCCCTTTTCTCCCTCAGTCTCTTCCTCCCTCCCTCCGTTCCTTCCTTTCCTCCATCCCCTTTCCTTCTCCTTTCTTTTTTTCCTTCCCATTCCCCTTCCCTGCCCTCTCCTATCCTTTCTATTTCCTTCTCCTTCATTCTTTCTTTTCTTCCAGTTTTTTTTTTTTTTTTGCATTGCCTGGAAGTGAACATAGGTTAGAACACATGCCAGACATGTTCTCTACCACTTAACTGTACCTCTAGCTTTATATTGATCATGTTGACAACAGTGGAGAAGAGGGATCTGAAGTCCAGACAACTCAATGTGAGTAAATATAACAATTTATTTCAGGTGTTATGAAAATTTAAATCAATTTATATCTTTTTTCAATGAAAAGAAAAATTATTATATGAGATAAGGAGATTTTCTGTGTGTGATAGAGAGATAGACAGAGGAAGAGAGAGAATTGTATCTTTATGATCAAGAGGGTCTAATGATACAGAATTTTTTACCTTCAGGGAGGGAAATACCATTCTTCTGCTAGTAATTATGGTCAAACACAAATAGGAAAACATGTAGAATCACCATACAGGAATTAAGGAGTCTGTGAATAAATACCAAGTGTTTATGAGAAAACATTCCTCTGGGCACTTGGGTCATGCTATATTTTGAAACTTATAGTCTTGACTGGAGATGTAGAGGTGTTCTCAAAGTAGCAAGTAAGAGGTGTGAAATGTATGGAGCTTCTCACCTACATTCCCCTACCCTGGCTCCAGGATTTCACTTGATGTGGACAAAGTAAAAGGAAATGGACATGCAATCACAAGTAGAGCCAAGAGACAAATAGCTCTTAAGTTTCTGGCCTTTCTATCAATAGGCAGTTCTCCTCCTCTTCAGTATATTAACAGCATTGACATTTTTACAAAACAACAGCCTTGTTTTAAAGAATGTTGAAGACAACATGACTAGCTAGAAAACTGAAACAAACAAATTCTAGTTTTTTTATGTATTCAGTTCATACAGTTAGTTGCTAAGTATATAATTAAGAGCAAGGAAGAACACTTTTCAAAATTACTTGATCTTCAGCCTTCATCTTTGATTTCTTGAATTTTTAACTGGAGATATTTGTCTATGCCTAATATATATATTAATCTCTTATTAAATGAGACAGAATATAAAATGATTGTCATATTTCTTATGTTTAAAATATATACGCATGTGTATAAATTTTTTTTTAATTTTTTATTTATTTATTTGAGAGCGATGGACATAGAGAGAAAGACAGATAGAGGGAGAGAGAGAGAATGGGCGCACCAGGGCTTCCAGCCTCTGCAAACGAACTCCAGACGCATGCGCCCCCTTGTGCATCTGGCTAACGTGGGACCTGGGGAACCGAGCCTCGAACCGGGGTCCTTAGGCTTCACAGGCAAGCGCTTAACCGCTAAGCCATCTCTCCAGCCCGTATAAAATTTTTAAATGAGGAATTTGTAATATGTTTCTTTTCTGAACTTACATTGGAAAGACCACATAGAAGTATGAGAGGACAGCAAAGTCATGTGTTTTAGTCTAGTTTTATGTAGTAAAAATATTAAGTAGCTCTAGAATTAATTTATATATTGGAGAATAGTAGAAAATTTTAAAGTTGTTTACCCACATAAAAGCTTCTCTTCACATTAAAATAGTCATTGGTACCTTGGAAAATTTATTTTTAATTAGGTATTTTAAATATTCACACATCAATATTTCAGAGATGTTCATTTGAAATTCAATGTCCCAAATTAAAAACAAGTATGGCAGGTTTTATTTTGTATGTTCAGGTTCTCTAATTTTTTTTTAAATGATTAGGTTCGTTTTAAGAACAGCAGGAAGGTAATTATGCCAAGGATAATAGAATATATGTTCTGAGCAACCAAAACAGGAAGTACACATCATTGTGTGGGTGAAAGAAATTGTTTACAAATAATTGTGCACATTGCTTTAAAAAATAACAGCTTAGTGTTTAAATTAAAATATGTATTTTTAACGAACTGTAAATTCAGATATAATTAAAAGAAGTAATTACAAAGGACCTTTCCCTAGTTCCCCCAGTGGCAACATCACATCAAACTATAGAATACAACATAACTGGCATTAAGAAACAGAATAAACCTCTCCATCACCATTATGTACACTACTGGTAGCCTTTGACACCAGGCAACCATGAATCTGTTCCACATCTCTTTAGTACTGTCATGTCAAGCATGTTATATAAGTAGTACCAAAAATTAAGCAGCTTTGGGGGATAAGATTTTCTCAAAGTTCTCTAGAGATGAAGCCCAGTGTTTGTGCTGGCTTCTTTACATTGCTGGGTATTATTCAGTGGTCCTGATGTTTAACCCTTTGCCCACCGCATTGAAATTTCAGGTCTTTTCAGTTTTCAGCTTTTATTAATAATGATGCTGCTAAAAGCATTTCTAGGTTTTGGGGCAAACCTGATTTCATTTATCTTGGTGAAATTCCAAAGACTAAGAATACAAATGCTAGGTGGCAGGGTTTTAAGAAACTTCCAAACTAGATTGGGGAGATGGCTCAGTTGGTAAAGTGCTTACCTTAACAGGCATGAGGTACCAAGTTTAAGATAATACTTGTAGTCCCAGCACTGGGGAGGCAGACACAGACAGATCTCTGGGGGTCACTCGATAGCCACTCCAACTGAATGGTGATATCAGAACCATGACAGACCTGCCTCGGAAAAGGGAGGCTGGTGCTTCATGAGGTTGAAAGCCTGAGGCTGTTCTTTGGCCACTACCCACATGTGTGCACAATGTTTGCACACATATGTATGTATTAAACAAAGAACCTGCTACATTGTTTTTGGAGAATGATTGTCGTGTTACATTTCTGATAGCAATGAGATTTTTCCTGTGGCTTTCCAGCACTATGGTGTAGTGGCATCTCATTGTGGTTTTAGTTTGCATTACCCTAATAATGAAGGACGCCAGACATCTTTTTGTGTGTTTGTTTACTACTTGAATATTCTTGGTCATTAAAGGCTCACATTCATATCTTTTGCCTTGTTATAGTTGTTTTAAACTGTTGAGTTTGGAGGACTGTTTCAATATTCTAGGTGAATAGTCTTTTGTAGATATATACTTTACAAATATTTTTTTCTAGTCTGTAGCTCATCTTTTCATCATGGAAACAGGGATTTTTTTTCCCCACAGGACAATAATATTTCATTTTGATGAAGCATAATGTATCAATCTTTCTTTTTATGGGCCATATCTTTGGTGTCAAAAATAATAAATCTTTGCCTAGCTCTAGATCTCAAAGCTTTAGATGATATATTTTTCTAAAACTTTTAATCATTTTATGCATTATATATTCAATAAGCCCTTTATCAGTTTTAGATATTTTTTGTGAAAAATGTGAGACTTAGGATGATTCAACATTTTGAGCATGTATGTCCAATTGCTATTTTCCAACTACAGAATTGCTTTTGCATGTTGGTCATTGGGAAATAAAAGCTTGTCTGTTCTTGGGCCCTCTCTTCTGTTCTATTGATCTACAAGCCTGTCCTTTCACCAATAATATGCATCTTACATAATGTAGTTATAAAATATACCCTGACATTGGGTAAAATTTATTCCTTCCACTTTATTGTTCTCTTTCAATACTTAGTTTTCCTAGTTAATTTACATTTCTATGCAAATGGATGGTTTAGCTCCATTAAAACAACTATCACTAAGACTATTTTGTGTGTGTCTATAAATATCTTGTTTGAATTTTGACAAGAGTGACACTAAAATTGAATATAAGTATTTACAATTTATGTCTCGAGTCTTCAAAACTGGGAGCAGGTATGTCTCTGTACTGCTTTAGGCCTTTTATTTCTTTAATCAAAGTTCTGTGCTTTATTTATTTATTTATTTATTTATTGGGGTTTTGTTGTTGGTTTTGTTTTTTGATACAGTCTTACTCAAGCTCAGGCTGACCTGGAATTCACTATGTAGTATCAGGGTGGGCTCAAATTAATGGTGATCCTCCTACCTCTGCCTTCTGAGTGCTGGGACTAAAGGCATGCAGCATCATACCCAGCAAAATTCTGTTCTTTTCAGTAAACAAATCCTGTGCACAAAAAGGAAAAGTTTCTCCGTTGGAGAATCTGCTTCTCTTTTTCAGATAGATGCAGATCCTAAGGAGAGAGCTGCCCCAACATACCTCAAAAGGGGCCCAACTGAAAATAAGGACAATTGGCGAAACAAGCAAGGGTGATGCTTTCCTGATGAACCGGATACCAGCACAAAGGGGAAGAACCAACACAGAGAAAAATCAACTCCTACCAAATTGGAGAGCCAGAGCCTCAGAGGGCCCCGACACCTCAGCACTGAAGCAGACCAAAAATGAACCCAACATGGCTCAGGGAAATTTTGCAGAAGAGGGGGCGGAAAGAATGTCAGAGTCACATGTTGGGTCATGATATGCAGAGACATTTATCATACCAATAACTGTGGGCTAACTCTACAATGCACGACCCATTTACATCAACAAGGAGGGTCCATTGGGAGGGGGTAGATCATGGATGAGCCTAAACAATGGTACCAAATTGCCTGTATTTGCTGAAAAGAAAACTAATAAATTTTTAAAAAAAGAGAGAGAAAGGAAGGGAGGAGGGCACTTAAGAGGTTGGTATTGTATATATGTAAGTAGAAGAATAGATTAACAGGGGTGAAAAGGCCCAAAGTGAGGTCAGGGGAAGAGACTGAGTAAAGGAAAGGTAGAGGGAGAACTAATCAAAATCTAATAGGATATAAATAAGTCATATGGAATCCTCTGGTTTTGGACAATGGAACACTCAGGAGCTGTAGATCATTGCTAGAAAATTTTCAGTGCCAGGGATAGGATTCCTTCTAGTGAGTTGTTGGCCAGGGAGGTCCCGGATGCCCCCAAAACATTATAGGCCAACGCTGAAGCCCTTGGTTTCCCACCAGGAATAGATGGTAAGACCCTATTGCTGAAGACTCCACATACTTGGGCTGCAAGGACACTGAGAAACCCTGCTGGAGCTGAGCTGAAATCCTCCTCCATGTAGAGCAGCTGACAGAAAGCTGGAAGAAGCCATTCTACATGCAGTTTAATGGGAGAAAGATACACAATCAGTGAAGATACTCAACAGTGGACACTGCAAGCCTTATAATTGGCCAGTCAGGCCAAATGAGCCAACGGGTACAATAGTGGCATGTCTGTCATGGTGGAAACCAACTGCCCTCCAATTGGACTGGGAGGGAATACATCCCTGGTACTGAAAACCTAAAATGGGGGTAGTTATGAGCTGTTGGGGTGTAACTTTTGCTGATGTCTGAATAAATGTATATACTATGCTTATCAAAAAAAGGAAAAGTTTATCAAATTGTCAGACAATTTGACAAACCAGACAGAAATAGTTTTTTAAAGAAGCTTCTATATTTACTTATTTATTGTGTGTGGTGTGTGTGTGTGTGTGTGTGTGTGTGTGTGCATGTGCTGGGGCTTCTTGCCTCTGGAATGGAACACCAGGCACTTGTACCACTTTTTGTGTTCAGCTTATGTGGGAAGATTGGGAACTAGGCTAAGAGACTTTGCAAAGAAGCACTTTTAACCACTGAACCATCTTCCTAGCCCCTCAAAATGTTTTTGAAAGCATTAAAAGTTAAGAACTATGTAACATGCCCTCAATCCTAACACCACTGCCAGCAGATTTCTCAGCCCAAGGCCTACAGATGTATTCAAAGGGCTGAGGACAAATAAGATTTCCAGTCAAGAATATAAAGGGAATAGAAAGGGAGAGGGGGGACCTAATCGGATGGTATTGTATACATGTAAATAGAAGAACAGATTAATGGGGGTGAAAAGGCCTAATTGAGATCAGGGGAAGAGGTAGAGGGAGGGCTAATCAAAATCTAAGAGAATAAAAATAAATCATTTGGAAACCTACGGTTTTGGACAATGTAACACATGGGAACTATAGATTGTTACTAGAAATTTTCAGTGCCAGAGATGGGATACCTTCCAGTAAGTTGTTGGCCAGGGAGGCCCCTGATGCCACCAAAACATTATAGGCCATTGTCGAGGCCCTTATCAGGAATAGATGGTAAGATCCTATTGCTGAAGATTCCACATACTTGGGCTGCAAGGTCCATGAGAAACCTTGCTGGAGCTGAGCTGATAACCTCCTCCATGCAGAACAGCTGACAGAAAGCTGCAGAAAGCCATGCTGCATGCAGTTCAATGGGGGAGAGAGAAATCACCAGTGAAGAGACCCAACAGGGGACATTGCAAACCTTATATTTGGCCAGATAGGCCAAATGAGCCAATTGGTGCAATCGTGGCACATCTGTTATGGGGTAACCAAACACCCTCTAATTGGACTAGAGGCTGGCTCCATGGGAGGGAATACATCCCTGATACTGAAAACCTACAACAGGGGTAGTCATGAGCCCTAGGAGTGTAACATCTGCTGCTATCTGGCTAAAAGTATATACTATGCTCACCAAACTGCCCAGTAAGCACTCCTCTTAATGTTCATACCCATATATTAATGCTATTTTCACTTTTTGTTAGAGAAGCTTCTCTTTTCAGATGGCAGTGACCTCAGGATGACTCAGAAGGCACCATGGCGCTGAGAAGAAGTGACAGGGGAGGGATCAGCACTGAAATATCTCAATCACACCTTACAAGGTTCAGGGTCCATTGCAGAAGGGGTGGAGGAAAGAATGTAAGAGCAAAAGGAAGGGTAGAACTCCTTACAACATGCTCCTCCAGACATAAAATGGCCTGGATATCCATGACCTCACAGTGCCTAACACTACCTACACAATACCATCATAATAGGAAGAAAAGATCATGACATCAAAATAAAAGAGAGACTGATTGAGAGGGGGAGGGGATACAATGGAGAGTGGAGTTTCAAAGGGTAAAGTAAGGGGAGGGAGGGAATTACCATTGGATATTGTTTAAAATTATGGAAGTTGTCAATAAAAAAGAATATTTTACCTAGCTAAATTTATCTTTCAGAAATGAGGAAGAAATAAAAACTTCCACAGACAAACAAAAGACACAGGGTCTATCATCAGTGAGACTGCCTGACAGTAATGACCAGTGAGATTTATTTATGCCCTATGAAAGGGCTTTGAAATAATGTCAAGCACACATGAAAGTAAAAGCCCAGTGCTATTTGGAATATAGAGTTACAGTCAAAATTCAGTGATCTAAAATAACAACGTTAAGGGCATCAAAGGAGTGGGAAACACAAATCTAGATCCAAAAGGCAATGGTACCATAAAATTCTACTTCCTAAAAGGTAGAACAATTGGGTGAACCTTCACCAGGCCACTACAGGGAACACCTGAACCACAAGACACCAGAAAGGGTATGATGAAGACTAACCTTAATCTTCTACATCTTCCCTCCCTCCCTCTCCCTCTGTCTCTCTTCTCTCTAACTCTTGTATATTAGTTATCTTTTTCCTCCTTCTCTTAGTGGGCACTGACCTGTAACTCCCAGTACCAGCATGTGGCCATCATCCACAATGAGCTTTTGATCAGAGAGACCTACAGGGTTTCCTAAAAGAAAGACAGATTTCTGAAAGAGTACTTGATGACCCACCAAAAGTTAGTGGTAAGACCTTACTGCTGAAGACACCTTATGTAGTTGGCATGTAAAATGGAATGGCATGGCTGGAAGTTAGAAGAGAGTCAGTCCCCAGACAGTCAGTGCATCTAGTGCCAGAAGGTGCTACATGGGCGACTGGGGGAAAATGACCAATATCTGTCCAAGCAACTCATGGTCTAACCTACTTAGCAGCAAATAACCTGTTGTGATGCCCACACAAGTGCAATAGTGGCACACAGCCATGGTGGGGAACCAACTGCTCTTGATTTGGCTAACTGATCCCCTCAGTGGTACTGGACCCATAGCTGAAACTGAGAAACAAGTTAGAACCATATCCAAACATAAGCCCACTCTCCACTATCAAGCTACCATCAATCGTGGGATACAAGAGGGCCTACACCTATTAAAGTCTCTATAAAAAAAGTAAGGGTTATCTCATTTCTCCTGTTGCTAACTTACTCTCCATTGGAGAATCTGCTTCTCTTTTTCAGATAGATACAGATCCTAAGGAAAGAGCCACCCCATCATACCGCAAAAGGGCTCCAGCTGAAACTAAGAAAAATTGGCAAAAGAAGCAAGGGTGCTGTTTTCCTGATGAACTGGATACCAGCACAAGGGGGAAGGGGATCAACGCAGAGAAAAATCAACTCCTACCAAATCAGAGAACCAGAGCCCCAGAGGCCCCCAACACCAAAATGAACCAAAAATAACCAAAAATGAACCTAACATGGCTCAGGGAAATTTTGCAGAAGAGTGGGTGGAAAGAATGTTAGAGCCACATGTTGGGTCATGATATGAAGAGACATTTATCTTACCCATAACTGTGGGCTAACTCCACAATGCATGACCCATATACCTCAACAAGGAGGGGCCATGGGGAGGGGGTAGGCACAGATGAGCCTTATAATGGTACCAAACTGACTGTATTTGCTGAATACAAAACTAATTAATAACATTTAAATAAATAAAAAAGTAATTTCAGTAAATTTGATGGTTTATCTCTATTAAAACAATTATGGATAAAATTAAGTGCCAGAAGGTATAAATTTAAAAAGAGAATAAATTTGTCATAAAACCCACAGAATATAGTAGTATTACACTCACAGAATAATGTTAGATTTATATCTAATGCTTGGTGTTACAGTTATACCTAATTTCCTTATTATTTGCATTTGTGATTACAAATGATGGTGTATTTGCTTTATGCTTTTTATATCGCACAGGATAGGCTTTCAAAATTTTAATTTTTGTAGATATTCTTTATTTTTTCTGTAGTTGTATTTGTTTACTTTCTTAATCTTGGCATACAGAGTTTCACTTTTCCTTCATTCTGGCATTTTTGTAAACAAATTGTTTCACTTCGTTCTCATCCACTCCTGTTCTCTCTCACCTCTCTCCCCCCACTTTCCTTCCTCTCCTTTGCTTTCATGGCACATATGTCCTTTTGCCCTTCCCTCGTCATTCTTTTTTAGCCAATACTCTGTCAAGTTGAGAAAGCACCCCCATTTCCATTCTACTCAGAGTTAAAAAACATGAATTGACACTGAAAGTTGAAAGCTTTGCTTCAATAAATATGATTTTATGCATTTTCTTCTTTATTAATGTTCAAACACCACGCAAGCCTTACATTCTTAGAATAAATTTTACTTGAAATATCATGATACGTATCTTAATTCTGTTTGCTAATTTTTGTTAAAGGATTTTTGTCTATATTAAAGAGGGTTATTGCTCTCCTAACACTACTGTAGTGTGTGAGTATATTACATATATAAATTTATACACATTGTACATGTGCCATTTTGCACAAGGGACATACTACCTTCTGAAAGGTATTAAACATCACCTATTCTCACATTTTCAAGAAAAGATAGTTTAGAACTATCACCAATTCTTCCTGGAACATTTGCTACAAGCCCTGGCCAAGCCATGTAAGCTAAGATACTTCTTTTTCAAAGTTATGAGATTACTAACTAAATTCACATTACTTTGTCACATCATTTATTTCATATTGGATAAATTGTAGAAGTATGTTTTAAGAAAAATTGGTCCATTAAAACTAAGTTGTCAGACTGCTGTATGTGTAAAGCAGGTATTCATATTCCTTTGTTATCCTTTTCATGTCTACAGTGGAGGACACAATATCCTTTGTTCATTTCTGGTAGTGGTAATTTGTGTCAGTTTTTTCGGTTTCAGTTTAAAGGACAGGAGAAAATAATTATGTAATGAAGGTATTTCTCAGCAGCCAAAACAGAAAACTGATATGTTTGGCATATGAAACAAAATGTTTACAAATCTATATGTGCATTTATTTCACTTTAAAAATGTTTGTATTTTTATTACTGGCAATTTTATACCTGTAGTTTTTTTTTTATTTTTTAATGTTTAGTTATTTAGTTTAGAGAGAGAGAGAAAGAGAAACAGGCTGATTAAGAGAACGGGTACACCAGGGCCTCCAGTCACTGCAAATGAACTCCAGATGCATGTGCCATCATGTGCATCTGGCTTACATGGGTACTGGGGATTGAACCTGGGACCTTAGTCTTCATAGGCAAGCTCCTTAACTGCTAAGCCAGCCCCCTGTGTCTAGGGTATTGTTAATATTCTCAACCACCTTTCCATTCCCACTAAACCCCTTCTCAATCCCTTTCCTACTTCAACATCATATTATCTTTCTCTCTGTCTCTGTGTCCCTACCCTGTGTGTGTGTGTGTGTGTGCATGTGTGCTCTGCATGACCCCCATCCCTCTACACGCAGTAAGTGCAGTAGCTCCTCCAGGCGGTATGGAGACTCGTCAGCCTCTCCCTCTTCTACAAACTTGTGCAGAAAATCACTGCTGCTGTGAGTCCATGAGTGTAGCAGCCATGTCACTGTCAGAAGACGGCATTCCACAGGACTTCTCCTCATCCTCTTTCTTTTACATTCTTTTGGTCCGGTACCCAATTAATTCTTGCCTTAAGTCAAAGAATTATTTTCCCGACCACGCCAAAGCAGCCTAGGGGGGAAAAAGACCAAAAAAACTCAGCAAAATACACGCTTTTACTAAAAAGTGAGGTGTATAGGAAATTGAGGCGGCAGCGGAGAAGTAGAAGAGTTATAAAGCATCCAGAGCCCGCACAGGCGGGAAAAGCGGCTCCAGCGGCTCAGGCAGCTCGGCCAAACGCTGCAGCCTCGGCGCAGCAGAAAACCGCCAGACCAGCTTGAGCCGCAGGAAAAGCCAGGTGCAGGATTTTCCCCTCACACCGCGCTCTCGGCAACTCGGGAAACGTGAGGGGAGAGCAGCAGCGAGCAGCGGAGGAGAAGACCGCGAGGTAGAACACGTGGAGCAGCGAGACAACCAGAGCAGCTGCGGCTCCCTCCGCTGCCCCACTGCCTGAGCCCAGCTCCAGCAAACACAGCAGCGGCCCGGGACCCGGCCACGCCAACTTGGGCTAACAGCGGGACCCAAGCAGGAGCAGAGTTTGGCAGCAACTTCAGCGGCTCCAGCACCGGTACCAGCGGCCCCAGCAGCAGCGGACCCAGGAGCGACAGCGGCGGCAGATCCCGCAGCAGCGGCTTCAGGGGGAGCAGTGGCAGTGGTCACGGCAGCAGCAGCTTCAGCAGTGGTGGTGGCTCCGGTGGTGGCAGCTATGGGAGCAGCAGAGGCAGCAGCAGCGGCTTGGTTTGCCCCATAGGAAAAGCAAGTGCCCAGCTCCAGAAATCAGAACAGCAGCCTGACGACCCAGGCAGCAACTTGACTGAGACCAAAATCACCCAAGGTAACTGGGATTGCACCAGGGAAGGGTCTCACTTGGTCACAAGCTGACTTGGATCCCTCAACAGACCAGAAATCTAAACCTCTTTGTTGATAGAAGATCTGGTCATTATAATAACTACTCTTGCATACATACTCGGGGCTGTTTTTGATTGAATGTGTACAGTGTTTAGTTAAATTTTAGAATCTACCTGTATTTTATTCCACTCAGCCTGCTTGAATACTCCTACAGCAGGGAATCTCACCCCCTAAGAACATCTTTGTAGATACTCTGAGAGTCTTAAGAGCCACACCTAATACCTTAAAGTCCTACCCTGAAAATATATTACATCAAATCAATTGATACAGCTAAGAATACACAGCTAGCTAGAAAATCCAAGCATTAACTTAATCCAAGATGCAAAAATATATACATTATAACACAAGAAACACTAAAAAGCAAGATGATATAAATCCACCTAAAAGTATTAATGCATCAGAAATGTCCTCCAGAGAGAAAGAGTTAGAGGAAATGCCTGAGAAAGAGTTGAAAAGAATAATTATAAATATGTTCAAAGAGGTCAAAGAACACATGAAAACAATCAAGGAAGAAATCAAAGAGGAAATCAAAGAGGAAATCAAAGGAATCAAAGAAGAGGCAGGACACCAATTTAATGAAATAAAGAAGGCAATACAAGACATAAATAGGGAAATAGAAATAATAAAGAAAAACCAGTCAGAAGTACTAGCAATGAAGAACACAGTTAATGAAATAAAAAACTCTGTAGAAAATCTCACCAGTAGGATGGATGAGGGAGAGGACAGAATATCTAAGCTAGAAGACCAGGTGGCAGACCTAATGCAGTCCAACAAAGAGAAAGACAAACTTATAGAAAAGTATGAGTGGGAATTTCAAGATATTCGGGACACTATGAAAAGATCCAATATAAGAATTCAGGGCATAGTAGAAGGAGAAGAACTCCACTCCAGAGGCATAGTAGGCATCTTCAACAAAATCATAGAGGAAAATTTCCCCCAAATTGGGAAAGAGGTGCCAATACAGATACAGGAAGCCTTTAGAACCCCAGCCAGACAAAACCCAGAAAGAACCTCCCCTCGCCATATTATAATCAAACTTCCAAACACACAAACCAAAGAAAAATTATTGAAAGCAGTTAGAGAGAAAAATCAAGTTACCTACAAAAGCAAGCCCATCAGGATTACAGCAGATTATTCAACACAAACTTTTAAAGCCAGAAGGGCTTGGAGTGATATATTCCAAGTTCTGAAAGATAACAACTGTCAACCAAGGTTACTTTATCCTGCAAAGTTATCCATTCAAATAGATGGAGAAATAAAGACATTCCATGACAAAAGCAGGTTAAAGGAGTATTTGAAGACAAAACCAGCTCTACAGAAAATACTTGATAGAATCCTCCATGCTGAACAAAAGGAAAAGCACACATATAAGGAACCTAGAAAAAACAAGCTATACTCAAATACCAGTTAACAGAAGCGAGCACAGGTAGAACAAGAAACACACACACACACACACACAAATGGCAAACATAAATACACACCTTTCAATAATATCTCTTAATATCAACGGTCTCAATGCCCCAACGAAAAGACATAGATTTGCAGACTGGGTTAAAAAGCAGGATCCTACAATTTGTTGTCTCCAAGAAACTCACCTTTCTACAAAGGATAGACATTATCTTAGGGTGAAAGGTTGGAAGACGGTGTTTCAAGAAAATGGGCCTAGAAAACAAGCAGGGGTTGCTATCCTAATATCAGACAGGGTAGACTTTAGTCCGATGTTAGTCAAGAAAGATAAGGAAGGTCACTTTATATTGATTAAGGGCACACTCCAACAGGAGGACATTACAATCCTAAACATATATGCACCTAACATGGGGGCTCCCAAATTCGTCAAACAAACACTATTAGAACTAAGGTCACAGATAACACCAAACACAGTGGTGGTGGGTGACTTTAACACCCCACTCTCATCAATTGACAGGTCATCCAGGGAAAGAATAAACAGAGAGGCATCTGGACTAAATGAGGTCATAGAAGGAATGGACCTAACAGATATATACAGGACATTTCATCCAAAGGCTGCAGAATATACATTCTTTTCAGCAGCACATGGAACATTCTCTAAAATAGACCATATATAGGACACAAAGCAAATCTTAACAAATTCAGGAAAACTGAAATAATTCCTTGCATTCTATCTGACCACAATGGAATTAAACTACAAATCAGTAGCAAGAAAGGCTATAGAGCATACACAAAATCATGGAAACTAAATAATACACTACTAAATGATGAATGGGTCCATGAAGAAATCAAGAAGGAAATCAAAAAATTTATAGAGTCAAATGATAATGAGAACACAGCATACCAAAATCTCTGGGATACAATGAAGGCAGTTCTAAGAGGTAAATTGATAGCCTTAAGTGCCTATATTAAGAAATTAGAAAGGTCGCAAGTAAACGACCTAATGCTTCACCTTAAAGCCTTGGAAAAAGAAGAACAAGATAAACCAAAAATCAGCAGACAGGAAGAAATAATAAAGATTAGGGCAGAAATTAATGAAATAGAAACAAAAAGAACAATCCAAAGAATTAATGAAACAAAGAGTTGGTTCTTTGAAAGGATAAACAAGATTGATAAACCCTTAGCAAATCTGACCAAAAGAAAGAACGAAGAGACACAAATTAATAAAATCAGAGATGAACAAGGCAACATCACAACAGATTCCAGAGAAATTAAAAAAATCATAGGGACATACTGTAAAAGCATATACTCCACAAAGTATGAAAATCTGAAAGAACTGGATGATTTCCTTGATCTATATGACCTACCTAAATTAAATCAAAATGAGATTAATCACTTAAATAGACCTATAACAAACATGGAGATCTGAACAGTTATCAATAATCTCCCAACTAAAAAAAGCCCAGGCCCGGATGGATTCACTGCTGAATTTTACCAGACTTTTAAGGAAGAGCTAACACCATTGCTTCTTAAGCTTTTCCAGGAAATAGAAAAAGAAGGAATTCTACCAAACTCCTTCTATGAGGCCAGCATCACCCTGATACCAAAACCAGGCAAAGATAGAACAAAAAAAGAAAATTACAGACCAATCTCCCTCATGAACATAGATACAAAAATTCTCAACAAAATATTGGCAAACAGAATACAAGAGTATATCAAAAAGATCATTCACCCTGACCAAGTAGGCTTTATCCCAGAGATGCAGGGATGGTTCAACATACGCAAATCTATAAATGTAATACATTACATAAATGGGTTGAAGGACAAAAATCACATGATCATCTCATTAGATGCAGAGAAAGCATTTGACAAAATCCAATATCCCTTCATGATAAAAGTCCTACAGAGACTGGGAATAGAAGGAACATATCTCAATATAATAAAGGCTATTTATGACAAGCCTACAGCCAACATATTACTAAATGGGGGAAAACTGGAAGCTTTTCCACTAAAATCAGGAACAAGACAAGGGTGTCCACTGTCCCCACTTTTATTTAATATAGTTTTGGAAGTCTTAGCCATAGCAATAAGGCAAGAGACACACATAAAAGGGATACAAATTGGAAAGGAAGAAATCAAGTTATCATTATTTGCAGATGACATGATTCTATACATAAAGGACTCTACTAGCAAGCTGTTAGAGCTGATCAAAACCTACAGCAATGTAGCAGGATACAAAATAAATACACAGAAATCAGTAGCCTTCGTATATGCTAACAACAAACACACAGAGGATGAAATCAGAGAATCACTCCCATTCACAATTGCATCAAAAAAAATAAAATACCTTGGAATAAACCTAACCAAGGAAGTAAAGAATCTATACAATGAGAACTTTAAAACACTTAAGCGAGAAATCGCAGAAGACACTAGAAAGTGGAGAAACATCCCTTGTTCCTGGATTGGAAGAATCAATATCGTGAAAATGGCAATCTTACCTAAAGCAATCTACACATTTAATGCAATCCCTATCAAAATTCCAAAGGCTTTCTTCATGGAAATAGAAAAAACAATCCAAAAATTCATTTGGAATCACAAAAAACCTCGAATATCTAAAATAATACTGAGCAACAAAAAAGAGGCTGGTGGTATCACCATACCTGATTTTAACCTATACTACAGAGCCATAGTAACAAAAACAGCATGGTACTGGCACAAAAACAGACATGTAGATCAGTGGAACAGAATAGAGGACCCAGATGTAAGCCCAAGTAGCTATAGCCACCTGATATTCGATAAAAATGCCAAAAATACTCATTGGAGAAGAGACAGCCTCTTCAGCAAATGGTGTTTTGAAAACTGGATAAATATCTGCAGAAGGATGAAAATAGATTCTTCTCTCTCGCCATGCACAAGAATTAAGTCCAAATGGATTAAAGACCTTAACATCAGACCGGAAACTTTGAAACTGCTAGAGGAAAAAGTAGGGGAAACCCTTCAACATATTGGTCTTGGCAAAGACTTTCTGAATACAACCCCAATTGCTCAGGCAATAAAACCACAGATTAACCACTGGGACCTAATGAAATTACAAAGATTTTGCACCGCAAAGGACACAGTGAAAAAAGCAAAGAGGCAACCTACAGAATGGGAAAAAATCTTTGCCAGCTATATATCTGATAGAGGATTAATATCTAGGATATACAAAGAACTCAAAAAGTTAAATAATAAGGAATCAAACAAGCCAATCAAAAAATGGGCTATGGAGCTAAATAGAGAGTTCTCAAAGGAAGAAATACGAATGGCATATAAGCATCTAAAAAAATGTTCTACGTCACTAGTCATCAGGGAAATGCAGATTAAAACTACATTGAGATTCCATCTCACTCCTGTCAGATTGGCCACCATCATGAAAACAAATGATCATAAATGTTGGCGGGGATGTGGAAAAAAACGAACCCTTCTACACTGCTGGTGGGAATGAAATCTGGTCCAGCCACTGTGGAAAACGGTGTGGAGGTTCCTAAAACAGCTAGAGATTGATTTACCATATGACCCAGCTATAGCGCTCCTAGGCATATATCCAAAGGACTCATCTCATTTCCTTAGAAGTACATGCTCAACCATGTTTATTGCTGCTCAATTTATAATAGCTGGGAAATGGAACCAGCCTAGATGTCCCTCAACAGATGAGTGGATAATGAAGATGTGGTACATTTATACAATGGAGTTCTACTCAGCGGTAAAGAAAAATGAAGTTATGAAATTTGCAGAAAAATGGATGGACCTGGAAAGTATTATACTAAGTCAGGTAACCCAGGCCCAGAAAGCCAAGCGCTACATGTTCTCTCTCATATGTGGATCCTAGCTACAGATGACTGGGCTTCTGCGTGAGAATGAAAATACTTAGTAGCAGAGGCCAGTAAGTTGAAAAGGAGACATAAAGGGTGGAGAAAGGAAGGGAGAAGGATACTTAATAGGTTGATATTGTATATATGTAATTACAATGATTGTAATGGGGAGGTAATATGATGGAGAATGGAATTCCAAATGGGAAAGTGTGGGGGTGGGGAGGGAGGGAATTACCATGGGATATATTTTATAATCATGAAAAATGTTAATAAAAATTTAAAAAAAAATGAATTATTTTCCCTACAAATATCTGTGCACTTCCTGTTCTTTGTGGAGATTTTCTTATCACTTATTTAGGAGACAGAATTGGATTTGGAGCAAGGTAGAACTGGATTCAAATGCTACAGTTTATCTGTACAGTTCACTATTTTTATATTTGAAATGGACACAATATGTAACATTCCCCATGAAATCATGCCTGGATAACTGCAGTCACACTAAAAACACTGAGATAATGACTCACTTAAAGCATTGGTATTTATTGTCTTTATACTAATATCTAGCATGGACAGGAACAATCAAATAGATCTTATTGAAAACACAACACAGACCTCCTTAAAAAATTAGCAAAACTTGAAGAGTCAATGAAAAAGATTCTGGCAGAATCTCACAGATACATTATAATTTGAGGAGGTGAGAGTTTAAGTAAAAGGGGGAGTAATTAATTTTGGAAGAAAATACAGAAAATAGACTTATCAATGCTTAAAATAGCTAACCTGGTAATTGCAGTAACTACTTTAAATAGAAATCTGCAGGGAGGTTTCTGCTTGGAATAAGTGGTAGAGGTCCTGATAGAAATCCTCTATTGGACAAGTAAGTGTTCAAGGAAATGAGGGAGCATTAATTTGAGGAAAAAGAAAGGTAGGTATTTAATTGCTAGTGCATTAGAATAAGTTAAATTAAAAAAAAATCTATTTAGGGACTGCTGGTCAAGATGATGGACTCCTAATCATTTCTGGGGTGAAACTAGGAAAACTGAGGACAACCAAAATCTATCAACAAGATAAGAAAAGATAACCTGCTCCCTGGCAGGAGATGAACCACCTCTTGCATATCAGATAAGGGCCCAGGTGAAACCACAGAGGGATTGCTGAGATAGCAAGAGTGCTGCTTCCATGCTGAGCCTGACAACCTGCATCAGGATGATGGAGATGGAGACAAACACTGATGATACTCAAAAGATACCAAAGCAGAAATCCAGAAACTGCTAATGGAGCAACACTAATGTAGACTCAAAACACACCCACCACAGCTCAGAGAATTTTGCAGGAGGGAGGAGAAAGATTGTAACAGCCACAGGGTGGGAGGGGCTATCCAGAGGTGTTGTCCCTCTCAATGACTGACTGCTGTTCTCAAAATTTATAACCCACAACCCCAAGGTGGACACCAGCAACTCCACTGAGGAGGGCCCTCAGTGGAATGGCGGCAGGAAGGAAGGAAATGGTGGTACCAACAGATGATGTGTCCATATAAAGTTTTAACAAAGAAATAAATGAAAAAAAACATATTTAATATTTGACTATATAATATTCTATTTATATGTAAATATTCCAATTTTTGCTGTAAGACATTGCTGAAATTAATACATTTCAAAAATCTTATTCTTTTTTTTCTGAGTATTTCACCGGTGCAAAGTAGAAATTACAAAACTAAAGATAGTATAAATCTTTGAGACCATCAGCCCATGCCTGTATCACCATGCTTTTATCATACATTTACTAAGCATTGGACATATTTTATTATTAAAAAGCATTAAGTGTTTCACAGTTAAATGCTATGATTTTATGTTGCATTTCTTTGATATTTAGTGTTGGTAAGCAGTTCTCCTTTGAAAATAAATCACATATTCATCTTTCTCCTTGAAGTGTCCATTCAGATTCTTTACCCATTTTCTCCCATTGTCATATTAGACTGTATTATGGTCTCATAAGAAGCCTTTGTATATTAAGTATTGGCAGTTTAACTGCTCACGTTTATTGTCAATATCTCTACCTTATTTGTTCCTTGATTTCTGTTTTAATTGTTTATTTTTTGTGATGTAATTTAACATTTAATTTTTATGTAGTCAAGACTACTTATCTTTCCCTTTGGGATAGTGTTTGTGTTAAGTAAATGCCAGTGTCTCTAAGATTAAGTCTGCAGTATTGACAGTCTGAGCCTTTATCTTTTCATACATTTTGTTATTTGATGAGAAGTCATTGCTGAGTTGTCATTTGTGTCTGTTGTGACAGAAGAAGGAAGTGTAAGGATGAGGAGATAAGAAAATGTCTTTTAGAGTAGTTATTAATCACTGTCAGTGTTTTGCTATAGTGCAGTGTCTGTCTGTTGACAGTATCTTATTAAAATTGGTTCTTTTCTTCACGTATTTTTAATTAACTTAATGATCCCCTTAAAATATTATTGCATGTATAACTGCAATTATTATGTAGATTTTTCTGTATATTGATATCTTTGTTGCAATTTTTTAGTATTTATTTATTTATTTGACAGAGAAAGAGAAGGAGAAAGAGAATGGGCACACCAGGGCCTCCTACCTATGCAAGTGTACTCCAGATGCATGCACTACCTTATGCATGTGGCTTTACATGGGTACTGGAGAACTGAACCTGGGCCTGCAGGCTTTGTGATCAAGGACCTTTAAGTGCTCAGTCATCTCTCCAACCCCTTTTTTGCAATTAAAAATTATTTATTTATTTGAGAGAGAGAAAGAGAGAAAGACAGACACAGAGAGAAAATGGGTGTGCCAGGGTCTCTAGCCACTGCAAAGGAATTCCAGATGCATGTGCCACCTAGTATATCTGGCTTCCATGAGTACTAGGGAACCAAACCTGGGTCCTTAGGTTTCACAGGCAAATGCCTGAACCACTAACCCATCTCTCTAGCTCCCTTTGTTGCATTTTTATGGAATCTACTAGAACATGTAAGGCAGTTTTAGAGTTTCTCATACTTAAGAAATATTTGAAATAAAATTTATCTCAATTAAAATAATATTGTTTGGTATTTGTCTGAATTCAGTTTAGTATTTATGGCTAGTGGTCTCATACAACTCTTCTAAGAACTCATGACAAATTATGTACGTTGTTCTTATGGCCACTCAACAAATGTTTATTGTCAACTTCTTTGCTTAATGCCATAAATCAAAGAAAAGAAATTTCACACACTAGTGAGGGATCATTTAAAATTTTTGCTTTTACAGGCAGTAATAATATATATATGAGAAAAATAATATTTATATATATACATATATATATGAGAAAAATAAGTTAATATATATATATTGCAGATATTTTCATAAATTCCCCATGTATGATGCACATTCTTGTAGTGCTCATATAAATTATATAGATATTCATACCCAATTCTAAAGAACAACATAAATATTATAATATATATGCATATATATACATATATGTGTATATATATACATTACATACATACATACATATATATATATATATATATATATATATATATATATATATATATATATATATATACACACACACACACACATCATGGTAACCAGAATATAGCTCAAATTTTATATAGCCAAACAGAATTTTGACCTTTCCTGCAAAATCCTAGCAACAGCCAAGCAAAATAACCAAAGAAAGATGATGGGTATTGCTTACGTCATGCTGTAGATGGCATCATGATTTACAAAGAGGCTTGAGCCTTATTGCTGGCTTTGCTTCATTCATAGCCTATGATCACCAAATTCAACTCTTGAGTAAATTCTATGGGTTCAACTTTAAAATTTGTCACAAAATCTTCCACTTCTCTAAACCTCTACGGAAGTACTCTGGATCCAAGCAAAAACCTCAACCTCATTTCCTGAAAAGTTGTCATTATGAAACCCTCTCTTTATTTTCATGCTTCCACTTACTCTCTTTAAGATATTCTCCAACCAAGTGAGTTCTTAAAAATGTAATCAAACTGTAAGCTCTTGCTTATGGCCCTCCAAGGCACTTGAGGTGAAGAAGGATAGTTCTAACCTTGACTTCACTGGATCTCCATCTTTTCTGACCTCCTCTCAGCACTCCCTTCACCCAACCCTGTGCTGTGTTACATAAGCCCTTTGCTCCTCTGTTATAAGTGTGACTTCTTGTCAGGACCCTTTGTGTTGCTGGATCCTTTTCCTGGACTATTCTCTAAATCTGCATTGCTGTCATTCACCTTCCTTCATGCTCAAGGTCAAGTACTGCCTCGCCACAGAGAAATCATCTTTGGTTTAAAATAATGGTTCTTCTTTCCCCACATAGTATTTCTTTCTGCTTAGTTAATTTATACAACATCGCCATATGCAGCTAGAGAGTTCTTTATTATTTACTTGGTCATGGGCTACCTGTCTTCTCTAGATGATAATCTCCTCTGTTGTCTTGCTTGCTTTTGTTATATTCCTTGAAACGGCTGTGAAGCCTGGTATACAGAACGCATGCAGCCAGCAGTACAGAAGTGAGTGCAGAGATGGGACATCTCACTGAAGATAGAGTGAGAAAGGATGATTTTGGCCAGTCACATACTGATGGAGAAATAGAAGTTAACAAGGTAGAGAAAGAGATGTACTCTATCAGAAACTGTGAGAACACAAGCTTTCTTTGGAGAGCTGTGTTAGCTTGGTGTGTTGAGAGGGCTCTCATAAGGAGGTGTCCTATGACAGAACATGAACTGATTTTTATATCTTACTGGGTGAGGAGTTTGAATATTATCCTGAAAGTAAAAATTCCTGATGGATTTTATAACAGTGAATGACATAACCAGGTTGAGTAGTGTAATTAAATCAATCTCTACCTAGAAGTCTAGCATGGGGGAGAGGCAGAGAACAGGGATTATGGTTGAGGTATCCTTATAGGCTGTTTTCATTGTCTGTGTGGGATCAAGTAAGGTGTTGAGTCAAACCACCGTTATGGTGGGGGTAGTTTCTACCAAATACCAGCACAGTGTGGGGCATTAATGAACATGCAGTGCAAAGAGAGGGTGAGCTGTATAGTGAGTCATATTTTGACAAGGTGAAGATGACATCCGTGAGTGTGTATGCTTGCCTCAGGTGTTGGAACTTACAGGTGAAGACCGGTTTCCACATTAGAGGATAAAATTAAGTAAGAGTCAGGACCTAATCAGCTAACGCAACATATTGAGAACAATGCAAGCTGGGTTCCTGCTATCAGAGAACTGAATTAAAATATGGAAATAATATATGTAAGATTTAGAGTAAAACCACACTGATGGTTTATAATTATTGTCAACTTGACAGGACCTGCCTGGTCACCTAGGAAAGAGAGTCTGGGTCTGCCTGAGAGGGATGATGCAGATGGGGTAGATTCTGATTATATTTATGAGGGAATATCTTTGCTTCAGTCAATTGAAGTGGGAGGACTCACCTTGACTCTGGGTGGCACCATTCTATGAGTTACAGTCCTGAGTTGTATGAAAAGGAGAGAGAAAGTTGAGCAGCAGCGTTCATCACTCTGCTTATCCACTGTGAACTGAATGCCACCAACCGCCTCAAACTCCTGCCACCATGCCTCCCCCACCGTCGTGGACTGGCACCACAAACTGTCAGCCGAAATAAACCCTTTCTTCTTTAATACTTCCTCAGGTATGTTGTCCCAACAATGAAGTGTAGTGAATATGCCATATCACCCATAAGAATTCATGATTTTCAATATGTGGAGAAGGTGGCTACAGAAAAAAACAAACAGGTATGTACAGTCACCTATCTGAATAAGCGCTCCCCCATTAATCCATATTTATATACTGCGTCCTAGTACACATATTCCCCATCCCTGCACACTGAGACAGCATGAGAACTGTGATATCTCAACAGCATTATATATAGTTAGTGACTAAATCTTGACATCTAACTAATATTTTCCACTCAAGTCAAACAAAACTTCCTGGAAAAATACCTGAGACTTAAAAAAGGTATTTAATAGATAAGTTTAAGGTGCAAGGAAGTGCTCAAATAATGACAGCAATATATCAAAAGAATATAAGAGGTCTCCCTTTGGTAATATTCTAAGTAATTTAACTGTTAAAACAATGTTATTAATGGCTTATAACTCATTGTTCTCTGGAAAGGTAAGAAAATGAATTGAATGCTTTTGGATGAGTAGAATATTAGTACCTTAAAAAAATAAGTTTCAAATATGAAAAAGCAACTTCACAGTGGACAAGCTTGGAAAATACCATTTTAATCAAGAAGTCAAGGTGACCATCATAATAGAAGAGACAAATCAAATTAATGTCTCACCTGCAAGAACATAAGAAAAATAGAGTCTCTTCTGAATATTTCTAAGAAAGATGTATGTGATGAATTTAATGATGATAAATCATCAGATAAACTGAAACTTAGGGTCATTCTACAAAATTGCTGACCTAATATCTTCAACTTTGGGATGGTTTTTAAAGTTAGGGTAAGACTGATGGGTTGTTCCAGACTGAAGGGGATTAAGGAAGAATGAAAACTAGATTTTTTTATGATTTGTGTCTTACCCTTTTACATTTAATATATATATTAGAATAATTGGCAACATTTGAATGGGATCTTAAGATTAAATGTTAGCAATATGCCAAAGATTTTGATGAGATGTTTTCTAGTCATAGATAAATGTCCTTGTTAATGGAAAATAAGTTACTAAAGTGTTTGCCACTGATGAAGACACCAGGACTGTAACTTGTAAATAGTTCCAGGAGAAACAGTCTTTGTTTTATAGCTCCAGCTCTGCTATAACTCTGCAACTGTATTAAAACCTAACACAACAACAATAAAGTATAAACATTACTATGTGAAAATGTGGAAGATAAATTAGAAGCCAATGAAAATGAGAGCAAGAGAACCATTATGTGAGCTAGTTCAGTAATAAAGTCAAAAGTATTCAGACAGTTTCAATGAATATAGAAGAGGGAAAGTTTGAGAAATACTTAAGAGGAATAATTTGGTGGCTTAGAAATGGGGAGAGAAGAGAAAAGGAGGAATCTTGGGTGACTCAGGTTTCAGACTTATGTAACTGAGTAAATGGTGATAAAAAATTAGTTGGAGGAAGGAAGAATAAAATTTGGGGGAAAGATAGTTTTGATGTTTGGCAAGTAGACATAGTGTGTTTCACCTTTTAAACACTGGTTACTTAACCAAATGAGAAATGTTGTCATCTTATTGATAGGCGCAATTTCTATTCTCAGGTCTCATGTTTTACACAAGAAGGAATTCTATTAAAAGTAACATTTTTGACCTATTTTCCTAGTCTTCATTTATTTTCCTTTAAGGAATTAGAGTTACTTAGCTGTAAAATGATCTGGGAAAGTAAGAAGGTTCATAGCTGCCTCTTCTGGTTTTCAACTCTTCATTGCAAGCATGTCAGCATAATGAGTATGTCCTCTGCTCTTCTGTGATAAAATTACCTCATAGGTTGTCTAGCTATGCTCATGACTGGGATATCTGTCTAATTCAAGAGAAAAGTTATAGCAAGTACTTATAACAATGCACATATAACAATATATTCAGAATGACATTGTCCAGTATTTTCTAACAATGATAAAAAATTTTATAAGATTTGAACTGGAGAGATGGATTAGAGGTTAAGGTGCTGGCCTGTGAAGCCTAAGAACACATGTTCTCCAGGTCCTATATAACCAGACACAAAGTGACATAATGTTGCACATGTACACATGTCTGGTATTTGTTCACAGTGACTGAAAGGCCCTGGCATAACCATTCTCTCTCTCCCTCTCTCTTTTTCTCTGCCCCCCTCTCTCTCTCTTTCTCAAAAATCCATCATTAGGCAAATGGATAACTAAGATGTGGTATATCTACATGATAGAATTCTACATAGCATAATGAAAAATGACACAGTGAAATTTGAAGAAAAATGGTTGAACTTGGAACAGATCATTCTCAGAAAAATTACCCAATCACTGAAAGACAATTGTCACATAGTCTCACTCATCTGTGGCTCCCAACCTGAATCTGACTGAGATGCTAACATACCTAATAAGCATCTTTAGGACTGGACAATAGGGAGGGTGGGATGGGAGGGGAGGGTAAGGGCGGGGGGACACAAAACTGGACCCAAATGGAAAAAGTACCATAAAATCCTATATCCTAAAAAACAGACTGAAAGGTTGAATAGTCATCAGTTCCTTAGAGGGAACAACCGATTCAAAGAGCCTTGGAAAAGGTATAATGAAGACTAACCTTAATCTTCTGTTTATCTCTCTCTCTCTTTCCTCTTTCTTTCTCTTTTATATTACTTATCTAATGACTACCATCTCAATACATGACTCACAATTCCCAATGAGGAGGGTCCCTTCAGAGGGTGAAGGACAGGGAGGAGGCTAACATGGCTATTTACACACTGAATATGTACATAACTAATGAAAAATAAAATTGTAAAAATAATAAAACTTATAAGATTTACTTTCATTTTTTCTAACTTCTCCATCCTTCTATCAGTTAGTTATGAATCATGCAGAGAAAGAAAGCAGGGTGGTTAATTTGTCTTCTAACCCTAAACTGTGTGCAGGTTAACAAAAACATTCTTCATAGTGTATAATAAAGTGCTTGGGCAGGCTTATTGAATTGAATCCAATCAATATAAAACAGGATAATGCTAAAATAAATGCTTCTAATTACTAGTTTCTCAGTTTTAAGAATTTAACAACATTGATTTAGAACTTGGTTCTCATCATGGCATAATATGCAATTTACTTTTTTTACTTTTCCTTGTACAGAAAATTGGAATCATAATGGTCCTATCTACCTTATATGATCATTCCAAAGATTTAAGTATAATGTATGCATGCTTCTTTGCTAACATACTAGATAAAGGATATGTGTTATTGAGTGAGGGGCTTTCAATAGTATGAATTTATACATCATAAGCAGGAAAATCCAACCAGAATGGAATTGATAATGTCAGCAATAAGGAAGCATATAAAATGTCTCAGATCATATTTTTCAATTGTGTTGTGTGGATCAGTAGTTGTGAAATGTATTAATGTGTTTGTAGGCTTGGTACTGGGGGAGATCCTAAAAAATGTTTCAGTGAGAAAAAGTGTTTAATCCTGTACTTGACCAATATATTTGACCTCTGAACCCTTTTTACCAAGAGCATTAGTCATATAATTAATAGTGCATATGTGTTAAGGTATTTTGGTAAAGAGTGGAATGGTGGAATATCTGGCCAGATCTCACTGATTTCTTAGAATTTCAGCTGCAGAATTCAGTACTGCACTAAGTTAAAAGACTGAAATTCCTTATTCATCATCTCCTACTTCCCTGGATTATATATCTGACACTTCACACATGAACTCCCACTCAAATATAAAATCTAATTTGAGCTTTCCTTTCACAGAATGGTATTCATTGCCCTTTTCCAGTCATGCCCAACTAATCAAGTCAAGTAATACCAAGCACCAAAGATTAACCAGATACTAGGTGCTGGAATTGAGGGCTTTTTTTTTTTTTTTTTTTTTTTAAAGTCAGTTCTCATTGTCATGTGCCATCTATTCAAGTTGGGAAGAAAGGCTTCAAGCAGATCAAAACACCATGTCAATTCAGGAATGGAAAATGTTGAATAGGATAATGACATAATGAAGACATAGGGTGAGGTAGCAGCTACTTTATATCAGTAGTCAAAGAGGGAACTCTTATATGGTAGCTTTTGAATAACGACTTGAAGGGAGGATGACAATGAGCCTCTTTAAGTCTCTGACAGAATGGCATTCCAAAAAATTCAATAACTAGGAAGAACCTAAAATGGGAGCCATTTGTTATACCTAAGGTAATTCAGCAAAGACTGCATGAGTGGAGTGAAATGAGCTAGGTGGAGAACGCAGCAGATAGCTTAAGAGGTTAGAGTGAGTAAAATTATCCATGGCTCTGGAGGTCTTTATTCTGAAATGAGACTTTGGAAGTTTGATCAGGTGAACATGACATGATTTGTATGACTAGCTGCATGGTTGTAAAAAGGTAGTAAGGGTGTGATAGTTAATGGCAAACAGCAAGGTAGAAAGCTTTTTCAAATGTGAGGTAAGAGATTCTAATGGCTCATGTGAGGGACATAAGAAACATGGTAGGAGGGTCTTCATTGAAAATGGTTATCTAAATAAAGGATGTCTGTAGAATATATGATAAATGTCTGATAAGCATATCTATGAAACTCATCACTATATACAATGAAGTAATCTCAATGAAAATAGTATAAAATAAATACAGGATTGATTTTTAAAACTACTTGGTCTTGGGAGCCCTTCACATTCTTAAAAGTTACTGAGAACAACAGAGAGATTTTGTTCGTGAGGATGGCATCTTTTACTACTTTATACATTTAAACTAACACCGAGATATTTATAAAACCTAAGAACACACAAATGTCCACCACCCCATTAGCCGTCAGAGCTCTTATTACACATACAATGCAGATTTTGAAAACGTCCACTGAGTGCTTATGTGGAAATGGGCAAAAGTATCTTTTTACTACTATGAACATAAGTATGACCTAACAGAATTTCTGAGAGACCCTTAGACATTGCTAAAAGTTCCTGAACTACACTCTGAATGCTGGGAGTCTACAGAATTTCCTGATGAATTAGAAATTGAGTGTGAAGAGAGGGACACATATTTCTGTTGAGCTTTCATTAAAGTTGAGTATTATGGTTTTCTTAAAGTGCTTACTGGACATCCCAGGGGGGTTTTAAATGACATCCTGTTATAAGCCACAGTTAAGGAACATGGCCAAGGTTAGAGACTAACATGCAGGAGCAACAAAGATACATGTAGTAGTCATGGCTCTGGGATGAAATGGATGCATGTAAAGAATGGAGGCAGATTGAGAAAAGAAGATACCTGAGAATGACCCTTGCATGTTTCATCAATGAAGTCCATTAGAAAATTCAGCAAGTCCTCAACAGAATGCACTCCTCCAGTTCATTAAGCTTCTTTTAGGATAGAATCCATACTTTAGTCACTTTTACATTCAAGTCATCACTTATAATGCCTAATGTATGGTAGCACTCAACTATGGTTGGGGAATGAATGAATAAATCAATAATGGTGTTCATTGTGAGGACTTTATAGCTACAATCCTGGATTTTAGGACAGGCTAAGAACATATATTAGGTGTATTACTCACTGGGTAGTCAAATTAATCCCCATGACTGAGACAGAAGCAACTTTTTGCCCAGAGTAATCAATGACTGACCTAATGAGAGACATGAGATGAGATTTGAAATTAGGTTCTGCCACACATGATACTTAAAGTAATAATGCCCACTGTACTCTCTGGATATGTTATTTTTCAAGGTATTTTTTCCCATATAAATGTGTCATCTTGTTCTTTCATAAGCAGGTCTCCTAGAGATGTTCTAAGGGAAAAGACATGCCAAAGAATTTCATATATTTATATCCTTATACATGTGGAAGAAAATCCCTAGATAATACAAGAGAAAAAAAATCAGTAATAATAGTATGTTACCATCAATGACAATTTTAGCACAAAATAAACAGAAATGAGCATCTAAGAAAAGAAAAAAATTATTTTTACCTGTTGAAAATGTCAGTAACAAATAGCTTTCCCATATTCATGACGAATAAGTCTGGACAGAATTTCATCAAATGAAAAAAATTAGATTGTGAGCATTCCACTGGCATATAATTGCCATGACCAATATATGAATTTGCTATAGTTTGAATATTTTTGTGCCTCTGTGTGGTAATGTGAGTGAAAAATGCCCACCATCGTCTCATGTGTTTGTGATTGAGCCTCATTTGCAATCTCAACTGATGAAAATTTGGGAGGTGGAGCCTTGCTGGAGGAGGGGTGTCACTGGGGGGGGTGGACCTTGAGGTTTGTTAGCCCAACTTGCCAGTGTCAGACACCTCACTCTTTCTGTTGCCTCCTAACTTCTGCTATGTGGCAGGATATGATGCCCATTTCCTCTCACTATCTGCTTTTGATTGGTTGGTTTGCCTCGGTCACAGGAAGGTAAGCTGCAATACTTCCAAAAGTCATATTGAAAAGTATGTCAAATTTAATATAATCATTACCCGTGTACCTGCCCAAGAAGTTAATAGTGAACAGCTGTGAGCTGCCCTTATAAAAGGGCTCTATGAAGGGCCCTGTTCCTTTTACCATTGAAAGACACAATACTCATCTCCTCTGAAAGATGTATGTGGTCATTTGAATGTAACATGTCCCCCATAGACCCATGTGATTGAATACTTCATCCCCAGTTGGTGGTGCTATCCAGGAAGGTTGTGGAATATTTATGAGGTGGAGCCTTGCTGGAAGGATATCACCAGGGGTGGACATTGAGGTGTGATAGTCTGGCCTCATTCGCTGCTGCTCTCACCACTTCCTCCTTACAGATGTAACAAGGTGGCAGTTTCCTGCTCCTGTCACCTGGGCGAACTCTTCCCATATCAGCCAAAAATGAACCTTTTCCTTCTTTGAGCTGCTTCTGGTTGGGTACATTGTCACAGCAACAAGAAAGTAACTGATATATTGTGTATCCAGGTGCCATCTTGGAAGTAGAGGTGCAGTTTTATAAGACACCCAAACCTGTCAGCTCATTAACACTGATTACAAAGAGTCCAGGGCTGGGAGCAAACAAGTTATTGAGCTATGGGTATTTTGTTATAGGAGCACAAATGGACGGAGGCAAGCTTCATAATCTCAACCATTAATAAAAGATATAGTTCACAGTACGTGCTTTCTGGAGTCTGTTTATTTATTTTTGTTGAGGGAGGACAGAATTGGTGTGCCAGGGCATCCAGCCACTGAAATAAAACTTTAGACATGTGTGTCACCTTGTGCTCATGTGTGACCTTGTGTGCTTGTGTCACCTTGTGTGTCTAGCTTGCATGGGATCTGGAGAGTCAAACATAGGTCTTTAGGCTTTGCAGGCATGCACCTTAACTGCTATGCCATCTCTTCAGCCCATGTATTCTGTTTTTATTTTTATCCTGTTCTATATTACATTAGCAAAACTGTCCTCTCATTTATGTGTGTTGGCTCATCTCACTTTGCAAGGGTTTATATTTCCTGTGGCTTATGCTTATGTCGCTCAGGAACCCTATTGGATAGATTCAGATGATTAAAGGGACTTAAAAACTCTCAAGTACATTTTCTAATAGCTGAGACTGATGTCATTAGAGCTACATGTGCATGAGACAGACAATGTTGCTTCTCAAAGATTTTATTTTAAATGAGAGGCACATGATTCAATTGCAAACATAGCAGCAAACTGCATCATAATAGGTTCATAGTTTACATTGTACACAGTTGAACTGGTTTGAGGCTTATGACATCCCTAAGAAGCAAGCAATGTAAATACCATCCTCACTTTGCTGACAAACATATGGAGGTGGGCAGAAAAGTTACACAGAGAATATATGAGAGAAGTATGACTGGAACTTAATTATTCAATTATGATTATGATTTCATGAGTTTCTGTATAGCCTATCTAAGAATACTGAGTTAAAAATACAGATGGGGGCTAGAGAGATGTCTTAGTGGTTAAAGTGCTTGCCTGTGAAGCCTGAGGACCCAGGTTTGATTCCCTAGTGCCCACGTAAACCAGATGCACAAAGTGGTACATGCGTCTGGAATTTGTTTGCAATGGCTAGAGGTCCTGGTGTGCCCATTCTCTCTCTTTCTGTTTCTCTCTGTCTCTTTCCCTTGTTCTAATAAATAAATAAATTAATTAATTAATTAATAAGTAAATAGAATGGAAAAGAAAAAATACAGACAGGAACTGGGGATATGAGTCTGTGGATAAGAGTGCTTTCTACACATGTGTGAGGATCTGAGGGGCTGAGACTGCCTGAGCTTGGTTTTCTAGCACACACATAAATATCTGGTCACATGTGTCTATAACCCAAATCTTGTGGAGAATGGAAACGAGACAATTGCTTAGAACTCACTGACCAAAACTCACAGCTCTTGGTTTACAGACTCTGCCTCACGGAGATACACGTATAAATGACTGAGGAAGACAATTTACATTCTCTGAGCTCCATACATGCATGCACAGTGCATGCTTATCTACGCACACATGAGACACATATGCCACACACATCACATACCACACCACACATAGTCTATATACATACACAAATAAACACAAACACATATATGCCAAAAATATAAACAGAAGCCATATTTGGTTATTCTGACTTTTATAACTTTTCTATTTCATAAAGGTACAAGAAGCAGTATGTGTTCACTAAAAACTATACGTTGAATTTTGAATTTTCAACTTTTTCCAGGTTAGCTGCACCTGGTTTGGTATTCTCTTAAGATACCGGAATGTGGCAGTGAGCCACAAGTCCCAGTCTGCCATGCTGAAGGCTCTATGTTACTACGCATTGTGCAGCCTTGCTATGATAGCCACTAGTTTGGGGCAGTCAATAAAGGTTTGACTTATGATATCTTCCACTTTTAAAGTTTTATCAAGATGTGCCATTGTAAGTCAAGGACCATTTTTATTTTCCTTTAAATGGATTTAAGTGGGGTCCTGTACTTTTTTTTTTTTTTTGAAAGTTTCTAGGCAATTCTAATTTGTTGAAGACTGCTGGTAGATTAGTGGGTCTTACTGACTTCTTTCTCAACTTTTTCCTTTTTAAATTTCTGTATTTGGAGCTGGCAGAGTTGGCTCAGTACTGAAAGGAATGTACTTGCAAATCCTGCCACTCAGGTTTAATTTCCTAGCACCCACATGAAGCCAGACAAAAAGTGACACATGAGCCTAGCATTCATTTGCAGCAGCAAGAGACTTGGCATGACCATCCACATACACGCATGTGCAAATACATAGTAATTATTTTTTGTGGAGGGGGAGTGTTCGAGGTAGAGTCTCTCTCTAGCCCAGGCTAACCTAGAATTCACTCTGTAGTCTCAAGGTGGTCGAACTCACAGCAATCCTCCTACCTTGACCTCCTGAGTGCTGGGATTAAAGGCATATACCACCATGCCCAGCTCAATAACAGTTTTTTAAAAAGTCTGTTTTACTTAAACTATTTTCAGTAATTGATTTACCTTTTCCTTGTTGATCTTCTCTTCTTACACAACTTCAAAAAATTTTTACTTTTATTTATTTATTTGTCTTGTTTTGTTTGTTTTCCAACGTAGCGTATTGCTCTAGGTCAGGCTGACGTGGAATTCACTATGTAGTCTCAGGGTGCTCTTGAATTCATTGCAATCCTCCTACCTCTGCCTCTTGCTTTCAAGTTAAGAATATAGACCCCCCCCCCCTTTTTTTCTCCTTTGGGTTATAAACTTTGGCAATCTATGTTTCTGCTCATCTCTCTTTTTCCGGTACATTATCTTCCTCTCAAACTTTACCCATCTGGAATATCAATATACAGCCTTGATTACTTTCTCCCTAATGAGCTAATTAAGATTAATAGAAAGATTGTTGGCATTAAGAAATCAGAGTTCTTTCAGCCATTAGCTGTGTCCCACTGCAAAAATTATTTGGTCTTTCTAAACCTCACCCAAATCAGTAAAATAAAGAAAAAAAAAAGACCTCATACCATTTAAGAAATAAATTATATATGTACTTTATAATAATAAATGTTACGTGCTCAAAAATACTTTAAAAATACTATCTCTGAAGGTCTTTCTATTCCTGATCTATCTCTGTTGCAACCAATTGCATCATTCTATATTTTTCTGAGTTATATTACTCTGCTTTTTCCAAACCCACTCTCATTTCCAGTTTTAAAGTTTAACATCTGTATTTTGTAACCCCACAATGCCCAGAGAAAGTGTATTTCAGATTTGGCAAATATTTTATGTAATCTCAGTTCAATATCACTCATTTAATTTTAACAAGATTGATTCTATTTTGAAAAAATATTTATTTTGTTTATTTGAGAGAGAAAAAGAGAGAGAGAGAATGGGCACATCAGAGCCTTCAGCCACTGCAATTGATCTTCAGATGCATGTGCCACCTAGTGCATCTGACATAAGAGGGTCTTGGGGGAATTGAACCTGGGACCTTAGGCTTCACAGGCAAGTGACTTAACCACTAAGCAACCTCTCCAGCCCATCAAGATTCTTAATAGTGGCAGGGAGAAATAGCATCTTATTATTGTTGTTGTGGAGAGCCCCTCGGGCCAAGCCCTAAAGATGGCGCCTGACGGAAGTTCTATGCTTGGGACAAACAAGTCCATATTTGGAGGAGCTCGCCCTCACCGCTGCTCATTGGCTTCTGATGCTTCCATATTTGGAGGAGCTCGCCCTCACCGCTGCTCATTGGCTTCTGATGCTTGCCTGGAGAGGTTGTTGACTGGAGAGGTTGCATTGCCTGGGGTGATTGGGCAGAGTGAGTGCGCTTATAAGGAAGCCCCGCCCTAGGCGCGAGGGAGATGAAGCTTGAAGTTGCCTGAATAAACTGCTGTAAGAAGAACTGGTGGTTGTGTCTTCCTTGCTGGTCGAGGCAGACGGGACATATTGTTATTTATTATGCCTCTTTATTATTATCTCATTAAGCACACACAAGTCCAGCAGAATTTCCAACATATTTATTTCCTTCAGGTTGAGTTGACAGCTAACCTAAATAGAGGCGTCTTGGGTACAAAATCAGGAGAAGTTTATCTTTCTTCAAATCATCCTCTGTTCAAATTTTTCCTACTTTTTTTTTTTAACACTATTCTCAATTATCAGCTAATTACCCTAAGTCATTAGCCATCTTTGACTTTTCTAGTTCTAACCCATCTATCTCCCACTAATGATTTACAAGTTCCTTTTGCACTCAGCACTACATAAAAAGATAACACCACATAAATATTATCCCAGAAATACACAGTTAAATTAACATTGAAAAAAAAATCTGTAACTTGTATATTGGGGATTCCATACCCAGAACCTGAAGACAAAACAAATCAAATCCCAAAGAATGTAATATACTATATTATTGATGAGAGAGGGAGAAATTATCATATGATTACCATATAGATATAAGGAAAGAAAAAAGAAACTTGAACAGTTCTTTATGCCAAAACTTCTCAGTAATCTACTCATACCAAAAACTAATAACCTATTTTACAGATGGAAAACTGACTGCTTTCTCCCAAAGGCAGGAAACAAGGCAAAGGTGTCTATGTTTCTGTTGCCACTTCAAAATTAAATTTTTCTACAGTCACAATAGTGAGAAAAAGAAATGAAACATAAATATTAGAAAAGAAAAATTGACTATCATTATTCTCAGATGACATGAGAAAATTGTGGGGGAATTATTGTTTATAAAAGCAAAACTAATTAATTTTTTTGCATGAAACAGGTAGCATAACACTTAATTACATTACTAAGTATCAACAATTAGAAAAAGAAACCAAGAGCTGGAGAGACAGCATAGCAGTTAAAGCACTTGCCTATGAAACCTAATGACCAGTGTTTGATTCCCCAGTACTCATGTAAGCCAGAAGCACAAGGGGGTATAATTGGAGTTCCTTTGAAGTGGCTAGAGGCCCTGGGATGCCAATTCTCTATTCTCTCTCTCTCTCTCTCTCTCTCTCTCTCTCTCTCTCTCTCTCTTTCTCCCTCTATCTCAAATAAATAAAATGAAATACGGCTTAAAAAATAAAGTGAAACCGGGCTGGAGAGATGGCTTAGCGGTTAAGCGCTTGCCTGTGAAGCCTAAGGACCCCGGTTCGAGGCTCGGTTCCCCAGGTCCCACGTTAGCCAGATGCACAAGGGGGCGCACGCATCTGGAGTTCGTTTGCAGAGGCTGGAAGCCCTGGCGCGCCCATTCTCTCTCTCTCCCTCTATCTGTCTTTCTCTCTGTGTCTGTCGCTCTCAAATAAATTTTTAAAAAAATAAAAAAATAAAAAAATAAAGTGAAACCAAGTAAAACTTAGGAAGCATTAATTCTACCTAATGAGGAAAGTCTTTATCCAAGAAGCCAGAACCAAATTTTGACCCCTACTTTACATCATTTACAAAATAATTTGAGAAGGATTATAAAGCCAGACCTAGAATCCAGAAAATAAAGCTTCTAGAAAAAATTATGAGAGCATATATGCATAACCTGTTCAAGACAATAATTATAAAACATAAATTGGGCCTCATTAAAATTGAAGTCATACTTATTAAAGGATCTAAGATGATTAAGCAAATTAGAGATCAGATGAAACTACTTACAGTGTGTTTATCTGTAAAAAAAGATTTATATATTTTGGAATTATGAATTTGTAAAGCATTACTATAGATCAAAAACTAGAAGGTTAAATGATCTTATTAAAAAAGTTGAACAGAAACATCTCTAAAGAAAGAGCAATTGCTATGGAAAATGATCCATATTCTCATTAGTCATCAGAAAAATGAAAACCAAACTACATTAACAAATCATCTAACACTCATGACAATGGCTAAAATAAAAATAAAAATCTAGAATGTAGAGAAACTGAAATTCTCATTCACTGCTACTGGTAATTATAAAATTGAATGACTACTTTCAAAAAAAAAAACAGTTGGGGGACTTCTTACAATGATGTCAACCTTTGGAACCAGTCATTTCATTCATGCAGCTACATGAAACATATTTATAAAAATATTTGTGTGCATGCATTAACTCATAATCTAATCTACTCAGCAGAAAACACCCTGGCAGGATGTACATACCAATGCAATAGTGGCCCACAGCCTTGGTGGGTAACCAATCACTTTCAGATTGGCTAAGAGATCTGATCAGTGTAAAAAACCCATATCTGGATTTGGAAACCTGATCAGAATCCTATAGAGAGAAAGATTATGCTTTGTGGTATCAAGCTCTCATTAGTCTTTGGCCAAAAGAGGGATTACATACATAAAAGTTTCCCTAAATTAATAACGCTTGTCCTATTTAAACTATGCTAACTTCATGCTCTGTTGGATAATCTGTTCTTTTTCAGAAGGTAGTGAGACTCCTGGCAATTGAGTCAAGTGACAGCTGAAACCACAGAGCAATTGGGGAGACCAACAAGAGTGCTGCTTCCATGGCAAACCTGATAATCAGCACCAGTGCGAAGGAGACAGACCCTGAGGACACTCAACACTTACCAAAGCAGAGATCCAGAGGCTCCTAAGAACTCATCACTGAATTAGACTTAAAACTCACCCACCACGGCTCAGGGAATTTTGCAGAAGAGGGGCAGAAAGATTGTAAGAGGCACAGATTGAGACATCACACTTACAGGCATCCTCCCCCCAGAATAACTGACTGCTGCTACCATAACGCATAACCCACAACCCAATGGACCTGCAACCCCACTGAGGAGGGTCCCCAGGAAAATGGGGGCAGGGACGAGGGAAAAGAGCATACCAACACATGATGTATCCATATGAAATATATTGTTAATATATAATAATGATAAGAATAATGACACATCAAACATTACTAAAGGAGAGATAGATATCAAGTGTTCTTACCACAATATGATAGCTATGTGAGGTCATGCATTTTTAATTAGCAAGGACTTCCATATCAGCGTGTATATAATTCAAAACATCCCATAGTATCTGTCAAATATAATTTTACTTGCCAGTTTAAAAGCAAAAAGCACACTTTAGCAACATGTAATTATTTAGTTGTAGGAAGACAATTGGTATGACAATAGAATCATTTAACTTTTTTGAGATTTTTTTTTCAAGTATTTTAAGTGTAAAAATAGCTCCATTTTCAAGCATAAGTAAATGAACTCAGTCTTGTGGGTTAATATACTTGAGAGAAGCAAAGAGAAGTCAGTAGCATATAAGTATTTCCAATCCCTATTAATTAAAAATAGAATTTTTCACAATCTGAAGGTTTTTAAGACATGAGAGAACCCAATGAGACAGTGTGAGGAGAGCAAACAGGGATGCAGAGCTAACGGCTATGACGTGGCCAGTTAATAAATATGTTGAACAAAAAACAACTTGACAATGGAAAGTCCACAGCTTCCATATATTTAACGCATGAATCAGACACACTGCGACGCATAACCAACCCTGTCTCCTGTTGAAATCAAGGGTTCCCTGGTGGCAATGGATAATCACTGTTTACAGATAGAATTACAGAAACAAAGCCAGATCAGGGCCGTTTTGAAGGCAAGGGGAAGTAGCCCAGCGTGTGCTCCATAAGCAGTATCCACATGCAGTAAGACTACAATTCAGCCTTCATCTCACCTCTTCATAATCATCCTTCCCACAAAGAATGCATAAGGAACTATAAACTCATTTATAATTAAAAAATATTTTTTAATTTGAGAGAGAGAAGGCAGGAAGAGAGAGAGAGAGAGAGAGAGAGAGAGAGAGAGAGAGAGAGAGAGAGAGAGAGAATGGGTGCACCAGGGCCTCTAGCCACTGCAAACAAACTCCAGATGTGTGTATCCCTTTGTGCATCTGCCTTACGTGGATCCTGGGGAAACGAACCTGGGTCCTCTGGCTTTGGAGGTGCCTTAACCACTAAGCCATCTTTCCAGCCCCTTATTTGTACTTTTAATTTCAATGCCTATCGTTAGTTTTTAAAGTGGGACTACCATTTCTACTATGCTATTTATTTCTTATTTAGTGCCTGGAATGCAGATCAGTGGAAGAGCCGTTCCTTACCTAGCATTAGCAAGGCTTGACATTCAACACTGAAAAATTCTTATAACAAATTGGGGAAAACTGGTGCCTGAATACCTACCCACAAGTGATTCTAGCTTCACTTTTTTTTTCTTTTGCATTTCCTGAGAGAAAGACAGAATTAGCAAATTCTTTAGAGGATTAAACCTGTGATCAAAATATAAGTTCTTATATAAGAATCAATAATTATCTTTTTTTTACAATAGTAGCTCAACAGCTTTTCAATCATTACATACCTATATCTTATCAGAAAGCACTGGAAGATCTCCAGTTCTGTCACCTATCCCTATGCTCTCTGGTCTTCAAACCCTTCCTGAAGCCCTGTGTCCTACTCAGCACACACTCACATCTACTTCCACTGTGAATTTTCTACTTTCTGTAACGAATGAGGATCCCAGGTCAGAAGTCATAAGGGGAAGTTACAGAAACAAGAAGTAAAGTAATTGAATTGCTGGCTTTAATATGAGCTATAGTTTTCTTCAGAGTTCACCAAAGTAATCTAACCTGAACTAGGATAAATTATGTAGTGAAGGACTTACAAGGAATCTGTTTGTTCATAATTTTCATTCTTATTAGAGAATTTACATTTCTATAAAACCAAATAACATTTAGTAATGATTTTTTTTTTTTTTTTGAGGTAGGGTCTTACTCTAGCCCAAGCTGACCTGGAATTCACTCTGTAGTCTCAGGGTGGCCTTGAACTCATGGCGATCCTCCTACCTCTGCCTCCCAAGTGCTGTGATTAAAAGCATGTGCTACCACACCCGGCTTTCATAATGAATTTTATTAACATATATAGGACAATATATTACCCACATAGATTTTTTTTTTGTTTTTTAAACTACTTTATTTCTCAACTTATTTGAAAGAGAGAGGGGAGGGAGAAAGAGAAAGAGGCAGATAGATGAGAGAGACAGACAGAGAGAGAGAAATTGGGTATACCAGGGCCTACAGCCACTGCAAATGAACTCCAGACACGTGTGTCCCCTTGTGCATCTGGTTTATGTGGGTACTGGGGAATCAAACCTGGGTCCTTAGGCTCTACAGACAAGTACCTTAACTGCTAAGCTATCTCTCCAGACATGCCCAAATAGCTTTAAATTGAGGAAATGTAATACTGTAAACACCTTCTTGTAATTTGAGAACCTATGAGAACAAATGTGACATATATCATCTAAATCTGGGTTTAGTGAGGTTTATTTCTTAGTAGACTCAGATGAAATATCCTTGAAAAAAAGAAAAAAAATGTTTGAAACAATTTTCCTCCTCACCACACTGAAGCCCTGAAAATGTTATCTGTGCCTAAACAACCTTTAACTAAAATTCCATTCTCATACAGATCAGTGAATTCATATAGCCCCATGAGAATTTTTAAATACCAGAACAGGAGTGGAGGAAATAGCTATCACACTAAAGCAAAGAAAAGGGACTCCAGTTGGACAGTTTTGTTCTTTTAGGATGCCTATATTGGCATCTATAACACTAGCCCATATAGTCCCTCATCATTGATGAGGTTTAAGTGAAAGTATTCTATAAACCTCAGTGGATATGTGATGTTGAAGTGCTATTTACTGATGAGAATAAAGATTATAATAAAACAATCCAACACAAATTATATTGAAGAAGGTATGTTAGGAAACAAACCATTGCTTATTTAGTCTGAACAGACATTTGCTTTACAGATTGGCTCAAGGGATTTTATTCATACTATATGTCTCAGTAGGTGTGGGGAAGCATTTTGATTGGATTCTCAGACCTCCTGTATTGGATTTTATGAATCCCATTCAGAATGAGCCAGGTTGAGAACACCACATATTCCATGTTCTGGGTACATCTGTTGGCAAAAATATAACACAAACAGCTTTAAAAGTGCTATTTTCAATGAAATATCACAGAACAGCTTGTCCCAATGATATTTCTAAAGCTTGCCTGCAAACCGCCCACTGGGAAATACAACTGAAAGAGAAGGGGGATGAGGGGGAAAAGTCCATATAGACAAGTGACAGGAATGGGAAAAAGAACAAAGGGTGAGGATAGACTACTGAGACATGTGAGCCCTGCAGGAAAACCAGAAGCAACGAGTGGTAGAAAATGCAGCACAGATAACATTATTAGAAACCACGAGGGCTAGGGCACTTAAAGAAACTGCATAGAAGTACTGGGCTAGAGGACTGAGAAACAGCCCAAAAATGCAGCATCTCCAGAAGCACAGAAACAAAAGAATGGGAAGCGTCAGAACACATTATCAACCCAATAACTGCAGCATCATCATTAAAATATTGTGAGAGGAAAATGTGAAACAGCCACTTTTCTAAGCCTCATTTATTCTCATAATATGAGAGTTCATTTTTGTTCCCCAAGAGCTAATACAGATTGCAGTGTCAATTATCAACTTCACAGGAAGCAAACAGCCTTTTTCTGAGTCTCTTTTTTCTTAATTTAAGAATCTATTATATATCATATAATAGTCCAGACATTGCATTATCAGTGGTTTGCATGTATTGAATCAAAAACAAAACACATTGCGGTGCAGGTAATGTCATTCTAGGCACTTACCTGGGGTCGAATAACTTTTACAATATTTTTTAGGGCAGTGTCAGGGGATGGAGGTGAGCAGTCAGGTGTTGGGCCGGTTGAGCTGTTTCTATGGTTACTAGTTCCTGGAGCAGTAATTGCTACCTCAGAGGCATTATCTGTGAATAAAAATAGAACTATTATGAACCAAATCACTCAGTTTACCTTCTAAGACTTGAAACTACTCCTATGACCATGTGTTGGGATTTTGACTTAAAATCCACATCAATTATAAGATCATAATTAGGAATATGCTCAGTGGTATATTTTAAAAAAAATGCTATTGAATACTCTGTTATTCCAAATGATACCATTGGTACAATAAGAACAATTCATATATTTCAATTAATAATGTTAGATTACTCACTCCAGTTCTTAAGATTGCTGTTACTACATGAATGAATAAGACCTTACTTGCAAAGGGAACATGATATTGCAATGCAATTGGTCCATAATCTTTCAAGTGAGTAAAAGTACCAGTTTCATATCTCCTTGATTCCTAATCCTCAGAAATTGCCCTTCAAATAACTTTCCCAAGAAATCATTATATCATAGAAATGAATCTCAGTGAGTAAACTCTGATGGAAAACTGACATTTTTGTACACAACATTATCATGCAAAATAAGCATATAGTCCTATATGGTAAAGATTATAGTGAATTAAATTTCAAAATCTAAATTAATCTTCCCTGATGCTATGAGGAAAAGGGAGTTTAAAAACAACTTGAAAAATCAACATCTTATACATCTTCTTTTTATTTAATTTACTTATTTTTGTTTTGTTTTTCAAGGTGGGGTCTCAATCTATCCCAGGCTGGCCTGGAATTCACTGTGGAGTCTCAGGCTGGCCTCAAACTCATGGCGATCCACCTTCCTCTGCTGCCCAAGTGCTGGGATTAAAGGTATGCACCACCACGTCCGGCTCAACATCTTTTTAAATTTATATTGAAACAAAGTAACATCAGATATAGTTTGAAAGTGTTTGAAATATTTGGAAAAGGATGGAAAATGCCCTGTAAATAACCTGCTAGCACATAGAAAAGTTATATTACTCAATACTAATTTGACAACCTATATAGCTTTTTATGAAAACTTTTACAAGCTAGAATCTATAAGGAATTTGTTTCTCTTTGATTTTTTAATTGGTTCCCAATAATTTTCTTTCACAGACTGTAAATGTATTATAAACTGGCAGTTTCTCTATTCTACAGCCACTGTCTATAATCCCAAGTGCAAAGCGATCATTTATGAAGGTACTTCTTGTCATAAAAAGCAAGGAGACGAATTTCCATCACATGCTATCCACCACATAAAAATTCAATTCAGTCTCACTGGGGAATCATGAAACAAAAATTTCAGATAGAACACATTGAATTAAATGGATCATTCATAACATAAATCTTAAAAATATCCTAAGCACACTTTTGATTAAAGTTTAACAGATAATGTGGGATTTGAATTGACATATTAGAATGAGTGAAGTAGTTTTCAGAGTAAGGTAAACATTGAAATAGTGAAATATTAATTACAAGAAAATAACAACATGTTCTGACTCTCTCCAAATTCTTTTTTCATTCAACTACACAGCTTAATAAAACATATTTGGAGGTAACTGGGTGTCAGGTATTGCTATGTTATGATGCTGTTATGTTTATATATATCTTTTATTGATTAATTTTATTTGAGAGAGAAAGAAGGAGGGGCAGGGGGAGAATGGCTGCACCAAGGCTTCTGGCCTCTGCAAACTCCAGACTCATGTGCCATCATGTGCATCTGGCTTTTATGGGTCCTGGGGAATCAAGCCTGGATCTCTTGGCTTTGCAGGCAAGCACCTTTACCACTTAGCTATCTCTCCAGCCTGTATTTTCTTCTTCTTCTCTCTTTAAGTTGCTTTTTTCAGGAATTTTGTTATAGAAATGATAAAAGTAACTAATACTTAGTCTAAAAGACTAAGAACCAGGAAAGCTGATGCTCCCAGTTTTAGTCAAATGGCAATCATCCTGAAAATCCAGTATGAGCCAAAATTCCAGTCCAAGTCTGAAGGTCAGAACAAAACATGGTTCCAGCACAAGCCATCAGGCAGGAGGAGGTCCCCATTACTCAGCCTATTTGCACTATTCTACTCCTCAGTTGATTGAGTGACACCCATAAGGTTAAGGAAGACAAATTGGTTTGCTCAGTCTACCATTCAATTTTAATTTCATCCACAAACAACCTCACAGACAAATTCAGACTAATGTTTAGTCAAATGTGTGGGTGTACAATGGGCAGTTAGGTTGACATTATAAAGTTAACCACTACAGAAATGATTTACTGCAAGGGCTGGCCTTACTCTGCTTGCATAAACTCAGAAAAAAAGAAGTGCTGAAAACTCCATACTGATGGCAAGCTCAAGATTCTTCTATGTTTCTTAATGTAACTGAATATATAATACAAGACATTGGGCAATAAAATATGAAATTATTTAGAAAAGACTATATGTATCTTAATTTTCTGAATCCATGATCGATCCTACTAAATTGATAATTTGATTTTATATTATATTATATTATTTATTTTCTTTTTATGACCAGACTCATATTTCTGATATCCTCTGTGCAGCTCCTCTCTCAGTATAATCTTAAATATTAAGTAAAGTTAAACAGGTAAAGCAAAACCAGTGTCTATAGCAACCACCTCAATAGCATAAGAAGACATGGTATGGCTTCTATAATTCCAGCATCCATCTTTAGAGAAAAAAGTCCAAGTGGGTAATATTCTAGAGGATACATAAGAATATTAAGAAATTAAGTTAGTCCTAAATATCTATGTTTATAGTATTTAGCCAGTTACCCGATAGACTTTGCAAAATGGTGGCCCATGTCCAAGACAGTTTTATATGGTTGGTGACATAAAGGAAATAAGGTATATTTAAAAAATACCCAGAGAAAATGCCTAAATAGACTAGAGTTTAAGTTGAATTGAGACTTTTATCTTTATTCAGATTTACTTAAAACACATTAAGTTATGTATTATTACTGTCAGTCTCATCTCTAACAAGCAACCTCAGGGGAAAGGAATACTTGAAGCTTAGTATTATATAAGATAATTCATGTGCAGTGTTACAGCCTGGTCTTTGTAGTATCATTCTCTAGGATGTAGTGGACACCAGGACACCAGGGACAAGGCTAGATGCTAAATGGTTAACACATGGGACTTCTAGCCTGGGTTTTAGGAAGGATTACAAGGGAGAAATTCTGCCTATTCCTACTTATGTATGGACAATAAAAAACAATGAGTTTATGGAAATATAGAGTAGATTTACTGATAATCCGAGGCTGGGCTATGTGAAGGGGGAATAGTTAACTGATGGGTATAGAAATGTTTTGAAAAAGAATAATATATTTTTTTATTTATTATGAGCGAGAGAGAAAGAGAGATAATTGGCATGCCAGGGCTTCTAACCACTACAATTAAACTCCAGACACATATGCCACCTTGTGTGCATGCATGACCTTATGTATCTGGCTAACATTGGTTCTGGGGAATCAAATTTGGGTCCTTAGCCTTTGCAGGCAAGTACCATCTCTTCAGACCCAGAATAATTTTTTAAAAATATATATTTACTTTCAAGTGAAAAGAGGTAGAAAGACAATGAGCACACCAAGGCCTGTAGATGCTGCAAACAAACCCAAAATGTATGCCAATTTGTGCCTTCAGCTTTACATGGGTACTAGAGGATCCAACTGGTCATTAGATTCTTCAGATAAGTGCCTCCTTAACTTCTGATCCATCTCTCCAGCTCAGAGCAATAACTTTTAATGCTCTATAGAAGAATGGGTGACTGTAACCTATAGCAGTTTGTTATATATTTCAAAAAATTCAGTAGAGAGAAATCTGAATGTTCCTAACACAAAGTGATGACAACAAATTTTAAGATGATAGTTATTATCCTTGTCTGATTATATATGACACATATAATATACATAGATTGAGATATTACACTGTATCCAATAAATGTGTACAATTACTACATGGATTAATTTTTTTTTTTTGAGATAGGGTCTCACTGTAGCCCAGGCTGTCCTGGAATTCACTCTGCAGTCTCAGGGTAGACTCAAACTCATGGTGATCCTCCTACCTCTGCCTCCCAAGTGCTGGGATTAAAGGCGTGCATCACTACACCCAGCTCACATTGACTACTTTTTTAAAAAAAATTCTCTGATACATCAATACATCCTTATACATGAAGAAATGGTTGGGAAGGGCATCCCAGGAGCTAAAAGTAAGAGGGACAACAGTACAGAGCACATTTTGGGAATAAAGAAGAGTTCAGTTTGAATAGAAGATAATATTCATGAAGAAAGTGCTAAGACATGGAAGGACACCATAAAAAAAAAAAAAGAAAAAGAAAAACTTGGGCTTTGACAGCCCCAGCTGAAATACTTGTGTATTTAGTCTTGGTTTCTTTATTTATGAAACAGTGCTTTTCTCATAGCCTTCTAAGAATAAATGATGTATGTATGTACAGGTGTTAAGAAGAAAATAGCTATTGCTACCATTGTATTACATTATATATGTAATACAGTACTAATAAATAGTCATATATGTGTTTTATTATATCAAGTCTTGAATATATCACTAAGTATTATCAAATGTAAGTATTTCATAATTCTCGGTCTAGCTATTCATGAGATACAGTTTTTATTGGTCTTAAGTCACCGTTTGCCAATACTTTTTTCTGTAAATGGCCAGATGGTAAGTGGTTTAAGCTTTGTAGGATATAGAGTCTTTGCTGTAATTACTCAACTCTGTTGTAGGAGCACAAATGCAGGCAGCCACATACCACATGCAAGCAAATAAGTGTGGCAATATTGTAAAATATGTATATTTACAGCCAGGTGTGAGGATACACGCCTTTAAAACCAACACTTGGGAGGCAAAGGTAGGAAGATTGTCACGAGTTCGAGGCCACCCTGAGACTATATAGTGAATTTCAGCTCACCCTGAGCTACAGTGAAACCCTACCTCAAACAAACAAACAAACAAGCAAAAATTACGAAAATAAACAGTAGACCAAATGTAGTTAGAGGTCTTAAGTGTTGACGCTTGTCTTAAGCACTTGACATGGGAACATTTTCCCTCCTATGGAGAAAGCTATAGGAGTTTTGTAAAGTGTATACTTCTATATTCATGTTACAGATAAATATTATTCTACAAATATAATTAAAAACTAAGGTTGATTTTTTTCAGACAAATAAATGTAGCAGAGTGAGATGTTAACCCCAGGAATAGGTTATAATCAAAACTAGGCATACTGTCCTCTTTAGGTCTCCCTCCCCCAGGTTTGTTGTAGCCACACTGTGAACAGCTTTATCAGAAGGTCCACATGGCATGGTAAGGAGCTGAAGTTCTCTATTCAGTAGTCCACCAGAAACCCGAAATTTGTCTACAACCACATGGGTCAGCTTGGAAACAGAACCTTCAGTCTCAGCCGAGCATGGAAATGACTGCAGTTCTGTCCAGCATACTGATTGTGAGAGATCCCTAGCAAGCTCTCCAACTAAGACCTTCCTAGTTTCCTGATCCAGTGAGATAATAGTTGCTTGTTGTTTACAACCACAGTTTTGGGGTAACTTGCTATGAAGCAACAGATAACTAATATGTTAAATATTGGACTCCCATTAATTACATGGCCAGTCTTTTAGCATTTGGGTTGTCGTGGACAGTAGGTTTTTAGCCTTGTTGAGGAAACAGCTCATTATGTAATGGAAGAGAAAATATTGAATTACAAGATTGTGTTACAAATGCTACATAGTGGGTGCCACTGGACTAAAAAAGAGTAGATCACTAATTGAATAAGACCCAAATAGAGAATTAACAGGGAAAGCATCTTAAACAAAGAGGAAGGAATATGGATTGGGGTAGAAGCATGAAGCACATTACAGTTTTGAGGAACTATAAATTCTTCAGCCTAAATGAGGCTCAGGACATGTGTGGAAAAGTGAATGGAAATGATGTTGGCAAGAAAAAGTATTAAAAGATGAAAGATAGGAAGGTGTACAGAGAAAAAAGAGGGAATAAAACATTGCCTGTTTTGATTTAGAAAAAGATATCAGTCATATTACATGTCTAATTTTTTTTCCCTCAGGCAGTTGATCAAATGCTACATTTATCTATGAAAAGAATAGGCTACAAGGACACAATCAATTCAAATTCTCTGTATGGAAGAAGTCACTTTCCTGTGCTAAACAGTAGAATAATTGACAAGCAACTTCAAGATGATGGTTTGTGTTTGAGCAACAACAATCTGTAAAGACTTTTAGTCAGAGAAGCTCTTGTAATAAGTCAACTATCTTAGGGCTGAGCAGACATGACAAAGTGTGAGAGCTCAGTGGCGGAAAGCAGCTTCAGGTTGGGGAAGAGACTTCATCTCAAGAAAAATTACAAATTTTAGTGGCAAGTGGACGATCAGCATTAACCTCTGGCCTCTGCATGCCTATAACTCATTATACACACCACACTACATATCACACCACACACAGCCAAAGAGAGAGAAAGAGAGAAAAGTTTTCTGACTTAAATATTGTCTTCTCAGAATAATCTCAAGAACTCATAAGGAATTCAGGGAGTCATTGAGTATATACTTTCACCATGTATCCCCCAAGAGATTGCCTAAAATAATAAATACTGGACTTTGATCAGCAAGACTGACTTGTAATTTTCAAGAAATACATAGAACAGAAAGTGAAAGAATAAGGAAGACTAGAAGTGGTGGGTCCCCTCCAAAAGTAGACTCTTATGAACTAAAGGGTAAGCAAATGTAAAAAAAAAAAAAATTCCAGTCAGTTGTGGTAGCACACACCTTTAATCCCAGCACTCAGGAGGCAGATGTAGGAGGATCATCATGAGTTCAAGGACACCCTGAGACTACATAGCGAGTTCAGGTCATCCTGGGCTATAGTTAGACCCTACATAGGGAAACCAAAAACAAAATATTTTTCTTAATTAACAATACTCATACTTGAACATACTATAATTTTACTACAATTCCCTCCTAATATCTTCCTTTATCCCCTCCTCTTCCCTTCCACTGAACTATTTAGAACTAATTGCTCTTCTATTTTTTTAATTTTTTTTACTAATTAGTTTTGTATTCAGCAAATGCAGTCAGTTTGGTATCATTATTAGGTTCATCCGTGACCTACCTCCTCCCTTACCCCCTCCTTGATGAGGCATGAGGGTCATGTATTGTGGAGTTAGCCCACAGTTATGGGTAAGATAACTGTGTCTGCATATCATGACCCAACATGTGGCTCTGACATTCTTTCCACCCCCTCTTCTGCAAAATTTCTCTTCTATTTTTTTAAAATATCTTTTGTTGTTTATTTTTATTTATTTATTTGAAAGTGACAGACAGAGAAAGAGGCAGATAGATAGATAGATAGATAGATAGATAGATAGATAGATAGATAGATAGATAGGGAGAGAATGTGTGTGCTAGGGCCTCCAGCCACTGCAAACAAACTCCAGACGCATGTGCCCCCTTGTGCATCTGGCTAATATGGGTCCTGGGAAGTCGAGCCTCGATCCAGGGTCCTTAGGCTTCACAGGCAAGCACTTAACCACTAAGCCATCTCTCCAGCCTGCTCTTCTATTTTGATGCCATTTTTTTTGCCTGCCTCTATCATTCATGTCAGCACATTTATGACAGGGACTACCTGGGAAGAATGAGTAGCTCCATGGAAGGGAGAAGGTGACAGGCAAGACAAAGGAAGGTATTGGGGGGATATTATGATATAATTACATTGTGTTCAAGTATGAAACTTGCAGTTAAGGAAAAGAAAAGAAGTGGGTATAATTCTACATCTCTTAATATGGCAGGATGACCAGGAAACTATAGGAAGTTGTTCAAAGGAAGTAAAAATCCTACCTAAATTCAGCGTGATGATTAATCTCTATTGATAACTTGAATGGGTCATGAATCAAGTGATAGATATGCCTCTTAGGTAGGTATATGAGGGTATTTTAAGGAAAGATTAACTGAGGGAAGATGAACTTCCCACAAAAGGTACAGCTCTTCTGGTGACTGTGGTGATTTGATTCAGGTGTCTCCCATAAACTTATGTGTTCTGAATGCTAGGTCCCCAGCTGGTGGCATTTTGGGAACTGGAGCCTCCTAGAGGCAATGTATTGTTGGAAGTTGGCTAATGGATCTTATAGTCAGCTTTCCTTTGCCAGTATTTGGCACAGTCTCCTGTTGCTATTGTCCATCTGATGTTGACCAGGAGGTGATGTTCACAATCTGCTTATGCTATCATTTTCCCCTATCATCATGGAGCTTCCCTTTGAGTCAGTAAGACAAAATAAACCCTTTCCTACCACAAACTGCTCTTGGTCTGGTGTTTTTTGCCAGTCACATGAACCCGAGAGCAACAGTAATATTCATACCAAGAAGTGGGGTTGTTGATGCTAGAAACCTGATTTCTGTGGCTTTGGCCTTTTGGAATTAGTTTGCAGGAGGAATGTGCATGTGTTTGAAATCTTGGAATAAATGCCTTCTTGCAGAGCTGTAAGTACAGCTTGATTCATTCAGAGTTGAAAGACATCCATGCAGTAAGAACTATGGACTGTGAAGCTTGGCTTATGAGAGTGAGAAAGAGGTTTTCTTGGACTGGGCTAGAGGAAGTTTGTGTGAGAAGCTTGCTGCTATGCCTGTGTCCTGATAACTTGTGCAGGGTTGCATTGCATAGCAATGGACTGATGTGAGCAGAGGGATATGGCACAGAAATGAATGAAATCTTTGGGTGGAAACTGCTGCCTGTTCAGCTGCAATTGTTTGAGAAGTTACAACCACAGAGATTGCGCCAGCTGACCTACACTGGGAAAACTGGAAGAATTCAGACTCTTTTGCAGAGGGCTGAATGTTAAAGGAGTGTTCCGTTCTTCAATGTCTGCTTTATTCCCCCCCTGGATTAACAAATTGGTAGTTCACCTGGTACTATGGAGTAAAACAAATGCATGAAAGAGAGGGTCATTGGATTTGTAACTTTTTTCTTTTTTTGTATTTTGGAAATGGCCATGGGCAATGTGAAGCTGGCTTGTTGGATTACCTGTCTGGAGACTGGATGGAGTGATGTGGATAAACTATGGGTTGCAGTCAAGAGTCAGTGGAGATTCCAGGACTATGGGATGGCTGCCAAGTACAGCTGCTGGTACTCATGAAGTTTTCCAGGATTATGAGTAGCCTAACTGTAGGAGCAAAATTGGAACTCGAGAGATTTGCCACTAGTTAGAATTATCAGACTTGGGGCCTTGTCATTGGATAGAGTTGTGGAACTTGGAGCTACAGAGTTTGATGTTTGCCCTCGTTGTTTTAAATCTTGTATTGGTTAAATTTTTTCTTTTGCTATGCCTAATGCCATCTCTTGTTTTTTCTATGCCATTTAAAAAAATATGGCTCAGCTAAAAGAAGTTGGACTGAACTGGAAAAATAACTTATCAGTAAAGGTGCTTGCCTACAAAGCCAAAGGACCCAGGTTCAGTTCACCAGGACCCACATAAGCCGCCAGATATGCAAGGTATCACATGTGTCTGAGCTCATTTGCAGAGGCTGGAGACCTTGGTGCACCCATTCTTTCTCTCTACTTTTTCTCCCTTTTTCCCTCCCCTTCTCTCAAATAAATAATTAAGAATAATTTTTAAAAAGATCTTAGACTATGAGGATATTTGAACATTATTGTGATTGATAAAAACTATGGAGACTTTTAAAGTTGGACTGAATGCACTGCATTCTATAGCATGGATGCTTTTCAGTTTATGAGGGTCAGGGGCAGATTGTGGTGGTTTGACTCAGGTGACTCCATAAACTTATGTGTTCTGAATGCTACAATCCCCAGCTAGTGGCAATTTGGGAATTGGGTCCTCCTGAAGGTGATGTATTGTTGGGGGTGGGTGGGCTTATGGATGTTATAACCAGCTACTCCTTGCCAGTGTTTGGCACATTCTGCTGTTGTTGTTGTCCATCTGATGTTGGCTAGGAGGTGATGTCCACCTTCTGCTCATGCCATCATTGTCCCCTGTTGTATGGATCTTCCCCTTGAGTTTGTAAGCAAAAATAAACCATTTTCTTACACAAGCTGCCCTTGGTCAGGTGTTTTCTGCCAGCAATGAGAACCTTACTGCAACGGTTGCAGGAGCCTACATAAGGGGGATCCAGGAAAAAGCAGTGCTTTTTGCCTAGGCTTCCCTTGTTCCTTGTTAGTGAGTGCATCTACGCCGTGGCTGCTGTTCTTCACTGACACTGAAACCCAGTTTATCTGACCTCCATCATAGGCTGAAGACCTACAGCTCTCTACTAATCCTCCTGGTTCAGCACCAGATGGCAAATTGTTGAGGCATCCAGCCTTGTACATTGAACAACTATGAGGTTCTCGGCCTGCCTAATATGACAACAGCCATTGTTGGACTGCCCCTTCTTTATTGCATAAGCTAGTCTAGTAAGTTTCCTTTGTAATATAGATTCATTCTATCAGCTCTGCTCCTCTAGAGGACCCTGACTAATTCATTAAAGTTCTCTGAAGAAGACAGTTTTATGTGAAGAATGACTGACTGACTAGAATTCATGATTGTGAAGATATGGAATGCTGCAGATTGAGAGCCAAAATTATCTTGACCCTTTAATAGCCCTTACTATTAATTTTTTTTATCAGATCAACCAGATTTATGATTTTTTTTAGATAAAAGTTTGAGAATATTTTACAGATCATTAGGTTTTTTGTTTTTTTACCAACTTAAAGGATAAGGTAACATCTGAAATCTATAAAATGGATTGTTTTATGTGCCCATGAAGATAGGAGTTGGCTCCTTTTAGACAGTAAGGGCAAGGGACCATGATAAATTGTAAGCCAGTCACCTAGATCAAGGACAAAAATGGAAAGGGACTCGGCCAATAGCCTTCAGAATGAGTAAAACCAGTTAGGGGAGGGAATGGACAATGTGTGACCTAATGGGAGAAGCAACATAATCCACCCCCACATTTTGTGTGGGGGGGATGCAAGTGATATGTGGGCTCCTCACTAGTTTAGCCCACAGTGCATGTGAAGCATAACCAATGCCAATACAGATCCCCTCAGTCTCTGTCCAGTCTCCATCATGTATCTCACAAAAGAAAATCGTCTTAGATAAAGCGGCTTGGTGGCAACACTCTCTCTCTCTCTCAGGACCCCTCCCACTTTGGAGTCTATTTCCTTAATAAATCTACTTTCACTTTGCTCAAAAAAAACAAAAAACCCAAAAACAGTTAAAGAAATCAAACATTTGTTACCATCGTATAATTTCCTGGATTGTCATGTTTTGCTATTTCCAGGCTATTGCAGTCTGGTTCGCATTGCTGGTAGAAATCACCCAACCAAGAGCAGTTTGTGGGAAAAGAGAGGTTTATTTTGGCTTACAGACTGAAAGGGAAGCTTCATAATGGCAGGAGAAAATGATGGCTTGCACAGAGGGTGGATATCACTTCCTGGGCAACATCAGGTGGACAATAGCAACAGGAGAGTGTGCCAAACTCTGGCATAGAGAAACTGGCTATAATACCCATAAGCCTGTCCCCAACAATACACTGCCTCCATCAGGCATTAATTCCCAAATCTCCATCAGCTGGGAAACTAGCATTCAGCACACCTAAGTTTATGGGGACACCTGAATCCAACCACCACATATGCTGTCCCATATTTTGTTTCTCTACTGATTCTGAGTCTTATTTTGTGTCCGGTACTTTCTAGGTGATCTTGTAAACAAATTGTTTTCTCTGGTTTCAGTCTTAGTGGTCCCAGATATTCACCTAATGTATCTTCCTGCCATTTCAAAGTGGTACACAGACCCTTTCAATCAGGCCCACCCCAGCCCTACCTTCCCAGGTCACAACCTCTACTACATAGGCACTGACTGCTCAGTAAAGGAAATTAGAAAATGAATTTGCTAAAACCCTGCACAAAGGTGTCATAGATGGTGGGTAAGAACTGATCTTTGTTCTGTATCACACAGGCAGATTGCAATATTCTACACTTACATAAGAATGAGTCTAATGTCTCCAGATTCTCTTATGTAGTCTGTTCTGACTTATAGATACCCTCTACGAACTTTTACTGACTCTCATATCATTAAAGCATTGCCACATCTCCCAGTCTTGCTTTTCACCTCAAGCCTGTCATCATCTTGGGAACCTTTGGATGCCCAGCTGATTAGTCACATGGGCCAAGTTAGGTTTTGATTTCTATTCATATAATGCTTGCCCTGATTCTACTCAGGTTTCCCTGTCTAAAGATAACCCAAGTATATCACTATAAATAGCAACTATTTCAAATAGGCATGTAATCTCTAAGAACTTATCAGATGGATAAAATATCCAATTATTTCTATCCTCTCACCTCCTTTACTCCCCAGATACCTACTTCTCAATCCCACAGAGAGCTCTAATCTTTTACCTATATAATTTCAGACAGTCCATCAGCCTCTTTCTGTTTTACCTTATTTATTCAGCTTACACACAGCGGTCCATCATTTAATTATTCTTGCCAATAACTATCTTCAATCCTGTTATTTTACCACATAAATGGACCAAGCAAAACATTGCTCCTATGTGCAGCTGACACGTTAATGCCATGCCCACATTTAATTCTAGATCTGTAATGTTTCTTCACCTAGGTGCTTGAAATGTTGCTGGCAGTCATTCTTTGGCTGTCAGCTATCTTTCCAGACTGCCTCAGCTGAAGAGAGCTGACTTCCTCAAGGTCATGCCCCCTTGTGGGAGCAGCTAGCTCTCAATGTCTGGTCAACACAAGAGGATAAAGGTCCTGTCCTATCACCAACTTGGAGTGACTCTGCAGGGTCATCCCAGTTTAAGAGTTCCCTGGTGAGTCTTTGGACAACTGAATTGAGACTGCCTCACATCCTAACCTCTCCTTTTACCCCTTCCTGCTTTTCCTTCAATAAGTACTGCTTCCAAGAGCACTCAGAAAAACTCTGTATACTCACTCCTCTCTCAAAGTCAGCCTTCTTGTGAAACTGTCCTAGATTCAATATAATCCAATTGCTTTCAGAAGTTCTTTGTACATTTTTATTTGAAAACAAAATAAGATACTTATTATAGACAGAGAAAACCATGCAATTGCTATGAATTGGCTTAGAAATTTAATATACCTCAAAAAAATCATTCATGTGCCCCCCACAAAACTGCATTCCAATAGAAAGTTAGATCCAAAACTGCCTGCAGGTACTTGACAAAAATAACAGATGTATGAACCCTTGATTCAACTTTTTTCCATTTCTCCTATAGGAGCATACAACATACAATCTTTTGGTTTTATATTGACTTAGTTAATCTGAAGAGAGTAGTGGACAGCATATACACTATAATATGATATTTTGTGGGTTCTTGAAAGGCTTATCGACTTCTCTGTGCACATTGTACTCACATTTCTTCCACAAAGAGACGCACGTGAACCTACAATAGCTGTTTGTATTAGTATTATCCAAGATCTGTGTTATACATCTGCCACATTCCCCCCTTTCTATCTTTTCTTCCATTTTATATTTTTGGAAGATGGGTTTCACATTTCTTCATTAATTGATCATGTAATTGAACTACAATTAATCTAAAGTTCCCCTTTAACTAGCTAAGCAATGAAGACTGGATATTCTATATAACTGAGACACAGACTGGCTTTATAAGCCCTACTTATTACTTTGTGTTTCTAATCCAGTTAAGCATGAAAACATTGTGCTTTTCAGTACCTCTATCTTATAATTTTACATTTTAGCCTTTATGACTTCTCATTGTATGATTGGCAGACTTAAAACACAAATTTAAGTTGCAGTCTCAGTGGGTTATCAGCAGTTTAAGTGAATGTGCTGAGTGAAAGAGTGGGATCCTGTAACTTAAGATTGAGATATTGGGGAAGACCCTGATGAACCTGGAGGTTTTGAAAACTCAGATATTGGTAAACTTATTTTGCCTAAGTAATATTCTGCAGCAATTGTATCTCCCACCCCACCCCCTGATGTATTGTCCTCTCCACCCTCACCCAAGAGAATTAATCCTGTATTGTCTGAGGAACTGGCAATGACCTTTCCCGAAGGAGATACCAAACAAGACCATGTTGATGCCCCTCAGTGCCCACCTACCTTCACTTCTAGATCTACAATCAGACTTAAGGCTAAGCGGGCCCCTTTAAGTAAGGTAGAAAGTGTGACCCATGAGGAGGTGTGCTATACATCTAAAGAACTCCAAGAATTTTCTAACTCATACAAGAAGAAGCATGGGGCATATGCATAAGTATGGATTTTAAGAATGTGAGATGATGGAGGAAGGAATATAAAATTAGATCAGGCTGAGTTTATTGAAATGGGACCATTGAACAGGCATTCTAGGGTTAATAATGCAGGTTGTACAGTTAAAAATGTGCCAAATATTATCTGATTGGTTGGCTGAAATACAGGTCCAAAGATGGCATACTGTGGTTAAGTTGGAGCTGCCTGATATCTGTTGGTTCATTGTTGATGAAAAGATTAAAAGGCCTAGAGAAATTGGAATGCTGGAGTAGATTTGCCATTTAAACCTATCTTTGCCCCCAAAATGGGATGGTCCAGAAGATGTGCTTTTCACTAAGACCAGCTGAAATGGGTTTGTGAGGGGGAACCAGCATTCCTGAAGAGCTCAGTTCCTGCTCTTCCATGTAATGTAGACCTTACAGTGGGAGTCATAGTTACTGAATTAGGTGATTTATATGCTGTGTGTTACTGGATCCTGGAATACCAAGTGCCAAGTGCAGCACCATATCCCCACAGGTAAGGTGAGACTATTTTATTTACCATAACGGAAAGTATAGACAAAGCAATTCTCATAATGGTATGACACCTCTGCTGCTGTTTTCCACTTTTAGAGTAAATAGAGGAAGAGTTCCCCTAACAAAAACTTCACAAAGCTTGCCAAGTTAACAGACCTCATACTTCTGTAACCTGAAGAATGTTTAATTTAAAAATTGACATAATGTAAGTGCATAGATACCAAATGTTCATAGTTATAAAGCGAGAGAGAGAGAAAAAAGGAGAGAGAAAGAGAAATAAATACACCAGCGTGTTGCTTGTTCTGGTTAGCAAGATATTGGAAAAAACACCTTTATACCTTCTATATCCTGAATAAAATTGCTGGTTCAATTTTATAGTCAAATTACACACTTATTCTTAAAAAGGAAAAGAATAGCATTAATTAGTTGTGATGTTATAAAATGCTTCAAAACACCACCAACCCAACAAGTAATTAAAAGGCATAGCAACATGAGTTGATAGGTTCAGAAACATTTCTGTATTGTCGTGTCTCACGATTTAGATGAATTTCTCCTTTTCACACCTTGTCAGAAACAGTCCAAGCTTGCTTCAGCTGAAATGATGCAGTAGGAGCCTCACTGTGGTTGTGTCAGTTTACCATCAGGAGGAAAGGCATGTCCACCTAGATCACAGCTCTGTCGTGGCTCTGCTCATGGCACAGTCTTTTGCTTTCTGTTTCCCCCTTTAACTTGTTTTATTCAGAGACAGGAGACACACAGGACAGTAATTGAGCAGTACCACACTGAATGGCTCTACACAAATTAAAAGCACAGAAAGCTCATGTGATTAAATGATATTTAGTATTTTTCTGAGTTCTGTGTACACCTCAAGGGAGGGATATGATCTCCCAGAGAATGGGAGTAGATCATTTTGGTAGCAACATATTGTAGTCTTGGATGCAATAAGAGTCTACTTAGATGCCTCATGCTTCTTTATGCAATGTGTCTTAGCTGAAACTTCTATTATTTTATTTGCCTTCTTTCCCTTTGTTTCTTGCACATTTACTGAGCTTGAAAAACATCCCTAACAAATGCTCAGTGGATGTGTGAGTGAATGAAAGTCTTATAAAGGGGCATGATTCCGAGCACGTGGAAACACCAAATTAGGCCCCTGTGTCACAGTCACAGTGGTTTTTCAATGCCAGCTTGCTTTGTACTTTCCATCTCATTCAGCAAACCACTTCTCTTTCTCAATTGTAATCTGATACATAATGACAAATGTGATGAGCTGATACATCTGGTAATGTATTGGATATTAATTCTTGACTGATGTTAAATAATACAATTATTTTTAATTCTCTGTATTTCTAAACTATTCATACCCAATGTTCCTACTTAAGAAGTTGCATAAATGAGCTCCAGTGACTGCAGTAACCTGCACAAGATCTGCCCATTTCTGGGCCCTCCAACATTCCACCATAGATGATGGAGCAGGGAATTCCTCTCTGAAAGTCGTTGGCAGTTAACAATGACTTGGGGAGTGGGAGCCATTTTGTGCAGTGGTATAGCCATTGGCAGGACCCACATGTTCTGTGAAATCATCCTCTACTTATGTCCATGCATGCAACCCTAATTAAACTCAGTGGTTATAACCTGCACAGAAGAGAGGAAAAAGACCTCCAAGTATTCCTACTAATTGTGAAAAACAAAGGTTCAGTAGAAGGGCAATGAGGAGAGAACCAAGAGAAGGTAATCGGAGAGGAGTGTATTAACAACAGAACTGTAGAAAATTATCAAAAAATGAAAACAACTATTTTGTCCATTGCATTTTAAAGAAATGCCTCTGGGAAGATAGCTCAGGTGGGCAAGTGCTTGCCTCAGTCATATTCAACCTCCAAACCCACATAAAAATGCCAGGCATGGTGATATGTGCTTGTAAGCCCAGTACTGGGGAGGCAGAGATAGGTGGATTCCTGGGGCTCACTGACCAGCCAGTCTGACCTACCTGACCAAAAAGAGACCCTATCTCAGAAAAGGTGAACAATGCTGAGAAATGATGTCCAAGGTTCCTCTGTCCTGCCCAGGTATATACATATGAGTACCTATGTACACACAAACATGCCCACGTTCACTCACACATATACATGCACACATGTATAAGGAGTTGCCTCTGAGAGATTAGCAGTGAAACAATCTAATATGGTTTTATTGTACTTGGGTATTATTCTTATATAAATGTAAAATGTAATATACATACACACATATATAAGAAATTGCCTCTTAGAGATTAACAGAATAACAATCAAGTATGGTTTTCTTGATTTGGTGTGCTCTAATATAAATATAAAATGTAATATACTTGATAGGGCCTAGATTAAGATAAAACTGATATAAAACTGTCACTTTGTAAATATATAACGGGACTATAGCTATATTCAGTTAATTTCTTTACTGTTTCCTAATTAGAGTGTAGGAGTACCTAAAGAAAGAACTGATAGTCTTTGTATGATATTACATCAATGATAGAGAATTTAGGGAAAAGAATCTAAAATAAATTACTGAGCTTGCAGTAGATGTAGTTGACATGTCTAGACAATGTAGGATACGAAGTAAAGGTATTAAATATCGAAGTAAACTCATTGTGAAAATTTCAATTTCATATTTTAAGAATAATATTATTTCAACTTAATGTTGTATGTTGCCACTGCTTAGCAGAACAAAACTAATAGGATCAAATCCATGAAGTAACAGCTTAATCATCAGAATGGAATGTAATTAAACGAAGTGAATTTCTATGGTTCATAATGATATTCGTGCCTCTTTTAGGAGCATGGAAAATAACTCTTATTAGGGTTTCAAACAGTATCATGAAAATGAAAATATTCTTAAAATACACTATAGATAAAAACTGCATGATATAACTTACAAAGTGATAAGGAATACTTTTAAAGGTATTTGCCATGAAGGAGTGATGGGTTTTGAGGAGATACAATCTAATTACGTGATGAATATGCATTTCAGAAACACCATGTGGTGCCAAATTAGCATACACAATGCTTATGTTGATGTATTAACAATTTAAGTATCCTAAAGTATAAGCAAAATAGCCATTAAAACCCTGTATCGTTAATAGATGAAGTATTACTGCAGAAGTTAGGGTATTTATAGATAGTATCTGTGCTTAGTATAATTAAATTTCTTTAAGGAAGGAAATTATGTATATATTTAACACAAATTCAATAGATGCCAATTGTTTTGGCACAATTTATTTTAACTTTCTAGATGACTAAGTTGTTCTTAGTTATTCTCTAATTATTATAAAAGTAATATGCATTAGGGTAGAAAATTTGGGCACTACAAAAGTACAAAAATGAAAATAAAAACCACATGCAATCTTACAGCTTAAAATAGTAGTATAATATGTTATCTTTCTGCTTTTTCCTATGTATATACACATAATGTTAGTATTATGTTGCATTAACTTGTAAATATGCATTCATTCACTCAAGAGATACTTACTGAAGGATGACTATGTGCCATTGTGAAAATCTACATAATCATTACTTGACAACATTATTTTAATGGTTACAAAAGATCTATGCTTTGAATATATTTATTATTATTTAGCCATTCATCCACTTTGTCTTTTAGGTTGTCTCTAATTTGCTCACTTCTTTTAGACTGATTAGAATACCCACTGGAACCACTCCATGGTAGGCGAAGTGCAATGTAAATTTGTCCCATAAGCCACCAAAAAAGGTCCCAGAGCTTTTTATTATGTTCTTTGAAAGGAAAAGTTCAATATTTATAGTGTCAGACTAAAAAAAAAAATCTCGAAATGGAGTGCTTCATCAATTAGATTATTGTGAGTATATTTGAAAATATTCCCTCTATAATCATATTTTATATTGAAATTTAAGTATTCTCATTTGCTAGCAAGTTATAATTCTTTTCATGACTTGATTCTATTATTTGTGAAATAGGAATGATAATACCATCCCATAAATTTATTTAAAATTAAATAATTTACTATATAAAAAGTATTCAAAGGCTGGATGGATGGCTTAGCAATTAAGGTGTTTGCCTATAAAGCCAACGGACCCTCCCCAGGAACCAAGTAAGCCAGATGCGCAAGGGGGCACACACGTGTGGAGTTTGTTTGCAGAGGCTACAGGCCCTGGTGTGCCCATTCTCTCATTCTTTCTCTCTTCTTTCTATGTCAAGTAAATAAAATAAATAAAAATAAACTATTTTTAAAAAAAAAATTCAAAAACCTTAGCTAAGTTTCTCTTACTATGAACTGTCTTAGAGGAGGCAGTGGCTTTGGTTGAGCCTGTGGCTGCAATGGTGAACAGGTAAGATTCTGAATTATAAAAGCAAATGACTGGGACCCTAAAATAACTACATAATTTCAATCAAGGTAAGCTTATCACATAAAGAAATTAGGGTGTACCATCGGAGCAGAAAGTGAAGGTTGATTTGGCGGCACAGGTGTGTCTGACTTCCCTGAGGATGAACATGTTACCTACTTGGGGAAAGGTGGAGAGAGGACAGAAGGAGTGGAATGTTCAGGCAGATGGTGAAAGCATTCAGGGAGGAAGATGCTGCCACTGAGAACTTAAGTAACTCATAAAACACTCACTACCACAGGGTAAAGACTTGTATTTGTACAGGTAAGCAGAGAAAACAGAGGGGGGCAAAATAGAACAACAAAAAAAGTCCAAGTATTATGAACTTCATTAAAGATAGGATCACTGTTTGGAAACAGTTTTTGTTTGTTTGTTTGTTTGTTTGTTGTTGTTGTTGTTGTTTGAGCTACAGACTCTAGCCCAGACTGACCTGGAATATACTATGCAGTCTCAGATTGGCCTCAAACTCCTCCTACTTCTGCCTCTTAAGTGCTGGTATTAAAAGTGTGCACCCCCACACCCAGCAATTGAAGTAGTATTTTTAAATCAGACACGTGGCATTGTCAGACCTGTGCCTCTCTGGGTTACATTGGTTGCAGTGCAAACATCGAGTCAAGGAAGGCAAAAGGGACAACTGGAGGTTCTTGTAACGATACAGAGGAGTCAACGGTGATGATAAACACTGAGAGAAGCAAGTAACACTGAGGAGCACTTAGAGAGTAAAGTACAAAATTATCCTATTAAACATTCCACTTAAAATTAACAGGCCTAGTGATTAAAGGTGGAGATTGGTGCAGAGGTAGGTGGTAAGAATGACGTTCAGGTTGCTGCAGTTGGATGAATGATTAATTCCTATACTAAAATAAGGAACCTGGTAAGACAAATGCTGTTTTGAGGAAAAGATGAGCTTAATTAGGGATATATTGGGGATGTGGTACCTCAGAGACATGCAAATAGATATTCAGTGAATAGTAGGTGGGTGCATGGATGGATGGATGGATGGAGATACATAACTGGAAATCTTCAGCATGTTGTCTGTAACAAATTCCATACTATATATGAAATCACTTATGAATGAAGAAAAGTAAAGAGAAGAGAAGTCAGGGACTTTGTGGCTCAAGATACTCCCAACATTTAGAACTATGTAGGGAAAGTGCCAGTTGTTAAAAAAACAGAGAGTAACATAGCTGATGAAAACCAAACTTGGGCAGCACAGAGAAGGAAGATCATCAAGGTAGAGGTACCATGTATATAGGATGTGGAAGGTTAAGAAGGAGGATTAAGAAATGTCCTTTTCGATTTTGTGGCAACAAGCTCCTTCCTATCACAGGAAGGACATTTCAAGAGAGGATAATAGAATGCAGCCCTAATGGTGATGGGCTGAAATGTAAAGACAAAGAAAGAAAGTAAACACACTAAAAGGATGGGGGAAAGACGGAACTACAGTTGAGCATTCAGTGCAATCAAAGGATTTTTATTTGTCATTTATTAGTGTTTTCATTGTTATTTGCTAGTGGCTTTTACATCCAATTTTAATGTTGGATTTTGTGACTCTTGTCATTTTTTTAAATTATTTTTATTTATTTTCAGGGAGAATGAGAGAGAGAGAACAGATGGGCATGCCAGGGTGTCCAGGCACTACAAACTCCAGATGCATGTGCCAGTTTGTGCATTTGGCTTTATGTGGGTAGTGGGGAACCTAATGCAGGTCATTAGGCTTTGTAAGCAAGTGCCATAACTGCTGAGCCCCCTCTCCATCCTTCTTTTGTCATTTTTGTTCATTGGTTTATTGATTGATTGACTGATTGTGTGTGTGAGAGAGAGAGAGAGTGTGTGTGTAGTGTATGTCCATTTAGCACCCCCTGAACTTGCCTGTGGTGGCCAGAGCAAAACACAGTGTTCTGCTCCATTGCTCTTCCACTAGTTCTTATTTTAGCCAGAGTCTCTGACTGGTCCTGGAGCTTGCCACTTTTTCATAACACAGGACATTCTCAGGTCTCTGCTCCTCTATAGCATGAGTGGCCATAGCCAACTGTTCATGTGGGTTCTGGGGATCCAACTAGAGTGGTCTCTCGGGCCTCCACAGGCCCTCATGCTTCTAGTACAGGTAGTGCATGTAACTACTGAACAATCTCTCCTGCCCTGCCTGTTTATTCCAATGTAGCCCAAGCCGGTGTTGAAATCTTGGTACTCCTACCTCCACTTAGTGCTGGGATAGAGGAGTGCCTCCAGTCTGCCATTTATGTTCTTTGTGAACTTAAATATGAATGAAACAAGGTTTAAAAAAAAGTACCTGAAGTTTGAAGATAATAAAGTAGAGGAATGGAGGAAGGTAGAACAGCTGAGTGCCTGTTTGAATTTCATGAGCATAAATTTATGAATTATTGAATACATTTATCTCATGCATACTCTGACATTCTATAAAATTCTTTTCCAGAAGATATATACAATATCATCAAGGCCTATATCTTCAACTTCGAAATGTCTATTATATTTTTAGAAATCTTAGTCTATGATTTATGTTAATCCATCTAGATGACAGTGAAATTGATTTGGGGACACATAGTTTTCTTTTTGTTTAGAATATTATTTTCCCAAATATAGAAAATGTCATTGATATGAGCAACTTGAAGTAGGTAACTTGTCAAAGTGTCCATGCAGATGAAAGAGGGAGCCAGTGTGTCAGGATTTCACCGCAGGTCCAGGTATGCTAGCTTCTCTTCTCCCCTCCATAGAGTGCAACACGGGGATACCAACTCACCACGCAGATATCTGCATCAATACATGGCCAAGAAAGCCCTGAGATCAGAGCAAATGCCAGGTAAATAATTTCTACTTGATAAAAATGGTTCTTATCAGAAAGTCCAATATTTGTATGTAAAAGAATGCTTCCAAGGGCCTTAAAAAATAGTTTGCTCTTTAAATGAGTTAAACATGCCCACAGAAATCATGTTGACACTACTCACTTGCTAAGAAGAGATAAACATTTGTCTTGCTGTAGTCAGAATTCTTTTATTTTCAAAATTTTGGCATTAGAATTAAGGATGCTTCCCTATCTAAAAAAATTACAAATAGTTGCAGTCCTACCTATCCTACCTATTTCAGATGTCAGGGAAGGTGTGGTGGGTGCAGAGGATTAGTCACTGATGGCATTTCCATACCTGGCTGGCCACGGTCTAGCAAGGACATTTGCAAATTTAATACAGGTAAGTAAGCCTTTCACTATCCTGGTGTGGAGCTACTAAATGTGTCCTTTTTATCAGGGACCATCCATTCTCTTTCAACAGGATTAGAAATCGTCTTTGCTAGTGTTGATATAAATTGCTCATTAATCAAAATGGATTCATTGAGCAGTCATACTGTGCCAAGCCTGTACTAAGTAATTCAAAATAACAGGTTGCTTAGTTACCATAAAATGGAAAATTCCCCTGTGAAGGATAAAATTAAATGAAAGGCAGATAATAAAACATCATCTTTGATGGCATCTGACTATTTCCTAAAGGCTTTTACAGCCATTACAGCCATTTTCTTTTAAAGATAAGTCATTCATTAATTCTTTCAATGATGTGCTCATTCATACACCAAGTCATTGCCATCAATACATATGCTCTTTTGCCTGAGGAAGACCAATGACTGAGTAGTGATAGCAGAACCGAGAATTTTAGTGATCCTTCCTTAAAAAAGTCCAGTGCTAGCCTTCTTACTCCGCAAGAAATCTACAGTCATTCAGGGTCAGTGCTATGCTCCTTGAAGAGAATGTATCTCAGTTTCTTGGTTGAATTGTGAAAGCTGGTTTAATATAGATAAACTAATAAGTGACTTTCATATTATAATTAAAAGAGTAGATATGATATTTTTTGGGGGGGTTGGGCTTGTGGTCATGATGAGATCTATTTTATATTAAGCTTGTTGCATGCAGCTTCTTGTTGCTGGATAAAACACCAACCAGATGCAGTTTATGGGAGGGAAGGGTTTATTTCAGGCTGGCAGTTTTTAGAAATTTCATCAAGGCAGGGAGAGCATGGCATGGGTAGAAAGTTTCCCCATCACCGGATGGAAGTAGTCTAAGTCTCAGGCTTGGATCTGGGCTAATAAATCTCAAGGTATGTCTTCAGTGCCACACCTCCTTCAGCAAGGCTCCACCTCTCAAACTGCTACCAGCTGGGAATTGACCTTGAGACTTAATCCCACACCCATGGGGCTATAAGGGACATTTTACATTCAAACTACTGCAGGGCTGATCTGGTTATTAAATAACAAGAAGTACAGAAAGGAAACTACAATGCATTCAAAACTTATCCAGAAGATGCATACTGTGTCCATGAATAGCATTTCCATTCATAACTATGACTCCCAAGCTTCTTATCCTCTAAGGTAAGCCAGGCAGGGTTTGGTCTGTGCTGACTTTGCCCTTTTCTTCTATGTATTAAGGTTGTATGCTTAGTTACAGGCCCTGCATTGGCTCCATAGAGCTGCTGCCATGCAGTACTAAATACTGGCTCTAGACAACCAATTTTGATTCTTTATGTCTGTTGGATATAGGTCCCAGAGTAAGGTGTCAGCAGGATTAGTTTCCTTGGAAGGTTGTGAGGAGGATCAACTGCAGGTCTCTGTTTGTCTTACACATGTCCATCTTCTCTCTCCCCGGGTCTCTTCATATTCCCTTTCTATAAATATGCTAATCATAGTGGATTGGGACCTACTTAATGACTACTCTCAATTATCCCTACAAAGACTATCTTCAGGGGCTGGAGAGATGGCTTAGCAGTTAAGCGCTTGCCTGTGAAGCCTAAGGACCCTGGTTCAAGGCTTGATTCCCCAGGACCCAAGTTAGCCAGATGCACAAGGGGGCACACGTGTCTGGAGTTTATTTGCAGTGGCTGGAGGCCCTGGCGTGCCCATTCTCTCTCTCTCTCTCTCTCTTTCTCTCTCTCTCTCTCTCTGTCACTCTAAAATAAATCAATTAAAAAAAGACTATCTTTAAATTCTACAAATAAGGTCACATTCCAAGATACCAGGAGTTAGGATGGCAAACTTTTTTACATTACTTTTGAGGGGTGGGGCTAACAATTCAATTCTCAATAGTTCTTTTTAAGACCTGATCACCTTTGTTCCCTCTTCCCATCCCTACTACCTTTCCCTCCTCATTCCTCTTCCTCTCCCATGCTGTGTAGCACAATAAACCTAAGCCACAGGTCACATTCGTGAAGTGAATTTGTGATTCTCTAATTCTCTTGAATGCTTATATATTTCCAAAATGCCACAATCTTCAAGGAGAGAAGGAATGAGCTTTACTCATTCATATATGCACACAACTCAGCCTGTTTCCCCACTCTCTCTTCAAGGGAATTACCTGTGCCTGGCCACCATCATTTCTTGTAGAGATTGTACATTGATCTGTTTCCAAACATACCTCTGTCCAATAAGTACTCCATTTTGCTTCGAATGGGTCATTTTAAAACAAAATCCAGGCTGGAGAGATGGCTCAGTGATTAAGGTGCTTACCTGCAAAGCCTAATAACCTGGGTCTAATTCCCTAATACCCATGTAAAGCCAGATGCCCAAAGTGGTGCATGTATCTGGAATTAATGCACTTGGAATTCATAAAGGCCCTGGCATGCCTATTCTCTCTCTCTCTCCCCTTGCAAATACATAAATATAAAAAAAAAAAATCCTGACCATGTTGCATTCCCACTCCAGGTCTGACAGTGGTCCTCCTTTGCAGATGAAATCTAACCTTCTGCGTGTCACTTTTTATTGTGTTTCCTACTTAGCAGAAACTTATAACTGTGTCTGAATGTACACTGCTCTTTTCTGCCTTTGGATCTCTGAACACACCGTTCCTTGCTTACAGTGCAACATGCATCCCATTCATCCATATACCTCTTCTTTCTTTCTGGCTGACATCAGGCAACATCTGTAGGAGGAAGCCATCACCCATGTCCTTCTCCTCCTGTGCACCTGGCTTGCTTTGCTCATTACACTTACTAATCTTTTCACTTCCTAGATTTCAGGACTTATTCCTTAACTGTTTCCTCTGCAGCATTTAGCATAATGCCTCATAAAACAGAGGTACTAAACAAATGTATATTGAATGCAAGAGGAACTGGTACATGTACCTGCCCTACACAATTCGAGGGCCTCCAACAGACTCATCTGCACTTAGAGTTGTCTTCATGTTTGCAAGTCCTACCTTTTAGTCAGTAAAAGATGCAGTCGTAAAGGGAACATATCAGTAACTCTAAGAACTCAAGTTCACTGGCTTAGCTTTCTGGTGTGAAGGAAAAGTGTAAAGCAAAATCTAAGTCATGAAGGAGGCATAGTGGATAGTGGTAACGAGAGAACTGGAAATAAGAGGAGTCATAGAAAACCCAAGAGATACGGGAGGACTGAACAAACCTGGGGGAAATACAAATTATTTCCTAATGGGAACAGAAAAGAGACAGCTACGGTGATGTTCCCCCTTACCAGCCGCAGTGCTCATGGAGAGTAATCTGGTGGGGTCCCCTTTCTAAGGTTCCATACATGAATGAACAGAATCCTCCAGGATCTGTATTCATCCCTATTTCTGTCATTAAAAAAAAAAAAATCAGCCGATCATGGTGGCGCACGCCTTTAATCCCATCACTCAGGAGGTAGAGGTAGGAGGATGTTGCAGTCCGGTTCATATTGCTGGTAGAAATCACCTAACCAAGAGCAGCTTCTGGGAAAAAGAGGTTTATTTTGGCTTACAGGCTCGAGGGGAAGCTCCACGATAGCAGGGGGAAACGATGGCATGAGCAGAGGGTGGACATCACCCCCTGGCCAACATAAGGTGGATAACAGGAGCAGGAGGGTGTGCCAAACACTGGCGTAGGGAAACTGGCTATAAAGCCCATAAGCCCGCCCCCAACAATACACTTCCTCCAGGAGGCATTAATTGCCAAATATCCATCAGCTGGGAACCTAGCATTCAGAACACCTAAGTTTATGGGGGATACCTGAATCAAACCACCACAGAGGATCACCATGAGTTCAAGGCCACCCTGAGATATAGAGTGAGTTTCAGGTCAGCCTGAGCTAGAGAGAGACCCTACCTTGAAAAACCAAAAATAAATAAATAAATAAATAAAAGCTTTCATTTTAATTCTAGTATTTTCACTGCTAGCACAAACTCAGCCACAGGTCCCAGAGAACAATCATTATTAGTTAGTTGGGACAAGTTGGGCTTACAGTCTGAGGGTACAGCCAGTCATGATGGGTAAGGCATATTGACAGGAGCAGGAAGCAGCTGACCACATTGAATCCATAGTCAGGAAGCCAGGAGTGAGATGGAGGCTGGTGCTCAGCTAGTTTTCTTCTTTCAATGCAAACTAGGACCCTAGCTCATAGATCGCACTTCTCACATTCATTGTGGCTCTTCCTACCTCAATTAAGAAAACCCTCATAGGGATTGAAGAGATGGGGAGATGACTTAGCCATTAAGGCACTTGCCTGTGAGTCCTAAGCACCAAGGTTCAGTTCCTCATTACTCACATAAAGCCAGATGCACAAGGTGGCACATGAGTCTAGAGTTTGATTTCAGTGGCTAGAGGCCCTGGCATGCCCATTCTCTATCTGTCTCCCTCTATCTGTCTCTCTCACTCTCTCTCTGTCTCTCAGATAAATAAAATATTTTTAAATATGAAAAAAGCCTCATAAATATACCCAGAGACATATTCCCATGGTGGTTCTAAATCTTGTCAAGTAGAGAACTAAGATTAATCATCACACTAGACATCTGAGTAGGTCCCATTTTCTACTCAACTTTGACATCTCCCAGGCTGCCCTGCATGTCATGGAGGTGTGTTTCAGAGGGAGAACACTTGCCCAGCTTGTGCAAGGCACTGGGTTCAATTCCTAGTGCCAGGGAAACAAAACTTGGCTCGCCATTTCCTAATTGGCAGTTTCCTCTCACACACCATGGATCAACCTGATGATCCTTGCAAAATGAACCCTGCTAGATTTGCATATTTATGAGCAAACAAATTTCTAATACCAGAACATTTTTGGTTGTTTTTTTTTCATAGCAATAGATACACAATATAGCCATCATCTCCTTGCACATTGTTCTTTGAGTTTCCAGATGAGGTAAAGTGGTTCTTCTTTTTGTTCTCAAATCACTCTTTGTGAAACATGTCATTATTAACTTTATAATCTAATAAATTTCAAATATATTATTTTTCCCATTCTTTCTCTTTCTCAAACTTTGACAAGACGTAACTAATTATATATCTTCCAAGTGCCTCAACATCTATTTCCTATTTTCAACCATTTGCCTTTCTGTGCAACATTCTGAAAATTTTCTTCTGGCATAATTTCCAATTCACTCAAACTTTCTTCTTCTGAACCTAACCTGTCATCCCATCCAACCACTAGGTTTTAACGAGTGGATTTTTATGTTGTGTTTATTACTTTTCCCAGTTCTAGCAGTTTACATTTTCCTCTCAAATATACTAAATGACTTTTTTAAGGTTATATTTGCCCAAGTTACTTCAGGATTATCTTTAATTTATAACATCATGGTTACTTTATAGTCTGTGTCTGATATTTACAATATGTGGATCTATACCTCTTTGTTTCTATGCATTCCTTAATTATTACAAAGTGCTAAGTTGAGTAGAAAATTATTTGAGGGCATTATTTTGGGCCTATAGGGAACAGTATATTCCCCACCCCCCCCCCCTAAAGAGGCTACAATTATATCTGGTTGGTACATGAGGGTACTGCTTTAAACTAATTTTTTGCACCATCAAGGTGAGATGAAATTCTGGTGTGAATCTATGTAAAGGCAAGTTTATAATATTCACTTCCCAGAAATCTTCCTCCTTGTTCTGCTCATGATACAGCATCTCTCTTTGCAGTCTTTGGGAGGGATATGTGAGGGCATGAGACAGGCTTACTTCTGATGATTTCAAGATTTTCCTTGTGGAGGAAGGAATTTTATATTAGATTGGCCACACTGGGCAGGAACAGAGATTTCTTCCTGGTATCCAGAGTCACATCTTTGAGAGCAAAGCTCAGCAGCAGGTTCAAGAAAATTCTTGAGGATGAACAAAGTGGCTTTCCTGCTGAACAAGCTCACCATACTCATCAGTGTTTTGGTCTGATTATTTCCTCTGGTGTACTCATAAGAAGAGGTTCTGAATTTAGATGTGATTCAACTGATATACATTTCCTGTCAGAGTGTGTGTGTTGTGTGTGTGTGTTGTGTGTGTGTGTGTGTGTGTGTGTGTGTGTGTGTGTGTGTGTGTGTGCTTTTAAGAATCATACTTTTCTGTATCTTTGCATCTCATCCGCCTTATTAACTGGGCATATGTCTTTGCCCCAGGGTTTTCAACAGTCTGGATACTGATAGCACATCAAGGAACTCTACTTGTCTTTGTTTCATTTATTTACTTTTTACAACTTTTTACTGAGAATCTTAATACATGAACACACTCTAACTTGATTGTCTGCCCATCCTATTACTCCCGTTTGCCCTCCCTCCACACCTCTATTCCACTGAGCACTTTCCTCTTTCAAAGTAGTCCTCCCATCCTTCATGTTAAAATGTTGATGGGCTCAGAATTGTATAGGGCTTGTGGGGGTATCAATAACTACTGTGAGGTCATGAATGCCCCAACCAGTTCATATTCAGAGGACAGTGCCCCAAAATACTCATTCTCACCCTATGGCTCTGACATTCTTTCCAGCTCCTTTTCCACAATGTTTTTGACTGCTTGATGAATAAGCAGTAGTTACGTTTCTACCCTTTCTTCCTCCATCAATCTTGACATGCTACTGTCCCTGAGCCCCAATATCCTTTTACACTTTCCACAAGTATTCCTTCCATTTTCCCATTTTAACATATCTTCCTCCCCAAGTCCACTATGTCCCTCTTTACCTCTTTAGGGAAAGTTTCTCATTTTTATTTCCTTTTATAGTTTGGGACAGCACTGTTCTTATTTTCTCTGATGGCAACTGAAACACCTGCTAGTATATCTTCACCTGTAACCTGTTGTTCATCTGATGTTTATCTTATCTTTGCATGGTTTATGATTCCATTGCTGTCATGTGAAGACTTCTGTCCTAGCTCTACATGTCTTAAGAGTTTTAGAACTTTATTTACAGCTGCTACTCCAGCCCGTCCATCCGTGTGCACATTACAACGTAGTACTTAAGAACTCAAGTCGCTCTGTAGTAGAAATTTCAGAAGTGTAGCTGAGCGAGGGATGTGCTCCTGTGACCTCAAGCACTCGGAGGCTGTATGCCGAGGCAGGAAGATGGGGGGTTTGAACCTAGCCTGGATAGTGAGGCTCTGTCTGACACAGAAAACATTTTAAACTCAGAACTGTAGACCTTTTCACTAATAATTTTTTAACATTTGAAAAATTAATTTAACTGGTCTTTATCATTTTTTTTGCAGTGTTGCTCTGTTTCTAGCTTGTATTTATCTACCCACAGTAACTCAACTGAAACTTACCAGCTTTAATGAAAAAAAGCAAAGACACTGATGATACTCCATGTCCTTTTTCTACCTTTTTTGTTATTGTTGTTGTTGTTGTTGAGGTAAGGTGTCATGGTAGCCAAGACTGACCTAGAACTCACTCTGTAGTCCCAGGCTGGTCTTGAACTCACAGAGATCCTCGTAACTCTTCAGGATTAAAGGTGTGTACCACCACACCCAGCTCTTTTATCTACTTTCAAAATTGGCATATTTATTATGATAAAGTACAGTTGGGCCCTTATTTTATGTTGATTTGAAGTTCCTTGCCTCTCATCTTTGATTTTGGCTATTTAATTTCTTACAAATATGCTATTTCTACTAACAAAAGCAAATAAAGCAATTACACACACACAAAAAAGAACTCAAGTAGCACCACTAAATTTTAAGTCCCAGATCCATCCCCTCTTAACATGTGAAGGTTGGAAGCTGCCTAATATTTCAGTGCCTCAGTTTCCTCACCTATAAAATGGGGATGATGGTGTGCACCTTTAATCCTAACACTTTGGGAGGCAGAGGTAGGAGGATTGCTGTGAGTTTGAGGCCAGCCTGGGACTAGAGAGAGTTCTAAGACAGTGTGGGCTAGAGTGAGACCCTAGCTAGAAAAACCACAAAAGAAAACTAATTAACTATTCTCATTACTATAGTTCTACCTCATTCAATACAACCTACCATCCGTATGTTTATGATTCATACAATGCCTATATCTATGCCACGCTTAGTACTGCTCAGTCTATGTGTTCATCCTGTGAATTCTGTCTTGATGGCTTTTCTAATTTTTACTTCAATCCTTTCTAGCTCTTCATTTCAGCTAATGCCCTTTTTTTTTTTCAGTACTAAGGGCTGAACATAAAATTTGAGCATGCAAGGCAAACATTCTACCACTGAATTATAGCCTCAGCCCAATGTGCCCTTTTATCCAAAAATTGAATCTATTTAGAAATATACATGTGGGAATCTGTCTGTATTAATAAGCAGGCACTCCCGTTTAAGTCTCTGCACAAGGAATGTCTGTGTTTTCTTGATGTAAACTCCTACCTATTCTGTTCTCTTTGTCTTTATCTAAGACATCTTGCTCCATCAGCGAATTTCCTCATCCTCTAAACCTGGCCAAGCCTTAATTATCATAAAGTGAATTAGCAGCTCCTTTCCTCTCTCTCACCTGCTTTCTTTCTATGCTATTATCAAACCTCTTCTAATTTTGAGTCACCATTATTTTCCATGCCCATTTCTTTACTTTCAATTTCCCAGTGTCTCATTACTTGCTTCCAGAAACCATGTTTTATGGCACTCTTCTAAAATTTACTGCAAAAGTAAGCAGAACTGGGGAGATGTCTCATTGCACAGAGTCTTCGTTACACAAATGTGAGGAAGTGCATTCAGATCCCAGCATTCACATGAAAGAGGTGGCCCATATGGTCTGTACAGGCTCAGAATAGAGACAGAGGATTCCCCAGGATAAGCTGGCTAGCTAGATCAGATGAATCAGTGAGCACTGTGCTGGAGTGAGAAACCCTACCTCAGAAACTGAAGTGTCAAATGATTGAAGATCATAACTGTCATAAACCACTGATCTCCACATACAAACTCACATGCATGTACACCCCACACATATGTTCACATGCAAATATATATACATGCATATATATACATATATATAAAGTGTATCATATATGCATGTAACAAAAAGCTCAAAAGTAAGCAGCATTACATTGTCAACACCCACTCTCAAAACATAATCTCTTCTGAACTTTTCTATAACTCCTAAGAAGCTCCAAATACATTGACCATCCACTTGAAGCTTTCCTCCTACATTTTTTAACAGAATCACCCCTCATAAAGTATGATAAATGAACAGAACATATATGGTGGAAGCAAAAAATGCATTTTGGGGCTGGAGAGATGACTGAGAAGTTAAGGCACCTACCTTCAAAGCCTAATGACCCTAGTTTGATTACCATGGAAAACCAGGTGCACAAAGTAGCATATGCATCTGCAATTCATTTGCAGTGGCTAGACACCCTGGCATACTTATTTTCACTTTATCTCTCCCCCTCTCTCTCTACTTGCAAACAAATAAAATTATTTTAAAACATGAATGTTGAAGCATAGGGCTTCATTAGTTTGTAATTGAATAAATAAAACAATGGATCAGATTATGCCATAAAACATATACAAGATAATAAATAGCTAGATAAGCTTTGACAATTTAGAAACACATGCATGCCCGAAGGTCTATATGATAATTTATTTGCAGTCATAAAGACTCTGAGTTTTATATCTGACCTAGAAGATTGCTCCTGTTTAAGTAGCTCCAAAGTGAAGCCAGGTGTGGTAGTGCACGCCTTTAATTCCAGCACTCAGGAGGCAGAGGTAGGAGAATCACTGTGAGTTCAAGGCCAGCCTGAGATTACATAGTGAATTCCAGGTCAGCCTGAGCTAGAGTGCAACCCTACCTCAAAAAAACAAAAAATTTAAATTTAAATTTAAAAAGTAAAAATAAATAAAAGCTCCAAAGTGGGCTGGAGAGATGGCTTAGTGGTTAAGGTGCTTGTCTGAAAAGCCTAAGGACCCAGATTTGATTTTCCAGGTCCCACATAAGGCAAATGCACATAGTGTCACACAGGTCTGGAGTTCATTTGCAGTGGCTGGAGGCCCTGACACACCCATTCATTCTCTTTCTCTCTCTCTCTCTCATAAATAAATAAAAAAACTTAAAAAGCTCCAAGGTGGCTTCATTATCTCCAACTCTTTCCCACTAAGATATTTCACATCAAGACCCATAACTTACCTGTACCCACTTATAAATGTGAAAGTGTTTATTGGGACATTCTATGACACATTTACATTGATAATATAATGGGAAATCATAATATTAATGATACATTTTAACTTATCTGAATAGGCCAACTGAATTGACCTCATTGTGAGTAGGAAATATTACCAGTTCTTGGGGAAGGTGCTCTCGCAATTTCCAAGGAGCAAGGTTTCTTCGTAACAGCTGTATCCATGAGATCACATAGAAAGTTCTCGTTTTCTGAAGGAAATGTATCCAGAGAAGCAGATGGTATGATTTCCATAGTGAAATTCCTCTTTTTTGGATAGGACTCCTGGAAAGAAGGGTAAAAACATCTTTGTAATAAAGATATAGCTTTGTCTGATTTACAAAAATTAGAAAAGATAATTGGGTTCAACAGTATTTACAAAAAGGGACTAGGAGCCAAAGAACCATGTGTTGGAAGAAGTAATATACTATATAATCACAGCATGACCAGTTGATATTTTTAGGAAAGTCCTGATTACTTGTTTTTTATTTTTTTTAATTTATACTAAGCTACTAAACAGTCTTGGCCTCTTTCAAAAATACATATCAACTTTCTAGTCATGCCATGCACTGTTTTAGACAAATCAAGTTTTTTCAGCACCCTACTCTTTGCCTGCCTCCTAGTGACTACTCTATCACTCAATGCTGACCATGCATATACAAGTTGTTTGCTTGGAGGCTTCTGGAAAGTTATTTTTCCCCAGAGAAGACTGGAAGGAAGTGTTTTTTCTTTTCTTTTCTTTCTTTCTTTCTTTCTTTCTTTTTTTTTTTTTTTTTTTGGTTGCTGTTTTTTGTTGTTTTCCCCCCAGAGTTGAGGCTATCACAGGCACCTCTCTCTCACTCTCAATACAGTTTTAATATCTGGAGTTGGGAAAAGCATTATCTTTCACAGTAAGATAATGAGCTTAAGAACAAAAAGATATGAAGACAAGGACTGCAACACTGAGGTAAAAATAGATGTAGTAGATAGCTTCTGGTTCACTGAGATTAACTTCCAGACCAGGCAGTTATAGAGGAAGGAATATTTATTGAAGCTTACAGATCCAGGGGGTGAAGTTCCATAATGGCAGAAGAAGTTGGCCTGCTCTTACCAGACCAAACACAAAGAGAAAAAGCCACAAGCCAAAAGCCATACCACATAGCATACTTCAGAAACTCCGTACAGGCATACTTTGTATATCTTTAGATTGGAATCTGAAACCCACCACCGCACCTTAGGGCTGGACCCTAAGATCCACCCAGTGACATCGCCTCCAGCCAGGTGGCTGCAGATCCAAGCAACAAGCTAATAAAACACTGAACATAGTGAGGCCATATATTCAAACTACCACAATAGATTAGGTCTCTGATGGAATATAATTGAGCTGCTTGAGTAGACCCAGAACCAATTCCTCCAGGCTTCTTAAATATACGTGAATGTTCTTATACTATAAGTCATTATATGTGGGTTTTCTCTCACTTAGCATTAAAAATATTACCACTCAAAGACATGTATTTTTCCTTGTGAATACTGCTGGGTAATACACTGCAGGAACCCTTTTGTAGGTGAGGAAACATTTTAGGTCTTTACTGCTAATTCTTTAGTGTGCTCTAAAACTTGGAATTCAATTTCATAATATCTTAATTTCTTAAGAATGAGGCATCAGCTGATCACCAAATATTGGCCCTTCTCATATGTATTTATATGTGCATGTATGTATGCATACATCTATGTATGTGTAGCTGTTCAAAGCAACAGAGGTTTTAAAGTATCTAATCAAACACAGTCCTTGCTCTCATGGAGTTTACTTTCTACTAGAGAAGAAGACTAATTACCTGCATGATGAATTTCAAAGTTAATCAGTTTTTATTTCTGATATCTGGTACATTTTCCAGTACACTTCACTATTGAGAAACAAATACAAAGAAAATAAACTCATTTCAAAAAAAAAAAATATCTTCCAAGATGTATTCAAGGGTTCATACAGATTTAGTATGAGCTCCTGCTTTCTCTATAATGATATTTACAGTAGAGAAGAATTCAAGGTCAGGGTAATTGCTTTCAGACCAAACTAGACCCTTACACATCAAAGAGTCAATTATGTTCACTCTACTCTATTGAAAGCAGGAAATTGGGAGTAATTTATTTTTAACAACAAAGAGTGACAAAGTAGAAAGCATCCAGGGAAAGCAATCAGGAGGGTATATGATTTAAAAACCATGTCAGAGAAGAAATGATAAAAAAAGAACTGCAGTGCTCTATCCAGAGAAGCTGCACAGCCACATAATAGTTTTCTCAATGTATTTGAACAGGTCTCCCTTAAGAGCTATCCCACAACAGGGAGGAAAGGGCAAAAGTTGCTACAGTAGTTATTTTAAGGCTCTTAAAGGCAAAATAAAGATTAATGTTTATAAGTCAAGGATGGCAAATTTGGCTCAGTGCCAAAATAACTTTCATACATTGATAATCTTATCTTTTAAAATTAAAAAAATGCACTGATAAAATGATTAGCAATACCACTGGAAATTTACAGAACTCATTTCTGCAACTCTGTATCAAGGCCATCTGTGGATAAGATGATGGAGGAAGCACATAGTAAATGGTTATAGCAGATGACTGTAAGCTCTATGAAGACTGTAATTTATCTTAGGTACCACCCTATCTCCAGAATCTAAAACTCATTCTTCATGCCATAGGTGGCAAATAACCATGAGTTGATTAACTGAGTAGCCAAGTGCCTTTTAAGCAAATTTAACAATGACTACAGAAATGATTTTGCTATTGGGTTTGGTTGTTATTGCTTATCAGAGTGAAAAATTGTGGCACACACCTGTAATTCTTGCTATGCTGGAGGTTGAGGCAGTGGGGGTTTGAGTTTGTGACCAACATGAGCAGCATAAAAGGAAAAAAAAATGGCAGAATTCTGTGGTTCTAACAATAAGATGTTTTGCTTAAAAAAAAAAAAAGTCTACAAGGCTAGAGAGATTGCTTAGTGGTTAAGGCACTTGCCTGCAAAGTCAAAAGACCCAGGTTCAATTCCCCAGGACCCATGTAAGCCAGGTGCACAGTAAGATAATGTTAACTAGTTGTTTTTATTTCTCCCCACTGTTGGCCTCTAAAAATGTGCGTGTGTGTGTACACTTGTGAAAAAAAATTAAAATAGTTTAAATAGTAATAAAGAGTTCCCTCTTCAGCATCCCTATCCCTGTGGGGAAAAGTCCTCCAGTATGAAACTTTCTTCTGGAAGAAGTGAGAACATGTTAAAAAGAAGAGCTATGGGGCTGGAGAGATGGCTTAGCGGTTAAGCGCTTGCCTGTGAAGCCTAAGGACCCCGGTTCGAGGCTCGGTTCCCCAGGTCCCACGTTAGCCAGATGCACAAGGGGCGCACGCGTCTGGAGTTCGTTTGCAGAGGCTGGAAGCCCTGGCACGCCCATTCTCTCTCTCTCCCTCTACCTGTCTTTCTGTGTCTGTGGCTCTCAAATAAAAAAAAAAAAAAAAAAATTTTTTAAAAAAAAAGAAGAGCTATGTTCTTTAAGCCAAAAAGAGACCCACCCAACCAAGCATTGGACTAATCCCCAAATAAGATCCTTAACTAGTAAAATGAATCTTTGTGTGTTCACTATTCAGTGTAAGGGACTGATCATTACTACCTTCCACTGCAGTCCCATGTTCTGTCTCTAATTTTCTCAATTATCTGACAGGGATAAATGTTGTTCTGAAATTTATGTCTACAATTCCCTGGATTAATGTTACAAATTATACATGTAAGTATCAATAAAAAAGTACAGTTTTAGTACTATATCGTTTTGACCTTTGCATACAGAGTACAGATACTTCTGTTCTCTTGTGATTTTTTAAAATCAATATATATTTGAGATCCATCTAATTTGAACATGAGATCGGTCTAATTTTAATATGGTACAGGAGTCCACAGTGTAGGCATAAAACAATTGTTCTCTTGGCATCGTTTTTGATTAAGAACAACATTGCTATAAATCTATTCAGTCTCTTGGAACAAATAGCTGTGGTATACTAAATGTTTTATTAGTCATGAGGCAAAATCAAGAATGTATATAAGTTGATAAAGATGAGTGAATCTAAGAGTTTTACACAGATGGAAACTCATATATATATATATATATATATATATATATATATATATATATATATATATATATATATATATATATATATACACACACACACACACACACAGATGTATCATGATGTTATTATGTATTGTTAAGCGTTTAAAAGAAGTCTTATGAACCTAATTAAAATATATATCTTAGAGTCCACTGCTGTCATAAAGGAGTTTGTGAAGATGCCTCATAGAGGAAAAGTGGAGGATGCTGCCAACTACTGCAGATTCCAGTGAGCTGCCTTGGAAATGGATACTTCAGACCCACCCCATCAAAGTCTCCGATGATGGTGGCCTTAGCCAGCATCCATTTTTTTAAAATATTTCAATATTTCTTATTAAGTAGAAAATTAGCATGGACACATCATGTGTGAGTGCCATCATTTCCCTCTTCCTGCTCCCTTTCCCCTCAGGGCCCTCCTTGATGACATTGCTGGTATGCCCCCTGGGGTTGTGAGTTCTGAGATATGACAGCATCAGTCAGTCATTGTAAAGGAGGATGCAATGCCTCTAGACATTCTCCTCCACTCTGTGACTCTTACGATCTCTCCATCCTCCCTTCTGCAAAATTCCATGAGCCGCGGTGGGTGTGTTGTAAGTCCACTCGAGTGCTGCACGACCCATGTTGTGAGACAGGGCCTCACTATGTAGCCCGAGATATCCTTGGACTAACAATTCTCTTTACATGCCTTCCAAGCTCTGAGATTATGGCTAATCATAGGAGCTATCAAATGTTACCTAGGTATTCTTGTCTTAAGTGACAGCATTTCAAAGAATTGCTTATATTCCAATAGATGATTAATACACAACTCCTTAAAGAATAACTTTGGGGCTGGAGAGATGGCTTAATGGTTAAGCGCTTGCCTGTGAAGCTTAAGGACCCCGGTTCAGGGCTTGATTCCCCAGGATCCACGTTAGCCAGATGCACAAGGGGGTGCATGCATCTGGAGTTTGTTCGCAGTGGCTGGAAGCCCTGGTGCACCCATTTTCTCCCTCTCTCTCTCTCTCTCTCTCTCTCTCTCTCTCTACCTATCTATCTGCCTCTTTTTCTCTCAGTGTCACTCTCAAATAAATAAATAAAAATGAGCAAATTTTTTTAAATAATAACTTTGAATAACCAAGATAAAATACATGCAGTAATAAAAAAGTGTAAAATAGGCTATCAAGACATTTATTTTTACTTTTATATAATCATAGATATCACTCATCAAGATATTAAATAATAAAATGATAAAGGTCTAATTTCAACCTGTTGTTGAATATAAATTTATTTACAAATATCTTCCATTAGGTGCCATGTGCTTTGAAAATATCAATTCTTATTGGTGAAAAAATTACAAGTTAAGCAGCAGTATGGACTTTAAAATATGTTTGCCTATTACTTTCCAAAATTCACATAGGGAGGAATGAGGTCTGACTGTATTTATAGCAGATTCTTTGCCCATTTAACCAAGTCATAAGGTAATTTATTCCAGCACCATTAACTGAAAAACCCAAAACACACACACACATACACACAAATATGATAAAAATGGCTTTAAATGTACAGAAAAAAATGAACTTCACTGGGTCTAATTCTGAGACAGGTTGATAGTTTTTAACTGGTTGTATAGAAAACAAAGAAAGTTCTAAATAGGATAGAAAATATCTATGAAAAAAATCAAATAGTCCATGATATAGGCAACATTGTATCCAACAAGGCTTAAGTATTATGACTCCCCCACATCTTCTTGACATTCCTTATTTTTGTATTTTTCTGATAGTAACCATTCTAGGTATGAGGTGAAATCTCATTGTGAGTTCAATTAGCATTTTCCAGATGATTATTGAGAGTCATTTTCACATATTCATTGGTTATCTCTCTTTATATATATATTTTAAAAATATTATTTATGTGTGTGTGAGAGAGAGACACAGATAGCGAAAGAGAGAATGGATGTGCCCGGGCCTCCAGACACATGTACTGAACCATCTCTTCAACCTAACTATACATATACATACATATATATATATATACACACACACACACACACATGTTATATGTATATGTATGTATGTATGTGTATATGTGTGTGTGTGTGTGTGTGTGTGTGTGTATGTATGATATGCATGTATTCTTTAGGGAGTATCTCCTCAGGTTCTTAGCCCATTTTCATTAAGATTATTTGTTTTCTAACTATATTGTGTTGTTGGGAGCTATGAACCAAACCTTGGCCATGTTGACAGAAACCGCCATATAGCAAGTTAAGTTTCTATTTCCTCATCTAATGATCTTTTACCAGAAATGAAGGAGCCGTTACGCCTGGGTGATTGCCTCTCCTGGTGCTGCCGGTAATTGATGAAGAAACAAAGAAATTGCAGTTAGCCAGTAACCATGTGATCTCTGGCCTGAATATGACTCCTTCCCCCTACAACCCTATAAAAACCTATGTGTAAAAAATAAACCTCGAGACCTTGACAAATACCTAGCTTGGTCTCCTTCTTGTTTCTGTTTGCCTCCCCCATTCAGGTTAGCTTCTCCCCAAGGAGTCCTTGTTCAACTCCCTGCTGGCCAGGGCATTGTGTGAGTTCTTTCTTTCTTTCTTTCTTTCTTTTTTTTTTTCTTCAGTTTTTCGAGGTATGGTTTCACTCTAACCCAGACTGACCTGGAATTCACTATGGAGGCTCAGGGTGGCCTCAAACTCATGGCGATCCTCCTACTTTGTCTCCCAAGTGTTGGGATTAAAGGTGTGTGCCAACATGCCTGACCTGTTTGAGTTCTTTATAAGAGTTACATATTGACCATTTTTCTGATACATAATTTATAAATACTTTCTCCTACTCCAAAAATTGTCTCCTCATGATGTTATTTTTCTGTTGCTGTGCAAAAGCCTTTAATTTGATGTCATTTCATTTGTTTACTTGTCTACTTTGCTTTTGTTGTCCATGTTTTTAGGGTCAAACCAAAAAAATCAAACGAATAAGTATCTTAACCCAGACCAAACCAGAAAATAGATTTTTTTTTTTTAGCAGTTTTATAGCTCAGGCTTTATGTTTAAATCTTTAATCTGCTTTGAGTTGATATTTTATATGGTTTGAGATGGTCTAATTGCATTTCTCTGTGTGTGGATATCCAGCTTTCCCAGCATCATTCATTAAAGAGACTTCCCTATCCCCAATGTATTCATAGCATGTTTTCCTCTGTAAATCTTTTTTCTCTTTCTGATTTTTGGCATCTGTAGCCCAGGCTGGCCTCTAGTGCACAGGCCTCCCATCTCAACTTCTAAAATGCTAAGATTACAGGCATGTGCTTCTATGTTGAGCTATCTATAAAATATATACATATTGGGCTGGAGAGATGGCTTAGCGGTTAAGCGCTTGCCTGTGAAGCCTAAGGACCCCGGTTCGAGGCTCGGTTCCCCAGGTCCCACGTTAGCCAGATGCACAAGGGGGCACACGCGTCTGGAGTTCGTTTGCAGAGGCTGGAAGCCCTGGCGCGCCCATTCTCTCTCTCCCTCTATCTGTCTTTCTCCCTGTGTCTGTCACTCTCAAATAAATAAATAAATAAAAATGAACAAAAAAAATGTTTAAAAAAATATACATACATGTATATGAAGAGATTAGGTAATATTTAATAATCTGTTATTTAACTCAAATAGCACTGAACTATTTCAATGATAAATTAAGTGGGTACCATACTTAAGGTTTTTTGACTTCATGATTTGCCAAAGCAACATGTGTTGATCAGAACTATACTTTGAATTTCTAGTTTAGTCTTTTCCTAGGCTAATGATATGTAAAAGGCTACTCTCTTAGATGCTGGTAAGTGGCAGCAAGTCACTGCTCTCAATCCATTATGTGCTCAAGAGGGTAAATAAGTGATGCACTACAGTGTGGTGTGTTGCTAAGTTACCATATCTGCCAGGTTAAGTATACTAACTGCATTTTCTACTTACAATATTTTCAACCTGCAGCAGGTTATCAGGATGTAACTCCAACCTGAACTAAGAAGCATTAGCATATGTCTAGATGATAAATTTAAGGTTAGGTCCTGGCATACACACAATTATTTAGGCAGTACTCGCATACTGAAATTTTGATGTTTTGCTCTTAAAGGAAAGTTCTTGTTTATACATATCTATTTGTTCAATTAATCTGAAGTAGGTTTATGCCATATGCTTTCACATACTGGAAACTGTTTATGCATTTTCTAATTTTTTCCATATGTCAATGTATCCTAGTACTAGAATCATACAGTTTTGATGACTGAAGTTTTAAAATTCATTTTACCACCTTCTAATATGTCTTCTCATTTTCTCATATTTATCTTTGTCAAAGAATTTAAGATTGTCTTTGTGTTTATTTTTTTTTCCACCGAATTTTTTCAATGCAGGGTCTCACTCTAGCTCAGGCTAACCTGGTATTCACTATGTAGTCTCAGTGTGGCCTCAAACTCACAGAGATCCACCTACCTCTGCCTCCTAAGTGCTGGCATTAAAGGCATGTGCCACCACACCTGACTCTTTGTGTTTGATTTTTTTTTTAATTTGATTTATTAGTTTTCTTTTCATCACATACAGGCAGTTTGGTACCATTGTTTACGCTCATCTATGATCTACCCCCTCCCATTAGACCCTCCTTGTTGATGTAAATGGGTCAAAACTTTAAACATTTTGTTATCCTCTCAAATAATTCCCTGTACGTTGTTCTCTGTCAGTAAATAGTACCCCTAAATAACTTGGGGGGTGGCCTTCAATTCTCATTCTCCTTTAATCTTATGTAAAGTCAGTCCATATCTTTTACCTTATTTGAATCAAACACACTTGTTTCTCTCTCCTTCTACATACATTGTCCAGATTATCAGTGTGTCTCACTTAAACTACCAGAACAACTTTCAGAGTAGCCTTCTTATGTGTAGTGCTACCAAAAACTAGCATGAGGTTATTAAGAGAAGGTCATATCCAAGCTAACTCATTTGCTTTCTAACATAACTTTAGTTGATGAAACAACAATAAAATGTCATGGTCTTAGTACATGATTTTTTTTAAAAGACACAACAGAATCTCTCAAAATATCATAGAATTTCCTAAGTGAATGATTTCATTAAGGGAATTAATGATTTAGATAGTAAGCTCATTCATATAACAATATCTGGACAACTAAAGTTATTGTTTAATAAATTTCAAAATAATTCTGTTATAGGGTTAATATTTAGTGTTTAACAGCAAAGTTTCATGTTGATAGTAGGACTCTGAATATGTGCTGAAAAAATTAGTGCATAAAGTCACATTTCACTTACTATTTTATAACCCATATCCTCCCCTAGTACTAAGTCACAACTTACACAAGAGCAAAGACCATTTTCTTTACATGATCTCTTCTTCACAATTATTTAATAAATATTTTAAATCATATCTAATATAGGGTCATTCAAGACCTATTATACATTTAGATCACTGTAGAAATATTCTGCAAAATAAATAGTATTTTGTTGGGCTGGAGAGATTGCTTAGCGGTTAAGCACTTGCCTGAGAAGACTAAGGATTCCAGTTCAAGGCTCAACTCCCCAGGACCCACGTAAACCAGATGCACAAAGTGGCGCATGCATCTGGTGTTTGTTTGCAGTGGCTGAAGGCCCTGGTGCACCCATTCCCCTCCCCCTCTCTTTGTAGTTCTCAAATAAATAAATAAAATAAGCAAATAAAATAGTATTTTATTTACCCAGATGATTGTCATTTAGCACTCACCATTAAGAAAGTAGGCTTAGAGCTATTAAAGATCTTGTCTTATATTAAGCATCTGTGACATGGAAGGACCAGGACACCAAACAAATCTAAGTTCATGTAATTGCATTATGATAAAAAAGACTACAATCAGACCTTTACTACCAAGAGAAAGAAAACTGTGCATATTAGTAGGTAGAGTATGGTCATGCCAATTTTCAAGCCTTAGCAAACCTTCTTCCCTACAGTGAAAAACCTGGGCCTTCATATACAAGTTAATTGCCAACATATCCTTGAAGGTTAATCCTGGTAATGGGAAACAGAGATTAAAAAAAAGTGGGAAACCTAATAACTTCTGCCTTACCATGTACACGATTTTCGTTAGAGGCCCAACTTGGTGAGGAGCCACTTTTTTCATATTTGGCCATTACCCATTTTTTTAAAATAATTGTATCCTAGACTTGTTTCTGTGCCCAAATTGTTATAGTAGCACACCAAGGATGGATTTTCAACCTAGAACTTTAGCAAGTCTTTCAAGGGATTGATTTTGAGTCATGAATCCTAAGCCAGTACCTACACCTTGTACTGCATTACTCTGTAGTTGAAGAAATGTCTAATTTTGATGCTTTATTTTGCTCGGAATGCTTCATCATAACTGATTCACACAATTAAGAATGTGTGGACAAAACAGCATATCTTCAAAATGACCAGCCATGCATATAATGAGAGCATTGACTAAATTAACAGAATGTTATGCACTCCCTAAAGAAAAATAAATATTAACAATAACAAGTCCAAAAACAATTGTCGTTTACACTGGTTTTCTATAGAAGCTTAAGATTATTGGACAAGCCAATTATTTTAAATGATTAAATATAAACTCTTTCAGTAAAGAAATAAACTATGAAAATTCAGCCTGGGGATTTATGGATTAGCAATACCATGAAAAAATAATTGGGAGCTACAGATGTCGGTATGAGTCAGAATGAAATAAATTAGTTAAAGACATTAATATTACATTGGCTGACTTAATGAAAGTATGATATTTAAACTAGAGAAAGTTCCAGGCCTCCTATCTCCTATGCTAATTAGAATTGGGATGATAAGATTTCATAAAACACAGGCTAATTGGATTATGCTGTCTGTCCTGTAGTAAGGCAATGGGAGTTTTAGTAATGAAAAAGCCTGAGGTAGGAGTAGTATATCTTCTGGCAAGGGAGGCCCATCATGCCTCTCTAAATTATTACAGACAACTGTCAAGGCTCTTGAATGATCAACAGAACTAGATGGCAAAATCCTATTGCTAAAGATACCACATGCCTGGGCTGCAGGTCACTGAAATATCAAGCTAGAGCTGGGCTGGAAGCCTCCTTCCTGTTCAGTAGCTGTCAGGATGTTTGAAAGAGCTATGTAACCTGGTGGGAGAGAAAAGTCATCAATAGTCTTAATCAGGAGTGGAATCTGCAGGCTTTATGGCTGGACAGCCAGATCAAATATACCAACTGGTGCAATAGTGTGATGTATGTAATGGGGTTAACTGACTGCTCTGTGATTGGATTTGAGAGGCCTGTTTACTGGAGGAAATTCATGCCCAGTACTGAAAACCTAGTCAAAAGTATATGACTAGGGAGGTCATAATCCATAAGGTCCTAGGGAGAAAACTATTATTGTTATCTGGCTAAATGAATATATTATGTTCACCAAAATGACCTCTAAATACTTATATTTATGCACATATATTAATGCAACTCTCACTTTTGGTTAAAGAACCTTCTCTTTTTCAGATGTTGGTTACCAATGAGGAGATGAAACACTCACCAAAGTGCTGAGAAGAAATGACAGTGGTTGTTTAGCACTGAGATATCCCTATCATACCCTCTAAGGCTCAGGGGCAATCAGGGAAGAGATTATGAAAAGAATGTAAGAGCCAAAGGAAGGGGAGGAGTGCTTTACAATACTGTCTTCCAGACTCAAGGTGGCTGTGGTGTTATTCATGACCTCACAGTGGCTGACACTACCTACATATAAGACATGTATAATAGGAGGGAAAAATGATGACATCAAAATAGAAAAGAGACTAGTTGGAAAGAAGAAAGGATACACTGGAGGGGGATTTAGGTGAGGGTAAAGTATGGGCTGTAGCAGGGGAGTATGATCATGGAATATTGTCTATATGTTGGAGGTTGTCAATGAAAAGTTAATAAACAAACTAAAAAGCCCGAGGGATACTATAAATCTTAAAAACAATGAAGAATACATATATGGGCACAAGTGATTTACAAAAGTACCAATGATGTGGAATGAAGTCAGAAATATGACAGGATCAAAGCTGTTGAAGACAAATTTGAGAGGATATCTCTGAAGTTTCCTCTTAGCATAGCTCTTGGCCATGTAAGAAAATCAGGTTAAGTGACATTGTACAGAAACCTCTCCTGAGGCACATGACATAGGCTAGAGCTCATATGAGAGGAATGGCAAAGCCCAAATGGACTATTTTCTTTGGACACAGGCAAAATAAATAACTATCTGACATCAAACTTGTGTCACATGAGGAAATGCTAAACAAGAAATGTTGTAGGTAAGAATTTATTTCAACTATTTGAAAGATGGCAGAGAGATCAGAAACATTCTGTGTCTCTAAAGGGGAGATACAGTGCAGATAGAGAGGGGACAGATGAGATTTGTAAACTTCCATTATTATTTTGAGAGCATAATACTTCAAAGTATGATTTATAGGTATTATGTAGTTATTCTCATATCCACACCATGTGTTTTATTAAACAATGAAATGAGAGGGCCAGGTGGAGGGAAGCCTGCCTCTTCATGTCATGGATAAGAAAAGTTATAACAGATCTAGCCAGTATCAATCATCAAGTTGCATATGGATATCATGAAGTTACCAATACCTTCTTGGTGGTTTGCTAACCTGTTCTCATGATCAACCACTTCAAAATGAGACACATCAGTTAAACATTTGAAACCAAAGCAAGAATCCCATTTACAAAGTGTGGTTGAGTTCTACCCAAGAGTGTCACTTGGGCTGGAGAGATGGCTTAGCGGTTAAGCGCTTGCCTGTGAAGCCTAAGGACACCGGTTTGAGGCTCGGTTCCCCAGGTCCCACGTTAGCCAGATGCACAAAGAGGGCGCACGTGTCTGGAGTTCGTTTGCAGAGGCTGGAAGCCCTGGCGCGCTCATTCTCTCTCTCTCTCCCTCTATCTGTCTTTCTCTCTGTGTCTATCGCTCTCAAATAAATAAAAAAATTAATTAATTTTAAAAAAATTAAAAAAGAGTCACTTTCGGTAAGTCATGGATTAAACTTCACCGCTTCTGAAGCTCCATTACCTCAGAAGGTGACCTTATGTGTAAATAATAGTATGATTTCAGATGTGGTTTGTGAAATAATAGCTATTTAATTAGGGTGGGTTTCTAATTCTATGACTGCTATTCTCACAAAAGGAAAAATCTGGGAAGAGGTGCATATTGGAAGAATGTCATATGATGACTTGAGTTATGCTATCTTACACCAAAGTATTCAAAAGATTCCAGAAAACCAGCAGCTAGTTGCGGAGGTACGAGTCAGATTCTCTCCCACAGCCCTCGGAAGGAGCCAATCCTGCCAACACATTACTTTCCAACTTCTAACTTCCAGAATTGCCAGACAATAAATGTCTGTGGTTTAGAGTTGAAATTATAGTGTTTTTAGCTAGGAAATATAGGGGGAACTTAAAAGAAAAATATGTAAGGTTTATTAACATTTATGAAAAAATAAAAGGACTAGTTAAAAAAAATACCTGACTGATAAGTTTAGTGTTTTATAATTTTATCTATAGAAAATTAACAACTAGGTATTAACCAGGAAAAGGGGATTATTTTTATTCTTTATAAAGCTCTCAAAAGCATAGTAGATATCACAATTTGAAGCCCATGTAACCTCTGACCTGTGGATCCTACTCCAAAGGAGAATTCTTTTCTATAATTAAATTTATAAGCACAAATTAAAATGTTCTTTTAAATATGTAACTGAAGCACTGTTTATATTATAAGAGTAGATACTATTTTTGGTCTAGCTTGATAAGATTGTCTAATAAAAGGTATAGGTCTCAGCACACCCATTTCTCTCCCTCCCTCTCCCTCTCTTTCTCTCTCTATTTCTATCCCTCCCTCCTTCTCTCTGCCTTTCTGAAACAAACAAATAAATAAATAAAATATTTTTAAATTATACATATAAAGAGGCAATGAGTATAGTGCAGCATCTTAAATACTTTAAGTTGCATGAAGTCTACATGTATACCTTATAAATAAAGCAGATTCAGGACTCTCCCACTAATTCTTCCTACACCAGTACCTCTATGTTTCACAAGTATCCTGGGTCATTTTGATGTGAATAGTTGTGAAACATATTTGAAAAATGCATTTGTAGTTAAAGAACTACATTATAGAAAATTAGTAGTGTAGTATCTAAAAATCTAAGTGGTCAGTAAAGTTATTAACTGTTATGGTTCAGTAATTTCAAATGAGATAAATTTGAGAGTATTACGGCACATGTCATACCACATGACCAGTACTCAGGATGCTGAAGCAAGAGGAGAATAAGTTCAAGACCAGTCTTGGTTCTGTAATGAGACTCTGTCTCAAACAAACAGGCAAAAACAAGTTCCATTTGTGCTGAAATGCAATATGCATACACATTATATATGTATTACATATTTCTTGAAGAAATAGTAAACAATATTTGAGGGCTAATAAGGGGAAAATAAATAAATCATATTTTATTGATTTTATTTTTTCAACTATACATATATATGTTATTTTCAGGGGAAAAATAGTCCTTCATTCTCAATTTTACCTGAAGAAGCATATGAAAATATTCAGAAATAAATGAATTTTGCCATTTATTTATGGTACAATTGGGTAAAAATTTGCAAAACTTTAGTAAAGCTGTAAATAGTGAAATCCCAAAAATAATCTCCTTAATACACACAAATGCAATTGAAAACATGCTACACACAAAACAGATACTACCTCAGGATGGATCTTCAATAAATACCTATGGGGGCCCTCTGTGATGGCTGTGGCAAAGACTGGGCCTTTCATTTCTGATGTCGGGGAACATGTGATTATAAGGGTCAGACATGAAGTGCTGCTCCTAGTATACTCATGCAGTTCACCTAGACTTGAACTCAGGCAGTCATTTTGCTTCCTCTTATTCCATCACGTTCCATTGTTGAAGAAGCAGTCAGCAACTTAACTTCAGAATTTTACTTTGTAATTCTTAATCCCATCATGCTTTCCAAGGAATGCTTGGATTAATTTGGAAGTTAGAGAGTACAGTGACTTCCTATTCTCTCTCCGATGTATACAATGAGACCAGGGCTCAGCAAGCCTTCCACATCAGATCATTAACATTGTCAGCTTCACGGGCCTGTACGGTCTTGGCTGGGATTAAGTGATGCTGCTGGCACAGAAGGAGAGTAGCTATGATGGTACACAGGGAACCTGCAAGAGGGGCAGATTTGGCCCAGGAAACTCAGTTTGTCAATCTGTAGATAAAAGAGGTCAGATAAGGGCTGGAGAGATGGCTTAGGTTAAGCGCTTGCCTGTGAAGCCTAAGGACCCCGGTTCGAGGCTCGGTTCCCCAGGTCCCACGTTAGACAGATGCACAAGGGAGCGCACGCGTCTGGAGTTCGTTTGCTGAGGCTGGAGGCCCTGGCACACCCATTCTCTCTCTCTCCCTCTATCTGTCTTTCTCTCTGTGTCTGTCGCTCTCAAATAAATAATAAAAAAAAATTTTTTTAAAAAGAGGTCAGATAATAAAAGACTGAAATGTATGCCAGGTTAGTGAACACAGAACAAGGAGTTTAGGTGCAGAGAATACAGGCTTTCTGCAATAAAATAGGAGAATTTGGTAGAGTGGCATCAAGTCTCCTAAGTAGTTTCTTTATTGCTGAGCTTTCCATAAATATTGTTTATATGAGAAAAATCAGAGGCTCACACACTCAGTTCCTACTCCCAAATTTACAAATCAGTTAATTCCCCTGAGAGATGTAAGAACAGAGAAAAGCCTACTTTAAGTAGCCAAAATGGCTCTCCACAAGAAAACATGGATGTCGAAGAGAAAGAACCTAGCTTTCTCTGCCTAACACATTGTTATACAATTGTTCAAAAAATCCCCACATCATCAAAAGGTAACAATTTCCTTTTTTTTTTTCCAATTTTTCATTTTTATTTATTTGAGAGCAACAGACAGAGAGAGAGAGAGAATGGGTACACCAGGCCCTCCAGCCCCTGCAAACAAACTCCAGACGCTTGTGCCCCCTTGTGCATCTGGCTAACGTGGGTCCTGGGGAATCGAGCCTCGAACCGGGGTCCTTAGGCTTCACAGGCAAGTGCTTAACTGCTAAGCCATCTCTCCGGCCCAACAATTTCCATTTTATAAATCAGAGAAACTAATGTAAGTTGAAAATAATATGGATATGATATGTAAAGTAATATGAAATTAAAATATGTAGATTTACATATAATATATATAACACATGTAAAATATATTGTTTATTTAACCTATAGGTAATATTTAGTTTCTGTGTGAATAATGTGTTTAAAATACTTCAGACTATATTGCTGACAGTATGAACATATGTATTCCTGTGTCTTATCTCAGAATTTTGGAAGTATGTATTAAAGTGAAAAACTGAATGAAAAATGTTCATAACAGGGAAAATTTCAGAAATCTGAGCTTGATACCATAAAGAAATTAACATTCTTCTCAATTATGTGTATTATTATTTATTACACATTAATGTAACCTCAGTAAGAATCATCTCATATTTTTATTTATTATTTTCTTTTCTCAAGAACTGAAAAACAGAGTTAACTCATGGGAATAATAATGATACTATGTGTTGAAAGACAGCATTGTATTCTAAGTAACAAGCAGTACTTGAACTCAGGACTCCTTTATTTGGTTTATTTAAACAGATTTAAGGCCATGAACCTATCATTTCTATACTCAGTAATTAAAATCATATTAAGAGAAACTCCTAGAACTCTTATATCTGCTTTCCAAGAGTTCACATTAGATAAGCACAGTAACATGATAAATATTTTGGAATATTTTTGACTGTTAGGGCACACTTGCTTTTCTTTTTGACTTAAAAAAATTAATGTTTATGAGTGCAGTTGGAGATGTTTATCTACATAAAATATGATAATCCTTATTTTAATAACCAATCCCTAATTACTAAATGCTTAGGATCCTGTATCTGCAAGGAGCTTCAGAAACCATGAACTGTGAAGTCCTAAGGAAGCTGGAGATTACCTGATTTTGATTGCCTAGCACCCATATAAACAGCTGGGCATGTTCATGCATGCCTGTAAAGCCAGTCCTTTGATGAGAAGAGATTGGAGAATACATGGGTCAAGCTCTGGAATCAAGCTCTGGAATCTGGAACCCACTCCCCATTATCAATCTATCACCAGCTGTGGGCTACAAGAGGGCCTACACCTATCAAATTCTCTCTTAAAAAAATCAGGGTTATCCCATTTTTCTGGTGTTAACTTTACTCTCCGTTGGAGAATCTGCTTCTTTCTTTCAGATAGATGCAGATCCTAAGGAGAGAACCACCCCATCATAACCTCAAAAGGGCCCCAGCTGAAACTAAGAATAATTGCGAAATAAGCAAGGGTGCTGTTTTCTTGGTGAACTGGGTACCAGCACAAGGGTGAAGAAGATCATCACAGAGAACAATCAACTCCTACCAAATCAGATATCCAGAGACACAGAGGCTCCCAACTCCTCTTCACTGAAGCAGACCCAAAATGAACCCAACATGGCTCAGGGAAATTTTATGGAAGAGGGGGCAGAAAGAATGTCAGAGCCACATGTTGGGTCATGATATGCAGAGACATTTTCCTACACACAACTGTGGGCTAACTCCACAATGCATGACCCATGTACCTCAAGAAGGAGGGGCCAGGGGAAGGGGTAGGACATGGGCAAGCCTAACAATGGTAACAACTTGACTGTATTCACTGAGTACAAAACTAATTAACAAAAAATTAATTAATTAAAACAGAGATAAATAAAAAAGGAACATATTACTGAATGGATGAAGTAGAATTATTATACTACAGTTCATATGCTGACATTAAAATTTGTTTTGACTGCCCTAAAAAAAAATGTGAACACAATTTTCAAAGAAATCACATTGTTTCACTAAAAAGGCACCATACAAAAAGTGAGTAAATAAGCCGGGCGTGGTGGCGCACACCTTTAATCCCAGCATTCAGGAGGCAGAGGTAGGAGGATCGCCGTGAGTTCGAGGCTACCCTGAGACTCCATAGTGAATTCCAGATCATCCAGGGCTAGAGCGAGACCCTACCTCAAAAAACCAAAAAAAAAAAAAAAAAAAAAGTGAGTAAATAAAATACTTAAACACAATAGCTTAAAATGGAAAATGCTCCTAAAGTTGGGAAATAATGTTTTTGACATAACTGAAAATTTGAGTGATTTACATGAGATGTATGTATGAGCTGGAATACAATAGAGTCCATGTCCCACTCAAAACAATCAGCACTGTGACTTGATTGCATGCATCGAGCTGGAAAATGTGATAGAAACAAATGTACATGAAATGTGTTGTTATAAATTTAATTGAAATAAACTTTAAATTTAAATAAGAAAATAATTAAAGTAAATATGTCTAAGGAATTAAAGGCATGAAAACAAATTATTTTAAAATTAAAATTGTATTTAAAATTTAAATTATATTTTAAATTTAAATATTAAAAATATTTTAAATTTAAATTATACTTTAAATTAAAGAACTATTTGCCAGTTCTCAATGAATTCATGAACAAAAATTCAAAGAAACTCTGAATTTCACTTATTACTCTTTGTATGAAGTACCTCTTACTAAAATGATGATTTTGGAATAAACATTGGAATGTACTAAAACACATGACATTGCAAGAAATCCTCTTCTAATAAAATAATGAGTATCTTAAGAATCATACTACTGACTCATCCCTAAAAAAGACCTTGCAGTGCCTAGCAATACCAACACAAGACCCTCATAATAGGAGAAAAAGATGATGACATCAAATTAAAAGAGAGACTAATGGACAGAGGGAGGGGATATGACAGACAGCAGAGCTATGAAGGAGAAAGTGGGGGAGGGGAGGAAAATACCATGGTTTATTGTCTGTAAGTATAGTAGTTGTCAGTAAAAAAAAATATATATATTTCTTTGAAAGAGAGTTTTTCACCAAAACAACTTTAGGCTCACATTATACCACATTGTGCATGGTAAGATCTGAGTGAGTATGAATGAGTTTTCTTTTGGTAAGAACAAACATTGAAGATGGTCCTATTTCTAAGTCTAAATTTTTCTTGTAATTCTCATAAATCTCACTCTTTTTGGTTATCTTGCTTTTGTTTGCTTGGTTAGTTGGTTATTTTTCAAGACAGAGGCTCATGTAGCCCAGGTTGGTCGTGATCATGTTATATATCTAAACTGGCCTTGAACTCCTGATTCATTTGAATCTACCTCCAGAGCGCTGGGATTATAAACCACCATGCTCAAGAGATTATGTGTTTTTTCCTTCTTGGGAGGATAAACCAAGACACTTTAGGTTATACTTATTTTTATCTTAATTTTTAAAAGTTACTTGTTATTTTAAGAGAGAGAGAAAGACAGGGAGGGGGGAGACAATGGGCACTTTAGGGCCTCCAGCCACAGCAAATGAACCCCAGATGTATGTGCCACCATGTGCATCTGGATTACATGGGCTCTGGGGAATTGGATGAGGACTGTAGGCTTTGCAGGCAAGCCCCTTAAACTCTGCCTCCCCAGCCTGTTTAGCCCTATTTTCTAAGCTTAACAATGCAACTGGACTTATTGAATTTCTTTTACCCTTCCAAAAGCACATTTACTAAATTCATTTGAATTTTGATAGAGTTAAGTAAATGCATTCACCATTCAATCAACATGTTTTGTGCTTTTTATTTCATGAAATATGAAAAAGACTAGCACTTTGCTATCTTTTATCTCTTGATTTGTCCCTTAGGTTTATTATAATTGACCTAAAAAGGAAAATGCAATACAGAAAATATTATTGTAAGTCATTTACAATAATCAACATTAAGGATGTCTCTCACCATACTCTCGTGTGTACCTTGTATGGTTGGATGAATTTTGGGTATTTGTGTTTCTTAGATAACTGCATGGTTTGGGGGTCAGAGAGGTAAGTGGCTATTGAAGTGTTTGTACTAAACTAAAGGCAGGTATTCCCTTTGTTGGTTAGAATTTGATTAGCTTCATTATTCTTTTGCTTTAAGGAGAGAATGGCACAGATTTAAAAATAGGAAGTACTAACTTCTCAATATTTGAAAGAAATTATCATTATAAGATGAAAAAGCACCTTTTCTGTGTACCTTTTGAGAGATACACAGGTTGGGGGCTTCTTTGTAATAGCACTACCATGACACTTGCTCAGATCATATAACAGGACCTGTCTCCCTTCCAATTCCATCACATGCATTAAGCTCACAGTGTCATGTGGGTTCAATTTGCTAAAGATGGAATCTTTTTTTCTACAAAGTAGCCCATGACTAAACCCAAAGGAATACTAAAAAGGGCATGAACTTTGTATTTAGAATCTGGTGGGGAAATCTCAACCTTGTCTGGTAAAATGGGGAAAGTCAAATTGTACCTAAGAATGAAACAGATGATTCATGAACCACAGATGTAATCAGCCAGTGCAAACTGCCACTCAATACATAACAATTTATAATTCACTTGCCTGCAAAAGAGAACTTTAAGAGAAAAAGAAATGATTGAAAGAAATCACAAGTTTATCACATAAAACAAATCCAATTAATGACTGGATTATTATTAAACATCTAGTACATATTAGGCAGTACTATCATAAGAAAGGTATGTTCTTTGAGAATTTCTAAATTAGTTTAATTTAGTTTAATTTGGGGAAAGTGCTTGTCTCATAAGCATGAAAAGCTGATCTTAATCCTAGTATTCACTAAAATGCCAGACATAGTGGTTAACATTCTCATCATCCCAGTTCTGGACAGGCAGAGATTGGAGGATCCCTGGGACTTGCTGACTATCTACCCAGCTAGTCTAACCTGATTGGTGAATTTCAAGCCAATGAGAGACGGTTTCACAGGAGATGAATAATGTTCCTGATGAATGACTACTGTGATTTTCCTCTGACCTCTACACACAAACATTCACATATTTGTATAAACACACTTACACACACATACATACACATGTATTAAAAAGAAAAGAAAAACTATAAACTGAAGTGAAAAGAATAAGATAAGCTCTAATGATGGGAAGTACTTCACATTTTGGTCATGTTATGATCTAGCTATGTGTGATACAAAGAGGCAGGTCGAATATGGTTAGAGATGTGAATTTCTATTAGCTCCAGAGTAAATGTGGTAAAACATGTTGGGATAAATTCCAACAAGAAAAAATAATTATTTCAGAGAATACAGGTCACAAATTTCTTAGTGGAGAATCTGTGGTAAAATTCCTAGTAAATAAAGCCTCAAAAAAAGACAGAAAAGGAAATTCCTTTGACCATACTAACTGCAGAAACAACATTACTTGGGTTTTGGAGTCAGCCTCGCTTTGCATCTGACTTTTCCTACTAATTCTCTAACTTTTAGACTTGAAGCAAGTCATCTAATCACTAAACATTTTCCTTTTTAATGGCTGAACTTTATACACTAAGATGTATACAAAAGTACTCTTGTAAGGCTTAGGAGGTAATGCATGAGGAATACTTGGCACTCTTCAATTATCCTTTACATACCTGTGTAACACCAGAACTAGAATGAGGAGTTTGAGCCCTCATGGCAGAGTCAAGCAATTGCACTGGCTTATGAAAAGATTCTTCCAAATAGAGGTATCATTGTACAAGAACATGTAAAAATTTAGTAATTGACTTTAGTATAATGATCATATACTTATATATAATGATCAAACATTTTAAAAATATTTTATTTACTGGAGAGAAACAAATTGTCAGGGAGAGAGAAAGTGAGATGGTGGGGGTGGGGGGGATCCCAGGGCCTCAAGCCACTGTAAAAAAACTTCAGACACATGTGCCACGTTGTGCATCTGGCTTACATGGGTCCTGGGGAAAGGAACCTGGAACTGAGACTAAGGAACCCTTAGTCTTTTCAGGCAAGTGTCTTAATTGCTACGCCAACTTTCCAGCCCCCAAATGAATTTCTTTATGATTATTACTAAGTGTTTGATTTGTATATCTACTTTACGTATTTTTATATTGGGTCACGTAAAAATTTCCTCGGATGAAAAGGAGTTGCAATCAGAAAAAGTTTAAGAAACCTTGCTCAAAACTGGATGATTTTATTCAAGATCTAAGGTGAAAAATATGGGTAGCAAAAAGCTCTTGTAATTGTTCTTACCTTTCTACATTTATATAACAGAGTATAAAAGTTTAAACAACTCTACTAAATGTTTGGACAAAATAATTTTATTTTAACAAATGAAAGCCAAGGGGTCAAATATACCATCTCTCTCTTTGCTCCTTCCTGTTCTACCAGTGATAATTTTCAAACTAAAAATAAAATGCCAGTTAATGTGAAGAAGAAATTAGAACTCAAGATATGTTATATAATATTTAGAGCATATTAGTCCACTTGAAAGAAGTTTACACCTCTAGCTCAGATATATGACATGTGAGGGTAAAGAACAAATTTCCAGGTATTGAATGCTGTGAATATCTTCTGTAATTTCTCAAAATCCAAGGACAGTGCAGGGCCCAATAGAAAACTAGAGGTAGGCAAATCCTGAATATAGTTCCAAAATAGCAGTTGAAGCAAAACACCAGGAAGCTTCAAATCTGTACCTGCCAACATTCTGTGCATTAAGCAGATGGTTTTTGAGATCTTAGTAAATAAATTAGCATTCATGAAAACCAACAGGATATGCTATATCAGTATGCTAAGAGACATTTATATCCTTCCTTCCTTTTTTTCCTTTCACTTTCATCCCCTCTTTCATTGTAGTTTTCTCAATTTCTGTCATTCAGCAAATGATTGTCCCATATCTTTTTTTTTTTTTGAAGTAGGGTCTCACTCTAGCCCAGGCTGACCTGTATTCACTATTAAGTTTCAAGCTTGCCTTATACTCACAACAATCCTCCTACCTCTGCCTCCCAAGTGCTGGAATTAAAGGCATCTACCACCATGCCAAGTTGGATTGCCCCTTATCTTAAGGGATGCTTTACATGATAGCCAAGCTGTGTCTGAAACGCCATGAAGAAATTAGGTTTAGCAAGAGCAATTAGACAATAAAAAATTACTTGAAGAAAATGCAAAGACTGTCTTGACCTCCTTGTCTCATTTCTGTCACTGTCCTGATAAAGTCCTCAGAGTCATTGAGCAACAGAAGGATAATTAGCCCTGGTCGCAGAACTACTGGGGATACTTGCTGAAAATCCATACCTGAGCTGTGCTCAAATTCACTTAATCAAAATTCTGTGGTTGTGCCTGAATCCATATTTTCCAATAACAACATGAATAATTATTTTGCACACTTAGATCTGAGAATACTTAATACTAACCCAGTGGGGCTAGCGTCTCCTAACTTCCAAACACACAACAGCAATAAACTCAAAACTCAAAAATGCAAAGAATTTTCTTGATCTGATAACTCCCTCAATTAAATAAATTTTAAAAAATTATCCTAAGGAGAGAGCCACCCCATCATACCTCAAAAGGGCCCCAGCTGAAACTAAGAACAATTGGCGAAACAAGCAAGGGTTCTGTTCTCTTGGTGAACTGGGTACCAGCACAAGGGCGAAGGAGACAACACACAGAGAACAATCAACTCCTACCAAATCAGATATCCAGAGACCCAGAGGTCCCCAACACCTCATCACTGAAACAGACCAAAAATGAACCCAACATGGCTCAGGGAAATTTTGTGGAAGAGAGGGAGGAAAGAATGACAGAGCCACATGCTGGGTCATGATATGCAGAGACATTTATCGTACCCATAACTGCGGGCTAACTCCAGAATGTGTGACCCATGTACCTCAACAAGGAGAGACCAGAGGGTGGGGGTAGGACATGGATGAGCCTAACAATGGCACCAAATTGACTGTATTTGCTGAGTACAAAACTAATTAATAAAAAAATTAATTAATTAATTAAAAGCTGAGAGAGCATGAGAGAGACAGAGGGAGAGAACAGGTGTACCAGTGCCTCCAGCCACTGCAAACTCCAGATATATGTGCCACGTTGTGCAACTGGCTTACAGTGGTCCTGGAAAATCAAACCTGGGTCCTTTGACTTTGCATGTAAACAGCTTAACCACCAAGCCACCTCTCCAGCCCCATGCCCAGTTTTTTTTTTTTTTTTCTTAAATGGGCACACCAGTGCCTCCAGCCACTGCAAATGAACTCCAGATGCACACACCATCTTGTGCATCTGGCTTATATGGGTTCTGTGGAATCAAACCTGGGTCCTTAGGCTATGCAGGCAAGTGCCTTTACCAGTAAGCCATCTCTTCAGTGCCAGTTTTTTAAATATTTTATTTTATTTATTTGACAGAGGGACAGAGAGAGAGAGAGAGAGAGAGAGAGAGAGAGAGAGAGAGAGAGAGAGAGAGAGAGAGAGACCATGCCAGGGCCTCCATCCACTGCAAATGACCTCATATACACACACCACTCTTTGCGTCTGGCTAACGACGAGGGTCCTGGAGAATCAATCCTTGGTCCTTTGGCTTTGCAAGCAAACTCCTTAACCACTAAGCCATCCCTCAGCCCCATGCCCAGTTTTTTATGTGAATAATACAGATGGAATTCGGGTCATTATGCTTGTGCAACAACATTCCCACACACTGAGCCTTTCCCCCAGCACTTCTATTTCTCCAAGTTCATTTGGTCATCATGTCTACCATCACCTCTCTCGTCAATTACAATCATATATAATAAGTTACAATCCTTTGACTAAGGAGTTCTGACCAAAACATCATACTGTCTGTGAAATCTTTGCTGAGAGATACGGATTCTACACCCATCTTAGGACTGCATGCTTGTGTTTTGCAGTGCCCTCTGTCTCGATCAAAGCACTTTTCATATCAAGCTGTAATCTGCAGTAGAAGCAAAGATCTTAAATAACTGTGTCTATGGTGGATGCCTGTAATTTGGAAGAGGAACAGTGTTTTAGGATATGCTAATCAAGAGTAAGAGGGATGGATGGTTGGATAGATAAATGGATGTTGTGGGAGCTCACAGGTGACAGTGTCTGGTACAGGCAAGAAAAGCTCACAAAAAGATGATACTTGATTTGTGTCTCAGAGTGATGTAGAATTTGAGATAAGAGGGTTCTTTCCAGTACAATGGCCAATAATGTTTTATAAAAACACAATGCTCTCTAGCATTAAATACTGTAACAGTTCTCTTGTAGGTCTTATCATATCCCACTCAGTCATTTTCCACACCTCAGCCATAAAATTTTAGTAGAATGAAACTGTATTTCCTAACTGTTAACACAGATTGTAAGGCTGTATGAGCTGGCTCTGCTTACCTTTGCAGACACAGTGGGCTCCCTCCCCACTTGCAACACTGTATTACCTCTGAATCTACAAATCAAGAATGTTCACCCTTTTATATTCACCTGGATAATTCCTACTGCTCCTTTGGGTTTCCTCAGCTTCTACAGGACTCTATTTTTACCTGATTTCCTGTCAGAAGACTAGGTTGAATCACCTATCAGAAACTCTCATGATACCCTACACTAAGCACAATGCCAATGCGATCATTGTATGTGAAAAACATGTCTTCCAAAGAAATTATGAACTGACTTTCATTGCTATCTGTTAGAAAGTATTCAGTATTTGTTGATGTAATGAACCAATGAAAGTGAATATATAAATGGCTGCCTTTGCTTCTGATGAAGTTTTAAGCAAAATGAGTTCAGTTCAGAACAATATCTGGAACATGGTGAAGCCATGAGCAGTGGATGGGGCACCTCCTCAGCACGCAGCTGATGTAACTGAATGCAGCATCTAAATATTTAAAGGCTTTATAAAGGGTTAGGTACGTTTATCTAATTCTGTTATTATGTATTCTTTTTCTTTCACATTAACTTCCTTTGTAATGGGCCATGAATATAGAATCAGGAACCAGATGGCAAATATTTTGGGCTTTGTTAGTATTAAGGCCTCTGTTGCAACCACTCTACTCTACCAATGCAGCAGGAAAACAGTCACAGACAACATATAATGAAGCTTTATTTACCAAAATAAGCAGTAGTCACTTTGGTGTGCTTGCCAGTTTTTTGCCAACTTTTACTGAGACAATTGCTGTTTTAACTATCTTGCAGCCATTTCCACTTTATGTAGCCAAAGAATTTTGCCTCTATTTTCAGGCAATGTATGGAAGCATTACCTAGCCTAGTAGCACAGGGTGAGTCACAAGGCCCAGGACAGTTCAACTAAAACACTCCTTTCATTAGCTATAGTTATTTATTTATGCTTTCTTTCTTCCGTGGATTCATTCTTTGGGGAGAGAGGAGTGTGTTCATGGCTGGGAGTGCAGGCATGCACATGTCACCGCCCATTTGTGTAGGCAGCAGACAACATTCAGGTGTTGGTCCTCGCCTTCCATCTCTTTTTGATATAACTTCTTTCTTGTTCACTACTATGTTTGCCAAGCTAGCTGGTCTGTGAGCTTCTGGGCAGTTCTCCAGTCTCTCCCATCTTGTCATAGGCTTGCTGTGATTACAGAAGCTCACCACAGCTTCTAGCTTTTACATGGGGTTTGGAGATCTGACACAGGTTCTCTTATTTGCAAAGCAGGAACTTGATTTACTGAGCCATCACCCGTCTCTGCTTACAAACAAACAAACAAACAAATAAATAAATAAATAAACATTAAAATAAGAAAGTAGAGGGGCAGAGTACTATGGGTGAAAATGTTTAAGAGAGTATAGGGTAGGAAGATGAAAGAAAGAATGGGCTGAGGAGAGGTTTAATCAAAACTAAAGACATATGAAAAAGCCATGTAGAGACCCAATTCTTTGTTAGCTAATTAAAAATATAATAAAACAGGGCTGGAGAGATGGCTTAGTGGTTAAGGCCTTTTCCTGCAAAGCAAGAGGATTCCAGTTCAATTCTCCAGGACCCACATAAGCTATATGCACAAGGGGGGGACATACATCTGGAGTTCGTTTGTAGTGGCTGGATGCCCTGGTGTGCCCATTCTCTCTCCCCACCCTCTCAAATAAATAAATAAATAAAATATAAATAAAATACAGTGGAATGCAGTTTGAAAAAAAAAAAACATGCTGGATTGTTGGATAATTCTATGCTTAGAAGCCATAGGTTGTTATAGGAAAATCCCAGTGTCAAGGGGTAGAATGCATCTCAGTGAATCATTGTTTGGGAATACATTGGAGGCCCACAAAGTAATATAGAACTATGGGCACTACTCTTGGTTTCCCATCCAACTAGATGGTAAGAACCTATTTCTGAAGATGCCATTTGCTTCAGTTGCAGAAAACTGGAAATTCAAGGTGTGCTTAGCTGAAAGCCTCCTCCCTGGTAGCTAGCAGGTGTAGTAGTAGAAGGTGCTATGCAGGTTATTGGAAGAGAAAAGCGGTCAACAGTCTTACCTAGCAGTGGACCTTGTGAGACAGATAACTGACTAGCCAAGCAAGACAGGCCCAGTGACATGATGTTATTGGGAGAAGCAATTTCTCTCTGATTAGACTTCAAATCTGCTCCATGGGAGGGAATTCATGCCTGATACTAAAAACCTAGGCAAAACCTTATGGTTGGGAAGGTCATGAGTCCTAGGAGGGAAACTGCTACAACTATTTGGCTAAATAGATATGTTGTGCCCATAAAATTGCCCTCTAAATATTTATGTTTTTGCCCAAAGATTAGGACTGCTCTCACCTTTGGTTAGAGAAATTTCTTTTAGTAGTGGGCAGTGCCTACTGAAGAGACTCAAAACGCATCAAAGGGCTGAGAATGACCATAGAGAGCTCAGTGATAAATGAGATGTCTATCCCACCCTTTGAAAGGCTCAGGAAACAGTAGGGAAGAATGAGTCAAAAGAATCTCATGGGGCTGGAGAGATGGCTTAGAGGTTAAGCGCTTGCCTGTGAAGCCTAAGGACCCCGGTTCGAGGCTCGGTTCCCCAGGTCCCACGTTAGCCAGATGCACAAGGGGGCGCACGCGTCTGGAGTTCGTTTGCAGAGGCTGGAAGCCCTGGCACGCCCATTCTCTCTCTCTCCCTCTATCAGTCTTTCTCTCTGTGTCTGTCGCTCTCAAATAAATAAATAAATAAAAATTAAAAAAAAAAAATCTCATGGAGAATACCTGCAGCCCCACTGAGGAGGGTTCCAGGCGGAATGGGGGCAGAGACAAGGAAACAGAGGGTACCAATATATGATGTATCCATTCAAAATATGTTGTTAATAGTAATAATAAATAATAATAACACAAATTTTAATTAAATAAATAAAATAATGCACGATCAAGAGGATGGGCAGGAGTGCTTGGAAATGCTGTCTTCTGGACATTCTGTTATGGATGATGGAGAAGGACATGACACCCTCGCTCTTCTCTGAGTACTTATTGGTAGTTACTGGTTGCCAGGGCAGCAGGAGACATTGTTTTTTCTAGTAGTGTAGCCACTGGCAAATTGTGCATGCTGTGGTAAAGTATGCTTCATCCAAAATCATGTAGCCAAACTCCATGGGATCCACACACCCAAGCCATCAGGATAGAAGAGGTACTCGTTGGGAAGAACAAGAAACTCAGTGGAAGGAGGATAAGCAGGACAAGAGAAGGTAAAGAGAATAGATTGTGATAAACATAGATTACATACAATATCAATTACATATCAATAAACAAATGACATAGCAATAAAAAGTTAAAGGCTGAGAAAACGGCTCAGCAGTTAAGAGCACTTGCTGTGCAAGCATAAGGGCCTGAGACCAGCTGAGTTTGATTCCCCAGAGTCCACATAAAAGCTAGGCATGGCCATATGCATCAGTCTCTCCCCACCTGTAGGGGGTAGATATTGTGGAATCACTAGGGCATGCTGATAAAACAAACATATGACAAAAATAAATTGCAGTAACAGCCACTCTAGGTTGAATGAGAGACTCCATCTCAAGGAAAGAGGTGGAAGAGCGGAAAGAGGAGGACAGCCAGTGTTCTCTTCTGGCTTCTGAATGCATTTATGCCCAGCGGGGACAGCAGTACTCAAGCGTGTATGCACTCCACACACCACACCACATATCACACATAGTCCATGCACACAGGGATCACAAACAGACAAACATGTTAAAAGAACCATTCAAATGATATTCATATTCACCTATGTTTTATGCACACTCTAAGGATGATTTAAGGTAGTATGAAGAAAAATGTACATAGATTTTATGAAAAAGCTATGCCATTTTGTTAAAATGCAGATTTTGCTATCTGTGTGGAATCCTGAAATAATTTTCCCATAGGTACCAAAAGAAAATTATATTATAATGTCCTTGTTATTTTCCAAAGATAAAATGAATTGCATCCACAAACACTGCTTTTATCAAGAATTCTCTGACTATCATATTCTCTCATAGACCTGGGAATTATCATAATTACTTTCTAGATTAGTTATGAGATCTCAGGGGAAACTGTAAGAGTTTAAGAGAAGATGTGCTGTGAGAGAAGAATTATATGTTTAGTTGGAGAGCAACGGAATTTCCTTTTTAAGGCATCTACTTGGGAGAATTATTGTCCAGAAAACAGACTCCTTTTTTTGCTTCAAGAATTATAGAAATTGATGCCCCTATTATCACTAAAATGATCATCATCATTCTGAATGATGAGTCCTATTCATTGTAATAAAGTACACAGAGAATTATAAATACTCAATAAACAGTCACTCACCAGTTACTATGGACAAGGAGTTGAGCACACAGATAAATGAGCCAGGCCATCTCTAACTCCATAATCGCGTCATCTAAATCAGGGAGGCAGGGATGAGACTGCTATGTGTAATGCATTAAATGTATCTCCTGGGGCACAGTTTCTCTGTCTTTGGAATTGTGATACTAGAGAGACAAGTCTAACACCAGGCCTCTCAACATGCAGTGGCACAATAGCCCCAGGCATTCCCGTTTTAAATAGTCAGAAATGGAAAGTGACTGCTCCAAAGCAGTTCTGAAATATCACTGGGCAAAGGGAAGATTTTGGATCTGGTTTGGTGTGGGAACAATCCTCCCGGGGGTTGTTTTTAAGTTCCATTCTTTGAAGTCTCCATACTTCCTGCTTCCCCTGATAACTGATCCTGCTTTGTGAGAGGAAATGCATGTTTGTTGTTGCATACAGGTATCACAATGCTTCCTGCTGGTAAAAGTTAGGGGTTTGGCAGACCCTCTTTCCACTTTCATTATATCTGTCTGTCTCTCACAGACAGACGTAACTGAGGCAGCCCCACACCCAGCACCATCTTCCCATGTGTGGTTCTCACATTAGATAAGGACTATGCATTTATTTCATACTGAAAAAGATATAGTGACTTAATGAGATGACAATCTGATTGTATTGCTTTCCTAATGTTCTTGTAAATATTACAACAATTATTCTTGAAATAAAAAACAATTTATTATTGTACCATTATGTAAGTCAGAACTGTTAGAATCAAGGTAGATAAAACTGAGATGTCAATGGGATTGCATCTCATAAGGAAGCTCTATAGTCTGTTTTCTTTCTTTTCCAGCTTCTAGAGAGGAGCTGACTCTCTTCCACCTGCAAAGCCAGTAGCATAACATCTTCCAGTCTCTCCCTTACTCAAAAATTGCTACCTGCATTTCTGTATATACTTGCAATTGCATGGGATACACTTACATTGCCCAGCATAACATTCCCATCTCAAAATCCATAGCCTGCTCATATCTGCAGAATCATTCTGGTTACATACAGTAACATTCCAGCCTTTGGCTTAGAATGGAGACATCTTTGGAGGAGGTTATTATTCTGCTCACATAACTGTCAAAGACCTTTCTGATATTCAAGCTCAACCAGTTCATTTGGTTAGTTATGAAAATGATCAGTAATATTAATGAGTTTGCTTATGAAATTTATTTGCAATCTATTTCTAGATTCATGTATCTTCTGAGAGACTCAAGGAATCATAGCTAACAAATCTTACTAGGTAACAAGTTTTTGAGTAACAACAAATTTTTGTTGTTGTGATTGTTTGAGACAGAATCTCATGTAGCCCAAGCTGGCCTCATATGTACTAGGTTGCCAATGGTGACCTTGAACTCCTGTTTCTCCTGCCTCTACCATTTACTCAGATTACAGCTGAGTGCCACTGTGCCAGGCCAAGTAACAGTATAGTCTTTAGGACTGTCTTTAAAGCATTTACAAAGTATGTATTGAATCTTTTTTGTTTGTTTTAAAATTAAAGATTTTGTGGTTTATTATCAATAAATATTTGATTTCTATACCTATTTTATATCCTATAAAGACAGAGTTGGGTGACAAGAGGTCATGAGAAAAAAAGTAATTATGCAGAAGGGTGAGGGCAAAAGCCTCAACCCCACATGCTGGAATTCTCTCCTGGGGACTGGGAATCGTGAGTGTGTGTGTGTGTGTGTGTGTGTGTGTGTGTGTGTGTGTGTGTGGTGCTAGGGATCAAACCTAGAACCTCATGCATGTAAGACAAGCACTGTTCCAAGCAATACCCTTAGCCCCCATTTGGGAAACTGTTAGCACTCACTACACCCTGTCTTTGCTCCCAGAGATGCTGGTCCCTGGCTGGAGTGACACCTAGGCCTGAGCATGTTTTAACAGTCACTGAAAGTATGGAAAAGACTGAAATCATTGCAGACATTCCCATGTAGCAAAACTAAATCATACCGTGGGTTAAGCAGCTGTTCCAAGATCAATCAGGGATGAAAACTTGGGGAGTTATGCATAGAACTAGGGGCTGGAGAGATGGCTCAGCAGGTAAGGTGCTTTCGTGGAAAGCCTAACCTGGGTTTAATTCCCCAGTAACCATGTAAAATCAGATGCATAAATTGGTGCATGAGTCTGGAGACCATTTGTAGTGGCTAGAGGCCCTGATGTGCTCATTTTCTCATCTATCTGTCTCTCTTCTCTCTGTATCTCTCTCTCTACTTACAAATAAAATAAATAAGTAAACAATTAATAGAACTTGGCTTCTCCTATCACCACTCCAGTAGCTACTAAAATAAGGCATAACAGTGACAATGATTCATGCTGATTATCCATTGTCTCTTCTCCCAAGCACTGCTAGTACACAACAGGAATCACCACAGACACATTAACATGTCTTTGGTTTGCTTTTCTACCTACTAGTTTCAAGACAGCTTTGAGAAAGTACTTAGAACACATTCAACAACCCGTTCATGTGAGCTGCTCAACCTTGAAAAGTTTCCATTTGAATTTCAAATAGGTTTAGAAGGTCTTAAGTAAACATAACTTAAAAAATTTAAAACATTCATTGTTAACCTGACTGGTAGGTAAAGACACAGTAATAGAATAATCATACACATTGTCTAAAGGCTCTGGTCACTGGCGCACTGAGAAGTGTAGGGAGAGGTCGTGAACTCCATGTTGGAAAGAGCTGGGAAGTGGTTGCGGGGAGTGGGGGGGGGTCACACAGAAATTGGTTGAAATCTCAGTCCCTGCTATGTTGCCTGGGACAAGTTACCAAAGCTCTCAGATTCCTCATCTTAAAAATTATAAAAGCTATCTTCTCATGCTAATGTGAAAATAATCTATGCAAAATACCTGATGCTATAAATGCTTAGTATCTTTCCTGCTTAGGACAAATATATTGGAACATATTTTCCTACTAGAAATGCTTGTAGTGAATACCCTGATATACTGCCCAAAATCTGCCTTCTGATAGAAGGAATTATTCTCCAAACTGCTGGGAATGTTGTCAATGGAAATCCCTTACAGGGATTGCTTTGGCCTCCTTACTCAATGCTCATGCCATCAGGATGCCCTGCCTCTGGGACTGACCAAAAGGCCCATCCTCCCACATCAGAACTAGCAGTAAAGGCTTGTTGAGGCCTCTGATAAGACTCTTTATCTCCTCAGCTCTTCCCTCTGTCCATCTTTTCCACTGATGTCAATGTTAACATATGAGCTGCCCTGTCAGGGGATCAAGAATAAGGATTCTTATCAAGGAGCCCAGTGAATCTGCCACCCCTTCTCTGCCATGCCTCTTTAAATCATATTTTACAGTCTGTGCAAAGATTCAGCCTGTCACATCTAAAATGTTAGTAATCTCACAATTAAAAAAATTTAATTGATCTAAATGGTGGATGATATTATTGATTAATATTGTTGTTCTATAACTTTATAATCTTCTACCAAAACAGAGCCATAGTAACAAAAACAGTGTGGTACTGGCACAAAAACAGACATGTAGATCAGTGGAAGAGAATAGAGGACCCAGATGTAACCCCAAGTAGCTATAGCCACCTGATATTCGATAAAAATGCCAAAAATACTCATTGGAGAAGAGACAGCCTGTTCAGCAAATGGTGTTGGGAAAACTGGATATATATCTGCAGAAGGATGAAAACAGATTCTTCTCTCTCGCCATGCACAAGAATTAAGTCCAAATGGATCAAAGACCTTAACATCAGACCTGAAACTCTGAAACTGCTAGAGGAAAAAGTAGGGGAAACCCTTCAACATATTGGTCTTGGCAAAGACTTTCTGCATTGCTCAGGCAATAAAACCACAGATTAATCACTGGGACCTCATGAAATTACAAAGATTTTGCACTGCAAAGGACACAGTGAAAAAAGCAAAGAGGCAACCTACAGAATGGCAGAATGGGAAAAAAATCTTCGCCAGCTATATATCTGATAGAGGATTAATATCTAGGATATACAAAGAAATCAAAAAGTTAAATAATAAGGAATCAAACAAGCCAATCAAAAAATGGGCTATGGAGCTAAATAGAGTTCTCAAAGGAAGAAATACGAATGGCATATAAGCATCTAAAAAAATGTTCTACGTCACTAGTCATCAGGGAAATGCAGATTAAAACTACATTGAGATTCCATCTCACTCCTGTCAGATTGGCCACCATCATGAAAACAAATGATCATAAATGTTGGCGGGGATGTGGAAAAAGAGGAACCCTTCTACACTGCTGGTGGGAATGAAATCTGGTCCAGCCATTGTGGAAATCAGTGTGGAGGTTCCTAAAACAGCTAAAGATTGATCTACCATATGACCCAGCTATAGCACTCCTAGGCATATATCCGAAGGACTCATCTCATTTCCTTAGAAGTACGTGCTCAACCATGTTTACTGCTGCTCAATTTATAATAGCTGGGAAATGGAACCAGCCTAGATGTCCCTCAACTGATGAGTGGATAATGAAGATGTGGCACATTTATACAATGGAGTTCTACTCAGCGGTAAAGAAAAATGAAGTTATGAAATTTGCAGAAAAATGGATGGACCTGGAAAGGATTATACTAAGTGAGGTAACCCAGGCCCAGAAAGCCAAGCACCACATGTTCTCTCTCATAAGTACAGATGACTGGGCTTCTGCGTGAGAATGAAAATACTTAGTAGCAGAGGCCAGTAAGTTAACAAGGAGACATAAAGGGAAGAGAAAGGAAGGGAGGAGGGTACTTAATAGGTTGATACTGTATATATGTAAGTACAATGATTGAGATGGGGAGGTAATATGATGGAGAATGGAATTTCAAAGGGGAAAGTGTGGAGGGGGGAAAGGGAGAGAATTACCATGGGATATTTTTTTATAATCATGGAAAATGCTAAAAAAAAAAAGTGAAATAAATTTAAAAAAATAAAAAATAAAAAAGAATGATATTTTGAACAATATTGGCAAAATGTTTATCAGTGATAAAAATGGGTAATTGGATTACAGATGTTTATTGTCCTAATCTCTCTACTTCTACAAATGTTTTAATTTTTCCTTAACAAAAAATAATTAATGTTAATTTAATTTTTATAGTACATTCATATACATCATAAAAGAGCATATAATGAATTTATGTAATAATTTTAAGTAAGTTTAATAATATGCATAATTTTATGGTAAACAAATAAATATTACAATATTTAAACTTTGTTTTCCAAAGCAGATAAAAGAGCCACTTGCCAAATAATTCTCAAACTTACTCTTTCAAATTGATGAGGTTTTCTCTAAAAACAAACTTGATAAGGCACATCAAAATAATTATTTTATTTTAAAGGATTTACTTTTTATACTAAATCATAGCAAAGAGCTCTTCTGTACATGATGCATCCTTGGGTTATGGAGACTATTTTGATAATGAAATAGAAAGTCACCCTATCTGGCCAGACATGGTGGTGCACACCTTTAATCCCAGCACTTAGGAGGCAGAGGTAGAAGGATCAATGTGAGCTCCAGGCCACCCTGAGACTACATAGTGAATTCCAGGTCAGCCTCAGCTAGAGTGAGACCCTGCCTTGGAAAAACAAAAAACAACCCCCCCCAAAAAAAGGAAAGAGAGAAAGAAAGAAAGGTACCCCCATCTTTAAAAGCTCAACTTTCTAAATGTCTTTTACTGAAAACAATGAGATGAGTTATTAAACTATTTATGAAATGCAGTGGTGGCCAGGGAGCAGTTTAGTGGTAGAACACTTGCCTAGAATACAACAGGCCCTAGGTTAGATCTCCAGCACTGAAAACAGCAAAACCATACAAGTATCTAAACTATACATTTCACTTTACTTCATCCTAAACCCTTAAAAAATCCTTGGGACTCAACAGCTGATAGTTCCTATGTTATTTTAATTCGGGGCAAACTGATTCTGTTTTATTTATTTATATGTAATGATTAAGAGTTAGGTAACATGCACATGTATTATCACATTGTGCCCCACGAACATATACAATTTTATGCATCAATTTTTTTAAAAAAAATATGCATACATTATGGTACAAAGTTCTGTAGAAGGGCAGGCCCAAGATGCTGGCAATTTACAGTTTAGGAGTCCCTCATCAAGTTGGAAACTTAAATTTCTCTTGAAGCTTCTCCCTAGATTTATAGTTTTGGATGAGCCTTAACATGATATCTGGGTTTGAGTTTGTTATACACTCTATCCACTGTTGAATTTTTCCATAATAAAAGTTCAGAAATACAGTAAAAAAGACTTAGGAAGAATCCCAGTAAGAGAGTAAAGTTGCATCTGACTATGGTGCTCAGACTGGTGTACATTATTATCTTTGTCCAACTCTTACACAGATATTTTCAGTGTGCTATAATGAGGAAGCCCAAATATACTATGCAAATATATTTCCCATATTCATATGCTTCTATGTTTGATTTTCTTTCTTAATTTTGACATCTCATCCACTTGAAGTAATTTCATCAAGCACTTTGGTGAATGTTGTGATGCAGAAAAATGATTTTTCCCAAACAGATTTGATTATTTTAATAATCACAGAGCAGCACTACAGGATTTTCATAGCCAGGCCATTATGGTGCACAGGCATTCTTCACATAATTAAGGTTTGAAGATTCTGCAACAAGAGGAAGGGATCAGAGCATTCAAAGGAGGAAGACATAGTACCGACTTAGGAGATACATAGGCTGTTAACAAGCTCTCTTCTGCACTACCTCTGAATCAACAAACAGGACGACACAACCCAGAAAGATATATGCACATTTAACCCATCTCTATGGAAAACATGACAGGTTTAAAGTAGAACTTGATGTACAATAAAGTGGTATGAAAAGGGAGGACAACCAGGCATACTACATTTAGCACTAATTACCTCCATGACCTTAAAAACCCTAACCTTCTGGCTGTCAATTTTTATATTTATATAAAGAAAGCTTCCTACAATTATTATATGCCAAGGCTTATGGATTAAGTATTACATTTTCAATATTAATAAGTAATCATAAAAATTTTATACAATTGGGTTAACTCAATCTTGAATAGAAATAAGTAAATGAATTGAAAGGGAATCTTCGAAGGTTGAAAATAATTGTTGCTTATTAGGTAAGAGTTTAAGTTTTCAAATATATGTGTCCTGTTCCCCATACCATATTTGTTCTGAAACTTTATGAACTAACATGAAATTGACCTTATGCTAGGGAGTCTAGTAGGGGCTCTGGAAACCTGGTTCTAAAGAAACTTGATAATCCAAAGTAAGTCATGCCATTTTATATATCAAATCCAAAAAGTCCAATGAATAATTATGTTAAAATTAAGCAGCTATAGCCTAAAATTCCTATAAATTTCAGTTTAACCCACACTATATAAAACTTTATGTGTCGTTTTCCACTTATGGGCTTATGCAATAAGGAAACTACTTTAGGGTAATGACACAAAAATAAAATTATGAACTATTATATAATTTTGAGGTAATATTAATTATTAAAATTCAGATAATACTAAAATTCAAAATAATACTAAAATACAAAATAAATTTAGCAGAAGTAATTATACAACAAGATTCTCATATCTATGATGATAATAACAATTATAGATCTGAGTCACTAATTGATACAAATTATTCTATTGCAATAATATCAAATATGTAAGTCATAACATAATTTAGACAACATTATTCCCAGCCACTGTTACCTATGTTTTATGGGAACAGATACTGATCACATGAGACTTTTGAAAGCAATAATAGGTTTTCTGAGCTGGGTGGAGAGGATATGGTGCTATTCTAAATAAGGTTACTTAAGAAAATTCTCAAATTTGTGGAGTTTCATAACATCAAGTTAGATACTAAAATATAGGCAGTCCACTCACTTTTAGCATCTATTGATTTCCTAATGTAAGGTCTTTTTTCCAAAACTTATTCATTCCATGAATTATATTGATTTCCTGATATTTAGCTACTATTTTGTTCCTCGGTTAAGTTCTGCTAGGCTATTGCTAGTATCTTTTAATTAGATGCAATTTTTTATAATTGCATAAAATTTTATGATTACTTCTTAATATAGATACTTATAATAGTATCTAGGCATGCAATATCATGCAAGACAGTTCATTTTCTCTTTAATTTTTATACTACATTAATTGGGTTTAGGGATCAACTTGCATCATAAAATGCATAACTTTACCTCTTCCTTTGGCCAAAAGTAACTTAAATTTTATAGCCAAATAAATTACTATAGTAATGCTTACACTGAAAATCATTTTTCTCCCTCTTTTTAGTGTCAATACCAGAAAAGTCTCATCCCTAGCTAAATCTCACTCAGCCTGTTCAAAGCAGTTTGGAATAAAATGGTGTTTCAGATCTTTTTCCTCCTCAGCCTACCCTTTCTCATATCACTCTTAGTCAGTAGCCATGTTTACTATTTCACTGAGAAAATAAACAAAAAAGAAAGAAAGCTTGAGTCTCTCAAATCTGAAAATGTTGCATCTAGACACATTGATTCTAATTTCACTCCTTGACCACAATGAGTAATTCCCCTCATGAAGTCGCCAGCTCTTTCCAATTATCTGAATATCAAATGTTGTCTTCCAGGATTTTCTTCTGGAAAATATTTTTATTTTATTTTATTTATTAGAGAGAGAGAGAGAGAGAGAGAGAGAGGAGAATGGGCATTCCAGGGCCTCCAGCCACTGCAAATGAACTCCAGATGAATGTGTTACCTTGTGCATTTGGCTCATGTGAGTCATGGGGAGTTGAATCTGGGTTCTTTGACTTTGCAGGCAAGCACCTTAACTGTGAAGCCATCCCTCCATCCCCCAAAAATATTTTTTGAAGTCTCTTTACCTTTATCACATTTTATTTCTTATTTTTAGAAGATACAGTGTTATTCAGTGCACCTTCAAGACATTATTCAATTTCTCCAAATGCTGGAAGGGTTGCCTGCAGAAAGCCCTAGACAGAATTATTAGCTGTCCCAGATGGCAGTATTTCCTTCTATCCAGTCTTTGTCCCTGTACTCCCTGATAATGTTGTTCCTGAGAGAACTCCTCCAGTTAGTCACATCCCTACAAATGTCAATGTCACAGTATGTTTTCTGAGAAGATTAAACTGTGATAGATGTTGCTAAAGAATTGAATGATATTATCAATAATAAAACCTCTTATTAAAGAGGCTAAATTTGCCTTAGATTAAAAGTTGCTGTAGACCCACCTTAGCAAAGCTTAAAAGCCAATGATACCAAAATTATACAGTCATTAATAAAAGCAACTCACAACTCTAGACACAAAAGTTGAATAAATCTTTATAAGTAAAACACAGCAAAAAAAAAAAAAATCAAAGGAATGCTTTCTCTGGGAATGTAAGGTTGGGTCAACATTTCCATAAATTAAATATTTTTGGGGGGTGGGGGTTGAGTTAGGATCTTACTCTAGCCCAGGCTGACCTGTAATTCACTATGCAGTCACAGGGTGGCCTTGAGCTAACAGCAGACCTCCTACTCTGCCTCCCAAGTGCTGGGACTAAAGGTGTGAGCCACCACACCCAGGTAATTAATTATTTATAACAAAATAAAAAATTATAAGGGGTAACTGTTTGGGGGCAGGAGAAGAAGCCAGCAAGAGGAAGAGAGGAACATGGGGCAATTGGGATGTGTACATGAGAATAAAACACAATAAAATATATATGTAATGTCACACTGAAACCACTATTTTCGATGCTAACTAAAAATATGAATTAAAAATAAAGAAGCTTGGATGATGGCACACCGAATAAAGAACAAATCAGGGTAGCACACACCTTTAATCACAGCACTTGGGAAGCTGAGGTGGGAGGATCGTGGTGAGTTCAAGGCCACCTTGAGACTACAGAATGAATTCCGGGTCAGCCTGAGCTACAGCGAAACCCTACCTCAAAAAAATAAATAAATAGGGTTGGAGAGATGTCTTAGCAGTTAAGCGCTTGCCTGTGAAGCCTAAGGACCCTGGTTCGAGGCTCAATTCCCCAAGACCCATGTTAGCCAGATGCACAAGGGGGCTCATGAGTACGGAGTTCGCTTGCAGTGGCTGGAGACCCTGGCGGGCCCATTCTCTTTCTCTCTCTCTCCTCTCTCTTTCTCCTCTCTCTCTCTCTCTCTCTCTCTCTTTCTCTCTCCCTTTATCTGCCTCTTTCTCCTTCTGTCGCTCTCAAATAAAATAAAAATAAAGTTAAAAAAATAAATAGATTAATTAATTAAATAAAAGAGGCTGGGCATGGTGATTCACACCTTAAAAAAAATAGTACCATGTTAAGTGAAATATACTAAACATGGAAAAGCAAGTCTAACTTTTGTTTTCTCATATGTAGGATCTAAAAACAAGCAAACAAAATCATCCTAAAGTAGAATCTTAAAGTAGAAGAGTAATTGATAGGGAATGGAACAAGGACTAAACAAAGGCACAGAAAGAGAAAGGCAAAAGAAAGTATTTTCTGAGGAGAAGAAACTTACATGAAGCTTGAAGATGTATGTATGGAAATGGTACCAAGAAACCCCTTAATCTGTAGAACTAATACATGTTAATAAAAAGAATGTTCAAAAGGAGTTGGAGAAATTTTATCTGAATGCATATTAATGGAAAATAAGCATAAATAAGCATATTAATATCAATGATCACTTGGGAGATGCAAACGACATACCACAACACATCCTTTAGAATGGTCTAAAATAAGATAGGCAAAATTAAATTCTGGAAAGGATACATAAAACTAGAAATCTTATACAACCCTATTGCAACTGTAAAATGGTATAGTCATTCAGAAAACAATTTGGTAGTTTTTGATAACATCAGATGTACATTTGCCCTATGACTAAGCAATCATATATGTAGACATTACCCCCAAAGAACTGCAAACATTTGTTCATAAGAAAACTTGTACTGAAGTTAAATGCTCAAATTTACTTTGTTCATACTAGCCAAAATATAATCCAAATATCAATTGATCAAAAAACAACAACAAATGTTTTATCTATAAAAGGTAATGCTTGCTATTTGTTAATTAAAAAAATCAAATAATATGTAGCCGGATCTCAAAAGGATTATGCTTAGTGAATGGACAAAAAACACAAAAGAATGTATACTATGTGATTCTGGTAATACACAAATGTGGACAATGCTATACCACTGTGAGAAAGACGAACCAGGACAGGGGGAAGAAAGGAATGTAGTTGCGCCCATTCCTGAGGGAGCTTTCTTTTGGCTCAGATACGCATATTCTGTATCTTGAGAAATCCATTTGTCAAATGTCATCTGTATTTGTGTAACTACAATTGAATTTCATCACACACAAATAACATGTCAATAAAATGAAAAGAACGGAAAAGGTCAGTCAGCAAAATAAATACTTGGTATTTATTTTTAGAAAAAGTAACAATGGCCAGACTTCATAAAATATTTCATATTGTATTCCCCTAAAATATTTGACCCTGATACTGTATGAAATATATTATTTGAATTGTGTAAAGCTTTGCAGAAAGGCTTCTAAATCTAGATATATGAAAGGCTTGTTGTTAAACTATCAAGGCTACACTAGGGTCCAGTGTTCCAAAATGTACCGTACAGTAGGGGAGACACAACTCATACAAGCCTCCCGCAGAAGATGATGTGATCAATTTGCTATTATATACTCTAGAACCCAGAACTCACCAAATCAGTCACTGTATCCAAAGTGACTGAATTTTGTTTTGGTTGGCCGGGTTTTGTCAATATAAGAAATAACGCAACTGAATCTCTTGCTATCTGAGCTCAGTAATTAAACAAAAGAATTTTTTTTTAAGTAGCCTTAAACTTATTATTGGTAAGGAGAAATTTCTGTAATGGACTGGCAATATTTAAGCCTCCCATTGTGGTAGGTATTGTGTACAACATAATGGCTATCAGTTCATGAAGGGTACTGTTTTTAAAAATAGTCTGCTTAGTTTCTTCATATTCTGTGAAGGAACACTATTATGTAATACATTTTCTTCTCTTGAATTATTACATTAATAAGTGATGTGATGTTTTTAGACCAAATGACTGAGAAATGAAATAATATATAAATAATATATCAGCAAAGGTGAATTGGTTTTTTTTATTTTCAATTTATGAAAGTAATTTCATCATGCTATTGTGAAAGTTATTTCTATTGTCAACAAGATTGGATCAGGAAATTAAGAAGAAGTAGTTAGGGCATTTCCAAGAAGGATTCACTGAGGTGGGGGTGGGGGGAGAAACTCTTATAAGAACACAGCCTGCATACATAGAAGTCCCATGCAACACCAGTGCCTTTTGGCCGGGCTGCCCTTGCTACATGCTGGTGAGTACTTCTGTTCTGTTCCTGTTAGCTTATGCTCAGTTGGTCTAGAAACCCTGCTTCCAGAGGAGGGTGGTGCTGCTGCTGGGTTGGAGGGCACAACACACATTCCACTGAACTGGAAGATAAAACCACTGGCCACTTTGGGCTCCTGATGTCCTTAAGTCAACAAGCTACAAAAGAGTGACAGTACTAGCAGGAGGGACTCATGCAGACTCTCAGGATGAAGTTGGACCATTTCCACCATTTTAAAAAAATGCAGGCGAGCCGGGCGTGGTGGCGCACGCCTTTAATCCCAGCACTCGGGAGGCAGAGGTAGGAAGATTGCCGTGAGTTCGAGGCCACCCTGAGAATACAGAGTGAATTCCAGGTCAGCCTGGGCTAGAGTGAGACCCTACCTCGAAAAAAAAAAAATGCAGTGTTTTTTCTTACTTGAGTAGAATCATATTCTGGGTATGGATTTGCCTTTTCTACCTGTAATGCTTCTGCCAGAACTACCACCCATGGACATCCATAACGCCTTGTCCACAATCGCGGTACTCCACACAGCATGTCTTCTGACCAAGGCAATCGATTCAGAGCAGAAGTGCAGCAGAGGGCTCATGCTCATGGAATTCAGAGATCTTGCCATGTTCCCCACCATCCTGAGCAGCTGGCTTAAAAGAATGATGTATGTATGTATGCATGCGTGTGTGTGTGTAGAGTATGTGTACAGTGTGATATGTATGGTATGTGGTATTTGTACATGTGTGTAGATATGAACACTCCATGTTTGCAGATGCACAGGCCAGAGAAGAACTTGGTATTCTTTGATGGTCCACACATTTCTTTCCTTGAGATGGGGTCTCTCGTTCACCTCTGAGATGCTGTCTATCAATGAGCCCTAGCAATTCTTTGGTCTCTGCTCCCCCATGGACTATGGTTACAGATGTGTGTGGCCACAACCACCTTTTTCTGTGGATTTATGGAGTTGAACTTGGTGTTCTAAGCCCAAGAGGCATTCATATTTAAACATCAAGTACTCTTAACCACTGAGCTATCTTCCCAGCCCTGGAATGACCTTTTAGACACAGTTACAGCACCAGATAGGTAGCAGCAGCCCAGAGGGCTGGTAAATGGTTCTCTAGAAGACTGCATATCCTCTCATTCTGCAGACAATATATGGTGCTGTTTCTCCTACAGCTACAATTCATAGATCCAAGAGTCAGAGGGTAGAAATAAGATCAGTACCACTCATCACCCCTGGTTAACACACTAGTCACATTTGTTGTTGTTGTTGTTCTCACAACCTTGGTCTCTGCTGGCCTAGAAGTCTTGGTTTCAAAGAGTAATGATGTTTCAGCTAGGAGGGATAACAAACTTTCCACTGAACTGGAAGCTAAGACTTCCTCCTGGCCACTTTGGGTTCCTGATGCCTTTGAGTCAACATGGTAAAAAAGGAGATACAGTGTTAGCAGGGTGATTGATCAAGACTACTAGGAAAAAATTGGACTTCTCCTCCAAAACAAAGGTAAAGTAGGGCATAGAGTGCAGGAGGTCCTCTTGGTGTTACCATACCCTCTGATTGAGGTCAGTGGGAAACTACCACAACCCAATCAAGGCAGGTGATAAATGGCCTAGACTCTTCATGACTGAAGACGTGGAGCCAGATAAAGAACCAAGACTTTGGGCTAGAGGGATGGCTTAGCAGTTAAGGCATTTGTCTGTGAAGCCACAGGACCCAGGTTCAATTCCCCAGGACCCCTGTAAGCCACATGTACAAGGGGGCATATGTGTCTGGAATTAGTATAAAGTGACTGAAGACCTTGGTGGGCCCATTCTCTCTCTCTCTCTTTCTCTTTCTCTCTCTCTCTCTCTCTCTCTCTCTTGCTTTCAAATTAATAAAACAAAATAAAAACTCCAAAAAACCCCAAAGATTTGTTGAGGTGCTTGCTGAGGGTGGAGAAACTACACAGAACAAGTAGTAGGAGAATGTAGTTATGAATACCAGTAAGTCCGCATGAAAAGTTACAGAAATAAAAATTGTAGGTGTCACAAGTGTTTCTGTCAAATTCTTGAGCTTTCCTCTCTCTCCCTCAATATGTAATAATATTTAAGTTATGGGATATTAAATTTTAAACATTCCTCAAATGATTTTTGTCATGCATTTGGTGGAAAAGCATAGTATGTTTGATCGTATAGTAGTTGCCTGTGGAAAAACTATATGTTAGGTTGTGATCTGTTATTTTCTTCATTTGGAAATTAAGTATGACATAAGGATATGTGATTGGGTGTCAATATGACAAGGGTTGGACTTGTGACATTTCTACTGTCAACCTGATTAGATCAAGTAAGAGACATGCTCTTTGGCAGACAGGTAAGTGTTTTTAGGCAGGCTTAGCTGAGGAGAGAAGACCATCTCTTGGAGTGGACAGCCCATCTGGCAGTAGCCTGTATACAAACAAGTTCAAGTAAAAAGCAGTGCCTTTCATGTTGGGTCATGATATGCAGAGACATTTATCTTACCCATAACTGTGGGCTAACTCCACAATGCATGACCCACATACCTCAACAAGGAGGGGCCATTGGGGAGGGCGTAGGTCACAGATGATAATGGTACCAAACTGACTGTATTTGCTGAATATAAAACTAATTAATTTAAAAAAATTTTAAATTAAAATTAAACAAAAGCAGTGCCTTTTTGTCTGGCTATCCTTCCTACCAGTGATGAGTTAACCTCTTCTATTGATGCCATGGTTCCCAGACACCAGACCACAGCTTCTTCATCTTTCCAAAGTGGACTGAAGATCAGAGGCACTCCTTGAATCCTCTAGGCCTTCAGCATCAGATTGGGACTGCTGAGGGATCCAGCCTCGGGGACTAACAAGTTACTGGGTTCTCAGATTCTCCAGCCTGCAGCTGGCCATTGTTGCCCAGCCCACACTGTGCAAGTCAATCCAAAATAGTACTTTTATGATATTTATTTATAAGTTTTGTTGAATCCTAATACAGATATGAACCAAGTAATAAAACTCCCATATTCTATAATACTATATTCCATGTAATAGGTCATCTCAAAGACTTCAATTTTAGTTGAGGAAAGAAAACACATGGGAAGATATTTAAAGGTTATAGCCAAACTCCAGTCCTGCTCTTGGCTTCTTCCTCTGCAATGTGACCAGCTAACTCAGGTTGTCATCACGGCCATGAGTCACCCCTGCCATCATGTACTCCCCACCATGATTGACAGAAACTGTGAGCCAGAATAAATCTTTCCTCACTTTAGTTCCTTCTGTCAGGTATGATTTTCACAGTGTTGGGAAAAGTAACTAGTATAGAAACTTGGCACTGAGAAGTGGGGTCATGGCTGAGATAAACTTGATCACATGAATCACAGGTCTTCAGAACCAATTTGCAGGAGGAATGTGGAGGAGTTTTGAGCTGAAGCCTAGAAAATCCATGGGATCCTGTAAGTAGTTATAAACAGGCCATTCTTGTGGGAGTGTGGGAGACCAGCTCACCTACAGCAACTCAGAGAGTCAAGAGTGTATCCATGAGGTTTTGTATGGGATGAAAGATTCAGAATTGAACCAGAGGTGGGTCATTTGTGCAATATTCTGTCAAAGAGTCTAGCTATATTCTGCCTCTATCCTTATACTTTCAGTAAGGCTGAATTCAAAGGGAAAGGACTAATTCATTTGGTGAATGAAATTTTAAGATAGTATATCTCCAGGATGTAGTATGGTTACTGCTCACCACTTTTAACCAGATTTATAGAGAGAATGGTGAGGGAAAAAATGGAGTGGAACGATGTGAAATATACATTTTAGGAGCATAAGCATGTTTAAACTCATGGACAAGATAACCACTGACAAAACAGATGTGCTTGTTAAAGATATTAGCACAATTACAAAGAAACCTTGTGTTTCTTACAAGGACAATAAACAAAGGTTCCTAAAAGGAAAGACCCCATTAGTTAAAGGCTCCAGGGTATAAAACTGAATAGACAGCACCTGCAGAATGCTCTGTTTGAACAGAGCTGCCAAGGGTTGTACTCTCCCCTGTCACGTGCATAGACACTCAGAGTTCACTGCTGCTGTGACCTGTGTTGTAATGGTTTTGTAGGCACAAAGAAGCCAACAGTTAAGAGGTCACCAAGGCTTGCACCAAGTCTTCAGAGAAGAGTCAACACCAGTCAGCGTACAATAGGGTCATGTTCCCAGAATAGAGGTGTGCATGAAGCTGTGATGACTAAGTTCATGTAAGGAATAAAGGGTGTCTGCCAAAGAAAGCTGTCATCCCTTAGCAGGGCTAGCCCAAGAGAAAGACTACATTGCTACAAGTAGCATGACCACAGCAGTGGGGCTGAACAAACCACCTGAGGTTCACATGATGTCACCAAAAGCCTTAGATGATGGACGTGACACGACAGCGTCCATGCTGTGCCCTGCCTGTTTCCATTCTTGCTTTGGTCCAATGTTCCCTTGCCAAGACAAATCTTTCTTCTGCTAAGTTGTTGGGGTCAGAGATTAATTCACATGGAAGAAGAAGATAACCAATGCAATAAATTGAGACCTACATTACTACTGTCATTTCTTTGGGGCAATATTGACATACATTTGTTTCCTTAAGTAAGAATGCTATATTAGTAACTTTTATCATTGCTCTGATGAAATATCGGACAAAAGCAACTTAAGGCTGTTTGAGGTTATAGTCCATCATGCTGGTGAAAACATGTTGGCAAGAGCATGAAGCCAGGAGTCACATCCAGTTCAGAGTCAGGAAACAGACAGCAATACAATGCTGATGCTCAGACAGCGCACTACTTTCATTCAGTCTGGGACCCGAGCCTACCTACTGGGAAGTTCACAGTTAAGGTAGGTCTTTCTACCTTAATTAATCTAACCTAAAAATTCCCTTACAGGAATACCCAAAAATTTGTCAGCAAGGTGATTCTAGATATAATAAAGTTGAAAATCAAGACTGACTATAACATACAACTTTTAAAAATGTGCCTGTCAATTAATGAGTTGATCATTTCTCTACTCTTGGTTAAAATCACATATCAGTTGTAGGTAAGCGCTTGAGACCTCTTTATCTAAAAAGGTATATATGTTTTTAAAGAATCTACGGCACTTTCCTTTTAACCAATGTTCAATTTGAAAAATGTTCACCTACAAAAATAACAATATAAAAAGGCAGGCAGAGAAGAAGATAAATGAAAGAATTGAGGGGAAAAAATAGAGATATAATGATTTAACCAAGAAAGAGAACACCATCTCATTTAGAAAATCCTGGCCAAAGTATATGAAAAGTAAGTATGATAGTTAAGTTGTGCGTCAACTTGATCTGTTTAGGAATCCACAGACATTCCTCACAAGTGGGTCTCTGAGGTTGCTTCCAGGAAGGATTAATTGAAGGAGGAAGTCCTTTTCCCAGGGTGAGTTCTTTCCCCAGAGTGGGCCCCATCCCCTCTTGGAGTGGGGGAGGGGGGTCTTTATCTAAGGAAGCTCTAGGAAGGAAAGTATCCTCTCCTCCCCACTGGCTGTGAGTGCTTCTTGCTACCTTCCAGTGTGGTCTGAAGAGCAGCATGTCTCCAGGAAGCCTCCAGGCCTTCAGTGCCTGATTGGGACTGTCGAGGCATCCAGCCTGGTGGACTGAGCAGCTACCAGGTTCCTTGACTCTCAGGCCTACAAATTGCTATTGTTGGGCTGCTGGCTGCCTAAGCTAATCCAATAAATTCCCTTTAATACAATTCACTCCATTGGTTCTGTTTCTCTAGTCAGAACCCTGACTAATACAGTAAATAAACAAAACAATGCTGTAGTAATACAGTGATATATTCTACAGCTTGGATTACTTTCATATGAAACATTAGCATATTAAAATGTATTTTGTATATTCTTTACTCTTAAGAGGATTAAAATTTTACCCTAAGTAATCACTATTGTTTATAATTATAAAGAGTAGACCTAATGACAAGTACATAGAAAGGGGATAATGTGAGTTGCAGAAGAGATAAAGAGGTTATTGTGATCATATCAGATTCTTTTTATCTGCACACATATGTATATGGGGGAGGGTGGTGTGTGCCATGGAATGCATGTGGAGGTCAGAAGAAAATCTCAAGGTGTCTGTGCTCTGCCTGTCTCTTCTCTGAGATTCTGAAAGTCCCTTGCTGCTTCAAAGAAATGGCAGATAGCTGGCCCAGGAGTGTCTGATTCTCCTGGCTGTGATGTCCTTTGTTGTAGATGCATTTGGATTATAGATGCATATGCCACTGTGTTTCTAGCCCTACATATACACTGTGAAACCAAACTTGGGTCAGAGGGCTTTGAAAGCAAGTACTTAGCCCTCAGACACTGAGCTATGTCTGTAGCCCCTCAGTATCAGATCTTAATACATCTTTTCTTATGAGAAGAAAAGTTGCAGGAACAAAGATAGAGGATACTTCAAATATATTTTTAAATCACATGAACCCAAAGATAGTAGAAGAGTATAAATTGAACTCACAGCTCATAATATGAGAAATTGAATGGTATATCATACATTTAAAAAGATCTTTACTAAGAATATTATCTATAGAAAGCAAACTAAATGTACAGCAGCTACATTCAGCCTGAGAATTAGAAAGCCTAAACTTCATTATAGTTACGAAATGATTACAAATGGATTGAATTTATGATTCTCATTACTACTAAGATGTATGTCAACTCTAACCTCTTTATATGGCTCTCGATGTTAATTATGTTTTGCTAGCGACTGAAACTGTTATGTTTGACAATTACTGAGGTGACTTAAATTTGCTGGTGATCTCAATAAAAAGAAAAAGATTCCTAAATTAGAAGAGTAGCACTGAAAATAGCAGATCACAAAAAAAAATTAAAAAATAAAATTGCAGGTCACAGAAAACACAAAGTATTTTAGCTGTAGTGTCATAAGATAATTCAGGGAGGAAATATGAGAATTACCTATTTGGACTTTTGGTGCATCCAAACCAAGATAATTATACATAAGGACCTTCTGACAGGATCTTTGTCTCTAGTGAGACAACGAGGCAGACAATAGTAAAGTGTATGGATCAGAGCTATGGGGAACATCAACTACTAGGAAGTGACAATATAACAAGGAGTTATTCAGTAAAACAGAAAGAATGGGGTGGGGGGAGAAAGGGTATCATAGAAGTCAAAGGATTAGAGAGTGATTTTAACTGATTAGTGTATAAAGTCTGATATTATAATACATTATATATCCTTTCTACTGTGGATAGGCCTTTAAAATATTAAAGGTGGATACAAGGAAACAATGCAAAGTTAATTCATGAGAACCCACATCTTAAAGGCTTGAGTTTTGGATGTAGGAGGAGAACAGCGAAGTGCTACGATTAAGTCTTTAAGATAAATTACACTGCACATAAAATGCTCTGAGCTAAACACTCCTAGAATTAATAAGCTGCATGGCTATTCCACATTACTTCAAATGATTTATACCAAAGATTCATCTATGTTCACAGAGGGACAAACAATCCATTTTCTCTCTTCTTTATACAGGATTTCTGAACTCTGAGAGGAAGCCTATGATGATTAATAGAGGGCTGTTAGGAATTTATGCTTAGAGAAAAAAAAAATGTTTACAGGCAAAGATGCTACTTCCAGCCAACTATCAGTAAGAATTACCGGTTGAGGATTTTGTCCAGGAGAATTACAAGTTATATTGGATTTTCCTAGTGAAGCATATCCCACTCTAATTAAGTGGTTAGCTGGAGGAAAGAACAGAGTATATGACCTGCTTCCATCTTCTCTCCACTCTCAGCAATGCTTGAGTTAGTGCCATGATATACTCTTAAATACTACAGCTAATAAGAACTGAACAGGGATAGTCTGGAGGAAATATTAAACCAATATATTTTTTATTTGTTCTAAGTTATGAAGCCCTGCATTTCCCTGCCCATTTTGTCAAATAGCATAGCAAATAAAATTAGGGGACTCTGAACAATGAGGCGTGTTCCTTGTTCTCCCTAGCACAGCTCAGAAACATTAAAACTTTACTTCAAGAAGCACTATGTCCAAAATGGCACTATTTAGATAGCTGGTAGGAGATGGTTTAGAGGGATCTGAGTAGAAAAAAAAACCCAAAACATGGAATAGCACAGACAGAGGAATGGGATAGAAAAGCAGGAGACATTTATATCTCCAAGACCTGTGGAGGGTGGGCAAAGAACAAATAACTAGAAAACAGTGCTGGAGGATACACAGTGACTCATTTGACTCAAGAAAGGACTGATGTCAGAGAGAGGATGCTACAAGAGTTTCTGTTGCAGTTACCCTCTCAAAAGCAGCTTGGGGAAGGAAAGGTTTATTTTAACTCACAGACTCCAGCAGGAACTCCATGATGGCAGGGGAAAATGTGTCATGAGCAGAGGCTGGACATCACCTCCTGGCCAACATCAGGTGGATAATAGCAGCAAAATGGTGTTCCAAAAATTGGCAAGGTGAAGCTGCCTAAAACACCCATAAGCCTGTCCCCAACAACACATCTACTACAGGAGACTCCAATTTCTAGATTGCCACCAGCTGGGGACCTACCCTTCAGAACACATGAGTTTATGGGGTCACCTAGTTCAAACCACCATAGTTTCCAATCTATCTATTCAAATCATTGCAAAGCTTCCACTCTCATTTACCTCACTTCAGCCCTCCAGACTCCACCACACAACAAGTGCATGTTTTATCCCTTTAGTTGTTGGTACCGCTGGATACCTTGCTACTGTTAAATTTTAGTGATATTACTTAAAGGTACCTATTGTAAAGTGTAACTTATCCTTTTGGAAAACAACTGGCAATCTATATGATAATGCACAAAAAAAAAAAAATCTTTGCCAAGTAGAATAAGTGGAATCAAGGATAAAGTTTTAAGCAGATATTCATCAGAATATGATTCATAAAAAGAAAACCTAAATAAATATGTATTGAGTTAGAGAACTCAGAAAGAGTGAAAATGGGACAAGAGATGGCTCAGGAGATAAAGGAACTTGCTTGCAAAGCATGTCAACCAAGGTTTGTTTCCTGAATACCCACTTAAAGCCAGAAGCACAAAGTGTTCGTCTGAAGTGAAAGGGGGCCCTGGTGCACCCATTCTCTCTCTCTTTCTCATAAATAAACAATTAACTATTTTTGAAAAGTGAACATGGGGCCTGGGAGATGTCTCGATCAGTTAAGTGTCTCCTGTGAAAGCACGGGGACCTGAGTTTGGATCCCTGGAGCCCTAATAGAAATTCTAGGGGCATGGTGGATCTGAAATCCTAGCACTAAGGAGGCAGAGACAGAAAGTCATTCCTGGGGTTTGCTGGCCAGTGACTAGCCAAATTAGTGAGTGCTGGCTTCAATGACAGACCTTGTTTCAGAAAACAGGGTAGGGAGTGATTAGGACACAGGTATTGATCTCTGGCCTCCACATGCATATGATCACACAAACACACAAAAAGTGAAAAATAATCTCAGTAAGGTGTGTTCAATAATCATAGTATATTTGAGTAATAGAATATTGTGCAATCTTTAAAACATTTACTCCCCCAAAAATATGTACAGAAATATAAATAATTTATTTTACAAATTTCCTTCTGTGAAATTGTAAATATATATATACATATATATATATATATATATATATATATATATATATATATATATATATATATATATATATATGCAGAGCAATAATGTTAAGCAATCTATATGTGGCCAATAATAGTAACTGAACCCTTAGAACCCATCCATTTGGTCATGTTATAATATGGTAGCTATTGTTTCAATAACTTTACACAGAGAGTTTTGGATAAATCATTGAAAATTGTGAAATTTTCTTCCAGATAACTTTGTTAAAGAATCTCATATCAAATACAAAATACTTTGTAGTTAAATTGTGATAAATTAATGTTATTTATTATCCTAAAATCAAAGAGACAGATGTTTTGATTTCTTTCCAGGATAAAGGGAAGAGGAAATACATTCTCATGATCAAGGTAACCATGACTACAGTTTTCAGACTCATTAAAATGTTATTTTCATACATTCTATGTTGATTAAAATTATAATCTATTCTTATAAGTAAAACCTGTTTCTAGTGAGTCTTTCTTTTATACTGTAACTAAAATTTTATAATTAAAATTTCTTTAATTGTTCATCAATCTAATAACCAATCTTCTAGGACTATTTTTTTTCAGAACATACCACAGCTCTCAAAGGACCAGAAATAACCTCCAACTCCCAAACATCTCAGATCTCTACTTTGGTGACTACTAAGATTAGAAATCCATTGTTTTCTCCAGGCTGAGGTGGGATAGTGCTTTGGCTCACCACTCTGGGTGTAAAGGGAAGCACACATGGGAAGGGGTGCTCAAGAAGAAAGGAGGACAGTGTACAAGGGTACTGTTAGGAGGGCCCAGCCCTAATCAAGGTACATATACAGGATGCAGGCACTCACCGAGCAGCAGACAAGACAATGCAACAACCTCTCCCAGATACTATTGGTGCAATCCGAAACTCTAAATTTTATGTAGACAACATTTTAGCTTTTATCAAGCCTTTTCATTAGCAAAGAAAATACTGTGAAATGCTAAATTGACTCAAATGACTCAAATTAAGTAAAAATGGGTTAATATTTTCCAAGAACCTCACGTCGTTATTTATGTGTTTTAGGTTGACACTCCATTCAGACCAAGATAATGGTGATTTTATTTAGCAAACAAAACTTTCCTGGTCTGGATGATACAATTAGAACTTGGTGATTAAAGTACATGAAATGCTCTGTAACAGCTAGACATAAATGAATATAAACTGTCCCCCAAAATGGAAGCCCTGTTTATTTCTAAGGTATGACAGAAGGATGTGCATGGTACTGTACAGTGTCCAGAAGAAGGAAAATGATCGTGACATCTGGAGGGCATTTCATTACCCTATCAGCCCCACAACAGAGGTACCTGATCTAATTATATGAACAGAGGTTGGCAATGAAATAAAGAAATAGTGGAAAGAATTTTATTTTCATTTTTATCCTTTGCCATTGGATATTATCCTCTCTAGCTGGAGGCTATTTTCTTGAATATGGACTATCAAAAGATTGTTTTGATAATGAAGTGGTATGGGGTAAGAGGAAAAGACAAGATGATGATAAAGAGAAAACAGCATGGGAGGTATGCTGGGAAGAAGATTCAGTGAGTAAAATGCTTTCTGTGCAAACCTGAGTCCAGATTCCCAGCACCCATGTAAACAGCAAGGCATGATGACTTAGGCAATTCCCTAGGGTTTTCTGGATAGATAGTGAGCTCCAGGTCCAGTAAGAGATCCTGTCTCAAAAATAAGCCAGGTGTAGTAGCACACGCCTTTAATCCCAGTACTCAGGAGGCAGAGGTAGGAGGACTACGGTGAGTTTGAGGCCAACCTGAGACTACAGAGAGAATTCCAAGTCAGCCTAGGCTACAGCAAGACCCTACCTTGAAAACAACATTGACCATAGGACACGCACACCCCTAACCACATACATGCATCCACATACATATGAACACATACCCACACACATACACACACACACAAAATAAATATCCTACAGATACACATTCAAAAAAGGGCATGGTGGAATGTGAACAGGTCTCATGAAAAGAAATGAATGACATGACAATGCATTACAATTTCCAAAGAAAACATTGACTTTGGTTGTCAGAAAGCAACTATAGGTAACTGCACTTAGAACCTTATGATTCATAAGTTCAAAGAGACAGTTTATTGGGAAGGCTAATCAAAACCTAAGAGGATGCAAATAAATCATATGGAATCCTCCGGTTTCTGACAATGGAACACCCAGGAGCCATAGATCGTTGTTAGAAAATTTTCAGTGCCAGGGATGGGATACCTCTAGTGAGTTGTTGGCCAGGGTGGTCCCTGATGCACCCAAAACATTATAGGCCATTGCCGAGGCCCTTGGTTTCCCACCAGGAATAGATGGTAAGACCCTATTGCTGAAGATTCCACATACTTGGGCTGCAAGGCCACTGAGAAATCCTGCTGGAACTGAGCTTATCACCTCCTCCGTGTAGACCAGCTGACAGAAAGCCGGAAGAAGCTATTCTACATGTAGTTCAATGGGAAAAAGAGATACCACCAGTGAAGATACTCAACAGTTGACACCGCAAGCCTTATAATTGGCCAGCCAGCCCAAATGAGCCAACAGGTGCAATAGTGGCATGTCTGTCATGGTGGAAACCAACTGCCCTCCAATTGGACTGGAGGTCTGCTCTATGGGGGGGAAACACATCCCTAATACTTAAAACTTAAAACAGGGGTTGTCATGAGCCCTAGGGTTGTAACATCTGCTGATGTCTGGAAAAATGTATATACTATGCTTATCAAACAGCCCAGTAAGCACTTCTCTTAATATTTATACCCTTATATTAATGCTACTCTCACTTTGGGTAGAGAATCTTCTCTTTTCAGATGGCACTGACCTTGGGATGACTCAGAAGTTATCATAGTGCTGGAAAGAAGTGACTGGAGTACTGAGTAACATCTCGATCATACCTTCCAAGGCTCAGGGTCTAATGTGGAAGAGGTGGCAGAAAGAATGTAAGAGCCAAAGGAAGGGTAGGACTCCTTACAATGTGCTCCCTCCAGACATAAAATGGCCTGGATATCCATGACCTCATAGTGCCTGTACATTACCTACCCAAGACCATCATAAGAGGAGGAAAAGATCATGACATCAAAATAAAAGAGAGACTGATTGAAATGGGAAGAGGATATGATGAAGAATGCAATTTCAAAGGGGAAAGTGGAGGGGAGGGAAAGTATTACCATGGAACACTTTTTATAATCATGGAAAATGTTAATAAAAATTGAGAAAAATATACCTAAAATTGCCAGGCGTAGTGGCAGACACCTTTAATCCCAGCACTTGCAGCACTTGGGAGGCTCACTGTAGGAGGATCACTGTGAGTTCGAGGCCACCCTGAGACTACATAGCTAAGGTTAGCCTGAGCTAGAATGAAACCCTACCTCAAAAAAAAAAAAAAAAAAGAAAAGAAAACTAAAATTATCTCATTAATGAAGTGAGTAGGTATCATAAAAGAACTAGAGTTCTTTGCAATAAAGACTGCTCCACAGTAAATAAGTTACTGTAAAATAATTACAAATTCTTCTCATGAAAATACAAGCATATTAATAAAAGATTAATTGAGTTCCACAAATGATCCTTAGTTAAAGTAACTCAAGCATCCAGAGGTAATTAGAAAACATGAGTTACTAAACTGTAGTAGATAAGTTTTACATTTTGTTTCCTCCATTGAATGAAGCAAAAAAAAAAAAATGCACATCTTGCTTTCAAGGATAGGATGGGTAATTCATTTTAAATGCATTCTATAAGAATACAAAAATAAATTATTCAGGAAATAGAAAATTCCATCAATATCATTAATTCATGTTAGAGAACATAAAACTGATTATGTTTAACCTGACAGAATAACACTGTTATAGACCAGCAAAGTAGCTCAAGACCTCTTCTGTAAGTATAAGATTGCACAGATTTATATCAAAGGAAAAAACATTCAAATCAATATATCAACATTGAAAATGCCCCTATCTAAACATGTTAATAGCTTTATATTAATAAAATTTAAAATAAAATACATCGGCTTTATGAACAGCACATGGCATACACCTTCTCTGGTGTTAAAACTTCCAAGCATCTAATTCTCAATTCTACTACTGAATAAGTCAATCACAGAGAACTCTTCCACCAACTCTCAAAATAACAGCCCAAGTTTTTGTAACACCAATCCACACAGCATGGTAATTTTGTAAATATGTATGCTTCAATTTAAACGGATGTATGACAGCGTGAAATGTGAGCTACTGGGTTACAAGGCCAAGTATTAAATAACTATAAAGCCAAAAAGCATATTTGCCAGTCAAACCACTTGATAGTCTTGTTGATATTAAAACATGCATAGTTTGTCTTCAACAATGTACACATATTAGACTCCTAACTCTGCACAGTACCATCAACTGGGTGCTTAAAACACTGTATAGTTATTGTTTCCCTATTTTGCAGGCTTTCGAATAAAGTCAAGGAATAGGCAGAGCTAAGCTCCCTTTAAACGTTCTACCAAAGACTCCAACTTTTTTTTTCCTAACTTCCTAGGGTCTTGGCATTCCAATATGTGAGGTTTCAAGACCCCAAACTCTGCTCCACTATCAGATGACCCTTTTCCCATTCATGTCTCTATGCCTTCTCTTGAGATAGGACTGAAGCCATACTTGGTGCAGAACTCACCCTATTTCAGTGTGCCTTCATCTTAATTGAATCCACAAGGATTCTATTTCCAAATAAGCTCATATTCAGTGGTTATAGTGAACATAAATTTGGGGCAATATTCAACATTGTACATAAATTAGTGGGCAATATTCAACATTGTACAATAGCTTTACACTTATTTCATGTAATTTTAATATTTAAAGGATATTTAAACTATAAATTCTGATTCCGTAACTGTGAACCCAAAATATGAACCTATGTCTAGCAGAAAATTGTATATTTTAGACATTCTGAAAATGATCAATATTCTCACATATAAAATTACTATTACTAAATCAATTAATCCTACATATAAAACTAATAATACCACCTCATTCTTTTTTTAAAATTAGTTTTCTATTCAGCAAATACAGGCAGTTTGGTACCATTATTAGGCTCATCCATGACCTACCCCCTCCCCATTGGCCCCTCCTTGTTGAGGTATATGGGTCATGCCTAGTGGAGTTAGCCCACAGTTATCCTTTTTAAGCTGTCCATGCAGATCATTAATTTCACTACATTACAGTGACCTAAGGACAGGGCAATGAAGAGTAAAAGGCATTTCTATTGTGTAAGCAATAGCAGGGAAGCAGAGGGGAAACGATGAGGGGTGTTGATGAGCACAGAACGGACTAGTTCCTCCTGAGCTGATTTCCTGGAGTGGAATTTCGGGGTCAGGTGGAAAATTTATTTTTAATGTGTTAAGAAACCACAAACTGTCTTATTAAAGTGACTGCAATTTTACATCTCTGCCAACAATGAATGAGGATTGTAATTTCTCTACATCTTTGCCAACACTTACTAATGTCTGTCTTTTCTAAGGCCATTAAAATTACATTGTAATTATAGCCTGTGTTCCTGTAGTGACTAATGACATTCCAGGCAGCCTGCTTTATGTAGATATTAAAAACTGCATAATACATGATCCCTGTCCATACAGCACTATCAATATTAACGTGGATCAGTTCATTTTAGAAAACGTAAGACTAACTGTGTTCACTTTAACAGATTACAACCGCCATAGTCTGAGCAGTCCAAGAGCTTTTCTTCATCTGTATGAGGACTCTCATCAATTCATATTAAAGGGGAAATTTTCAAGTAAATGTACCTGTATTGAAAAGGTTCTTAGCCTTTCAACACCAATAAATGAATGGAAGATAAAAAAAAAAAATATCCACACTCCCTGCATAATATGGGCTATACATCCTTTATGATATTGAATTTTGTAAGCATTTAATTCTTAATTCTTCTACTAAATAAGTCATATTTTATGAAGGGCAATTAAAAGAATATTATAAGACATAGCTAAATCATTTCTTTTACCTAGTAGCTTTGGAAATTTTGAAGAAATCGCCTATGAACAAAGAATTTTGTGGGGACTCAACTAAATAAGGCCCAGATTAGACTCAAGCCTTCAAGCTATCAAGTATTTCCTCCAAATACTTCTGCCCTTTATAGCAATCATGTAAGCTGTTCTCTCGGTTTGCAATAATGTGGAGTACAGAGTAACTCTGTACTTAAGTTTCCTGCAGAGGGGAATGACCACTATTATTTTAAGAAAATTGCTACGAAGATGATTTCCACACAATAGATTTTTCTGGTGAATGATATCAATCATTTTTTGCTAGTTTAAAAAAAAAAAGTCAAATGGGTTCTGTAAAATGAGAGTGAAGCAGATGACAAAAGCTCTAGCAATCAAAAATCCTGAGCATTTCTGTTAAATAAAATTGAATGGCCTATATCTCCCAGGCTCTGTGACTGCAAAGCCATACAAATGAGCTTCACACATGAATAGGTTTTCTTTGACTAAGTGTTAAATTATCTTTTCAGTCCTTCAGATAATATACCTATGATCTCAACATGAAGTCAAATTTGCACAAACATAATGGAACTTTTGGGTTATGTATAACCATGGCCGGTGGGGGGGAGGGGGGAGACTCTCAAATGTCTCTACCAAAAAGAGAAAAATTCCCTTCTAAGTTTGTCTGTTTTTTTGTTTTGTTTTGTTTTGGGGTTTTCAAGGTAGGGTCCCAATCTAGCTCAGGCTGGCCTGGAATTCACTATGTAGTCGCAGGGTGGCCTCGAACTCACAGTGATCCTCCTACCTCTGCTTCCCAAGTTCTGGGATTAAAGGCATGCACCACCACGTCTGACTGCCTTCTGAGTTTTGTATCCATGAGAACTCCACTATAGAGATGAGAGGGTTAATATGATATCACATTTTATAGATAAAAAATATGAGGGAGCTGAGGAAATGTCTCATCAGTTAAAGGCACTTGCTTATAAAGCCAGCTAGCCCAGGTTCAATTCCCTAGTGCCCTCCCATGTAAAGCCAGATACACAAAGTGGAGCATACATCTGGAATTCCTTTGTAGCAGTAAGAGACCCTAGAGAACCCATTTATTCTCATTCTCTCTCTCCTTGAAAATAAATAAGTATAATAAAAATGATAACACATTTTTGAAATATTAGACATTTTAAGGTCTCCACATAAGAGAAAGTTTTAAGAACAAAACATGCTGAGCATGGTGGCACACACCTTATGTCCCAGTACTCGAGAGACTGCGGTAGGTGGAGGCAGGAGGATCACTGTGAGACCAAGGTCACCCTGAGACTACATAGTGAAATCCAGGTCAGCCTGGGCTAGAGTGAGACCCTACCTAGAAAAACCAAAAAAAGAAAAGAAAGAAAAAGCAAACCTTATGGTAAAAGACATTTCTATTCATTTGCCCATTAAATACAAACTGTCAGCTTCATGTTGGTTGGCATTTTTATTAAGTGATTTCCCTTTACTTCAGAAAGCTCTTAGAGGGCTGTAGAGATGGCTCACATGTTAAGGTGCTTGCCTGCAAACCTAATGATCAGTATTTAATTTCCCAGTACCCACGTAAAACCAGATACACAGTGTCTCATGCATGTGGAGCTCATTTACAATGGGTGGAGGCCCTGGCAAATCCATATTCTCACTCTCTCTCACTCTGGGTTTAGTTGAGAGATGTTGCAGTCAGTTAGACATCGCCTGTTGGCCCACCCTTAATGATAGTAATTTAACAATAGTAGCATTAGCAACCTAAAACCAGTCTCTGTGCCTGCAATTTTAAACTTATATGGCTTTTTCCTATGATAAGTCTTACATCTTTTACTTCCACCAGGCAACCAGTCCATAACTTTTAAATTCATCCTTGATTAAACTCTCTAGGCATAGGCAACAGACTGCAGCCAGCCTTTATGCAGTAGCCCAGTTTCAGCATAGTTCTCTGCAGTCTTTTCTTCCCCCTTGAAAGTTCATAAGCCAACACAATTCTCTCTGCACTTAGCATTTTCAAACTCTCACCAAAATAGCCTACAAAACTAGGCTTACTGCTCTCTTAGGCCTCTGCAGTGCCAAGTACAAAGTCCAGCACACAAATTCCAAATGGCCAAAATCCACATGGTGAGATTCAACACAATACCCCGCTGTTCCTGTACCAAATGTTGTTGTCATCAGTTCCACGCTGCTGGAATGAATTTCCAACCAGACACAGTTTATGAGAGGAAGCGGTATATTTCAGCTAAAAAAAACAAACAAACTGGGGGACGTTCCATCAATGGGGGAAGAAGCTGTTTACTTCCATACGTCCAAACAGAAAAGACTGTAACAACTAAAACACCAGCACCTACGAACACATGCTTTTGACTGTAACAGAGATCCTCCTCCAGTGACATGCCCCTTTGTGGCAGGAATTTGCCTGCTAGAGAATGAAGTTTTAAGCTCAATTTTCATAAAATATCTGTGTCTACAGAGCCATACATTTACATTATCACATTCAAACTACCCCAAAAGACAAATGTGGAAACAGTTCTTTATGAGCACCTAACTTTCATTTAGCACATACTTTTAAACTGATACAGTATTTATATAGATTATCTCATTCCATCATCACAAATAGAGTATTATTCTCATTTTATTGATTAAAAATAGGCCTAGAGGTTTAAATCACACTATATAACTCAAGCTATCTCTAACTGAACCAAGTAGCTTGTATTCCTAACCACAGAGACATCCATATTGCCTCATATCACTGTTATAATTGTGCATTAAAAGTGAAAAACAAACTACCAGGCATAGTGGTACCACATGCCGCCTTTCCAAAGACAAAGTCAGGGAAGTCTTCTCTGGTGGTTTGGATCATATGGCCCCCTCATACTCACATATTCTGAATGCTTAAACCCCAGCTGGTAGCAATTTAGGAGGGGAAACCTTGCTGAAGGCGTGTTGCTGAGTGTGGACTGCGGTGTTTATTAGCCCCTAGCTGTCCACTGAACGTTGGCTCTCTCTCCTGCTGCTGCTATCATCTGCTCCAGCAAAGAGCTGCTGCCCAGCCTCTGTTTTATGCCACCCTTTCCCCTGCCATCATGGAGCTTCTCCTGGAGACTGTAAGTCAAACTAAATCCTTTCTTCCCATGAGCTGCTTTTGGGCAGGTCCTTGAGCCCAGCAACAAGAAGGTAACTAAGACTTCTCAAATTATCTCCTTGAGAATAAAAGGGAATTTTTCCAGACAAAAAAAAAAACAGAGAAGAAGCATTTTAGGGGGAGGACAAATGTGAGTGAACAGCAAATGTCCGGGAAAATAACAAAAATAAAAGCTGCATCCATTTCCAATGGCTGTTATAACAAAGTATTATAAACCTTATGGTAACACAAGTTTCTCTCTCACATTTCTGGGGGCTAGAAGGCTAAAATGTGTATCACTCAGTGAAAATCAAGGTTTCAACCTGCTCATGCTCCCTCCAGGGGCTTCAGGAGGGAGTCATTCCTTGCCTCTGTCAGCTTTTTTTTTTTAAATATATTTTTAAAAATTATTTACTTATTTATTTGAGAGCGACAGAGAGAAGGAGGCAGGGAGGGAGGGAGGGGGGGAAGAAAGAAAGAAAGAAAGAAAGAAAGAAAGAAAGAAAGAAAGAAAGGAAGGAAGGAAGGAAGGAAGGAAGGAAGGAAGGAAGGAAGGAAGGAAGGAAGGAAGAAAGGAAGAAAGAAAGAGAGAGAGAAAGAATGGGCCCACCAGGGCTTCCAGCCACTGCAAAGGAACTCCAGATGTGTGCACCCCCTTGTGCATCTGGCTAATGTGGGACCTGGGGAATCAAGCCTCGAACTGGGATCCTTAGGCTTCACAGACAAGTGCCTAACCGCTAAGCCATCTCTCCAGCCCTTTTTTAAGTATATTTTTTATTTATTTATTTGAGAGTGACAGAGAGAGAGAAGGAGGCAGAGAGAGAGAGAAAGAATCTCTCAGCTTTTGGTGTCTGTCAGCTCCTCTTGGCTTATCACTACAGTCTTCAAACCCAACACCTTGACATTCCCTGAGTCTCTAAACCTCCCATTGTTTGTCCTTGTGTAAGGACGTGGATGATTATACTGAGGACCCACCCAGACAACCTAGGACTAGCTCATCTCAGAATCCCTCATTATAATAACAAAGATCCTTTTTCCAAAGGATTAGGACCTGATATCTTTTTGTGACCCAGCAGAACAGTAACAGAGGAGTCCCTTGAAGTACATGCGGAAGTGAAGGGAGAGGAGGTAGGTGGGAAGCAAATCATCAGAAATAAAAGAGGCTAAGCGAGTGATGACAGCTAGCTCCAGAAAAGTTTAGATTTTACCCTAGGTGTGGTGGGTACAGTTAAGGCTTTGATTCGCAGCATGATACTGGGCATTTGCAACTCCAAAGATATTTCCTAGCTAATATTGAAGAGAAATTAGCAGAAGGCAAGAGATTGTTAAACTTCTTATTTACTCTAAAAAAAAAAAAAAGGAGGAATGGATAAAGTGTGAAAATGGCTATTGCTGATAAGATGTAGAAAGTGCAAGGTAGAATTTAAGAGAACTCCTAAATTTCCAATTTGGGCAGGTTGAATGAATGACAAGGATAAAACCTATGGATGGAAAACCAGAGAAGATTCAGAGGGGAAGGATAAGCTCTGCTTAAGACCTGCTGTTCTGGAGGCTTCTGTGTGGGACCAGTTAAATAATTTTGAAATTTAAACATGTTCATTTGAATATGAAAACTAAATTTTAGGAACGACTTCATAAGAGATGAAAACTTTTCCTAGTCAGTAGTCCTTAGAACTTTTTCATGCTATGACTTCCCAAGCTTTACATTATTTGTCCTGCAAAACCATATCACATCACCCCAGTATTTTGGAGCTGCTAAAAGAAGAGACTGTCATCTCTTTGAGAGTACAGGGTACACTCAGTTAGTGTTACTGAAAAGTGAACAGCTGACAGGGGCTGAAGAACAGAGAAACTACAGGAAGTCTGCAGACCCTTAGGGTTTGACAAGCAGGTGCTTCTGTGGTCATCAAGTCACTATTCATGGATGTATGTTCTGGGCCAAAGAACCCTGCACTGAGAAACAATGCCACAGCCATTAGCCCCAGGACTTGTCAGCCACTCATGCCAAGAAAACACAGTTAGTTCAAGAGGGATTTCAAAATTGCAACTGGGTCAAAAATTGCTTCTAAGCAGGTTTCCTACTCTAAACTAAAACTTAGAAAATTGAAGGAATTTCATGTTCCTCCAAATTTTGGGCAATACTAACATCGCCAGCCCTGTTTTTCATCATTTTTATTTTTCAAGTACAGGATTCTTTGTTCCAATGTAAATGAGTTATGTGTTACTTTCTATAATATAAACAACCTCTGCCTACATTCTCATGCCACTCCTTCTAGAATGCCTTATTTCCTCTCTCTACTTCCAGAGTTATCTCCAGCTTGGGTCTTTCCTAACACAGGAACATTTGGGAGGACCATGTCAGCTCATGGGCATAACACTACTTTAATATTCCTGCATGATTTTTCTAAAATTTGAAACTGCACAAATGCTGCATCGCATATATATTTTTTTTATATACTAACTCCATCCACAGAGCTCATAAGCTAATTAGAGGCATAGAATATATATATGTTTTTCAGGTAGGGTCTCACTTTAGCTCAGGCTGACCTGGAACTCACTATGTAGTCTCAAACTTAGGGTGACCCTCCTACCTCTGCCTCCCAAGTGCTGGGATTACAGGCATGCACCACTATGCCTGGCCAGCATATATTTTTGGTACTAGTATCTAGTAGGTTTTAAGAGATGAAGATGATAAAGGATCCTTAGAAAAAGATTGAAAATATACATCAGGCTTTGTTTCTAACCTAGGAAGATATTTTAACAAGAGTTTTGTGGAATAGGGCATAAATATGATCTAAACCCATCATATACATGTAACAAAAAACATCAGCATTCATTTTTCTAAAGAATTTTACATTTTTACCATAAGATTTTCATATTGATAAAATATAGTTTGAAATTTTTGATTTAATAACTGATTAAATTTTACAAAATTTAATACCGTCGATAAAAAACACATTATTCTCTAGGAAGACATATCTTTAGATTAATTTTCACAGGATATGGTCATGTTAATGCATTAAGGGATAGTAACTGAAAAAATTGCTTTCATACAGTTTTGTACAAAGGGAATTACGCACAAAAAAAAATTAATGCAGCCATAATTGGACAGTTACTTTATAGAATCACCTTTTCTACCAGAAATGTAACTGGGTCGAGGTTTGCAGAAGTGAAGGTCAACAGGAACTCATTCCTGTAGAAGCCCTGGGAGGAAGTGCAGGGTGTTCATGGAATGCCTTCATGACACAGCACAGTCAAAGTTATAGTAGTGAATGGATTGCAGTCAGAGATGGGAGGTGACTGTGAGATAATCTTGCTCAGATGCTCACAAATGGCCTTCCAAAGGTAGTGTTACTACCAAAAAAAGGTTCTGTAGTCACATAAGTTTAGGAAATTCTCTTTGCTCTTGACTCCCTTTTTGGAGATGTATACTTTCATGTCAACTTTTAAAATTCCAGCAGGAAAGAAATGTTAAAATTCATGCATATGCCACAAAAGTTTTCTTATCAGTAATGCCTGGTACCTTTATGTGAAATACATTCATGAACAGCAAAATTGAGACATAGATATGTAGGAGTAATCTTAGTGTATAGATTTTAAAAGAAAAACAACAAAAACAAGGAGTCATACACATGAAATAACTGTTCAAGTTAGTCAGACACTATCAAGCCAAAGTCCATGATTCTTACTCATTATGTGCAATGCATTTACTTAGTCCAATAACCACTTTGTAACATAGTTTCCCTATTCTAGTTTAAGTATATATATTTTTAAAAATCATACAATAATACCCACTTTGAGCATGTTCACAGCATATTAACCTATCTAAAATTCTACAAGTGGTTCTTTGTTAATAAAACACAACTCTCACAACTCATAACCCACAACCCCATGGGGAATACCAGCAATCCCACTGAGGAGGGGAAGAGGGGAATGATGGTACAAACACATGATGTGTTCATAGAAAATCCATATTTAATAAAATAAAAGGGAAGAAGTCTGATCTCTGCACATGACTATGAATGTGTCCAAGATCTTCTGAAAAGAAAACAGATTGAACAATGATATGATACTATTTGTATTTTTAAATCACAAAACAATATTATTCTTTTAATCTGTTCTCTCTTCTACCCACCCCTCTCTGTTTTTCTTCTGAAAGGATAAATATCAGAAGTGGAGGTAAGTAGCCTGAGATAAGGATGGGATGCCAAAGGAAACTTGAGCCTAACTTGTACTATTTTATTTATTTATTTATTGGTTTTTCAAGGTAGGGTTTCACTCTAGCCCAAGCTTACCTGGAATTCACTGTACAGTCTGAGCCTAAAACTCATGGTGATCATCCTATCTCTGCCTCCCACATGCTTGGATTAAAGGCATGTGCCAGGACACTTCGCCTGTTTTATTTTTATAAGGAGATTTTACTACTGTGATTTAAAATGAATAAACAGAATCAATGTTAAAAAACACACCAGATCTCTAATAAATTATTGAGGTCTCTGTGCAAAATAACACAGAACTTTGGGGTGGTTTAGCCAGCAATCTCTGGAACTATGTTTTAGACTTCTTCATCTCATATAAAATCATAGATGGTTATGCAACAGTGAAGCTTCCATGAAATTACTTTTAATTCCCATTTTTAAAAAATGATAGTGATTTTATGGAAGCAATAGAGACAGAATCCTTAATGAGGTAATACATGGGAAAAATGAATTCAACTGGAAGGTTTATGATTAGAGAAGTCATATAATAAACCTAATGCATGTCCCAGGAATTTATTATTTAAAGCAAGATTAGTAAGGTACTGATCGTTGAAACTCTACAAGAAATTCATTTCCCAACTAAACTGTTATTCTGATCATTTTTAACTTAAATTTTCACACATGAGAAGTTCTAATTTAAATGTTCTGAATATCTAAACCAACTGAACTTAAATGGCAAGAATATATCATAGATTTAGTATTCATGATATTCATTTAAAGAAGATGATTAGAGCAAATTTGTAGGTTAAAAAAATACCATAGGGATTTAGTGGAATTTTGGGAAGTGATCTGAACAAATTTTCTTGAACCCAAAATAATATAAAAAGTCATAAATGAAAGGTTTGAAAATACAGATTTGTAGAAGCAGTTGAGCAAAATTCACATCCCTAACGAGACAGCTGCCACCTAAATGAAGACATGATGCATTCTGATTTGGCTATCTTTCATTTTATTTCATTCTGTGACATGAAAGTGGTCAAAGGCTTCTTCAGTAATGACCACCCCCATAGTGATGGCTAGTGCAGCTAACATTCCTGCGTGCCGGCACAGTTTCATGCCCTTTCTGTACATCCACTCATTTCATTTTCATAACAGCTCCGTGAAGTAGCATTCCTACTAAAATGGTCACAGACACTTTGGGCAACTTGTCCAATGTCACACAGCAGGTAAGAAACAAGAAATCCAGCTCCAGCGTCTGCTGTGTTTGAACACTGTGTTTGAATGTATGATTTACCTCATTACAATATGCAGACTTAATTTTATATACAGGATAAAGTCAGCAGCAGAGATTTTTCTTCTTTCTCTTACACAGTTGTATAGTTTTCAGTTTATTCTTGAACCTATCAATAAGTTGTTAATATACTTAAAGTCAAGTGTGTTTCCTCTGAAAAGTTAAGACCCTGTTCTGTGCATGAGCATCTTCAATGTTAAAGACTGGCTCATTAGTACCTCTTGGGTCTGAGTTGATTAGATGCCCACGGTTAGGAAAGCAGATTCTAGGAAGAGGTAGCCCAAGACCCAGCTCAATCACTAAGGGAGCTGCTAAGGAAAGGAACACAGAAAAAGCTTCAAAATAACAAGTTGACCAGCAGAGAGCAAATGGAAATGAAGCAAGGATGTTTCCTCTGATTAACTCAATGTTTGTGGTGGAGCATGACATCTGCAAACTTCCACCTCAATGTTCAAATCAGAGCCTTGTTTCTGGGAAAGGAAGGCATTCGCTGTAAAGGCTGTCCACTTTCACCATTTTGTCTAGTAGTTATACACATGTATAACTAGTACAACATTTTTGGACACTGGTTTTTCTTTTACATGTAGTACGTGTATGTGAGATCACTCTCATTGGCTCTCTCTGCTGTTGTGTTATTGGAAAAGATGTCCAAAGTGACCATGTTTTTGGTTTGCAGCCATGCTTCATCCAGTTCTCAGTTTTTCATTCTATCAAAAATTAGCAGCAATACCTCCAGGTTTTTCATAATTTACAGTGAAAACGTTCTTTTTGAACCGCTCAATTAATTCTTCATGTTGTTTGATAGGTTGCATCTACTGTGAAGTAATCTCAAGGATCCGCTATTGAAGGGAAAAGAACTTACATGTGTTTTCACTCCACCTTGGACGTTACTCCATCCCTTAGTGACATAGTGTCATTTTAAAATGTTTATGAAAACTATTGAAGACATGTACTAAACTTTAAAAAAGCAAAACTCCACAATATATATGCAACATGAAAACAACAACCAGGTAGGTAGTAAGATAGACATGTTATATATATAGACAATAGACTAGACAGATGATAGATAGATAGATAGATAGATAGATAGATAGATAGATAGATAGATAATTGATATATATATAGAGAGAAAAGCAGGTAAGGATAAACAGGCCAATAGACAGATAAATAATTATGGACACTCTTGCATAGGGAAAAAGCTAAGAAGAAAAGTTATTTAATTGTTTTGTTTAAATAATATTGATAGATTTGTTTTCTTCCTAAACTTTCTTAATTTTGCCAGTATTTTGAATAATCGCATCAAACTTTCAATAGTAAAATAACATCACTTTGTGGAATCCTTAAAAACCAGCAAACAGAAAATCACCTTCTTCCTTTCTTCAAATAATGAGATGCTTCTGAATAGCTAATAAAAACTTCCTGCTAATTCAGAGTAGTCTGTGTTTACAATACAAGAATGGTATATAAATTCTTAATATGGCCAAGTATGAATTTAATGAATAGTTATTTTTAAATATAAATTAAATTATATAAAGTCTTACTTAAAATGCTCCCAAAGGACATCTCATTTGAATAAAATTGAAGTCAAAACTTCTGTATGCGTGCGTGCGTGTTTGTGTGTGTGTGTGTGTGTGTGTGTGTGTGTGTGTGTGTGTGGGCACATATGCATGCCATGGATTATGTGTGGAGGTCACGGAACAACCTTGTATTTTTTCCTTGCCTTTCACCATGTTTGAGGCAGCTTCTCTCATTGTTCACCAGTGTGTTCTCCCACCTAGATGGCCCACAAGCTTCCAAGAGATTCTCCTGTCTTTACCTCCCATCTCACCATAAGCATGTTGGGATTACAGATGCCTCTTACAGCATCCATTTTTGTATATGGGCACTGGAGATCTGAACTCAGATGCTACCTCCCTAGCCTTAAACACAAAAGTTTTCACCTGTATCTAGAAAGAAAATGATCTCTAGTTCCTTTTCTGAAGCCAGGTCTTCCTATGTAGCTCAGGCTGGCCTTGAAGTCACCATGTAGCCCAGGCTGGCTATCCTGCCTAACATAGATATGTCCACATGGAAGCCCCTTCCTGTCATTAGGTACTAACTTAAACCTCACTAGCCCAAGAAGCTTACTTTAACCACAACAGTCTAATCTGTTGTCAAGATTTTGCCTCCATCATTCATTTCTACCACATTAAAAAAAAATGCTGTATTGGTTTTATCACTGGTAAGTATTTCTGTTAATTTCTTTATTTGATATTGTTTGCATCTCCAGGTACAATGCAAAATTGTCACCACTGTATCATTCCTACTTAAAATAATGTTTTATTAATAATAAAGAAATAAAACAATGTAAGTTGAGTACAGTGGTATGCACATATACTCCCAGCTATTCTGGAAGTTGATAAGGAAGATCACTTGAACTCAGAGGTTGATAACTACCCTGGAAGACATAGTGAGATCCTGTCTCAAAAATAGGTACATTGGTTGGTAGATAAATAGATATATGATAGATAGATAACTATTGAAGTAATTTCTAATGAAAAAGGAGTAATAACGAGAATCACTATTCTTTGTACACATTTAAGAACTCTATAAAACACACAGCTAGTTTCTATTTGTTACAGATTTAATGGTAACAGCCAATGGAGTTGCAGCCAAAGTAATTCGACATACACAGGTATGTATGTATTTCTGAGGAAAGCAAGTAAGTGAAGAAAATTCTCACAAAAGAGAATGTGAAATGGATTATTCTTATCACTGACAATAAGAAATGTACGAAGAAGCCGGGCGTGGTGGTGCACGCCTTTAATCCCAGCACTGGGGAGGCAGAGGTAGGAGGATTGCCATGAGTTCAAGGCCACCCTGAGACCACAGAGTTAATTCCAGGTCTGCCTGGACCAGAGTGAGACCCTACCTTGAAAAAAAAAAAACAAAAGAAAGAAATGTAGGAAGGACAGGAGTTTAGTCTGATGAAAGTATGAAAAGCAATGGAATGGTGACTGTTTAAATGGTCTCATAGACCTGGCCTCCATAAGGATGAGTCACAGGAAGTCATTTATAATGTCTACTTGTGCAAAGTAGACACTGTGTGCTAGACTGCCACACAGCAGGCAGTCTCTCACTCAGTCCCAAGAGGCCTGGCTGAAATTGAGACATTACTAACCATCAATTAAAAGAATTCTTTCTGTAAAGTAGCTAGACTGTAATATTGACTATGTGATGATGTATTTTCTTCTATATGAACATGAAATCCTCTGCTTCTAGAAATACAGGTTACATTTAGAACTGAAATATATTTGGGTTACAGGGTTCTTAGGCAATATGTGTCACTAAAATATAAAACAATTGAAGAATAAATTAAAACCTCAATTACTGTAAAACAACCAATCCCTAAAATACTCTTCCAGCATATTTTACCTTTCCAGCTGTCCACTTGTTGAAATGAAAAATGGCACGTCAAAGATATGTAACATTCTGTAATTTTCTTCCACATTCAGGTGACAATGACAAATGGTTCAAGTTCCTTCCTTGCATTCCCATCATCACCACATGCTTGAAAAATCAATATATCACTTGTGGCCACGAATCATGAATGCAACCCACATCCCTTCCATTTTTTTTCCTACATCTATCCTGCCAGTTACCTTTCATTATTGCTCACCTACTCTTCCCTCTGAATTTCTACATGTTCTCTCCTCAAATCTGAATCTTACCCTTTGGTGACCACAACAACTCTTTGCCTCAAATTTAGCAAGAAACAATTCTTTTGAAATTAAAAATATATATATTTAGCTCCTAGCTTGCAGGCTACGAAAGCTGACGGACATACTCCAGGGCTAATGGAAACATCCTAGAAGCCAACACTACTAAGAAGCAGGAACATAGGAAGAGGTGAACAGGGGAAGAATAGAGACAGGACCTGGTGCTTCTGGATTACAGGGTTCCGTAAAAGGTTCTATTACCCTTCCAGGGTGCATGAACATTCCAAAAATAAAGAAAGAAAATGTGATGGCTCTCATCTCTTCATGGTAGCTTATCCCTTTCATTACAAAATAGTGATGGGCATCAGCAGGGAATAGAAAAATAAATAGCCATGACTTTCTATTCTCTCCAGTGAGTTTTCTCATAATTCCTATTAATTTTACCAGAGTTCAGCATGTTGGAGCCTGAGAAGTAAAACAAAATATATTGGGCCAAAAATTAAAGGATCAAATTGGGTTTCTTGGAGTTAAAATTAAGTGTAGCTTTATTTTTGCCACCAAAATAAAAACGTACATGTAAGAGATATAATATTGGTTGAATAACACAGAAAACAACATGATATTATGTTAACATACACTGGTTCACACATATATAATTTACTTTTTTGCTTTGTTGTTACCTATCAGTAGGTTAGCTAAATATTTTTGCACAATATTTACATGATAGATTAGTAAGCAAAAGAGAAATTGAATACATATCTTAGCCAATATTTATGTGTGAGGCTTTCTGCTAAGCAAACACAAAGTGACAAAAATGACTTGACATATGTCAACACATTCAATGCTCTCAAAACACTTCAGAGTTGAAGTTAGCCTGCCTTAAAGAAGAGAAAATGGACTCAGAAAGGATGAGTGCATTGTAACAAAATAAACAAATGCAGATCCCAGGGCTCATCTCCTACAGTGACTCTAAGAACAGCATCAGAACCAAACACACTGGGCCCGAGGGCTCACTGCACATGAGACAAGGCAGCCTGCTGCAGATCCTAAGCATTTGTCAGATGCAGGAATATTGCAATCCATAACAACAGATAAAACATGGACATGAGCAGCCACAGAGGGATGGGGTAGCCACAAACGTCAAAAACACATTACTTGAATGTTAAGAGAAATGAATTTTTTTCTGAAAGAGAAGGATTAAATAAGACTTTGACCAGAGAAATACCACTTGGGTTGGGACTATCTAGCTGTCATACTAATTATTTTGTAGCAACAAGCTGCTCATGGACATATGGAATAAGTACCCATGTCATATACTACTGAGGGTATACATTCCATTTAGAAATTAGCTTCCATATATCCACATTGGTTCTATAACTGTCCTGCTCTGGGTGGCAGTGTCTAAGAAAAATAAAAGACATCTGTGAAATCATGTAACACTGTTTTCAGCTTGAAAGTGTAGAACCTGGAACAATGGAGTCTTGCTACCAGTTCCACATAGAAAACATTTTAATAAATTTTTCATTAATTTTATTCTAAGCTTCCATTTTTTCAATATAGGATGAAACATTATAATAATATAGATTTCATAATCAGTATTAGAGTTCTAATATCTTCATTTTGTAGATCGGGTTATCAGTAACCTTCATCAACTCTAGTTTTAAAAATTCTAACACAGTTGTGCTCGTTCAATTAACATTGTCTGTTGCTGGCAGAACTGAATGAACTCAGCAGAGGTCATTTGACACTCTGATTCTGAAATGTTTGCTGCCTTCACACAGAGACCTCATAGACCTCTGGCTACATAGAGCATTCACATAGAAAATATTCAAGAGTCTATATGGATAGGTGGCTAGAGAATAATGTGATCTGAAAGACGATAGTTTCACTAAACCAAATTAAAATTAAACTGAACCATATTTATAATACAAATAATCATCACATATAAAAATGGACTTGCCAATATATTTCTATGGAAAAGCACCAATAAGTAACATGGAATATGATATTATTGGGAAGTGCTTTGAGGATAATTTTTTATACAGAGATGGAGGTTGTCTTGCTATGTAGATCAGGCTGGCTTTGAACTTATAATACTCCTACCTCAGCCTCCTGAGCTGGTATATGACCCCATGCTCAGCTAGAAATGTTCAATTATTTCTTACTAATAATTAACATTTATTGAATATTTGTTAAATGATAGACATCATAAGAAGCACACACTATGACTAATATAGTTCATTTACTCTTCACTATTCCTTTAAGATGTAAGCTTCACTATTCCTTTAAGATGTACATGACATTATTCAAATTTTATAAATGATGAAGTTAAGACTCAAATTGATTGATTTCTGAGGTTCTACAGCTTTTATTGAGTAGTTCTTGAACTTCGCACAACATGCTTTTATTCCTGGACATACTCAAGTAGACTGGCTTAAAAGTCATAATCATATGAACTTTCAAAAGGAACAAAATAACAACGATGAACAGATCATTCTCAGTGAACTTACCCAATACAGAAAGGTAATCACCGCAGTCTCACTTGTCTACAGCACCTACCCTGAATCTATCCAAGATGCCAACATACCCAGCAAGCATCACGAGGACCAGACAACAGGGTGGGTGGGGAGGGAGGGGGAGGACAAGCGAGGGGGGTGGGGGACACAAATCTAGACCCAAACAGCAATGGTACCATAAAATTCTACATCCTAAAAGGCAGACCAAATGGTTGAACCTTCGCCAGGCCCTTCGAGGGAACACCTGAGTCACAAGGCACTGGAGAGGGTATGATGAAGACTGACAATAATCTTCTACAGCCTCTCTCTCTCTCTCTCTCTCTCTCTCCTCTCTAACTCTTTTATATTACTTATCTTTTTCTTCCTTGTCTTTGTGGGCACTTACCTGTAACTCCCACTACCAGCAGGTAGCTCTCATCCACAATGAGCTTTTGATCAGAGAGACCTACAAGGTTTCCTAAAAGAATGACATATTTCTGTCAGAGTACTTTATGACCCACCAAAGGTTAGCAGTAAGACCCTATTGCTGAAGACACCATATGCGGTTGACATGTAACATGGAGTGACAAGGCTGGAAGCTGGAAGAGAGTCATTCCTCAGACAGTCGGCGTGTCTAGTGGCAGTAGGTGCTAGATGGGCAGCTGGGGGAAAATTACCAGTATCTGTCCAAGCAACTCATGGTCTAACCTACTTAGCAGCAAATAACCTGTTGTGATGCTCACACAAGTACAATAGTGGTGCACAGCCATGGTGGGAAACCAATTGCTCTTGATATGGCTAACTGATCCACTCAAATGGACTGGAACCCATAGGTGGAGCTGGGAAACAAGTCAGAACCATATCCAAAAATGAGCCCGCCTTCCATTATCAAGCCATCACCAATCATGGGCTACAGGAAGGCCTACACCTATTAAATTCTCTCTTAAAAAAATGAGTGCTATCCCATTTATCTGGTGCTAACTTTAGTTTCTGTTGGAGAATCTGCTTCTCTTTTTCAGATAGACACAGATTCTAAGGAGAGAACCATCCCATCATACCTCAAACGGGCCCCAACTGAAACTAAGAATAACTGGTAAAACAAGCAAGGGTGCTGTTTTCTTGGTGAACCTAGTACCAACACAGAGAACAATCAACTCCTACCAAACTCCTACCAAATCAGATATCCAGAGACACAGAGGCACATAGCTAGTAAGTTATAAAACTGAGGTTTTCATGTTCTAATAGAAATGATGGTGTATTAACTACTGCAAAGCAGATGCTTCTGACATAATCAGATATCCATTTTTCTAAATGAGTAAAGGTCTGTCTAGCTACATTTCTATACTTTTGTTAAAGAAACATTTGGCAGTGTTGAACAGCACCCTTCCTTCAAAAGGCATAATTGAATAATAAGAAAAGTGCTCTGGGTTGTAGGTCCTGAGCTATGGCATTAACCTTTGTGGCTTCCTACCTGAGTGACTACAAACACATTATTTTGCTTCTGTCCACCTCCATTTGCTCACAAAAAAATGCTGCTTAGGAAAAATGATGTAAAAGAACAGCAAACATGCCCTCTTAGAATACATCAACACCTCACAGTAGGGAATTGATATCCTTTCAGTTGTGCCAATTTTCCTCAAGCAAGGTCATCAAGAGTATTATCTCTCTCATTCCCTTCCCTTAAGGACTCCTAATCCACATAAAAACCATAAGCCTTTGAAGTGTGCAAAGGATGGGAAGAAATAATTTTTGTGTACCTACTGGGGTAAGACACTTTAGGTAGTACTGTAAAGGGTGTAGAGAAATGCTCAGAACTTGGAAAATTGATGTGTGCTTCATTTCTTAGCATTCCCACTAGTTTAAGTGTGACAGAATAGTCCCAGAAACTAGACTGTAGAGGATTCTCAGATGACACATTAATAAATTAATATCATGTTAAGATTAGCACATCTTGTATGCTACTAAAAACTCATAACTTAGAGTATGTATCTAATCTGCCATAAAACATTTTACACACTAACATTTTCTTGTCACCTCTAACATTGTTAAATACTCATTTGAGATCACTTAGGGTGTGACATGTTCAGCATTTCCTGGGTATTTGACACTAAGCAGTGATGCTGTGATAGATATTAAGGAGTTATATATGGCAATAAAACACCACTTTAATACAGACCTATGTGGTCATATAATCAGAAAATTACTATAATTTTAATGTGCTATTTTACTAGTAATGTTGTAATAGTTAATCTTCATTGTCAACTTGCCTGAATTTGAAATTACATCAGGATATGTCTGTGAGAATGGTGCCACAGAGACCTACTCTGAATGTGGGCAGCAGCATCCCATGTGTTCTCATCTTGAGAGAAAAGGAGAAAGTATGAGCACCTTCACTCACCTCTCTCTGCTTGCTGACTGCAGACAGTGTGACCAGCTGCCTCACACTCCTGATTCCAGGCCTTTCCCACCATAACAGACTATATTCACTCAAATTGTGATCCAAACTAAATCCTTAATTCCTTAAGTTGCTTTTGTAGTACATTTTGCCACATTAACTAGAAAAGTTTTTCAAATGTTAAAGGAATTTGTTATCATACAAGATAAATATACAGTATACACAGAATCCAAATTGAGATTCTAAAGTCTATATCTCCAAATCAAAACCCTAGGTGAAAGAACAAGATAGAAAAGGAGATAGCAGACAAACTAGTAGAAGGAAAGGATGGGAAGGTTGAGGGGTTGAGATAAGGAAGGGTGAGTAGGGGAACTGTACAAAACTAAAGACTAAAGTATTTAGAATAATAGGAACCTTCCTCCTCAATACCAGTATACAAGATATAATCCCCAGTTAAGGGAAGTAGATGGGCCAGACCTAAGTGCCCAGTGAAAGGTGGAAAAAGCTTAATTCTAAAACCATAGGCTCATCTTTGTGAGTCCCAGGTCCAGATCTGGCTTACCCCCAGAGTAAACTGTTGGTCAGGGAAATCTGTACAGTCTCCAAAACAATGCAAGCCATTTCCAAGCACTTGGATATACAACAGAGCTAAGAGGTAAGATCCTGTTGCTGAAGACACAACAGACTGCTATCTCAGGACACACAGAGACCATGTAGGAACTGAGAGGAAAGCCAGTCCTCTCTTGGCAAACCCACATGGTTCTGGAAAAGTCTATGGTCACCGACATCATGAATGAGAGCAGGAGACTCTGCAAGCCATATGGTCAACCAGCTAGACAAGAACTATACACTGGGGCAGTAGTGGCAAAAAGCCTTTGTGGGTAACCAACTGGCCTCTGATTGGACATAAGGCCCTCTCAGTGGGAGAGAACTTATTACTGGTACTTGGAACCAAGTTAGGACCCTATAGTCAAGAAACTCACCACCCCCCAGAGAGAAGCCCCCAAGTGATAGGAAAATTAGAAGGGGTATCCTCATCAAAATGTCTCTCCAACTTCTATGCACATCCCCCTTAGTCAAAAGTGCTCTCACTGTTGGTTAGAGCATCTGTTTTATTTTACGATGCAAGAGAGCACTGGGGAGATCAAAGACCCATCAATGTGACAAAGAAAGACAGCTGACTGGCCATCATGAGATGTGCCACCTCTACCACATTTGCTAGGGTCCAGAAGAAACTGCAAAGGAAACATCGACATGAATATGTCACCCAATAGTAGCCTGACTACTGCCTCCGGGGAAACAGAACAAACACTGTGGTGAACCAAAACACATCACAACAGAAAGTAGAGGCTACAGAGAACCCAACACTGAGACAAACTGCTAACACACCCGTCAAGGCTTGGGTGGTTGAGGAAGAGGGGCCAGAAAGATTGTAAGAACCACAGGGTGGGTAGAAATATCCTGAGGTACATCCTCCCCACCTCTGAGACTGACAGAGGCCATATTTACCCCACAGTGAATGCCAATAACCCTTCTGAGGAAGTCCTCAGGGAAATTGGCAGTAGAAGAGAGGGCATATAAGACTATATCCTATGTTAAAAAAAAGTTAAGGAGAAAACTTAATAGTAATTATAACAACACAATTTAAAAATACTTGAAGATACCAATTTGAAGATAACTCAGCTGTACTACCAATATCCAAAACATTACTGGTAAATGACTAATTCAATAAAAGAAATAAAATGCCTGTATACTGAAAAGTAAGAATTTTGACATTATTAGATTTAATTTTCTTTTTTTTTTTTAGTAAAAGGCGAAAGATTTATGCGATCTGAAAAGAATCTAATTTTTTAATTAAAAATTAATTCAAATACTTTTATAAACCAAAACATAACTCATGGCAAGGTACAGGGCAAGCACACCAAAGTGAATAGTTTTCCTGCCCAACAGTAACAGCTAGGTAGAAAACACAGTGGGAAAGATTTATTCACAATAGAAACAAATACCATGAAATAAGCAACACATCTACTACTTTTACAAGACAAGTAACATAGGTTTGTAATACAGTGCTTGCCTAGCATATGTAAGGCCTTAGATTCAATACTCAGCACCACAGAAAAAGAGGCAGAGAAAGAAAGAAACTTGAAAATATAGAAGTTAGTGCCATGTTTCTGAATGGGAATATTTGCTATACTACATTGTCTTAATATAACTAGTCTATAAATTTGACATTGTTGCAATCAAAACATAAGCAGGTAAAACTATTAAACTTTTAGTAGAAAAAGGGGGGAAGTTTTGCATCCATTGATTTCACTATGGTTTCCTGAATATCACACCAAGATCACAGAAGACCTAAATGAATTGTATGGCACCACAATTAAGAACTCCTATGTGTGTCAAAAGACACGAGTAAGACCATAAAAATGCAAAGACAATCTGCAGAACAGGAGAAAACACTTTAAGTCATGAATCTCACAAGAGATCAATAATCATAGCACACAGAAAACCTACAATGAAAACAAAAGACAATCTAATGGAAAATGGACCAAGGACCTGAATAAACATCTCACCCAAGAAAATAACAGAGAAGTAAAAATAAAAACAACTATGAGATATCACTTCATTAAAATGGCTACATTTTCAGTGTGAGCATATAGGATATGTGTATGTATGATGTGTGTGTGTGTGTGTGTGTATGTTCATGTGTGATGACAGGCTCATGTGCCATATTGTATGTGTGAGGACAATTTCAGGTTGGTCCTTGCCTTCCACTTTGTTTGAGGTGGGGTATCTACTTTTTTACCAATGTGTTTACCAAGCTAGCTGTCCAGCAAGCTTCTGGAAGATTCTCCTGTCTCTGCCTCTCTTTTCACCATAGGGTCAGTGGGATTTAAAAGCTGACCACAAGCCTCTGGCTTTCACGTGGGTTTGTGGGTTGTGAACTCAAGTTGAATTCAAGTACTCATGCTTGTACGGCAAGTACATGATCCATCCAAGTCCAGTATGCATGCTTTTTCTTTTCCTAAAATTTCTTTACTGTTGATAGTACCTGAAAATAATATAGGCACTTATAAAAAACAGTCACATTATGGTAGCTCCTCAGAAAACAAGTAAAATCAAAACAAAATTAGTAGGCTGGAGAGATTGGTTAGTGGTCAAGGCACTTACATACAAAGCCAAAGGACCCACATAAAGCCAGATGCATAAGCTGGCACATGTGTCACGTTTGCAATGGCTAGAGGTCCTGGCACCCATTCTCTCTCTCTCTCTCTCACTCTCTCTCTCACTCTGTACCTCTCTCTTAAGTAAATAAACAGACAAATAAATAAATAAAATATAGTAACAAATGTGGAAAAATTATTACACAATATAGTTTTATTTCTGGCTACATATTCAAAAGAACTGAAAGTAGGGTCTCAATGATATTTGCACACCCATGTTTACATAAGTACTCTTTACAATAGACAAAATGTAAAGATCTATCTCTGAAGAGATGAGTGGGTCAATAAAATCTACCATATACATAAAATGGAATATTACTCAGACATATTTTTAAAGGAGGGCTGGGCTGATGATTTCGTGGGTAAAGTTTAGCCATGCAAGCATGAACCTGAGTTCAGAGCCCCAGCACCACATGTATGTCTGGTGGGATTGGTGCTTGCCAGCAATTCCAGAACTCAGAAGGCAGAGGCAAGGGACTCACAGGGCAAGCTGGCTCAATACTAGCTAGTTCAGTGATCTCTGGGTTCTAGTGAGAGACCCTGCCTCAGAAAATAAGGTAGAAAATGATCAAACAATACAACTGACATCCCCTCTGGCCTCCACACACATGCACACACGTACATAAGAACATACATGCACATGTGAAAATTGGAAATGGTGCCATATTCTATGTTAAACAATTTGAACCTTGTAGACATCTGCTAAATGAAACAAACCAATCACAAAAACACATTAATACTGGCCTGGAGAGATGGTTTAGTGGTAAATGTACTTGCCTGCAAAGCCAAAGGACCCAGATTCAATTCTCCAGTACCACATAAAGCCAAATGCACAAGGTGGTGCATGTGTCTGGAGTTTGTTTGCTATGGCTAGAGGCACTGGTGCACACATTCTCTCTTCTCTCTCTCTCTATCTGCTTCTCTCTCTAGCTCTCTCAAATAAATAAAATATTTTTAAAAGATATTAATATTTTATGACTCCACTTATTTAAGGTATCTATTGTAGTCAAATACATGGTAATAGAAAATAACTAGTGGCTGCCAGAGGGTTGGGGGATGAATAAGTGAAGAGTTGTTTAATGGTTTCAGATTTAAAAGATGAAAATTTCTAAAAGTTGATTTAAAACAGCATGAATATATTACAACTATGGTACAAAATATGATTGCCATGAAAAATTCTGTTGAAAGAATTTTATCATTATTTTGTAAAGCTTAATAAGAAAGATACACAGATACAATGTTGGAGTTCAACAGCGAACATGAGGTTATTCATAGATAGTGCTAAGACAACTGATCTTTACTTTGGGGTAAAGGTAAACCACTGATTGATTACAAATCTAAAAATAACCAGACAGATAAAGAAGATATGATAAGATATTTTTATAATCATAGGCTCCTTGGGGTCAGTTTAATCAAGACATACATGCCAGAAATTAAACAAATATATAGTTAGATTTGTATTCACAATAATTAAAATCCATGACCCTTAAAAATAAGCAATATAAAGTTAAATAGCAAGGAACAGACTTAAAAAAAAGATTCTGAGATGTTTCTAACAAACTTTTGTATCAATAATATAGAGTCAAGCTTTCATAGTGCTACTGAGCATGGAATCATTGCTTCTAAAAGAAGTATGTTTTGTGCTCAAGGGAGTATTTGGGCACAACACTCAGATACTGATCAATACAAAACATCCTCTTGTTTCACGTGTATTTCTCTTTAAAGACAACTTACTTAATATATATAGTTGATTTACTAACACTGAGCTCACAGCTAACAGCATGATATATCTTCTGCCTGAGCAAAACTTACATATGACAGATTTTTTTTCCACCCAGCAAATAACATTTTATTTATTTATTTATTTTCTATGCTTCTAAAAACATGAGATAAGTCTTCTGCCTATGAGGAACCTTGTCACATATTGAAATACCCAAGAAAATGTATAAAAATGTTTCTCCCTTTCAAAAAGTGGCATGAAATAGACTGAAGAAGAATATTTGTTGAAAGTATTTGTCTGAAAGCCAAAACCTTCAGGCTGAGGTATTACAAATTTCTCACCTCTCTGTGCATGTCCTAGTGTAACCAAGAAACAAAAGCTATGAGCAATAATTTCAGCACTACAAATACACTTCAACAAACAGGTAAATTTCCAATTATGGGATCCACAAATAATAACCATTTATTATTCTAAAATGTACCTAACAAACAAATTCTTAAAAAACAAACAAACATGCAATTCACATGAGCATAAATGCCTTAAAATATCTGCAGGAGCCACATATGTACCACTGGAGTAGGGACTCCTGAGCTGATCATACTCGCTAGCTTAAGGCCCCTAGGAGGCTAACTGCATTCCTTATGGAAGAGAATGTGTACCGGGGAGCCTAAGACCCATCAGTATGACAAGGAAACAAAGCCATCTGCCTACCATGAGACTAGTCACCTTGATCACATCTGCCAGGGCCCAGGAAAAACTGCACAGGAAACATCAGATTAACTATTACTAACCAGAGAACCTACCACCAGTAAGATGGTGGTAGACAATAGAGACTCAAAATTAATCCAAGCAGAAAATCAGAGGCTGCTGAGACCTCATCACTAGTGGAGAATTCTAACATGCCCTGCAAGGATGGGGGGACATTGCAGAAGAAAGGGCAGAAACATTGTCAGAGCCACACAGTGGGAAGGTAAGCTCTAAGGCATTGTCTTCGTGCCTCCCACAGAAACTAACTGGTCCATTCATGATCCCACAGTGAACACTGATAACCCCACTGAGGAACAACCTTGGTGGAATGGGGGTTTAAAGTGGGCGGGGGGGAACATCTGGATATAAATGACTTACTTACTCTGGAAGCACAATGTAATTATAAATTAATCAAATACTCTAGATAGGAGCAACATGATAAACTTTGTATATCCATCTTAACAGTGAGACATTACAGTAAAAACTGCTCAACATAGCACAATGTACTCATTTATTCTCACTGTGAGAACGAGTGCCCTGCTTAAATTTTTTGAATTTTATATAAAGAATTCATATGGGTTTTGGTTCAAATGTTACCAATGTGCAAACCTGTGCTTGTTCTTTAACCTCTTGAAACTCATTTGTTTTATTTTATTTTATTTTATTTTTTAATCTTACTGAGACAGTAAAAGAATTGATCCCATCACAGTGTGAGCTTTCTCTCTACTATATACATGTTTGACAATAACTTTTTTTTTTTGTTTTGTTTTGTTTTTGTTTTTCAAGGTAGGGTCCTACTCTAGCTCAGGCTGACCTGGAATTAACTGTATTCTCAGTGTGGCCTAAAACTCATGGCAATCCTCCTACCTATGCCTCCTGAGTGCTGGGATTAAAGGTGTGTACCACCATGCCAGGCAACAGTGAATTTCTTAAGTTTTAGCAACTTTTGAAATCTGGATAGTTCAAGAATGATGCTCATAATCAGTTCTTCTTTGTTGCATTGTTCTATAGCTGGGGTTGGGGAGATGGTTCTGAAAGGCCCAAGAATTCAGAAGCCCAGAAATACTATCACGCTCCAAAGGGAGCTTAAGCGGGCCCCTGCATACCTCAAACTCCAGGCTTTACTCTCTGTTGGAAGCAAGTAAAGAATCCCTCTTCTCATTATATCAGAGCCCGCTCCTAATATAAAACTAGGTAAAAAGGGCATGAGATAGCCCTCAAGGATGGGAAATAAATAATAAAGTAAACCACTTATTTGGTTTCTGTAAATGGCCCACACCATAAGCCGTAGCAGCCTGCCTCAGACCACCAAGGTCATAGGAGACTGATACCACACTCTGCTACTCCCACCCAAGGACCTGCGCAAATGCTGACCACCAAGGTCATAGGAGACTGATTGGTCTAATACATAGGCTTTGTTAGAAACCCTATAAAAACTGTCCCGTTCCTGCATTCGGGGCTCTGCAGTCCTCTACCCCTGTGCGGTGTACGACTGTGGGCCCCAGCACGCTTGGAATAAAATCCTCTTGCAGTTTGCATCAAGACCGCTTCTCGTGAGTGATTTGGGGTGTCGCCATATCCGGGCAGACCGTGGGGTCCTCGTTTTGGGGGTCTTATAGTTCAGAGGGCAGAAGTGCTTGCTACATGAATATGAGGACCTGAGATCCATCCTCATCACTCACATAGAAAGCAGTGTAAGGCTGCACTTGCCTATCAGCCAAGTGCTGAGGGTGGGCAGAGACATAGTTTGGTTCCATGAGATGTAGAAGTGTGATAAAGGAAGATACCTAATGTGTTCCTTTGGCCACCTCATACATGCACATGGGGCCCACACATGTGCATATACCACACACACACACACACACACACACACACACACAGAGAGAGAGAGAGAGAGAGACCACAACCTCTTGAAACTCTTTTTTAAAGTTTTATTTATATGTTTATTTATTTGAGAGAGAGAGAGTGATAAACAGACATATATATTTATATATAGAGAGAATGGGAGCACCAGGGTTTCTAGCCATTGCAAACTCCAGATGCATGTGCACCTTGTGCATCTGGCTTATGTGGATACTGGGGAATTGAACCTGGGTCCTAAGGCTTCACTGGCAAGAGCCTTAACCACTAAGCAGTCTCTCCAACCCAAAGCTCTTTTTTCTTAATCTTACTGAGATATACCTTCAAAAAGAAAAAAGAAAAAAAAAAAACAAGAAAATTTCACAATAAAACCCACCTTTTTATATGTTAACTTTACAGATCTCCACACAACTTATATATATGGACTTGACATAGCATCACTCTACATCCAGATACCAAAGTCTTTAATAGTTTTCCAGAACTGTCATCACAAATGATCACAAGCTTACTAGACTCGTACAATGCAAATTTAACCTCTTAGTAATCCTTGAGGTCAAAAGTCCAAGAATTCTCCTTGGGCTAATGCCCAAGCTCTACAGGATGATTGATGTCTTCCTTTCCTAACTTCCAGAGGTTGCCTTCATTCCTTAGTTTGTGTCTGCATCTCTCTGACTTCATCATCATCACATCTCCGTTTCTGACCCTGGCCCTCCTGCCTTTGGCTTGGAAAACCACTGTGATGACACTGGGCCCCAATACAAGATCCTTGACTCAACCATTTGTGAAGTGGCTTTGCCTTGTAAGTGACTTACTCATGGGTTGTGAATAGTAGGAGGGTCTGTAGGAGACTATTCCTCCACAGCTGTGTTCATTATTAGCTGGCACATGTTTGAACTGTTTAACTCATATTTTCAATTAAATCGTTTTATACATTGACCCCCCTGATTGCCCATCTTATGAAACTAATGTTTTGTCATTTTCATGTTAATCACTGGCTCTTTTAAAAGTGTTGGGAAGAATTTAGCAACAGAATGGGACTATATATCACACTATTTCCAAAGGTGTTATCTCTTGAATAGTACTTTGATCATAATTGTTATTCAGAATGTCTCTAAAGTATTAGCAGCTGCATAACAGGAAGAAAAAGAGTTAAATCTCTATCTCAAAACTGTAAGTATTCTGAGCTGATACCTAGAGGATCATCTCAGTTTTAAGGATGTAAAATAATAAAGCCCAGGGAACTGAAATGATTAACCTAGAGACACAAACTAATAGGAGAGAGAACAAATTTGAAGAATATCTAATGACTAACTCCATGGAACTCTACTCAAAGAGCAGGATAGACAGTTCCCACTTCACAAAAACTGATTATTATTCTCAGGTAGTTTCAGGCTCAAATATTAAGGCAAATACTCATAAGGTGCTTTTCTAAAGCTACAAGAATTTCAGAGAAACAGTCAGTTTCATAAAAACAGGGACATACTTGCCAAAATACTACAGATGACAGTTCCCAGGTCAAACAAAGGAGGGTCCACTATTGTTCAAATGATTGATTTTGAAAATCTAAATGTATGCAAGCTCTACAAGTCATATGGTTTCTGGTTTCCCTGTAGACAAGCAATTAAATCAATATTCTCACAAAACTTAATATCTTTGCACATATGTGCATGACAGACATGAAAGTACTTTAAGATAGTATTTCCATATTTTTTAAAGAATCTAAATTAAGTTAGACTCTTCCGAAAGCTACTATCCAGCTATTCTTGTTCAAAAAAAAAAAAAAAAAACCACCAGAATCACTTGACTATTTTCTAAATGTTAACTTACTAAACAAATATTAGTCTTGTTATTCTTCCTAATTATAAGTTAAGTCAAAGAATGCAATTAGAAATTAAGACATGAGGGAAGGCCAGTGAAGAAAATTATTCATATGTGACAGGCTACTCAATAAAAAAAAAAACTTGTATTACCAGAATCAGTTAGATATTTCAATATGAATGGATACAAATTATGTTTTTGTTGGCCTATAGAACCAAAGCTTCAATAATCATATTATGTGTGTTGTTTTATCATGTACAATTTTTGTTAACAGAGATAGTGTAAACTTATTGACTGAATAGTAGCTTGCAAAATTTTCCAGAATGTTTCTAAACACAGTATGATAGAAGGTGAATGAATAATGGAGCACAACCGTGATGTTACAGTCTCCTTTCTTTGTAGAATAAAGACACAGATCCAGATAAAAGTTTTAAAATTCTAACAAGTTGATGGCAAGTTAATACATAAAAGTTATATTGGCAAAGAAAGTTATATTGGCTATAAAAATATATTGATAATAAATGCAGCCTGATCCTTCCTAGTAAGAGAAATAATAATTCCCCAATAAAAGTAGAAACTATCTAGTAGAAAATAAAAATCACATTACTGAAAAATAAACATTTCACTGAATATAATATCATATCCAAATGCACAGAGAATTATTCTATGTGAATTAAATAACATTTATATTTCTTGTTTTGCTTTTTTAAAAAATATACATTTTATTTGTTTATTTGAGAGGGAGAAAGAGGCACAGAGAGAGAGAGAGAGCACACCACTGCAAATGAACTCCAGATGCATGCACCCCCTTGTCTATCTGGCTTACATAGGTCCTGGAGACCAGGATCCTTTGGCTTTGCAGGCAAATGTTTTAACCACTAAGCCATCTCTCCAGCCCTTGTTTTCCTTTTTTAAGGAAAAAAAATCCAAAATAGGAGCCACATAATTATATCTATGACCTCAGAATATTCAATGAGAAAATATGCCAATCTTATGTAATCAATCCTCTATTGAAATAAGTTAATCTGATTTATTTTATTAGTCTCACTTATAGATATTAATCTCGTATTTTTTATTTTTTTGTTTTTAATTTTATTTATTTATTTGAGAGCGACAGAGAGAGAGGCAGATAGAGAGAGAGAATGGGCATGCCAGGGCCTCCAGCCACTGCAAACGAACTCCAGATGCGTGCGCCCCCTTGAGCACCTGGCTAACGTGGGTCCTGGGGAATCGAGCCTTGAACTGGGGTCCTTAGACTTCACAGGCAAGCGCTTAACTGCTAAGCCATCTCTCCAGCCCTAATCTCATATTAATGTTATAATAAACACTGATAAATCTCCTGTCCTAGTCTTTCTTCCAACTTCTACTACCTCTAAGGTAAATGTCTACAGAGTGTTAGATAAAATAAGTAAAATACGCATATTTAAAACCAAACAGAACTTTTATGCTTATCAGAAAGTTCAGAAGGCATTCAGGTCTCCAGAGAGGTATACTGAGACGCGGCCTTCTAAGCTACGGAGCAGTGGTGGAGTGGGGTACAGCCATGTGAGTGTTAAGGTGGGGTGGAGGAAACAATACCCCTGCCCCCCAAGGAAGAGTCTGCTGGAGGAAAAAGTCAGAGCATAACTTTCCCTTAACTTGATAGTTGTGATTAAATGGGTAGAAGACCAAATAAAATGCTGAAGATTTCTCTCAGTGATATCCTCCATTAGAGTCAAGGAGAATTCTAAAACCTTGAAAATATAGGACCTAACCAAGAGCCAATTAAAAACAAAACAAAACAGAAAAACATAAATGAAGTCTGAAAAGCAGCCTGGTAGCACAGTTTCTAAAAGTCTGGGTTAGAATTATAGCATTGCCACTCACTCACTAACTGTAGCTGGGTGTATTACTTCTTTCATTCTTAGTGTTTACCATGAGAATTATAAATAAGGGCTGGAAAATATCTAGCACATAGTAGACCCTGTGCAAATGGTAGCAATTACTATGGCCAAGAGTGTTGTGAAACAGATTTCAATTTCATAATACTTTCTAAACAGGGCTTCAACGACTGCCTTTCTAACTCATTGTCTGACTGAATCTTCTTTAAATTGCTTTAAAATTATTTTATAAAACCTTCAGTGACACTAAATCTTATTTTCTAAGGACAATAATACCTGATGCTGTTTAGAATTCTAAAGTCTCATGAATTTAAAACAAGTGACTTGTAGAAACCTCAGTCCAGACACAATGAGAGGATAAAATGGTATATAAGATATTCACAAGCATGAACTCTACAGTGCCCATCATTTAGCCTGTTCATTTCAGTTTTAATATCCTTGGAAGCAGGAAAAAAATCCTTAAACCTGAGAACTTTATCAATTCAAAACCTCGATAAAAAGTAAGAATTAGATCTATGTTCTCATTTTGTAAGTAAAAATTTTGCTTGAGTTTAAACACGATTCAACCAGCTTTTTAGGTAACCTGGACCCCAGAGAATTCCATATTCTTTCCATAAGGTTCATGCTTCTAAGGAGCAAAACTAAGTTTGAAACATAAAAACATATTTGATATAATATTTGTTAGAATCAATTAAAGTCATTAACATGAAACATAATTTATTACAATCCTACAAATATGGGTTTATAACAACTTACAGAGCACTTTGTTAATTACACTAATTGCAAAAACTTCAGTGGACCGTGATGAAAAGCCCTTTGTGAAAAAGCACCTCTGGTTTACTGATTTTTAATGCCCCCACAAATGTTTAAAATGGAAAACGTATGTTTAAATATGAAAAGAAAAACAGTTTGTAGGCTGAATATTATATTTTATAAAATTCCTAAATTCTAATACTGGGAAATTATATCTAATCATATATAAGCTGATGTTTGGGGACAACAAATTTCAAATGTAAATAATATGAAACATAATGAACTTTTTATAGTAGAATTGTTTCATAGTATGTAAGTTCATTTTAATACATTTCATTTGGTCGTTGGTAACTCTCTAAAAAGTTCTCAAACAACCATACGGTTGGCTTTTTGCAAGTAGGGACCAACTGTCTTTTTATTTAAAGATTTACCAGCATGCTTTCTGCATTGTGGTCCCTGGATAATCACCAAATAGTTATTGAGATTTTGAATGCTTCAATATAAATACTGGTTCTCTGACTAAGCCACTTTTAAAATTTCATCTTCCTTTGGTAAATGGTATCTCATTCTGATTCTGATGAGAAATCCTGAGGCTCATTACTAATAGATCTTACTATTAGATCACAAAACTTTCCTAGAATTTTATAACAGCACATATTCTCTCATCTCTTTTTTTTGTGCAACTATCATTTTATTTTATCCACTGGTATGCCTCACAACCATATTTTCATCACCTTTAAAATGAAACATGTATCATACTAAGTTGAAATTCAAGTATTAAAAATCAGTATCTATAAATTAACATTAACTTGAATTCTGATATTATTTTTTCACAAAGGAAAAGATAACTTAAGTTAAACATTTTCACAAAAGTTCTAACTATTTATTTTTAACATGGAATAGCAAAAAGTAGGTGTTATTTTTCCCATTGAATGTGATCAGATTTCTTTAGCCAATACAAGTATTTCTTCTTTTAATATTCTGTAAGTTATATAATATTGAATATTACTTGGAGACTGAAAGTCAAATTTGGGAAAGTGCAATGATAAAACCATGATTTTTTTTTCTATAATCAGAGAAAGTGAAATACACATTGCATTTAAACAATGGCCATATTAAAAGTTTGATATTAATAACATAAAGAGACTTCAGTTTATGTTTTTTGTTTCATTTTCTTTTTTATTAATTGGCTTTGTACTTAGTGAATACAGTCAAGTTGGTACCACTGTTAGCCTCCTCCCTGTCCTCCCCCTCCCCTTGGCTCACGCATTGTGGAGTTGCATCGACCTTAACCAGTACCAGCAGATGGCTATCATCCACAATGAACTTTTGATCAGAGAGACTTACAAAGTTTCCTAAAATAATGACAGATTTCTGTCAAAGTACATGATGACCCACCAAAGGTTAGTAGTAAGACCCTACTGCTGAAAACACTATATGCGGTTGACACGTAACATGGAGTGACATGGCTGGAAGCTGGAAGATAGTAAGGACCCAGACAGTCAGAGCATCTAGAGACAGAAGGTGCTACATGGGCAACTGGGGTAAAATGACCAATATTTGTCCAAGCAACTCATGGTCTAACCTACTTAGCAGCAAATAACCTGTTGTGATGCTCACACAAGTGCAATAGTGGCACACAGCCATGGTGGGAAACCAACTGCTCTTCATTTGGCTAACTGATCTGCTCAATGGAATGGAACCCATCACTGGATCTGGGAAACAAGTCAGAACCATATCCAAAAATGAGCCCGCTCTCCACTATCAAGCTACCACAAATCATGGGTTACAAGAGGGCCTACACCTATTAAATTCTCTTTTAAAAAAATAAGTGTTATATCATTTATCTGGTGCTAAATTTACTCTCCATTGGAGAATCTGCTTCTCTTTTTCAGATAGATGCAGATCTAAGGAAAGAACCACCCTATCATACCTCAAAAGGGCCCCAGCCAAAACTAAGAATAATTGGCAAAACAAGCAAGGGTATTGTTTTCTTGGTGAACTTGGTACCAGCACAAGGGTGAAGGAGATCAACATAGAGAACAATCAACTACCAAATCAGATATCCAGAGACATAGAGGCTCCCAAGACCTAATCACTGAAGCAGACTTTAAATGAGCCCAACATGGCTCAGGGAAATTTTGCAGAAGAGGGGGCAGAAAGAATGTCAGAGCCACACGTTGGGTCATGAAACACAGAGACATTCCTCCTGCCTATAACTGAGGGCTAATTCTCTCATCTCTTTTCTAAAAATGCTAAGAATAGGACTGGAGAGATTGCTTAGTGGTTAAGTGCTTGCCTGTGAAGCCTATAGAACCCAGTTCAAGGCTCGATTCCCCAGGACCCATGTAAGCCAGATGCATAAGGTGGCGCATGCATCTGGAGTTCATTTGCAGTCACTGGAGGCCCTGGCACACACACACTCTCTCTCTCTCCCTATTTCTCTCTTCCTCTCTCTAATTAGTAAATAAAAATAAAATATTTTAAAAAATTTTTAGTGAGATGAGTATTAGAAAGAATTCTATTTCTGGTTTGTCATATTAAATACAGTAAAAAAATTATATCTCAAGTTAATTTGGGAGACTTAATGAGGAACAATTAAAATCCCAACAAGAATACTTCTAAAACTTGACATAGTCATTATAAATTATAAAATATGAAATTAAAAGGCAGCAATTAAATCAGCTAATAATTTAATATAATACTACAAAGTAATAATATCAACACTGAATCACTGATGCAAATCTAAGGAAAACAAAGAGACTTAAAAGTAAATGAGATTTAGAAGTAAATCCAAAATATGAGGATGAATATAAAGAGAGGAATATGATAATTATTTAATGAAAATCACAGAAAAACTAGACTCTAATAGGTAAAAACCAACATGCAATAATACTTCTAGTTCAAATTAAAAGTAATTCTGAAAGAGATAGTGAAAAAGAGCTTTGAGAACTTTAATGAATTTGGTAGTTCATAAAACTATACAACATTCTTCAACACATACATTCTTGAATTAAGACCAAAGAAAAACTGCAGATTAAGAAATATTATACTGTAAATGCAAATATTAAAATATTAGCATCTATAAAATCTAAGTAGCAAGTTTATTGAAGTCTTCACAAATAGTAAAATAAAAATTCATCATTTAAAAATTTTAAACTGAATACCAATCCTAACAAGAAAAACATGTTCAAAGGAATCATTAGTAAAGTATTAGATGATCAAATAAAACCATATTGTTAATGACTTTTTGTTTACCAGAGTATAACAATATCTCTAATACTCTATTCTTTTCCAAAAATCCTGTTTTTTTAACTTCCATATCCATATTTTTTATTGCACTATTCACAACATCCAGGAAATGGTACAAGTTTAGATACTTTTTCAGATATAATACAAATAATAAAAGCTATATTTTATAGACATTAATTTTATGAAAAATAATGAGTAACAATATTCAATTATTATGAAATAGTTAAGCTGATAAGGATATGTTAATAAAATAAAAAATTGTGTGGACCAATTTTTTCCTCTTCATTCATGTAAATATGAGGTAAAAAAATCTTAAAATGACTAAGTATGAAGACTTGAAACCCTGGGGTGTCCACATTGGCTCACTGATTAATTCAAATGTTCTATGTGCCAAGAACTATACTGTTATGAGACCACCAACTGTAAATAGCAAAGGACAGATTTTCTATCTTTACTCACTATTCATTTTATATTAATAACAATTCTGTAAAGATTAAGATGAAGTATTCTAAAGTCCTATGAAGAGAATTTTTTAAAAGAAAATTACAATGGATTGATTTGAATTTCCTATTTAACTGTCTGTATCAATATTGTATGCTGGTCTTGATTAAACCAACTGTGACATAACCATATTAAAAATGGTGCCTTCATAGACATAAATGATTCATATTTGTTGCAAAGCAGAAAAATCATTTTTGGAATACAATACCTTTTTAGACAATGGCTATTAAATTTTATCTGTTCTAGGCTAACTTTCACACTTATTTCTGTAGAGTTAACCTTTTAACATTATCTTCTTTTGATTTAGATCTATCTGTGCTGTGTAGGAATACTTTTATTATGGCTTCAAATGTTATAACTCTGAAATGTTTTGTTGATTTCTTTTTAAAAAATATTTTTGTTTATTTAAGCAGAGAGAGATAGAAAGAGAATGAGAATGGGCAGGCCAGAGCATCTAGCCACTGTAAACAAATTCCAGATGTATGTGTCACTTTGTGCATATGGCTTTATGTAGGTACTGGGGAATCAAACCTGGGCCGTTAGGCTTTGCAAGCAAGCATCTTAACCCCTAGCCATCTCTTCAGCCCTATTTTGCTCATTTCTAAAATTATTCAAACACAAAAAGATATAATAGAATTAAAGCTGGTTTAATTAATGGTGAAATGCCTACAAACTTATAATCAACATTTAGTGCTTTGTTCTCATTTTTAGAATGTACTTCAAAGACCTCAGTTGCACATATTCACATTATTTTACAATGTCCCAACTGTGTTGAGAAAACAATGTATCATTAGCTATGCTTTTAAGTAACTCTAATATATTTCCCTATAGCTATAGTTTGGATCACTTTTTATTCTTCAGTAAAAATAGCATTTTTTTGAAATGATATATCTGCATCATGAATATTATGAACTTCATAAGTAAGAAAAACTTTCTGCCTCATATCCAAAATTTTGAAAAATAAAAATTATATAATTGTATAAACTGCATATTGAACACACATGCACAGCAAGTTCATTGAAGAAAAATTACAAAGTAAGCAAGGTACTAATTGAATTTTTGAGGAGGACAGATTCAATCTTCAAACCATATACAGCCATTTGAACGTTTTTGCCTTATTGTACTTGAATACAAGCAAACCTTTACCTGTGCAAGCATGGGGAAGCCAAGGTTCCTACATCCGTTACAAGGAGTTAATGCTTCCCAGAGTCCCGTGGGCCCACAAGTATTTTCAACATCATCTTCCTCTTCCACTTCTCCTGGTGACAAATTTATTGTAGATGAAGTTCTCTGAAATTAAATTTATATTATACCAATATATTATACCAATGTTATTTACATATTGTAACATCAATCAAATTACATCAATTATGTGGTGTACCTTAGCAAGCAAAAGCCAGCTCACTTGTAGCCATAGTTATCTGGTTCATGTAACCAGGAAAAAAAAATATGCATGATTCAATTTAGGTGGAAAAACTGAGCGAGAAAGACAAAAATAATAAAGTTCATAATGAAGAATAGGACATGATCACAACCTAGGTAATTATGTGGACAGCTGTAAGTGTGAAAAGTCTTATGGTTTCTCAAGAATTGAAATTTAGACATAAAATTAAGAGAAAATGTAGCCTTAGGGCCATTATGAAACTACTTGGATGATATAGGAATTCCTATAAGGAATTAAGTAGGTTTTCAGAAATAAACATAAAAACTTTTTTATAACATACATGTAACTTTCAAAACTTACAATGAAAGTCGGGCATGGTGGCACATGCCTTTAATCCCAGCACTCGGGAGGCAGAGGTAGAAGGATTGCCATGAGTTCGAGGCTACCCTGAGACTCCATAGTGAATTCCAGGTCAGCCTGGGCTAGAGTGAGACCCTACCTCGAAAAACCAAAAAAAAAAAAAATAATAATAATAATAATAATAATACAATGACACGTCTTACTACAGTGATACTACATGATTACACAAGTATTTAAACCATAAGGACAAATACAGGAGAAATTTTAGCAGGTGAGGAAATCCCAAGAAAATTTGTAGACAGTGATAGATCACATTGGGGTAAGAGCTGGGGCTGCATTACCTGATCTAACACACTTAAGAACTGTGAATGTTGAGTTTTAATATGATAGAGTAATTAAGACAGAGTGGATCAGTGATCTTCTGAGTATATCTGGGACTAAAGCAGGATAAAAACTCAATACAGAAGAAATTAGGCCTCCAGAGCTATCTTCTCACCCAGACAGGAAACTAAACCTCCACAAGTGGCAAAAGTTAGAGGTTTGTTTTCCAGAAGGGTCGAAACAGGAAATTACAGATTCTCACAATACGTTTATACTGAGCAGAAAGACGTTTTTCTAAAAACCAAGAGAAATGGGTTAATACTTACATGCAGAAAATGAAGATTCTAAGCCTATCCACGTTTTCCTGAGAGACTGTGACAGCTAGATCACATTTCCCAGGTAAAGGACTAGACCTCTAGAAACTGACCTGTGGCATGATTTGAATAGAGTTTATCCACTCCACAACTCACATTGAGGTTTGATGCCCACTATGAAGTATTAAAAAGGCAGAAACAGCTCTACCTATGGAAAATGGAGGTTGGGCTTCTGGGAGGTGACTAGATAAGTCATATAAAGCAATACTGGTGGCTTTATGAGATGAGAAATAAATACCAGGAGAAATATGTGTGTGTTCCCTGTATCTTGCCACCTGATGCATTGTTCTGCCTCAGGACTCTGCCAGAAAGAAGGCCATCACCAGATATATGACTTCTTGCCCTAAAACCATCAGAACTGAGTCAAAATAAACCTCTTTTCTTTAAAGCCCATGTAGTCATGGTACTAAGTAATTAGTAACAGAAGAGGAAAAGACAACCACCTGAGGGGTAAGAAAAGCTCTATTGCAATAATGGGAAAACAGTGGGAACAGTGTCTTAATGACTGTGTGAAACCCACTGTGGTAGTTTGAAACTCAATATATTTAGGATTTTCTTACAGTTTGTAAATTAGTCCTGCAGCCACCTGGCTGGAGAAAGTGTCACTGTGTGTGGATCTTAGGGTCCAGCCTTAAGGTGGATTTGGAATTCCAGTCTAAAGACAAGCAAAGTGCTGTAGCTTTGCCTGAAGTTCCTCAAGTGTGCTTGCTTGCTTATGGTGGCTGTGGCTTCTCTCTCTCTCTGCTTCGACCTGTGAAAGCAGGCAAGCTTCTTCTGCCATTATAGAGCTTCCCCTCTACCTTCAATAAATCCCTTCCTCCATAACTGTCCCTGGTCTGGAAGTGCATCTCAAATATTTGGGGCTGACTGCAAAACCCGCCTCTGAAAGAGCCTCTTCTTGGAAACATTTCCTAGTCCAGTTCAATATAAACAACCATCACATATTTGAAAAAAGTCTCTAATAGACCAAATTTTTTATTGCATTTCCTCAGAAGGATAGAAGATATTTGCATCCATGAAACAAGAACAGAATACCACAACACATACATGCATGCATGCATACATACATGTGCATACATACATACTTTGTAAACTGAAATGGAAGGGTTAGAAAATTGATCAGTGAAAATTTCCCAGAAGATAGAATAAAAGATGCAAAGTTAGAAGTTAAGAAAACTAGAACTCTCTATCAAAAAAAGTAAGTGTTATCTCAATTTTCTGGGTGCTAACTTACTCTCCGCTCTGCTTCTCTTTCTCAGATAGATGCAGATCCTAAGGAGAGAGATGCCCCAACATACCTCAAAAGGGGCCCAACTGAAACTAAGGACAATTGGTGAAACAAGCAAGGGTGATGTTTTCCTGTGAACCAGATACCAGCACAAAGGGGAAGGAGACCAACTCAGAGAAAAATCAACTCCTACCAAGTCAGAGAGCCCCCAACACCTCAGCACTGAAGCAGACCAAAAATGAACCCAACATGGCTCAGGGAAATTTTGCGGAAGAGGGGGCGGAAAGAATGTCAGAGTCACATGTTGGGTCATGATTTGCAGAGACATTTATCATACCAATAACTGTGGGCTAACTCCACAATGCACGACCCATTTACATCAACAAGAAGGGTCCAATGGGAGGGGGTAGATCATAGATGAGCCTAAACAATGGTACCAAACTGCCTGTATTTGCTGAAAAGAAAACTAATAAATTAAATTTTTTTAAAAAAAAAGAAAACTAGAGCATCTAATAACGAAATTAAATAGTATCTCAATAACTTACTGTCTCACTGTATGCTGTAAACTTTGTAGCATCATGGGACTGTTTTTTGTTAATTACTTTCATCCACAAAACAACCCTTGAAGGCAAACAGCATTTGCCTTGCTTTATAAATAATGAGACTAAAGAAAGATAGGCCAGGCTGGAGAGATGGCTTAGCAGATAAGCACTTGCCTATGAAGCCTAAGGACCCTGGTTTGAGGCTTGATTCCCCAGGACCCACATTAGCCAGATGTACAAGGGGTGCACTCATCTGGAATTTGTTTGCAGTGGCTGGAGGCCGTGGCACACCCATTCTCTCTCTCTCTCTCTCCCTCTCTCTCTCCGTGTGTGTGTGTGTGTGTGTGTGTGTGTGTGTGTGTGTGTGTATGCCTCTTTCTCTCTCTGTCTGTCGTTCTCAAATAAATAAACAAAAAATTAAAAAAAAAAAAAAAGAAAAACAGCTCAAGTAAAATTCAAAGTCCCAAAGTGGCTAAGAAAGGTGTCCAAACCAGATTGTAAAATCACATACTTTTTCCCTCCTTAACCAATGTGACAATGACACATTGGCACAAAATCCTATAAAAGGCAATTTATTAAAAAACTAAGCTAATATAGTTGCCCTTTAAATAAATGGGTTTTTTTTTAAATTCTTTTGCTACCTGATACACCTTGGACCATTATTTCAATTTGTAAGAGCCAGTGAAATTTTCTGGAATTTGGCAGAGAGCAACTGGTAGTTTCATATATGCACATTACCAGTAATTAAAGGTAGTTATCAAACAAGCTTTTTTATCCTGCAGATCCTCTGGATGAAAAGAAAAATCTTAAAAAGTTTAAAACCTTAATCTAACAAGAATTTTATCAATATTGTCCACAAAGGTGAATAAAATGATCAGCAGCCTCTCCCTCACCAATTTACGATGGGCTAGTGCTTTCTCCACCCTAGCTTGGCATGGCACTAGAAACTAGTCCATACCTGGCTGGCAACTGTCAGGGTTCATTGATCAGCCATGTTCCATACCATTGCTGTTTGGGGTTTAACTAATGGTTCTGCAATTATTTTATTCAATTGTGTAATGAGCTTCCTACATACAGCTTCTCTTTAAAGAACAAATAATCCATCTGCCCTGCTCACACATTTCCAAGTATTTACCACTGTGCAACCAAAATAACAAATAATATATAAATTTTTCAATTTGGCATCAAGATTTTGTGGTCAAACTACTCTTTGTTTGTTTTTTTTTTCTTTAAGTACTAACAATTGAATACAGAACCTCTTGTATGTCAAGCAAGCACTCTACCTGGGAGCTACATCTCCAGTCCTCTTTTCCCACTTTAAAAAATTTTGAGAAGCCAGGCGTGGTGGCGTACGCCTTTAATCCCAGCACTTGGGAGGCAGAGGCAGGAGGATCGCCATGAGTTCAAGGCCACCCTGAGACTACAGAGTTAATTCTAGGTCAGCCTGGACCAGAGTGAGACCCTACCTCAAAAACCAAAATAAATAAATAAATAAATAAAATCTGAGACAGTTGCTCAGACTGGCCTTGAACTTGTGGACACCCCTGCCGCAGTCTCCTGAGTAATGGACCACAGGCCTGCGCTACCAGGCCCAGCCTTTGTCCTTTCTCCTTCATCCATTATACGCATTGCAGACTGTAATGAAGTGTCCAGCTTTATCTATCATGGTCCTCACTTTTTAGTCACGCGTTCCTTCTCTATTCAGTTTGTGGCTGTGGTTAGGGATTTTGTTTCTAAAACTGGATGGTCCTAGATGCAAACTCTAACTACGCCCACTTATTAGCCAAACAGTTTTCAACAGATACGATCTTTCCCAGCCTTGCTCACTTACACATACAACGAAATATAACACTCACTGGTTTGTTCCTGACAATCAAGTCAGGTCATAGATATAAATTATCTGACATAGTAAGCTCTCATAAAATATTTCCTGGTTTAGCTAGTACTTGCTAATAATAATGTGGATTTAATACAGATTTCAGTCATATAAAAATTTCCAGATTTCTCACAAATATGAATTATGTCACTCCCCTTTAAGTATTTATAGCTTCTTATGAGAGTACATGCATTATGGTATATCACAGACACCCTGAAATAACAGATGACCAATGAGAGAAAGCATTGGCTTTGAAATCAAACAGATATATGCACTTAAGTCCTAGCTGTGCAACTCCCCGGCTATGCGACGATGAGCAAGTTACACCATCTCACCAATTCTGTTTCCTTATCTGTATAAGTCAATATCATAAATTTCATTTTACAGGACTATATCAAGAGAAAATTAACTGCTTGACAGTAACTGGCACATAAAATAATAATTATTAATAGTTTTATTATCTTTATCTTGAAAGAGTTGTATACACACAAAGAAAGTACATCCACATACACTTGAACACAAGTGGCTTACTTCACCCATTTAATTGCAAGCTGTTTGAAAGAAATTGCCTTCTTCATATTTGGATCTTGCACAGTGTGTTGTGCATGGCAGAACTTAATAAATATTTACTGAATGAAGTATTGTATGGATGAACTGTATTTTATTTTGACTATCTAGAAAATTTTATTTATAATATTAAGGGAAAGTACATAACTGTATAACAAATACCATAACTGCTATTTTAGTTTTATTTTTTATGTTAACATTGCCAGTGGCTTTAACAGAAATGAGGAAATGTATCGGTGGTTTAGCACTGCCCTCTAAAGACGGAATAGAAATCTGTTATGTACAATCAGAATTTTTAACTTTCTATCAACTAAAGATAGCTTGGGAAGATTTTATCAGGCTCAATATGATTTTAATTATGTATGGAAAGAAAGCCATATGAGCACACTTAAAGTCAGGAGGCTTTCTTTACTACAAACACCTTTGAAACTGGATCTCAGTACTTTGGAAGTTCCACAAGCAAAGAGAAAATTCTTCTGTAGAAAACAGACCTCCATGTATATAGTCTCAGCATATGAGCTCTCTTGGTTATGATGTGATAATTATAGAGAAACATTATGCCAAGTCTATATTGCTACAAAGGCAGAACAACTCTTAATGCATAAAATACCATGGGAAGACACATTTGAATTTGAACAAATAGATTTTTAGAATAAGTATAAAAATCTAACACTGAAGAAATGGCACTTCTTGTGAAGTAAAATGTATGTTTCTGTGTATGTCTGTCTGTCTCTGGGTATAATGTTTGAGATATCTCATATTTTTTATTATTACCTAATTATATATAATGGTGCTTAATAACTTATCAAATGCTTTCATATGTAGAGTAGCCCCATGAAGGAGAGTAAAGATTCCCAATTTTACAGGTAAAGAAACTATGCTGTACGAGATGTTAGTCAATTTGAAAAGCCAAATTACATATGAAGCCAATTTATAATCAAAGGAACTATATCCTGTGGAAGCAAGATCCTAATTATTTAAATATTTAAAAGAATACTAGGCATTGAAGCCAGCTCTCACTATGTTTTCCCCATTGTGGTGGTGTGGGTTAGGCGTCCCCCATAAATTAATGTGCTCTGGATGATTGGTCCTCAGCTGGTAACAATTTGGAGGTGAAGCTTCACTGGAGAGGTTATGCTGTTGGTTGTGGACTTGTGATAGCAGCTTTCCCTTGTCAGAGCTCAGCTCACTCTCCTGCTGTCATTTTTCACCTGCTGTGGCAGATTGTAATGTCCAGCCTCTGCTCAGACTAGCTTTCCCCTGTCATCATGAGCTTCTCCTTGAGACTAAAAAAAAAAAAAAAAGCTTTCCTTTCTTCTCATCAGCTGCTTTTGGTAGGATGCTTTATTCCAGCAGCAAGGTAACTACAACCTTCATATAACACTTGGGAGATGAAACTGAAACTTCATGACAGGTCATGTACAAACTGAAAGTTTGCTTATTTTTTAAATAATTCATTGTATAGAAGGATACTTCTCTCTCTCTCTCCCTCCCCCACCCCCCTCTTCGTTTTGAGGCATTTTTTTTTCTATAGCCTAGCCTGGCTTTGAATTTCTGGAGATTCCCCCATCTCAGCCACCTAAGCGCTAGGATTAAAGACATGTGCCACCACACCCAGCTGAATAGGATAATTTTCATCAACTCTTTTGCCAAGTATAGAATTTCCTCCTTCTCACAAGCTTTTCTCATTAGCTTCTCAAATTCTTTCATGCTTTACTACACAGGCCATTTTACCTTGGTGTGCATTCATCCCTCATGGACATAATCTTGTTACTCAGAAGATGGTACATTAAACTGCTATTGCCCAGCAATTCAAAGGGGAATAAGGGTTATATGATAACATGAAAGATCATGTTTTATTTCTGTATTGTTTTCTGAGTGGGGGTTCAGAGCCTAGTGGAGTACTGAGAGAAGAAAATGCTAATGCTTTAGTTGGTTCAATTTTGACCAAGTTTTGACAGTTTTAACAACCTGATAGGACCATATCACTATAACAGGAGCAGACTCACTGAAATTTAGTCCTAAGAAATAGACCACATGCCATACTTTAATAATATAGCGGCATCAAACATAAAATTTTTGAATGCTCATCACCATTGATCATCTGTTTATAATTTTCCCAAAATGACTCTGAAAGGCTGCCTCTACTACCTTTCACCCTTTGCCTCAGGCTAGTGAAAGTTACAGTAGGTGCAGCAGTTATGTCTTCTGAAAAATAAAACTTCTCCCCAATTTCTGTGAACTTAACTGTGAATCCTAAGCCACAAGCAAAAGAAGCAGCAGCAGCAGCAGCAAAACAAGTCTGTGGGTCAAGGAGCATGCTGTGTCCAGCTCTGAGCCACCAGGGTCCAATGATGATATTGGCTGTGGTGACCCCTAAACTTGAGGATGATCCAGGGTAAGTGGATTTCACATTTATCATCAACCATTTTCTCTGCAATTAAACTAACAGAGCCATTCTCTTTTAAACAGTGAATGTGCTATTACAATTTCTCCAAAATGCTCAGTTCCAACCCCCCATGGTGACCCCAGTTTCTCTTTACATGTCTAACATCCTTTGCACAGCCATCTGGGAAATACCAGAAATTCATTTGGTTTGCTATTCAACTTTAATACAATAAATTTTTATGTCTATTCTTATTCTTTTTATCTCTTAAAGCATCCCTCGGGTCTGTGAAGGGCCTGGTAATTCTGTTCATTTCAAAATGAGAGAAAAAAGTCTAAACAGTTGTCAATACATAGAAGCTAATTTATGAAGTGCTAAAGTGACTCTAGAACATTTAGATAAGCTTAGTTTGGTTTTCAGCAAGCCAGTACATAAAGCAAAATGTATAGCTTTTAGAAAACGAAATTATCTTTCATGATAGGTCATTTTATATGAGCAAATAATATGTTCCTAAAAGTTTGTTTTTTCTAATCAAATTTATTAAGGTTCTTACTTGCACACATAAACAGACATCCTTTTAAGCATATACACTTACACAGTCACCACAATAAAGCTAATATCCATCCCCATAGATGGTTGTCTTAAACCCCTTCCCTGTCAGCATGCTTCAACCTTTTGCAACAGGATATTTTTTCTGCTACTGTCTTTTTCAGATCTACACATATCCTTCAATCTTTTATATCTACATTATTCTTGTACTGTCCAACTCCTTACCACATTATCAACAACAAATATTATTATACTCCCTTGTATCCAAATTCATCAACCAGCACCAGGCCTATTGTGATTACTAATGTTCACATGGTCATGTGTTTATTCTTTCTTTTCATATCTAATATGATTTATTGTTTAGTTTTATACTTTTGTGCTCTCAACTAAATTATAATCTTTCAAGAAGTACTAAAAGTATTTGGCATAAACTTATTTGGAGATCAGTTTGATCCATTCAGGGCTGTTTTAAATGTGTTTTTAAAAAACAATTTCTTCTTACATTTTTATTTATTTACTTATTTGAGAAAGAGGCAGAGGGGGAGAACAGGCATGCCAGGGCTTTTAGCCATGGCAAACAAATTCCAGACACATGTGCCATCTTGTGAACCTGGCTTATGTGGGTAATGGGGAACTGAACCTGGGTCCTTGGGTTTTACAGCAAGCATCTTAACCGCTAAGCCATCTTTGTATCCTATTTTTCAAAATATTATTCAAGAGTAACCTTTACTGCAGAACTAGATTAGGCACACCAGTAAGACTTACATCCCCTTGTATGGTATCTCTATACATATTCAGCTAGATCTTGTCACTTCGGATATGGTAACAAGTGATTCTTGACATTCTGAGTTCTTGGAATTTATGTACTAACACATCCCTAATATTATTTTCCCATGGAGACTTTTATCTTCACAGATACCAACACACTGGTTAATATTGAACATTAAAATTCAGAAACACCTTTAGGCATGTTTTCACATATCTTTTTCTGCATGACTCCTTCCATCCTATTCCTTTGTCTGAAAACTATAGCTGACTCAGGCTGCCACCAAACCCTTCTGCAGTACTTTCGACTATGGAAAACCATCTGACTCTATCTCCATCTTCTCTTATATGAATTATTTAGGACATTATATTTGGCAGAAAGCAAAGTTAATAGTAAGGATTGTCTCCTTGTCAACTAAAGTAGATAGTCTTGTCTTTTACCCCAGTTTGATAATGGGTTTTTAATATATCTTGTCTAGTATTCTAGTAGATTACAAAAGGAATTATTTCATGACATTATTACTTACAAAAGTATAACCTGGACACTTTTAAAAATAAAACATATATACTTTTTATCTGTTTCTCCATTCTGTAACATTCTTCACTTTTCACATTCTGCCTGCTCAGTCATCTCATTTTCCTCTATCTTGTACAAATCCTATAAATCTGTTAATATTCACTCTTTCCTCACTGCCAACTCCACAGTTATCACTTGAATTTGGTCATTTCCTTCCAGTCATGGCAGACAGGGACGCTATTTGGAACACTGGCAGGACCTTGCATCTCAGTGGATGTCCTTGGTATTTTGGAGCAAGGATCTTGCAGACAACTGTCATCCCTTTGAAGGACAGCTCTTGACTGTTGGACCTTACTGGAAACTGAACACTTGACAATGAGCCACCAAGCTGTCATGCATCATGTGGTGGTGACCATGTGTTAGGCTTTAGCTGACTGTGATGGTTAAGTTTTGTTGTCAGCTTGATATTGGTTAGGAATCTGTAGATATCCCTCATGGTTGGGTCTCTGACACTCACCCATTCATAGTAGCAGTCCACCATTAAATTGAAGTGGTATATAAATGGTAAGCTAAAGAAGATCTTGAAGGCACAAGGAAGTTACCCAATTGCCTATAGCTCCTATTTCCCTTGTAATTTTTGACTCCAATCATGCACCACTGGCATCATGGGGTGGCTCAAGGAGAAAAGACTGGCAAGTTTTAGAGATGGTTCCGCACACTATGCACACTATGCAGGAACTATCCAGAGGTGGACTTTCAGTAACAACCCTGAAGGAGAAAGGTGAAAGAAAATGTCACAATGAGCAGAAATTCAGGCAGGGAACATGGTTGTGCATTTTCTTAGAAAGAAAAATAGCCAGATATGTGGTTAAATGCTGACTCATGGGCTGTAGCCAGTGGGTTTGTTGGATCATCAGGGGCTTGAACTGAACATGATTAGAAAACTGATGTGGGCCAAGCATGGTGGCATGTACCTTTAATCTTAGCACTTAGGAGGATAAGGTAGGAGGGTTTCCATGAGTTAGAGGTCAGATGGGCACTACAGAGTAAGTCCCAGGTCAGCCTCAACAAAATAAAAACTGGTACTGGAGGGATGGTTTAGCAGTTAAGGTATTGTTCTGTAAAGCCAAAGGACCCAGGTTTGATTCTCCAGGACCCACGTAAACCAGATGCACAAGGGGGCGCATATGTCTGGAGTTTGTTTACAATGGCTCGAGCTCTGCCACACCCATATTCAGATTCTCTCTCTCTCTCTTCACCCCCTTTCTCCCTCTTTCTCTCTGCCAAATAAATAAATAAAAATAATTAAAAATAAATCAAAGTAAGGAAGGAGGGAGGGAAGAAAGAAGGGAAGAAAATTGATAAGAAAGATATTTAAAGCCAGGCGTGGTGGTGCACGCCTTTAATCCCAGCACTTGGGAGGCAGAGGTAGGAGGATCGCCGTGAGTTCGAGGCCACCCTGAGACTCCATAGTGAATTCCAGGTCAGCCTGGGCTAGAGTGAGACCCTACCTCGCAAAAAGAAAAAAAAAAAAGAAAGATATGTAAGGAATGGATATAACATAGATCTCTCTGAATGGGCAAAGAATATTAAGGTACATATGTATTATATATGGCTTAGCAGTTAAGGCACTTGCCTGAGAAGCCAAAGGACCCATGTTCAACTCTCCATATCCCATGTAAGCCAGCCTCACAAAGGTGAGGCAAGCACAATGTCGCACATGCCCACTAGGTGGTGCAAGCATCTGGTGTTCGACTGTTATGGCTGAGGTCCTGGCACACCAATTCTCTCTCCTCTCTCTCTCTCTCTTTCTAAAATAAGAAAGAACTTTTTTAAGGTGGGTCCAGCAGAGGATGCCTTTGATAATCAAATATATAGGATGATTTGTTCTGTGGATAGCAGTCAACCTCTTTTCCTCGACTTCCCTGCCATTGCCCAAGTAGGTCCATGAACAAAGAGGATGTGATCCCAGGGATGGAGGTTATTCATTGCTTCAGCAATATGGACTTCCAATCACCAAGGCTGGCCTGGCTACAACTTATGCCAAATCTGCCAGCAGCAGAAACCAATACCAGCCAATAACATCATGGCAATTAACTATACTGGACCATTTCCACCATGTACAGGACAGTATTTCGTCCTTACTGGAACACAGAATAATTCTGGGTATGATTTTCCTTTTCTGCACATAATGCTTCTGCTAAAACTAACACATGGATGTACAGAATGCTTTATCCACCATCATGTATTCCACAAAGAATTGCTTCTGTCCAAGGAATTCACTTCACAGCCAAAGAAATGAGGCAGTGGGTTCATGCTCACTGAATTCACTAGTCTTACTATCTCACCATCTTGAAGCAGTTGGCTTGATAGAATGATGGGATTGTATGGCCCTTTAAATATACAGTTATTGGGCCAACTCGGTGGTAGCCTTGGTGAGAAGGGGCAGAGTTCTCCATAAGGCTGTATATACTTGTAATCAGTGCCCAATATATGATACCATTTCTGCTCTAGTCATTTTTCAAGGGTACAGTGATCAAAAGGTGGAAACGGGAATGGGACTACTCACCATCACTTCAGGAGACCCCCCCTGGTAAATTTTGTGCTTCTTATTTCCACAATCTTATGTTTTGCTGGCCTAGAAGTTTTCATTCCAGAGGGGAGAGAATTTCTTTCTGCCAGGAAAAACACCAAACCTTCCATTGAGCCAGAAGCTAAGACTATCCCCTGGCTACTTTGTATTCCTCATACCCTTGAGTCAATGGATTAATCAAGTAATTACAGTGGATATGGATAATTCATCAGACAACTAGGCTGAAATTGGACTGTTCCTTTACAATGAAAGTAAGAAAGAGTATTTCTTGGGTTCAGGAGATTCTTTAGGGTACCTCTTGGTATTATCATACACTCTCTAATCAAGGTCAATGGAAAACTACAACCAAATCAACAGGATGCTACATGGACCAGACCCTTCAGAAAGGAAGGTGTTAGGTCACCCACCAGTTAAAGAACTAAGACTTACTGAGATATCTGCTGTGAGTGGAGGAAAGGCAGAATAGGTAGTAGAAGAAGGTAGTTACAAATAACAGCTAATTCCATGGGACCCGTTACCAAGACCAGGATTGTTTTTGCCCTGTTTTGCAAAGAGTAATTGTGCATAGTGCACATAAACCAAGAAGATACTCGTGGTTTTGTTTCCTTTATTTTTTTACACTATAACTTTGATTTACATATCAGTAGTTTAGTATTTTCAAACCTATATTTTCATATTTAAACTATAGGATTGTAGAAACTAAAACTACCTCAAGGAACATTGCCTTGTATTGGTGCAGGTTCAGAATAATGTGCTCCAGTTTACACATGAAATAATTTTATCACATTAGACATAGTTATGTCCTGGGTGTTAGATTTACTTGGAAATGAAGCAGTGCTTAAGGATATGGGGCTTGCTGTCAGGTTGACAAAGGTGCCACTTGTAAAGGTTAAATTATATTATCAACTTAATCATATTGGGAACCCAGTAAGAGAAACAACCCTTAGGTGGATCTGTGAGGCCATTCCAAGGATTTCCAGAAAGAATGACCCTTGTGGTGAGTAAATATATATAATTCTCCAAGACAGCACAAAGCCTTCTGTCTGGCTGCCTATGCTACTTGCTATTATGTGTATCTACCCTTTTGTTGCCATCCTTCAAAGACATGGGAGCCCAATTTCATCAGCCTTCTGATGTGGACTGAAAACCACCAATTCTCCAGGAATCCTCTAGGCCTTTAGTGTCAGATAGAGACTTCTGAGGCATCCAGCCTTATGGACTAAGCAGATACTGGATTATTAGTCTATACCCTTCAGACAGCCATTGTTAATGCCAGCCAATATGCCGTCTATAATACATATTCATTCTATCATTTCTGTTCCTCCAGAGGACCCAGACCAATGCAATATTCTAAGTTACTGTGTGGTATTTCCACATGCTTTGTGTACAAGCAGTTACTCAGTTCAGCTACATGAAATTAATTTTTATAAAAACAAAGTATAAAATATAAATATATTATTAACTGAATGAATAAAACTATGAGGAAGAATTTTACATTTAAAACTATATAAATATGCTAGATATTAACTGTGTTTGGTCAGCAAGAAATTGATTAACTCTAGGTTATCATGACACTAAACAGATATTAAACCAGAATGTAAACTGGAGATTTTGAACAGTCTGTTTCAATATTAATACAGACAAGGGTAGGGTAAGGGCACAGAGCTGCTCAGAGTTGTGGCGCAGATGGCTGAAACTAATGATTTGATACTTTTGGGTGACTTCCATGATTCTCATTGCTGGCTGGAAGAAATTACATATTCAGATATGGCCTTCAATTTTTTTTAATATGAAAAAACATATTTTGCTACAAACATTAGCATAATAAGTGACAAAGCATCTAGATATGAGAATCATTTCTCCCAGTTCATATACAAAGACAGATCATGCTAACTCATAGTATAGTGTGCATGTGAAGATGAAAGACAAAAACAAAACCAGAAACTGGAGCACAATTTGGTTAAATCATTACTCAGGAAATAAAGTGGCAGAAATAAAGACCATTGATCGAGCGTGGTGGTGTATGCCTTTAATCCCAACACTTGGGAGGCAGAGGTAGGAGGATCGCCATGAGTTCGAGACCATTCTGAGACTACATAGTTAATTCCAGGTCAGCCTCAGCCAGAGTGAGACTCTACCTCAAAAAACAAAAATAAACAAACAAAAAAGACCATCAAGAGCTGAAGAGATGGCTTAGTGGTTAAGTGCTTGTCTGTGAAACCTAAGGACCTGGTTCGAGGCTTGATTCCCCAGGACCCATGTTAGCCAGATGCATACACGTCTGGAGTTCATTTGCAGTGGCTGGAGGCCCTGGTGCTCCCATTCTCTCTCTCTCCCTCTTTCTCTGTCACTCTCAAATAAATAAATAAAAATGAACAAAATAATTTTTTAAAGACCATCATGTAATATCTTCAATATTTAAATATGCTATGATACATTCATAAAAACAATATTCAAAAAAAGAATTGGGGGCTGGAGAGATGGCTTAGTGGTTAAAGTACTTGCCTGTGAAGCCTAAGTACACATGTTCAACTCTCCAGGTCCCACATACATAAGCAAGATACACACAGTGATGCAAGTGCTGAAGGTTGCACATATGCACGAGGGGGCACACACATCTGGAGTATGACTGCAGCGTCTGGAGGCCCTGGCGTGCCAATTCTCTCTCTCTCTCTCTCTTTCTCACTCTGAGTCTCACTCTTGTTCATGCTCTCTCACATAGGAAAAGAAGGCAAGTCTGTTGGGCTTGCCTCAAAAAAAAAAAAAAGAAGATTGGAAGTTTCCTTTACCACACATGTGATGACATTAAGAAAGTTTATCTCTGTAGGTGTTTGGCTGGTTTTGTGTATGTATTTGTTAAATATACCTTGTAATTAAGTTTCTGTTTAAATAAATATTGACCGCCCCCAAAATAAATAAATATACCTTGTGAATTTGTTTTTTAGTGCAAAGAATTTGAATTTTTACAAAACATGTCTGAAGATCCTAAAAAATATGACCTAGGACTGGAGAGGTGACTTAGTGGTCAAGGCAGTTGCATGTGAAGCCTAAATAGCGTGCTTTGATTCACCAGTATTCACATAACCCAGATGCACAAGGTGGCACATGCCTCTGTCGTTTGTTTGCAGTGGCTGGAGGCATGCCCATATTCTCTTTCTCTCTCTCTCCAACTATCTTTCTGTCTCATAAATAAATAAATTATATTTTTTAAAACCTTTGGCCTGTACCCTACATCTGTCACATTATTCAACAATGCCATTTTGTCTCGTAAAGTCAAAGCCTCTTTCTTGGCTGTCTGCATTGAATAACTAACTCATCCATAAAGTCTAAATACCTCTCCAAACCTGAAGACAACCCTGAAGGGCTACGCAGCTCCAGAGCCCACGAAATACTGGTCAGGAAGGGACAGATCATCAGCGGCCTACACTTAAACCTTCTCCAGGAGGATCTCTAGGGGTGATCTATATCTTCTCCAAATTTCCTTCCGTCTGCTTCCTTCCCCTAGTGACAGATATTTTTGTAGCTTTGTTTATACTTTATGGTTATTCTCCTCTCTCTTTCCATGATTTCACAATCATTCATGCTGAACTGTTTTAGGATCTTCAACACAGAAACGTAAGTAAGGAATGTTAAGAAAAGGCTAATGTTAAGTCAAGGCAAACATCCAATGAAATAAGATAATACATTGTATAACTCCAATGTGTTAGTCTTCCTCCTCTCCTTCTCCTTCTTCTCTCCATCTCCCCTATCTCTCACATGTGGGCATATGTTGTGTACAGTGTAGGCAAGCTCCAGTGATTCTTCTGTCTCTGCCTCCCTCATCACTGGGGTCACAGGCATGCATGGCCACACCTGGCTTTTTATGCAGGTGCTGGGATTGAACACAAATTCTCATGATTGGACAGCACTCTTACCCACTGAGCCATGTCTCCAGCACTTCAAACGCTTCTATGATGATTCTGAGAGCTAAACTGATGTCACACAAAATAAAGCCAGTATTTTCATGAGGAAATTAGGGACTTTATCAAAATCGATGCACACACACACACAAAGAATGTGTCAAAGTCTGCTGTATCAAAGGAAAACAATCAGTCTCCTAAAAGAACATATAATCATAGATGAATAAATCTCAGGAGTATTAAAAGTGAATAAAGAATAATAGAAGAAAACTTTCCACAATCAAAAAATACTATGCCTTAGCCGGGTGTCGTGGTGCACGCCTTCAATTCTAGCACTTGAGAGGCAGAGGTAGGAGGATTGCCATAAGTTTTAGGCCACCTGAGATTACATAGTGAATTCCAGGACAGCCTGGACTACAGTGAAAACTTACCTCAAAAAAAAAAAAAAAAAAAAGAAAAGAAAAAAAGACAAAGAGAAATACTATGCCTTTTCAAGGCTAGAAAAATTGATGTTAAATATTTAAGGGGGATTGCTTTGAGTTCAAGGCCACGCTGGTAGTACATAGTGAATTCCAGGTCAGCCTGGGCTACAGAAAGACCCTACCTCAAAACCTCAACTCCTCTCCCCAAAATCATAATATTTAGTTATATTCTGGCAACTTTTAAATTCTATAAGGAAAAACATAACCTCTTCAAGGTTTCAGAATTAGCATTCAGATTGTATGTTAGTCAGGATTCTTGAAGCAAATATCAGAAAACTACTCTAGCAGAGTAATCAGAAAATTCATTTATGTAAGTATTGGGTCATTTTCTGAATCTATGAAAGCTTAGAAAATTGGGCTCTGATAAGCTACCACTGCATTTTCAATTCTCCTTGTAAAGTCAGTAACTTAGAGATCTTTACCAATAGAAAGTTGTTGGTTTTTTTACTTCACAACCTAAGTAATAGAAAACAACAAAAAAAAATTGCCAAATCTACCATACCTACACCAGGAGTAGCATACAGATATCATATCTTTGTAGTGAATGCAATGTAAGTATCAGATGATAGAAAATGTCAATTGATTATTTGGGGTATAAGATTATAATTCGAGAATTTTATATCCAGGAAAGATATAGGTTATACTTAAAAGCAAAACTCAAGAACTTCAGCTTTCATGAGCCATTCTTGAGACTACAAATTTATCCTGTTTGATGATAATTTTTTTGAAAGCAGAGAGATATAAAAAGTAGAGAGACAGACAAAGAGAGAGAGAATAGGTGCACTAGGGCCTGTAGCTGCTACAAAAGAACTCTACATACATGTGCCACTTTGTGCATTTGGCTACACATGGTAGACATGGGTACTGATGATAGTTTAAAGTATTCCAATAATGGTCTTTTCTAATGACTTATATAATGTACTGTCAGTAACTATTTGTTTATAGATGTTTTTTTCTAGAGGTTACAAAATAACACAATGACTAAAACAAAGTCCCAGTTTGAAAGTGCCTGACAACCATTATGAAGGCAAAAATCTGGGAAATAAATATAACAGTTGGTAAGAACTATTAAAGAGCCTTAAGACTATTCTCCTATAAATGTTCAATTATAAAATGATTTTAGTTAATTTAACGGAAGTGGAGAAATAGGAGAATATGTGAGACACAATAGCACATATGATAAAGACTGTCTACTGCTTTGTTCCCACTGTTATAAGTCAAATGAATCAAAGACAACAATGAATGTGTTCAGACAGTAATTTAAGGAGATTCCTTAATAAAAACATTTCTAAAGTATTTAAAGGGCTTGTAAAGCAAACCTTTGTTTCTAAGTGTACCTTTCTCCAAGAACTTTTGCTCTCTTACATCTCCAATGGCATTAGTCCCATTTATTTTCTAGACTCCCAAAAATGTGATCAGGAGAGCCAGGCTCTATCCAAAACTAACAAGAGCACCCCAAACTCTGGTTGTTAGTGGCTTGTGTTTTTTTTCATTCTTAAGGCTGGCCAAGAGAGTAGCAAAATATATAGCCTAAATAATACATAAATTGGTAAGGACATTTTGGGGAGAAGAAAAGGAATGTGATTACTGTACTTAAAACTATACCAGTGGGAAATAATTTCTAAATGTTTCCATAAAATGGTATAATTAGATTCTCTTCTGAACTCTGAAATAAAATAAAGCCTGCTGCTTAGAACACTGTTAAATTCCAGGTAACTCCTAACAGTGATCAAAGTGACCCAGTCAAATCTCCAGCTGCTCATATATTCTTAACAAATTCTTCCTTTTAAAATAGATCCATCAAAGGAGAGTTCAGTTAAAAGTTATACTAAAACTTGGGCTGGAGAGATGGCTTAGCAGTTAAGCGCTTGCCTGTGAAGCCTAAGGACCCCGGTTCGAGGCTCGGTTCCCCAGGTCCCACGTTAGCCAGATGCACAAGGGGGCGCACGTGTCTGGAGTTCGTTTGCAGAGGCTGGAAGCCCTGGCGCGCCCATTCTCTCTCTCTCCCTCTATCTGTCTTTCTCTCTGTGTCTGTCTCTCTCAAATAAATAAATAATAATAATAATAAGTTATACTAAAACTAACTGTATCCATTAGTATGTTCTGTTTGGTGTACTGTGGTATACCTGACTAGAAACATCCAAGTAAGAGGGATGGATCTCTGCTGTGATGGAGAGTTGGATGCTATGATGTGGGAGAAGGAAGACAACCCATGCTTATATTCTCTACTCTTTCTTCCTAAGTTGCTGGTAGTAGGACTTGACCTGGAACAAAACAGAAGCCTAATGGAAAGTAGAAAAGAAATGAACATCTGAGATTTCACATCCTGGAAAATGATCAAATTCTTGCCTGGCATTTTCCGGCCAAGGTCATAGCCTCTTCAAGGCCTCTTTACATACAGAATTTAGAATAAATGTCACAGATACATGGATTTCTTTAAGCAATGAAAGAAATTTCTCCTACTTGATCATTGTAGAGACCAGGTATTGTTTTTCACTAGAGGGGAAACAATAGTGGTGTGCTAAGCCTGACAATCCCTGGCTGCATGAGGGAGGGGGAGAGTGAGAGGGGGAAAAAGAAAGAGAGAGAGAGAGAGAGAGTGAGAGAGAGAGAGAGAGAGATCTACTTTTCTAAGGCAAAATTCCATGAAAAGCACTCTAGGGGAAAATCCTGACCTATTATTTACCATTTTGTTAAATTACTATTTTACAATAGATTCCAAAAATCTAAATATCAAGAAATGAATGGTCTTGGGCTGGAGGGATGGCTTAGTGGTTAAGCCCTTGCCTGTGAAGCCTAAGGACCCCGGTTCAAGGCTCGATTCCCCAGGACCACACATTAGCCAGATGTACAAGGGTGCACATGCGTCTGGAGTTCGTTTGCAGTGGCTGGAGGCCCTGGCATGCCCATTCTCTATCTCCCTCTTCTCTCTCTGTCTGTTGCTCTCAAATAAATTAAAAAAAAAAATTTAAGTTAAAAAAAAAAAGAAATGAATGAGCTTATAACCAATTATAATGAACTGGCAAAGAAGGATCAATAAGTCATTTTAGGTAGCATGAAAGCCTAAAAGGAAGATACTTAGTTAACAATAGTAGTAGAAGTAAAAATAATGGAGGACACAGGGGAAAAAAGACATGAAGAAAAATATACTGTGATTTCTAGTGTTAAAAATTGAGACAAAGATTTCTGTCAGAGTACTTGATGACCCACCAAAGGTTAGTGATAAGACCCTACTGCTGAAGACACCTTTTGTGGTTGACACATAAAATGAAATGGCATGGCTGGGAGCTGAAAGAGAGTCAGTCCCCAGACAGTCAGTGCATCTAGTGCCAGAAGGTGCTACATGGGCGACTGGGGGAAAATGACCAATATCTGTCCAAGCAACTCATGGTCTAACCTACTTACCTGTCCTGATGCCCACACAAGTGCAATAGTAGCACATAGCCATGGTGGGGAACCAACTGCTCTCAATTGGGCTAACTGATCCCCTCAGTGGTATGGGACCCATAGCTAGAGCTGGGAAACAAGTCAGAACCATATCCAAACATAAGCCCACTCTCCATTATCAATCGTGGGCTACATACAAGAGGGCCTACACCTGTTAAATTCTCTATAAAAAAAAAAAGTAAGGGTTATCTTATTTGTCTGGTGCTAACTTACTCTGCATTGGAGAATCTGCTTCTCTTTTTCAGATGTAGATCCTAAGGAGAGAGCCACCCCATCATACCTCAAAGGGCCCTGGCTGAAACTAATAAAAATTGGCGAAACAAGCAAGGGTGCTGTTTTCTTGGTGAGCCGGGTACCAGCAAAAGGGCAAAGGAGATCAACACAGAGAAAAATCAACTCCTACCATATCAGAGATTGAGAGACCCAGAGGCCCCCAACACCTCAACACTGAAGCAGACCAAAAATGAACCCAACATGGCTCAGGGAAATTTTGTGGAAGAGGCGGTGGAAAGAATGTCAGAGCCACATGTTGGGTTATGATATGCAGAGACATTTATCCTCCACATAACTGTGGGCTAACTCCACAATGCAGGACCCATATACCTCAACAAGGAGGGGCCAAAGAGAGGGGGTAGGTCACGGATGAGCCTAATAATGGAACAAAATGACTTTATTCACTGAGTGCAAAACTAATTAATAAAAAAAGTAAAAAAAATCGAGACAAACTTGTGAAAATGTCTCTAGAAATAATGTGTACTTGACTTTAAACCTTCAGTCTGGACAAAGTTAATAGATACAATCAATTTATTGTGGTAGAAAATAGAGAAAAAAAAGTAAATAAGCTAGAAACCCTGAGAGAAATCAAGCACAGATTCAGCATCTGTAAATTGGTGAATGCAAATGAAGATGTGATAATTAAAGAAAAGGCAGAGGTACACTTTTCTAATCTTAAATTATGTTTAGATTAAAAGAGCTCACTAGTTCTGAAAAAAGAAGCAATTATAGATGGTGCATATTTAAAGGTAACTTGAAATTTAAACTCGAAGATTAAGCTGAAATATTTACCTCTAGAAGGGTGAGGGTGGAGCAAGTATTCACAAACAAAGAACCAGATTAACATCAAATGTCTCAACTGTAACTTCAGAAGATAGAAAGCAGTGGTCCAACTATTATAGATAATGGAGAAAATAACTATGAATAAAAATCCTATTTTCAATGAAGCTATCACTCACATGTTAGGAAAAAGAACAATTACAGACATGTGAGGGTTCATTTGCATTGTTTCAGAAATTTAATCTCTACATCACTTTAGCTACTTCATGCATAGTATAAAATCCTAGCCGGGTGTGGTTGGCGCATGCCTTTAACTCCAGCTCTCGGGAGGCAGAGGAAGGAGGATCACCATGACTTTCAAGGCCATCCTGATATTACATAGTGAATGCCAGGTCGGCCTGGACTAGAGTGAAACCCTACCTCGAAAAACCAAAACAAAAACCATTACAACAACTGACTATTTTTCTCCTACCATTCTTGAACAATCAGTGCCATATGATTATGCATATGTTATAAATTATATAATATACTGTCATTCTTGTTTTAGTCAAATATCTTTTAGACTATAAAACAATGAGACAATTGCCTTTTTATTTTTAATTTCTTATTTTTAAAATATTTTTACTTATTTATTTATTTGCAAGCAGAGGGAGAAAGAGAGAGAGAAGAGAGAGAGCATTGGCATATCAGGGTTTTAGCCACTGCAAACAAATTCCAGACGCAATGCACCACTGTGCATCTGGCTTTATGTGGGTGCTGGGGAATTGAACCTGGGTCATTGGGCTTTGAAGGCAGGCACCTTAACCACTGAGAAATCGCTTCAGCCCATAAGTTGCCATTTACTTTTATAGTTTTAAAGTTTTTCATTTATTGATGTACTGAATTTTCCACATGATGCCATTTTTTGTCCTTCTGCCCAAAGAACTCCCTTTAGTATTTTTAAATGTTTTTAAATTTATTTGAGAGACACAGAAACAAGGAGAGAGAGAGTGAGTGAGTGAGTGAAGGACAGACACAGAGAATGGGTGCACCAGGGCCTCCAGCTTCTGCAAACAATCTCCAGGTACATGCGCCACCTTGTTCATCTGGCTTATGTGGGTCCTGGGGAATTAACATGGATTCTTTGGCTTTGCAGGCAAGTGCCTTAACGGCTAAGCCATCTCTCCAGCCCTAATCATTTTTATAGTACAGGTGTAGTGAGAATGAATTATCTCTGTTTGTTGGTCTGAGAAAATTTTACGTACCTTCCTGGGAATAGAATTCTATTGATAGCATTTTTAATGGTTTAAAGATACTATTTCATCACTTATGACTCACACAGCCTATGATTAAAAAAATCTGTTTTCATTCTTATATTTCTACCCTCTTTTTAAAATTTTTAAAAAATATTTTATTTATTTATTTATTTATTTATTTCACAAAGAAAGAGGAAAAGAGAGAGATTGAGAATGGGCACACCAGGGCCTCCAGCCATTGCAAATGAACTCCAGGTGCATGCCCTTCATTGTGCATCTGGCTTATATGGGTCCTGAGGAATCAAACCTAGGTCCTTTGGCTTTGCAGGCAAATGCCTTAACCACTAAGCCATCCCTCCAGCCCTATTTCTACCCTCTTTTCTCGGCTTTTAAGATTTTTCTTTACATAGCAGGTTTTGAATTTTTATGTTAATATTCATCCATGCTGTTTTCTTTCAGTTTACTCTGGCTATGGCTCATTTAGTTTACTGGGTATGCAAAAACATTTTTTCCTAACATCTTCAAACATTATTTACTAAATTAATTTTCCGGCCCCGACCCCACCATACAGGATATGAACCAAAAGATCTACTATGAATGATTGAGTTTGCCCCATAGCCTAGTAACCTTGTATTTTTTGTTAGTCTCCTTTTTCCCTGTGCTTCATATTAGTCTCTACTTGTAAGTCTCCTAGCTTATTGGTCTCTTCTGCTTTGGTCCTATCTATTAATCCCATTCACTGTACTATTCATTTCAGCTATTATTGTTACTTCTTCTCATATGATGCTTTCAGTCTTTTTCCCATCTTGCATTTCTCTCCACAGTTTGCTTATGAAACCCTGATGTGCTTGAGCAGATTTGTGAAAGCGTCATATTTATGCAGCTGTTTAAAAATCAGCTTGGCTGGCATTTCCATAACCTCTGACATTTCTCCATCTGTTTCTATTGGATATTATTTTTCTCTCCAGGTTAAGGCTTCTTTACATGCAAAACAATTCATTTTTATTTTCTGTGGGGTGTGTGTGTGTGTGTGTGTGTGTGTGTGTGTGTGTGCGCGTGTGCGTGTGCGCGTGTGGGGGGGGACACGTGGAGGTCACGGGGCAACTTCAATATGTCCGTGCTCTACCTTTTATAAGGCACTGTCTCTTTAAAAAGTGTATTTTATTTGTTTATTTATTTATTTATTTATTAGAAAGAGGGAGAGGGAGAGAGAAAGAATGGGAACACCAGGGACCCCACCTACTGCAAAAGAACTCCAGATTCATGCACCACCTAATGCATTTGGCTTTATGTGGGCACTGGGGAACTGAATGTGGGTCCTTAGGCTTTACAGGTAGGTGTCTTAACCACTGAGAAATCTCTCCAGCCCAAGGCACTGTCTCTTACCACTAACAAAGTGCCAGACTGCAATGAATCATCAGACTAGCTTGTTTAAAAGCTTAGGATTCTCTTGGCTCTGTTTCACATTGTCATAGGTGTGAGATCCTAGATGCATGCACCACTTTGCATCCAGCCCTACATAATAGCTGGGGAATTGAACCCGGGTTATAAATTCTTCAAGAAAGACCCTTTAACCACTGAAATATCTCCCCAGTATCCCTACAGAACATTTGTTAAAATATTTATTGTTTATTTATTTATCTGAGGGAGAGAGAAAATGAGACAGAGAGAAGATGGGCACACCAGGGACTCTAGTCACTGCAAATGAACTCCAGATGCATGTACCACCTTCTGTATCTGGCTTACATGGGTAATTTGGAATTGAACCTGGGTCTTTAGGCTTTGCAAGCAAGCTTCTTAATCAGTAAGCTATCTGTCCAGCCCCAGAAAAAATTTTATGGTGAATTTTACATTGTTTTCACTGTGGTCTTATTGGCAAAGTTATTTTCCTTAAAGATCATTACCTTCTAAATTTTGTTAGGGAGGTTCCAAAATAGTCTTTGTTTTAGAAACACTTTATCCATTTACTTATTTATTATTTATTTAATTTTAGGAATGTGTCTGTATGTGTCTGCATGAGTGTGTTTATGCATGTTCTTATGAACTAAGACATAAACACACATAAGCCTGGGTTTGTTTATTCTAGCCTTGCTACCAACACTTGAAAATGTATTGTATTATAATGTTATTATGGTTAGAAGCAATGGGAAATATTACTCCATTATTATGTTAAGGACCACTGTCATATATGTGGTCCATATTGATCAAAACATTGTTATATCACATGAGTACCCATCAGTAAAACAAAATAAACCCAGAAATGGACCTACACCAATACAGTCACAGATGAAAGAAAAGAAAAAAATCCAATAGTCAAAATAGGCAAAAGGATCTAAAGAGATAACTCATCAAAGATATAGAGAGGGAAAATAATCATGTAAAAAGACCCTGGCATTAAACATTATTAGAAAATTACAAATTAAAACATTATGCAACCACACACCTGTTAGAATGGTTAAAATACAAATGGTTGGCAATATTGCCTGCTGATGTGGACAAAAACAAATTCACTCATTGCTGAGAGAATACAAAATAGTGTAGACACATTCTAAGTCTTTACAAAGCTAAACATAGTCTAACTATAAGATTCATCATTTATACTCACTGACTTTTACACAAATGAGTGAAAAGCAAATCCCTAGGAAACCCTTCCCAGGAATAGCTATAGTCATCCAAGTCACACTTGCCCAAATCTGGAACAACCAAAACAGGTTTCAGTCACTGAAATGGAAACTGAAGTATATCCATACAATGGAAAGTTATTCAGGAGTGGCAGGAAAAAGCTATCAAAACAAGAAAAACAAAACAGGTAAGAACTTCAAATGCATATTACTATAAAAGAGGCCAGTCTGAAGAGGCTACATACTACATGACTATGCTGCACGTGACATCTGAAAGACAAAACTGTGCAAACACTAAAAATATCAGTGACAACTAAAAGTTCTAAGAGGTAAAGAGAGGCATTTAAAAAAGCAGGGCTGGAGAGATTGACTTAGCAGTTATGGTGCTTTCCTGCAAAGTCAAAGAAGCCAGATGCACAAGGTGGTGCATGCGTCAGGGTTCATTTTCAGTGGCTGGTGGCCCTGGCATGTCCATTCTCTCTGTCTCTCCCTCTCTCTCTCTTCTCTCCCCCCCCCCCGCCTTTCTCTCTCTGTCTCTCCCTATCTCCCTCCTTCTCTCTAAAATAAATAAATAAAAATAAAAATAAATGAATTACAAGAAATTTTTAGGGAAGCAAAGCCACTCTGTGTGATGTTTTGATGATGGTTATAACTGGATTTGTCAAAAGTCATATAACAAAACTCTCATATGAACTATGTATTTCAGTTAACAATAAATGTATCAATATTGATCAATTTTAACAAATACACAGTACTGAGGCAAGATGTTAAGAATCAGAGAAATGGGGGAGGCATAAAATACCTGAATATTCTGTATTTTATAAGCTTATTCTAAAATAACATTGCCTCCACCCCATAACTGATGACTACCCCCAGAATGCACGGTCCATAATCCCCAAAGAGGAGGGTCCCTTCAGAGGGAGGAGGACAGGGAGGAGGATAACAATGGTACCAACATACTGTTTATACACTGAGTACGTACATAACTAATAAATTAAAAAAATAGTAACTGCAAGTAAATCTGGAACATGGTAGATTTGGTGGTGTATAGCAATTCCAGAGTATACGTGCACAGGTATTCATTCATCTGTTCACACACATGAGCACACAGTCATGTGTTAGAACTGAGTAGAATGGCAGTTGTGTTGATTCTTTTATGAGCCAGGATTCTCACCATGAAAGAAAGAAAATGAAAATATGGATTAAGGAATTATGGAAGAGTCTTTTAAGTATAGTATTAGAACTACGGACATCCTTATGAATTCACAGGGTTGGTTGGTTGGTTGGTTGGTTTGACTTTATTTTTATTTATGTTTTTGTTTTCTTTTGGTTGTTTTCTTAAAATAAGATATCCCAGGCTAGCCTTGAATTCCCTGTATAGCCAACGATGACCTTGATTATTTGATTGTCTTGCTTCTCCCTCTGGAGTGCTGGGATCACACTATGTAGTGTAGCTAACCAAAGCCAGTACTTCACACACACTATGCAGGCACCATCTGAGCCCATCCCCCACTCCCGGACTCATGAATTCATGTTATGGGAAATGCTTCCTGCTCCATCCACTTCAAGGCCCTATAACACACACTGTGTTCCCCCGTTGTATACTTAAGTCTCATTTTATGACCTTGACAATTTGAGATGTGCTGTTCTCAGACATTTTCTTTTTCCTAGCTTCTTAGCTTCTTGGCATTGACTCTTGCTTTGTATTTCAATAAATATGACTATTTCTAGAATATAATAAATCACTCCTTATTTCTCTCCCTAAGTGGTATTGTGATTTCTACTTGCCAGATCTCCAGATATTCTAATCAGAAAGATTTTATTGTACTTCATCTTGTTTGTCTGTTTCTTTCTTTCATCAGATTAGCTGGCCATTTTATGCACCTAGGTTTCCTGATCACCCCCATTGCCTTTTGTCCTCTCTTTACAATGTTAATCCTAAGAATTTCTCCATCCACTTGTCTGTTCACCCAGTCAAAGTTGTGTAGGTTCTAGGGGATGCTGCTTACTGGTTCTATCCCCAGCATGAAAAGAATAAAAAAGAAGAAGAAGAGGATGAGGAGAAGAAGGAAGAGAAGGAAGAGGAGGATGAGGAACCAAAAGGGAGGAACAAAAAATTAATCAAATATACCCAATGACTCCAGCACTGGTGATTCTCCCATTTCATGCCATGTTGGGAAATATATCAATGCCCTGCCCACCTCATTTCATCACGAGCATTCAGGCAGGCAGATATTTGTGCACCCTATGCATGCTCCTCAAATTCCACTCCTTTCTATAAACTTTCTCTAATAGAAGAGGGGCTCAGGCAATATGATTTTATATATATTTTTATTTTCAAGCAGACAAAGAGAGAGAGAATGAGAGGAAACAGAGCCTCTTGCCACTGCAAACAAACAAAAAACTCCAGATGCATGCAGCCCTGTGCATTGGGCTTCATGTGGGCACTGGAGATAGGAACCCAGGCCACTAGACCCTGTAAGCAGGCACTTCCAACCACTGAGCCATCCCTCCCGCTCAGGGAACAACAATTTCAAGTACACTGGGTGGCATAGGCAGTGCACTGGTGGGTCCCATTTCATGCCATGGTTGAAAACATGCCAATGCCCTCCCACCCCGTTACATCATGGACGCACGTGCAGATAGATGCTTATGCACTCCCCCCGCCCCCGACACACACACTCCTCAAATTCCACTCTTTTCTTTTTTTTTTTTAATTTTTATTTATTTATTTATTTGAGAGCGACAGACACAGAGAGAAAGACAGATAGAGGGAGAGGGAGAGAATGGGCGCTCCAGGGCTTCCAGCCTCTGCAAACGAACTCCAGATTGTGCGCCCCCTTGTGCATCTGGCTAACGTGGGACCTGGGGAACCGAGCCTGGAACTGGGGTCCTTAAGCTTCACAGGCAAGCGCTTAACCGCTAAGCCATCTCTCCAGCCCAATTCCACTCTTTTCTATAAATTTTCTCTAATTAGTAGAAGAGAGGGCTTTTGTTCATTCTAAAGAACACCATCCATGAATCAATTGACTTTTGTTAAATGTGCTCATGATTTGTTCAGTTCGTGTATCCTGAACAGTTTTGTTCAGCTCTATCTCTGATTTCTTTTTTATAATAATTTTTTAGACTTTTTTATTTTATAAAGAGCGACACACACACACACACACACACACAGAGAGAGAGAGAGAGAGAGAGAGAGAGAGAGAGAGAGAGAGAGAGAGAGAGCATGAGAGAAAGAGAGAGAGAGAGAGAGAGAATTGGTGGTCCAGGGCCTCAGCTACTGAACTCAAACTCCAGATACCTGCGCCACCTAGTGGGCATGTGCAGCCTTGTCCTTGCCTCTCCTTTGTGTGTATGTCTGCCTCTGATTTCTTTCTTATTATACTGCCCTGGAGAGGAAGAAAATAAAATTTTTCATTACCTTAGCTGTAAGTCCACCAACAAAGATGCCATTAAGATATAGTTGACAAGGACAATAACCAGGCACAGTGGTTGCACATTATACGTGGGCAGAATGAACAGGATACCTTTGACAAGATATGAAGGTCAGAGACTTCTAGCATTGTGGTTTTACATTTTCTATGAGTACCAGGCAGATTCCTTTACTTGCTAAAAGATGAAAATTTAAAACTTTATACTTTGGAGGGGAAAGCATCAAGGCAAGTAACTGAAACATGAAAAGTAAAAAAAGAAGTCATTTCGATAAAGTCATTCCATTTTAATTTCAACACACAGGTGCTGGTACTGATAAGTGTAACCCGAAGGTGTAATTCAGTGAAACTTTAGCCTCTGAGTATATTTTAAAAGTAAGCTTTTCTGTTTGCTTTTCTGGCATATGATTATTATAACCCTGGAAGCACCCTTTAAATATGGATTATAAAACAAGATGCCTTAAAAATGAAACTAAGTGGTTTTCTTTCTTCATCTTAAAAAAAAACATGATAATAATAAATGAAACTTTTCAGCTGATAGGGTTAAACATTTTGATAAATAACTCATGTTTAATTTCTAACCATATTGATGAGTTTACAAAGTGTATGCCAAAGATAATTTTTGAAATCCAAAAAAAAATAATTAATAATAATTCTAAAGGTTTTTACTGCTATAATTCCTAGAAGGGTAGATCACAAAAAGAAGCATTGCATTGACCAGGCAGGAGTTGCTCAGTAAAGCACTTAGAACCAACCCATGGCACCAAGCAAGATCTGCTACTTCTGTGATATTTCCATTCTCATTACTGGGATCCATTGTTTCTTAACAGAAACTAACCTCAGAGCCTGGTAAGGAATTTTTCTTATATTATTTAGTAAAATGTGTGTTGCTCTGGAGCACATCAGATCTTTGGTTTGAGGCAGAAAGTGTTGTTTAATGACTTCAGAGTGGGGTTTTCATCAAACTGTTTATCACTTATTTTCACTATCATGAGAGGGAAGAATGACAACCGTAAATGCTACCTGGCTGAGTATTCCCTACCTAGTTGAGCTTCGGTGGGCCCATGACCTGAGTCTTGGGAAACTGTGTATGAAAGTTCAATTCTGTCATCATGTTAACTAGAGAACCTAATGGGTTCCTGACCCATTCTGCCTACCCATGCTTTAGAATGCAGTGATTATGTCATTGCTTCCAGACACCATTGAAAACACTCTGAGATGCCAAGGGACAAAAATTTCACTCATACTAGCTTACCATTAAATGAAATCTATTTTGTTTAATAATCCAGGGAAGGTTTTGGTGGGCCACCCAAAGGCAAGACTCAATCATAAATGAAATGAGGAGCTGGTGAGATTGCTTAATGGTTAAGGTGTTTGCTTGCGAAGCCTAAGGACCCAGGTTTGATTTTCCAGTACCCACGGAAGCCAGATGCACAAAGTGGCACATGCTTCTGGAGTTAGTCTGCATTGGCTGGAGGGCCTGGAACATTCATTGTCTCTCTATTTCTATTTGCCTCTCTTTTTCTCTCTATTTCAAATAAATAAGTTAAATATTTTAAAAAGTTAAGTGATGAGTTGGAGAGATGGCTTAGCAGTTAAGGTATTTGTCTGCAAAGCCTAAGGACCCAGGTTTGATTCCCCAGTACCCATGTAAGCCAGACATAGAAGGTGGGGTCACTCTCTCTCTTTCTCTGCCTCTCTCTCTTGCTGTGAAATAAAAAAAATAAAAATGTTTGGGCTGGAGAGATGGTTTAGCAGTTGAGCACTTGCCTGTGAAGCCTAAGGACCCAGGTTCAAGGCTCAATTCCCCAGGACCCATGTTAGCCAAATGCACAAGGGAGCGCACACATCTGGAGTTCGTTTACAGTGGCTGGAAGCCCTGGCATGCCCATTCTCTCCCTCTCTCTCTCTCTGTCTCTCTCTCTCTCTCTCTCTCTCTCTGTGTGTGTGTGTCTGTAGCTCTCAAACACATAAATAAAATAAACAAAAAAATTTAAAATGTTTTAAAAATATTTTTAAAGAGGAAGCAAGAATAGCTATGCAGCATTCTAGATGAATTCTATTACTGCATATTTCTGTCTCCACATGGTTCTGGAACAAAACCCACTCAAAGTTCCATTAGCTATGAAAAACACCCAGTTTGTAATTTTTAAAATTCATAAAAATAATTCTTACTGGTATGACTTGAATTAGGACAATGTAAAATATTACTTTGTTGACAAGGCATGAAGTGACCAATTATCTTTTCTTTTTTGGATGAAGACGTTTCCTGAAACACAACAGAACCATTTCTGTGCAGAAACCAGAATAACTTACAGCAAAGTTGTTGCTCATCCTCAGGCAAATATAAAGATTGATTTTTTTTTAGATGAGAGTGGAGCAAGAAGGCAGTGAGGAGGTCTATAACTATACAGAGAAGGCCATAAATGTCCACTAATTGGGCTATGGTAGATTACTAAGGTGCTCAAAATTCTTTGGAGATACTTCCAAGAAGAGATGGATTTATGGGCTAGAAAGGTAGCTAAGCAGTGAAGACATTTGCCTGCAAAGCCAAAGAATCTAGGTTCTATTCCCCAGTACCAATGTAAACAAGATGCACAAAGTGGCACATGTGTCTGCAGTTTGTTTGCAGTGGCTGGAGGACCTGGCAGGTTCATTCTCTCTCTCTCTCTCTCTCCTGCCTTTCTTTCTCTCCCTCCCTCCCCCTCCCCCCTTCTCTCTTTCAAATAAATAAATAAAAATATTTTTTAAGTGATAGATTTAGCCAGGCGTGGTGGCACATGCCTTTAATCCCAGCACTTGGGAGGCACAGGTAGGAGGATCATCATGAGTTCAAGGCCACCTTGAGACTCCATAGTGAATTACAGGTCAGCCTGGGCTAGAATGAGACCCTACCTGAAAAACAAAAAAAGTGATGGATTTATTTCTCTAATGTGAGTTACTTTGGTGACATGAATTGAGGTGAAGGTTATACTGTGTAGTTTCAAGCTCCAGGTCTCTTCAAAGCTTCCATACATTCTCACTATCACAAGAACTAAGAACATGGGCTGGAGGGATGGCTTAGAGGTTAAGGGTCTTGCCTGCAAAGCCAAAGGATCCAGGTTCGATTCCCCAGAACCCATGTAAGCCAAATACACTAGGTGGTACATGCATCTGGGGTTCGTTGGAGGCCCTGGTATCCTGGTATGCCCATTCTCTCTCTCTCTCTCTCTCTCTCTCTCTCTCTCTCTCTCTCTCTCCCTCTCTCAAATACATAAATATAAAGTAAAATATATTTAAAAATAAAGGAACTAAGACCACTAGAAGAACCAACCCATGTATCCTGCTAGAACATAAACTATTATGTGAGAATGACCTTATGCATCCCTGCTGCTACAATGAGGCCACAATTAATCTGGAAAACCCAACTAACCCAACCAACATACCCATTAGGTGGAGCCATATGAACAAGATCAGCCAAGATCAGCCTGCACAACCTACCTCACAACTACCTAGCCAGTCCCAGCCTAGATAGACAAATGGCCTTAGAAAGCTTGAAGATACTTGCTTTAAGCCACAGAGTTTAGGGAGGCATGTTACAAACAAGATTACAGATGCAGTGACCTATGAATTGCAAAATGGTTTATTTCTAACAGTAAATGTAGCACCATCTCTAATGTGTTCTGCCTGCTTGGAACTTTTATAAACAAACTCAATGAACACATTGTCTTCCATTGCTCTTCTCAAAAAATTTTTTTAATTTTTCTCTGGCATCCACCATGTGTTATGATGTTATCTTCTTTCAGTATTCTTGAAGCACATTACCCTGTTTTATGCATGCCTTTACAGATGCTAACCCCACTCCTCCTTATAGCTCATGTGTCAAAACCTATCTCTTCATTTAATCAGCTCAGCCCCCACCTTTATTATTTGGGCCCTGAGATTTCCTTCTAGGAGATTCACTCATTTCTTCTTTGGCTCTTTCTTCTTATGTTATATTTCTCCCATAATCCTATTTTACACATTATTTTTTGCAAATGTGTTTCATCCCTACACCATAAGGTCCAATAGGACACATTTTTTTAATCCTAGTAAATACCACAAGGCCTGGCATAGTTTATAGTTGATCTTAGTCAAAAATCCAAGAAGTGATAGCCCACCACAGTTTAAGTGTACAGTAAAAGTTTAATCCCACCACTTGGAAGGGAGATAGAAGAGTCACCTTGGGTTCAAGACCACCCTGAGACTACACAGTGAATTCCAGGTCAGCCTGGGCTAGAGTGAGACCCCTACAAGTTTGAAAATTTACATAATAAATCTCAAACAGAAATGCTTTAGAATGGTTTTAGGAAAAAGGTATTGCTTTGGGATGTGATTTTCTGAGTAAAAAAGCCACTTCCATCTTTTCTTTAGAAATAGCTATGGCTGGATACCAGAGATTCTCCAAAATGAGCTTGTTGAGGTTCTCCCAGGAAAGGAGAAGTGTGGAAAGGGTCATCACCCTCACTTGCGATCATCTGCCCCCTGTGTCAACTGTGTGCAGAGATGCATGGGGTCTTTGTCCTCAGAGGGAGAAAGAATAGTTAGAGGGTAAAAGATCAAGATACAGGGAGTACCAGCTATGAGAAGATTTCTATCCATGTTTGGATAAGACCATTCAATGCTGCTATTTGGGGGGTGTCTCTATGTTCCCATAAGTAACCCCTTTCTTATACTTTATTAGGCAGCCCGATAAAGTCATTGGTTAACCAAAGTAAACATTTCTGTAGCTGACTTTTGCTTTGTTGAGGGTACCCTGTCTAAGGAAGCAAGTACTCATTACATTTTTCATAGAAGAGTTCATGGGACAGGTATCAGATACCTATTATTACTGTGAACAGATTCTAAATAAGAGCTGTTATATTTGGCACATTTATATTAATATTTATTTTAAAAAATTACATGGGCTGGAGAGATGGCTTAGCGGTTAAGCACTTGCCTGTGAAGCCTAAGGACCCCGGTTCGAGGCTCGGTTCCCCAGGTCCCACGTTAGCCAGATGCACAAGGGGGCGCATGCGTCTGGAGTTCATTTGCAGGGGCTAGAAGCCCTGGCGTGCCCATTCTCCCTCTCTCTCTCTATCTGTCTTTCTCTCTGTGTCTGTCGCTCTCAAATAAATAAATAAAATTTTTAAAAAAATTACATGATTTACTTATATCAACATTTAAATTACAAGGAATATATTAAAAAGATTCTCATTACTGAAAGCAGTAACATAAATTTGGTCTTTTTAAAAAAAGTTAATTCCTAAGCCAGGCATGGTTGTGCACACCTTTAATCCCAGCACTCAGGAGGCAGAGGTAGGAGGATCATCATGAGTTCAAGGCCACCCTGAGACTCCATAGTGAATTCTGGGTCAGCCTGGACCAGAGTGAGACCCTACCTTGAAAAACCAAAAAAAAAAAAAAAAAAAAGTTAATTTCTAAATAAAAAATTTAAAAATAACCCTTAGGGCTGAAGGGATGGCTTAACAGTTGAGGCATTTGCCTGCAAAGCCAAAGGACCCTGGTTTGGTCCCCAGGACCCACATTAGCCAGATGCATGGGGGGCACACACGTCTGGGATTCATTTGCAGTGGCTAGAGGCCCTGGTATGCCTATTCTCTCCCTCTCTCTCTCTCTCTCTCCCCCTTTCTCTGTCAAATAAGTAAATAAATAAATTAAAATTAAAAAAAGATATGAACCAACCATGCCAATTCTCTCCAGTACTTTGATCATGAAGTGATGCTGTATTTTGTCAAAGGCCTTTTCTGCAACTATCAAAGTGATCATATGGTTTTTGTGTTTAACCTTGTTTATGTGGTGTATTACATTGACAGATTTCCATATGTTGATCCACCCCTGCATTCCTGGGATGAATCCCACTTGATCAAGGTGGATAATGCTTTTGATGTGTTGTTGGATTTGGTTTGTGAGAATTTTGTTCAGAATTTTGCATCTAAGTTCATCGGGGAAATAGGCCGGTAGTTTTCTTGTGGTATCTCTGCCTGGTTTTGGAATTAGGGTGATACTAGCTTCATGGAAGGAGTTGGGGAGCTTTCCCTGTTCTCCAATTGTGTGGCACAGTTTGAGGAAGATTGGTTTCAGTTCTTCCATGATGGTTTGATAGAATTCAACTGAGAAGCCTTCTGGTCCTGGACTCTTCTTTTGAGGAGGTTTTTTTTATTATTATTACTTTTTCAGTCTCAGTGGGTGTGATAGATTTGTTTAGGATGCTAATCTGCTCTGAGTTAGCTTTGGTAGATGGTATGCATCCAGGAATTTATCCATTTCCTCCATATTACCCAGTTTTGTGGACTAGGGGCTTTTGAAATAAGTCCTGATGACTCTCCCAATTTCACTTATGTCCTTTGTGAGCTCTCCTTTTTTCATTTTGAATTTTGTTAATTTGAAGCATCTCTTTTTTTTTTTTTTCTTAATCAAATTGGCCAGGGTTTGTCAATCTTGCTCTTTGTTTTTTCAATTGTCTTAATTGTTTTCTTAGTTTTCAATTCATTAATTTCTGCTCTGATCTTAATTATTTCTTTCCTTCTGGAGCTTTTTGGGCTGGATTTTTCTTGCTTTTCCAGTGCCTTTAGGTGGATGGTTAGGTTACTGACTTAGAATCTCTCTGTCTTTGTTATGAAGGCATTTAGTGCTATGAATTTTCCCCTGAGGACTGCTTTCATTGAATCCCATAAGTTTTGGTATGATATGTTCTCATCATCATTCATTTCTACAAATTTCACAATTTCATTTTTTATTTTGTCCACTATCCATTTATTGTTTATTGTGCTATTCAGTTTCGAGGCACTAATGGGATTCTTGGTGGGCCTTTTGTTGTTAATTTCTAGCAATATAGCATTGTGATCAGATATCATGCAGGGAATTATGTCAATCTTCCTAAATATATGGAGGCAGGCTTTATGACCCAGTATATGATCTATTTTAGAGAATGTTGTATGGAGTGAGTAGGCCCAAGCTACCAGTTCTGTGCCCACCTCCCAGTTCCCTGGTCCTAATAGCAAAACAAGACAGAGATACAAGAAAAGAAAACTATAGTACTGTATCCCTGATGAACTTAGATGGAAAAATCTTGAACAAAATCCTTACAAACCGAATTCAGTAACACATCAAAGGCATTATGCAACTTGGTCAAGTAGGCTTGATTCCACAGATTCAGGGATGGTTCAACATATAGGAATTGGTCAACATAATACACCATATAAATAAATTCAAACATAAGAACCACATGATCATCTCAATTGGTGCAGGGACAAAGTACAACACCACTTCATGATCAAAACACTGGAGAGAATAGGCATGGATGGCTTATATCTCAACACCATAAAGGCTACATATGAAGCATCCAAATCCCAAATAATGCTTGATGGGGAAAGACACAGGGAGTTCCCATTGATATCAGGAACAAGACAGGGTGTCCACTCTCACGACTGCCCTTCAACATAGTACTAGAAGTACTAGCCCCAACTTTAAGATAGGAGAAAGAAACAAAAGGGATACAAATTAGAAAGGAAGAAGTCAAATGAGCCCTATTTGCAGATAACATGATCCTATATATAAGTGATCTGAAGAATGACTTTTCTGTGGTCCCACAGTTTATGACTTACTATTAATTAGAAGTTAAAGATAGAAAGAAATTAAGGATAGAAAGTAGGAAAAGAATCAGGCCAATTCTCTGACAGGTGGGCTGGAAGCTGGGATGCATGGAAGAGTAAGGAAAGTCCTCCACGGACCAACTTGAGATAGATGACTTGGCTTTACTTCTCGACAAGCAGATGGAGGTTTTCCCCCTGCATAGTTCTGAGAATTAAGTGAGGAAAAAATGATTGGCAAAACACAGTACTTTTTTAAATATAAAAATAGAATATGCCAGCTGTGGTGCCACATTTCTGTAATCTCAGTACTCAGGTGGCTGAAGCAGGAGGCTCATGAGTTTGAGGTCAACTTGGGCTATATAATGAGACCCTGTTATAATACAAAAACAATTAAGCAATAAAAATAGAATGCAATACATATGCCCAATGAGAAATAACTTACTCAAAACACTGACATTTCTAAACTCATATGTACACACAAATAAAAGAATAGGTGAATGACATACAAATAGTAGATAGATTTATATCTAATAGGAAGTGGGTCAATTAAAAAGGTAAAACTAAAGTGGACTTGGGCTTTGCATCTTCTTAACAGGACACGAGTTTCTCCTGGCATTCCCCAGTAGGGTCAAAAGGTAGGAGCTGCGAAGATTTGTGATGATGCTCTAGCTAACTCTCTAGAAGTATGCTCATCTCTGATTATTTCTTCAAATTATAAGAAATTTTGAAGACTTAGTAGAAAAACATACAGTTGAGTGAGTACACATAAAATTCTTCTATCCTGATTTCCATTAAATTGATAGAAATATATTTGTAAAGGCAAAAACACAATGACAAGGTAAACAAGAAGCTTCAGTAATGACATTCCTGAAAGCCACATCTGAAAAATGACTAAGTTGATAAAAAGCAGATATAAAATAAGCCACAGGACAAACCCAAAGTCAACCTCACATGTTTGCTGAAGACACATGAGATATGGCTGGGAAGCACAACTAGACAATATGAACGACTAACTCTATAGAAGCAGCATGTTCCCATAAGCTTCCAGACTCCTGCCATGAAGACCACTCGTCATTCAATCTTCTAAAACACTGAGGGGTTTACTCATGAGAAGGTAAAATAGTTCTCTAAGCCCAACAGTTCAGGGTACAGTAACATACTGAAGATAGGGTGACCAAGGAAACAGAAATTATACACTATGCTAACATTTCTGGCCTCTCTAAGTTTAAGAGGACAAATCTCATTGTTCTTATTGAGATTTCAATAGATAATACCTAAAATTGAAAAATTAAGGAGAAAAACAGCTTAGCAACATAAATATAAGCACTCAATAATCAGATAAATTAGATGAAAATGATAGGTAGAAGAAATAAAGATGGACAAGGGACCATCTCTTAAAATACTGAAATTACAGAAACACTTAACACATATTAAGTTCCTTAAAACTTACAGTTTTAATCCAAATAAGAGACAAAAGATTTATCTTATAACAGGAATATTACAGAACAGGCTTCAGAACTCCCACAGGGCTTGGGGTCTGTTAAGCTCCATGGAAAATTCATCAGGTCTCCAACGAATTTAAGAGAAAAATTACAGCAGCAAGGCAAAAGTCTGAGACTGAGACAAAGCAGTTACCAATTTTGTTAACATGATTCCTTGTTTCTCTAACATGAACATGGCCTGCCCTCACTCCTTCACAAAGCTATTGTGAGGAAAAAAAAATTTTAGGTAAAGGTCTTTCTGCATAAACAAGTATGCAATAGCTGGGTGTGGTAGCACATGCCTTTAATCCCAGCACTCAAGAGGCAGAGGTAAGAGGATCACCGTGAGTTTGAGGCCACCCTGAGACTACATAGTGAATTCCAGGTCAGCCTGGGCCAGGGTGAGACTCCACCTCAAAAAAACCAAAGGAAAATAAAAAGGAGTGTACAAATACAGCAATTTTGTTCTACAATTATTGAGTCCCCACCATTCGTAAGGCATAGTTAACATTGTGATTCCTTTTCATATGGTATTATATAACTTGCCCAGTCTCAGCTCTTATCCATGTTTACTCACAAGTAAGGTAAAAGGTGGGGGGAATCAGTAGTCCCTTGTAACTGGATTCTGTGTTAGGCACCTGTGGCACACAGCCTCTAGGATGACTGTCCTTTGGTATGCAGGTCTTCAGAAAATCCTTTCATCAGAGCTTATGCAGACCCTGAGATCAATTTGTAAGTAACAAAATTTGGAAAACAGGATGACATGTCATTTCCATGTTGCATAAGACTGCAACTTCCATCTGACTTACACCTTGTCTGTGTTGATTCTCTACCTTTCTGGCTGCCACATGAGGAGGTTCATGTGGCAATCTACTGAGGAGTCATCAGATCTAAGGGTAGCCAGAAAGAAACTGGGACTCTCAGACAACAACCAACAAGTAACAGCACCTCTGTGAGCTGGGTCCTTCCTGAGTCAGACCACAGAAGAGACTCCATCCCGGGTCAGCAGAAAACATGAATCAAGCTCAGGATTTTGGCCCACAATAGTAAAGGAAATGAACATTTTGCTTATTTCACTACATTGGTAAACCAAAAGAACCTGTTTGCTTCCTTAAGTCACTGAAACCTGACTTTGAAAGGCCAACCTTGGCCCATTGGCATTGTTGGGTAACCTAAGTTAAATCCACTGTACCCTAAGAATTAGCTCTGCAACCTCAGTTGGCTTCATTCTGGCTTCATCATCCAGAAGTCATAACATTATTTCTCAAATATGAGAGATTTTTAGTGGAGTTACTAAGTTTAGCAGCGTCAATCTAATGTCACCCAAAAGGTAAAATAATAGTCACTTCGTATTTTATATAGAAAAGTCACAAAAGGTAACATAATGCAAGTCTATTTAAGAATATGTAGAAAGGGGGAAAAAAATCAAGATTTTTAACCCCTCCAAAGTGTGTATTCTAATTATAACACATTAAATATTTAACAAAGTCTGGTTTCTGTGTAAATGGAAAGGAAATTTCCTTTGCTTTTAATCCAGAATGAAAAGGGATCTGTGGGTGGCAAAATGGTGGAGCTCACGGAACACACATTGTCATACAGGAAGAAAAGGCAGTGGGGAGCTAGAATTACAGGAGCAGGAAAAAAGCATATGACAACTAGGTGGGCAGTACCATCCGTGTGACTCTCCACCTACCAGTTCATAGAACTTCTTGCTTTATCATCTCTATAATGTTAGGGGGAAGCAAAGATAGTTATTTTTATTGTTGTTGAGATGTCCTTATTACACTGACTCAGAAATGGTGTGCATATGTGGCAAAAGCATCCACAAAGAACCTATATACAGCTGTGAGTCATTCACCTGAACAGTGAGCAGCATGGGCCATCACTGAGACAGACCGTCACTTTCAAAACTTCTGTAAACAATGTGGAGGTTAACATGGGGTCTGAACCTGTCAGCACCAAGATTTTTGCAGCTGTCACATTTGGAAAAGCTGTCTCCATCGTAATGTAATATGCTTAAACTAGATTCAACTGAGATGCAAGAAAAAAATCAGAAATTCAATAACAGATGCCTGACTTCATGGATGGTTTTGTAATACATATGGGGGACAAGAGAATGGAAATGACAGAACAGGTAACAGGAGGTATTACGTTAATGACCTGATGTCACGAGTCAAGCATGGCAAAGGGTTATAAGGTTCTTTTTGGACATCACTTTCAGAGCTAAGGTCTACATGACTTCAACATCATTAGATCCTCTGTTAGTTTTCCTTGCAGTCATAAATAGTTATTAAATATATTATAATCCAACTCTATTCTCTCTGAAAGCCACTTACATATTTTTGATATTTGTTAGAGCAGAACCTTATACCCAGTCTATATTAATCTCCCATTTTAGTTATAAACTATTATCTTAGTATCTTCAAACAATGCAAATTTGTCATTATTGTAAAAGTCAGAAATATAAAAAGAATTTTAAATACTCAGGAAATTGAGTCTTACAAATCTAACAAGACTAAAATATGATGTTTCAAAGTTTTGTTTCCTTCCATGTACTTTTGGGAAGAATACATTGCTTGACTTTTCCATCCCGAAAGGTTGTCCACATTTCATGGCCTGTGGCTCTATCACTCAGATCTTTATGTTTGCCATTATGCCTCCTTTAGGCCCTCTGGTTCTATCAGCATATTGATGTTTATGAGCCTAGCCCTCATATTCCCTCTTATGAGTATTTTTGTGTTTACATTGGGCCCATAGACATACTTCAAAGTAACTTTTTTTTTCCTCAACTACTTCATCTGTGACATCCCTTTGGTTATGTAAGGTAATATAATTCTGGGATTAGAATATGGACATCTTTAAAGAGAAAATATAAGTAAATCACACTATTTTTAATATTTTCTTTTGTATTTAAATGATTTTTTCTGAATATAAAAGTACAGATTGGGCCAGGGATATAGTTCAGTAGTATAATACTTGGCTAACATGTACAAATACATAAGTTTGATCCCTAGCACTGCAAAAAAAAAAAAAATTCAGTAGAGATTAACAGCTATCACTTTTTCATCTGTTTGTTTTAAATATTTATTTGTTTATTTGAGAGAGAGAGTGAGGCAGAGAGAGAGAGAGAGAGAGAATGGGCACACTAGGCCTCTAGTCATTGCAAATGAACTCTAGATGCAAATAATACCTTGTGCATCTGGCTTTACATGGGGAATTGAACTTAGGTCCTTTGGCTTTGCAGACAAGCATCTTAACTGCTAAGCCATCTCTTCAGCCCTGTTTTGTTTTATGTTTGTTTGTTTTTGTTTTTAAGCACTTTAAAGATAGACTATTGATTTGTGTAGATAAGGTAAGAAGTCCAATTTGATGTACGAAATTTGCCTTTTCACCTTTTACAATAATTCATTAACATTTCTCTCTTAGTGTATAAACCACTATTTTTCAATAAATTTAGTATTATATACCTTGTGTTTTTCTATGTTTCTTATACTTGAAATTTATTCAGCTTCACAACTCTTGGAGTTTCTAATTTTCATCAAAGTGGGAAAATTCTTGTCATTATTTCTTCCAGTTTAATTTCTTCCAAAGCTCACTGTGACATCAAATATGTTAATACAATTCCTATGGTACCCCCTGCAATAATTACAGAATATATGTTATGCATATTCCCTCTCTATATACCACATATGCTCTTGCTGTGCTATTTCATATTTATCATAACAGACATACAGTTAATGTGATGAAACTGAATTTCTTTCTTCCTTTGGTCTTCAACATTTTCATGATGTGTCAACTTGGGGGCAGGGGCTCTTTGTGTTAACCATCCTTTAAATTACTCACTATCCACAAGAGTGGCTGACCACTTTTCAATTTGTTTGGGAGATGTTCAGGTATCATGTCTTCAAGTGTTTTTCTGGCCCATTCCCTCCTCTCCTGAGATTTCCACCACAGGTAAGTTCAATGTTTCTTGAAGCATCTATTCACTCTTTGTCATTCTTTTTCTCAAAGTGTATAACCTCCATCAACTAGCCATAGGTTTACTAGTTTATTTTCTTATGATAGTTCAAATGTACTATTGAGGGCCCTGAGTATTTTTTTTATTTTAGTTATTGCACTTTCTACCTCCACAGTGTCTATGCATTTTTTTCTTTTTGAGGCAAGCCCAACAGACTGGCCTTTTTTATGTGTGTGTGAGAGAGAGAGACAGAGAGAAAGAGAAAGAGAGAATTGGCACAAAAGGGCCTCCAGCCTCTACAATTGAACTCCAGATGCATGTGCCACCTTGTACACATGTGGGAGCTTGTGTGCTTGTGTCACTTTGTCTGGTTTACGTGGGACCTGGAGAGTTGAACACAGGTCCGTAGCCTTTGCAGGCAAGCGCCTTAACCATAAAGCCATCTATCCAGCCATATACATTTTTTTTGTATCATTTCCAACTCTTTATGGATCTGCTTCCTTGGTGAAAAACTGGCATCATCACATCTTCCTTTACTTCTTCAACTATAATCTCCTTCAGTATTTTAACATCTATCATACCTACTTGAAGTCTTTTTTAATCTGACATCTGATCATTTTCAGTTTATTCTGCCTACTTTAATTTATATTAATTGTAATAATTAATTTAAAAATTAATTACAATAATTTAAATTTTGAAATATATTTTTATTTATTTATAAGAAGAAAGAGAGATAAGCTGGGTGTGGTGGCATATGCCTTTAATTCCAGCACTTGAAAGGCAGAGGTAGGAGTATCACCATGAATTTGAGGCCACCATGAGACTACATAGTGAATAGTGAATTCCAGGTCAGCCTGGGCTAGAGTGAGACCCTACCTCAAAAAAAAAAAAAAAAAATCAAATCCCAGAGAGAGAAAGACAGCCATAGGTACACTAGGGCCTCTTTGCTTCTGCAAATGAATTCCCGACTCATGCTCTACTTTTGAATCTGGCTTTGTGTAGATACTGGAGAATTGAACCCAGGCTGGCAGGCTTTAGCAAGCAAGTGACTTTAATTGCTGAGCCAACTTCCCAGCCTGTTTATTTACATTTGATGGATCAACTTTTCCAATGTCTTGCATGCCTTATAATTTTTTGATAGTAACTGGATGTTTTAGGTGATGAGTTGGTGCAAAGCTCTCCCTGCTTTGGAGTGTGCTACTTGCTTTTGTAAAGGCAGTCTGATTACTGTAGAAGTCTGTTTCTCCCCCTTCAGTGTTGAGGTCTGCTGTTGCTACTCATGTGATGTTGCACAGGCATTCTTATGGTCACTCTGTTGAACGTGGTTTAGGTAGGACTTTGACAGTTTCTATGACCAGACATAGCTGCTAGGTCTGCTTCTTTATGTATTATTTTTAACAAGTTTTTGGTGCCTACAAATGAATGCATCAAGTTTGGGTTCCTTTCGATGGGTTTCCAAGGGCAATGTTTAAAATTTGTTCTGAGCTCTGGTTAGCCCCTCCAAATTATTTTTTTTTCCCAAAATCTCAGCTTCTTCCCTCAAGCAAAATGTCTGAGTGAAGAGTAGAGTTAGGCCGGGCATGGCGGCACACACCTTTAACTAAGGAAGAGGTAGGAGGACCGCCTTGAGTTCAAGGTCACTCTGAGACTATATAGTGAATTCCAGGTCAGCCTGGGCTAAAGTAAGACACTATCTTGAAAAAAAAAAAAAAGAGAGAGAGAGAGAGAGTAGAGTTAGCCCGGTACAGAAGGTATTGCATGCATCTGGAGTTTCTTTGAAGTGGCTAGAGGCCCTGGTGTTCCCATTCTCCCTGTCTCTCCCTCCCCCCATTTTCTCTCTATCTCAAATAAATGAAGTTTTTTTTTTTGTTTTGTTTTCAAAAAAGACTAGAGTTAGTAAGGAAGACAAGGACTCACTGTCCAACGAAGCTTTAGGAGCCATGGCTTGGTGGGAACCTGGTAGGGAAGGTTGGGAATGGTGATCTCTGAGTTCCTTGGCTTTCTTCCCCCAGACTACACAGGCTACCTTATCAGCCTGGGAAAGGCTCTAGGAGTATCACAGTGACACACCCAAAGCAGAACTTGTAGGCTGTGATTTGGAACTGGGAAGAAATGGGGAATTCTATATCTTAGCTATATTCACTTAAAACTTAACCTTGTGAAGGAGACAGACACAGAGAACACTCAATTCCTACCAAACCAGATATCCAGAGACACAGAGGCTCCAAAGACCTCATCACTGAAGTAGACCTAAAACAAACTCATCATGGCTCAGGGAAATTTGCAGAAGAGGGGGCAAAAAGATTGTTAGAGCCACATGTTGGGACATTATGCACAGAGACATTGCCTTTTATCCATAATTGATGGCTAACCCTATAATGCACAACCCAACGAGGAGGATCCCTGCAGAGGGGGGAGGACAGGCGGAGGCTAATGATGGTACCAATATGGCTGTATACACATTGTGTACATACCTATTAAAAATCAATGAAAATATAAATATATTTTAAAAACCTCAGGCTGGAGAGATGGCTTAGCAGTTAAGGTACTTGCCTATGAAGCCTAAGGACCTAGTTCAATTCCCCAGTACCCACATAAGCTAGATGTACAAGGTGGTGCATGTGTCTGGAGTTCATTTACAATGGATAGAGGCTCTGGCATACCCATATACACTCTCTTTCTATTTCTCAAAATAAATAAATAAATAAATAAAATATTAAAAATGAAATCATCACAGGTAATTGAGGCAGGATGAGATAAGATGACCATCTGACCCAGTCAGAAGTTGGCACCTGCCTGGGAGTGGTATGGAACCTGTATTCTTGACTACACCATTCCAGTGGAGTTTCAATATCACTGAGTTGGAAGGGAACTCAAAAAGTACCATCTTAGAACAGGCTCACTGTTCCTTCCTAAATACAGATTTTCTTCATTACATATATCTGTATTTGCTTACAACCTAAATGTCTGTAGTGTCATTTCTTGACAGAATAAATGCTTTAGGGCTTTAAAAAATAGTCTCACCAGTTTCCTTAGGAATCAGGTCAGCCAACTTCATCATGTGCTTTCATGATGGGAGTCTTTCTAGCCAATTAACAAAGCTGACAAGAGAGTTCAATATGGAACATGTACAAAAACAACTGGACAATGAATATAGAAGGAAATAAAACTCAACCCTTCCTCATACTATCAATAAAATTTATTGCAATAGATTATATTTTAAAATGGACAACTATTAAAGTTCTAGAATAAAATGTTGGGGTGACTCTGTTGCTACAATTTTGGAAAAAGCAGAGTCCTTAGTTAGGACACAAAAAGCATGAACATCCTGCACACACACAATATTAAATCAGTGTTCATTAAAATTTTTTAGTTCGTCCTTTAAAAAGACACTGTTAGAAAATGAAAAGGCAAGCCATAGACGATTAGAATAACATCTCAAACCACAAATCTGATAAAGAATTCATTTTTAAGATACATATACTTTCACTTGAATGATAATAATATATATAATCCAGTTAAAACATGCATAAGTTTTAATAGATACCTCACCAAAGAATATATGAAAGTATCAAGCAATAAAATAAAATTATGTTTAATAATATTAATTTCAGAGAAATGCAAATTAAAATAACAGAGAGGTTATCATATACCTATTAGAATGGTTAAAATGATTGACAATACTATGCATGTCAAAGTTAGGGAACAACTTAAATATTTATATATTACCTATTTGAAAGAAATATGGTATGAACACATTGGATATGAGTTTGGTGATTCATCTAAAAGTTAAATATGGACATAAAACACCCTGCAGTAATCTCAGTCCTACATAATTATTGAAGAGCAATAAAAACACAAAGACAGGCATGCAAATGTTGATAGTTTCATTATTTATAACCCAAGCCCAATAACCCAAATGTACATCAACAGATTAATGGGTAAGCATATTGTGGCATATCATACATGAGAATACTACTCAGTAATAAAAAAAAAGATCAAGCATATTAATGAAAGAAGCCAAGCTCAAAGCTTGTACAACTGTACGCATATGATATTCTGGAAGAGCCATCTATCACAATAGGAAACAAGTCTATGATTCTGTAAGATATAACAAAGAGGTGGGGCTGTTGGTGGAACTGACTGCAAAGCACCATGGAGGGGGGGTCTTCTGGAGAATGATGGAACACTCTATTCCTGTTTTATATAGTATATTTGTCAAACTCAAATAATTATACCCTTAATGTGAAAGAGTCCTATGCACATTATAGTGCTGCAAAATTGTTTTTGTAAATAACAGAAAAGTAATATTACATAGGTTAATAAAAAAAATATCTTAGACAAAGTATTATATACTAAAGATTCTGAAATTAGGTTATGTAGAAACTGAAGATGTTCTTTAGGTTACCATTTTCATTCAGTTATAAAATGTCCTAAGTTTTAAAAGTAATCACATTTTTTAGAAGGGAGATATTCTACTTTGCCTAGAAACAGAAAAGGAGAGACTGGGAGATAAAGCCATGAAAAAGTGGGATTTGTTTCACTAAATATTCACTCATTTAGGTTGAGTATACACCCCCTCACATGGTCTTTATGCTTAGCCATCTGCCTTGCTTTGGCCAGTACAATGTGAATGTGAATGATGCTTGCTTAGTTTCAAAAGTATATGCATGACTTAGCTTGTACTTTAACTCCCATGAGCACTATGTGTGTATAACCAGGCACTTAGTGTCCCTTTACTATTTTTTAATTTTTTCTGATTTATTTTTTTAATTTACTTATTAGAGACAGAGAGAGGGAGAATGGGCATGCCAGGGCCTCTAGCCACTGCAAACAGACTCCAGACACATGTGCCGCCATGTACATCTGGCTTACGTGGGACCTGGAGAATCAAACCTGGGTCCTTAGGCTTCACAGGTAGGTACCTTAACCACTAAGCAATCTTGCTAACCTACCTACTGTCCCTTTAGTCTGGACCTCAGAATGAGGCATGAGGAACAAATCTAAACTTGTCTTAAAGCCTGAAGCTAAGCCAGACTAAAATAAAGCCACTTATAAGTTCAAATCTAAGATCTTTCCATAATAGGATGATGAGTCTGATGGTGTTTTGTTACATATGCCATCATTATGGGAGAAGCTGACTAACATTTATGGAGACATTTGTGAGCATTGAGCCACTAAAAATTTATTTGTGTTATTATCTTAATCATTACCATGACTCTTTAAGAAACTTCATTTTAAATTCTATGATGATGAAGACAAAGAGTAACTCCATTAACCAAAGTCTCAGTTATTAAGTGACCCATGTCTTACTATAGTATTCACTCCCTTATTCATTATGTTCTATTGGCTAAATAGAACATTGATCAGTCACTTGAAATCAGTACTTTTATATGAAAACTCTACCTAAATTACTATTTTTCATATGTAAAAATAAGTTTACTAACAGATTAAAACACTGATCATACAGACCAAATTGAATTTTAAAAATCTTGTAGTTAAAGCTGGGCATGGTGGCTCATATCTATAATCCCAGCATTCAGGACGTTGAGGTAGGAGAATCACAATGAGTTCTAGACCAGCCTGGGCTAGAATATGACTCTTTAGTGCAGGTAGGATTCAGGAGAGGGAAAAGGGAAGGTGGTGGGAGAGGATTAGGATCACGCTATAGTGTCTATATGTATGGACATTGTCAATAAAATATTTTTAAAGACTTTGTCAAGAAGGGAGGGAGGGAGGAAGGAGGGAAGGAAGAAAGAGAGGGAGAAGGGAGGAAGAGGGATAGAGGAAAACTTGTAATTGGGTTGCTAAGTAATGGTGAACATTTCAAAATTTCAAGTTCCTTTCTTTCCACCTAGCCTGGCAGTCATCAAAACTGTATCTAAACAATCATTCCATTCCTGGCTGTCAGGGGGATGAAAAACTATTTTCCATAATTCAACTCTAAAGTTACAATTTAAACCACTGCTGTGAGATATTGTTGTTATGCCTGGTGATTCCCCAAATACGCCAAACTTTAATCATTAAAGTAAATACTAATTTTAGCATCAGTCCTCACTGTTAGTCTATCTGTCTCAAAATCCACTAAGATGAATATTTCATGAGGCATTAAATTTCTTGTTTCCTCTCTCAGCCTTACATCTATCTGTACCTCTCATTACCCTTCAACTCCCCTGTCTTGATGACTAATCCCACCCTCATATTCTTGATTCTCCTCCTTCCTGTACCTCACCTTACTCATTTACATCTGCTCTTTTCTCTCTACCAGGAAGCCTACATACTCATTGCTCCCACATCTTATATCAACTTTCCCACAAACTTGATTCCTCTACAAACTACCAACTCATAGCTCTTTGTTTTTCCTAGTAAACTTCTTGACAAATAGCTTATGTCAGCTAGTTTTACTTTCTCATCTCCACTTCATTCCTTAGTACATTCCCATGTGGCTTCCTCCATCTGCAAACTTTTCCAACATTGTTCATTCAAATGACAACAGTTTCCAGATTGCCCATCAATGGTCTTCTCTCAGTTATCATCTGTACCTCAATTCTACAGTTTTAAATGACAGTGTTCACTACATCAACAGCAGACCTCCAGCCAACCCTACACCTAACTGCTTTTCTGTGTCCCTTACAGTGACTGATACCACTATCTACTCAGCCATCCAACCCAAAAGTCTATTCTTTCTCCATTACATAGTACCCTCTTTCTACCAAATATTTTACCATGATTACTTACTTCACCCTCTCAATCTCTCCCAGTTGGACGATTCAAAGAGTATTAAACATATTTTTTTCAGAAACCAGTCTAGCAAACATTCAATTCACACTCCCCAAAATAATAATTTAAATGTAAATTTGATGAAATGACTTCTCTCCCCTTCCTCCTACTTCTTTCTCTCATGTTTAAAACTCCTCAGCAGGTATTCAATAGCAATTCATTGCCTAGAGAATAAGGTAAGATACCTTTCTAGGAAAAGTTAATCTCATCTGATCAACCACATCATTTGTACATCGTTCTACTAATACAAAGCCTGTTCATGTTGTTTAATGTTTTGGTTCTTAGGGATGTGTTGTTTTCCCAATAGTAAATGCTATCCAAATTCATAATTTTGCAAAAATTTCTTATATTTTTTACTACTCCCCAAAAGCATAAGCTTGCTGGGATACACACACTTTCTGCCCTTCTCAGATCCTTCCCATCTTAATTTTTCTTTATGCTTTGAGTCTATCTGTGCATATGTCCATAGAAGCATTTCCTTTACATGCCTGGATCTACCTACTTACTAGATTTAAACTTCTTGGGAACCTTATTTAAGTAATATTATATACCCAATGCTTAGGATTGTGCCTGAAACATAGTATGTGCTTAATATGGTGTTTCTTGAACTCTTTGGTTCCTTCCACATCACCTTGACTACTTTCACCTCACATCTGTGTAACTCCTTCCAGCATCTTTCTCAGGTTCTTAATTTCTCTGGTCCTTTTTCTTCTCTTTCAGTTTCATTAACTCAATTATTCTGGAAAATATTTACCATTTGCACATATTTTATCATGTCCAATTTCCAATTATTGATAAAAGTCTAAAAATTTTCAATCCATACCACACAATGTATATAGTAATTATACTCCCATAAACATTTCAGTACTATAAATTATTATAGATCATTTACTAAGAAATACCACATACCAGCAATTTCATTAGATATGTGTTATGAAATATTCAATAAATACATACATTTTCACTGACTCACAACAACAGTCCTAAACTAGACATGGTTATTCTTAAAATAAACAAATTCATGAAATTTACATAACTCTCCAGGATTTTGTACTTGGGAAATAATGAGGCTGGACTGAAGACCACATCAGTGTAAGTCTATTTCATTGTATTTAGTAGTCTTTATCAAACTCCTTCAAATCAACATGTTCAGTGCTTATCATTTACAAAACCCAAAATGCTTCTTTTATGATTTCTGAATCTATGGCATTCCTACTACTGATGCAGTACAGATGCCTTCCAAGTAATAGTTACATCCTTTATTTGGCTTCTCCGCAATCACCTGATCACACAGCCACACTCCAATATCTCAATAATACTTAAGTTTCTTGAGTCTCTGTCCCTTTAGCAGTTTTTAAGAACCTACCTCTGATCTCTAACAATGCTATTTAATACATGAAATACAACTCATGTTGTATTTCTCTGACAGCTGTCTTTCTAAATGAATCAAACTAAAATCTGGATAAGATAAATGAATATCGACAATCCTCTTCTCTACTTCCTAAAATTTCACTTAAAATAATCAATGAGCCTATTTAAAAATAGTGACCAGTACTAGAAACCTCTAAGTGACATTTTCACATTTAAAAGTCAAAGAACTTTTTCCAAAGAATTTAACTTTTGCAATAATCAAGTGCAAACAGGACTTAATTGAAGGGAGGATTGGACCAAATCAAGACTTACTAGCTAAGAAATAACTCATCTAGAAAGCAAATATGAACAAGCAAAGTACTATGAATATACCCAAATTTGGCGATATGAGCCTAAGGTGAATAGAGACTCTGAAGTAACTAGAGACATCAGGAATTATGGTCAAGAGCAGATCAACACTAGATTCCTACCCCCTCTGTTCTCTAAGCTATCAGAGCAAGCTGTGAGTGCTGTGGCCACATTCTGCTAGAACTCAAGCAAAGAAAAAAGGACTGCTTCCTTTCACATAACTGTGGAAGGGTATTTGTACAATCTAGTATTTGTCTCTAAAATTTCTCTCTCAATGTTTACTTTTCTAAGATTTTAAAAAATTTTTCCAAGTCTTTTAAGGTTATATATGCTGCCTGAACAATTCCATATTAATTTTGTAAGTTCTAAATCACTAAGGCCTTAAACTTCATGTTGGAAGAAGGTAATTATTGTCTTCCATAAACTGCACTTTTAATATTCCTTTACATTGATACTCTAGGTTAAATATTTGTATTTGTAGGGTTTTTTGAGGGGGCAGGAGCTTAGGAAACATTTATCGTAGCCAAGACTAATATCTTTACAAGATTTCCTTAATCTTTACATACTGTCTGAAGTAGCCTGGCTAATTCAAATCATGACTCCAATTACTATCTATAAGAGCTTTAGAAGTAACTTGAACGTGATAAGCATGTTTTCTAATCTTTAATATATGGATGCCATATAATAGTAGCTAAATAGGCACTGGTAGGATTTTAAGTATAAAATAAACTTGCTTCTTTTCCTCCTGGAGTACTCGTCCTTAGTCTTAACATGTGGATAGCTGCTCTACCTGATTCAGGTGTTTGCCCAGATTCCCCTCTTCAGTCAGAGCTTCCCAGAATGTCCTGTATGCTTACATCTCCTTTCTCCCTCTGCAAGTCTTTCCACCCCTCTCTTGTGTCATTTTTCTCTGCAGCATTTCTGATCTTCTATCATAATACAAACTTTTATGTTTTTTTTTTACTTTCTTCCCTTTCCCACTCAAATGGAAGTACCATAACTAGTTAATAAATGTGGAATATTTTATAATAATAAATATTATAAGACACCACTGTTGTGAAATCAGCAATCAGACATAGCAGCCTGCATTGTCCCTGGCTTACACACAACCAACCAGAAAAAACAATGTTCCAGACAGGAAACATCACAGCCCAATATGAAAGCACAGGGTAAAATCACAAGGAACAGATGGATATAGGAATAAGATATGTACAACCCCATCAAGTCGAAATGATTTAATAAATATAAGGAGATACTGCACTCATAAAATATGTATTCAAGGGCTCACCCTCCTGCTACTGGGAGAAGTGATGTCCAGACTCTGCTCATGCCATGCTTTCTCCCTGCCAGCATGGAGCGTGCCCTACAGACAGTAAATCAAAATAAAAACTTTATGGAAAAATTACATGCTCCCAGCCAAATTACAGAGAACATTGCTTTAGTTAGCTAAGGGCAAGCTGTAACAAATGACAGCAAAGGAAAACTAAGCTGTGACATAAAAATGGTTACCATATTGAAACAAAAGGGAAGGAATAAAAATAAGGGTGATTGACTAAGCCAAACCGAATCAATGAGGTAGAATATGTGTTAAATCAGCTGGACTTGGAAAACTTATTAATGAGCAAATAAAAACAAGTAGCTTTACCACACATGCTATAACATATCTAGCTTTTATAACTGTACACATGGTGATAACCTTATGTGGATACGAATTAAGCGAGTAAAATCAGAACCAGTTGCATTAGGGCTTAGAAGCATTGAGCTTTAAGTGACTGAAACTATCCAGGAAAGCATGCCCAAGAGTGAGTTAGAAAATATAAACATAGCTCCAGAGTAAGGCTATGATTGATGCTAAAGATCTGGGGATCTTTGACCAACAGAAGGTTGAAGTCACAAAAATAGAGTGAAAGGTACCATATATACATGCACAGGACAAATCCACATAGAAAGGTCCTTAGTAACATGAAATGTATTGTAACAAAATGGACCAAAGTATATCTGTTGGTGATAGCTTGTGTCCCAGGACTTCACCACAATGAATCTGGAAAATAATGTAACTTCTATGAACCTCAATTTACCCCTACAAAATGGACACAATTATATTAATGGTCTCATGGAAAGGATGTAAATGTTAATACATTTATACACACAAACACTGATGCTCAACCTACCTCTTTTAAGTATAGGTCTCAATCTTCAATATATAGAATATATTTTAGTAGATATAGTATCCCAATACACACAAATTCATGATAATTTCATTGACAATAAAAAATAATTATTATTGCTTATAATGAAATTCAACTACAAATTGCTTAATGTGTGCCAACACTGATAATCCACAATAATATTATGCAGATTAATTCCACAGATGTTTCAAGTAGAAAGTGATCCTAAATGTTGAAATTAATATGGAGGCCTATACTAATCTTCATTTTCAAATTCATCTTGAAAACAAACTATCTGAGTTGTGAAATTTATAAATCTTACCAGGTATCTAGCTACTACTGAAGTAGAACTGTTAAATGTGTCTAATATTTAGTGCTATGAATTAACTTGTGTTGTAAAGGACCAACTGATTAAAGATAGAAAGAGCACGGGTGTTAAGGAGCACTTTATACACTTGATGTTGGAATACAGCAAACTAACAAAAGGCATAAAAACAACACACTCTGTGTAAATGTGCTCTAGGCTCATCTCCATAATATCTTAGACTACATTATTTTTCTCAAAAGTGTTGATCACAATATAAAATAGTCATTAACAAGATATAAAATAGGGGAAGTAGTCCAATCAGTGAAGTATTTGCCCTGCAAACACGAGGGTCTGAGTTCAATCCCAATACCCACATATAAAAATTGGGCATGGGGGTTAGAGAGATGGCTTAGAAGATAAGGCACTTGCCTGCAAAACCAAAGGACTCAGGTTCAATTCCCCATTACCTATGTAAGCCAGATGCACAAGGTGGCACATGCATCTGGAGTTGTCGTTGCAATGTCTGGAGACCCTGGAGTGCTCATATTCTCTCTCTCTCTTTTCCTTCTCTTTCTGAATTTCTCTCTCTCTTTTCCTTCCTCCCTTATTCCCTCCCTCCCTGTCAAATATATATATTAAAAAAGCTGATCATGGTGATAATTCCCACCATACCAGTAATAACAACAGTTAAGGTGTTTGCCAGTTAAGCCAAAGGACGCAGATTCGATTTTCCAGTACCCATGTAAAGCCAGATGTACAAGGTGGTGCATGCATCTGGAGTTCATCTGCAGTGGCTAGAAGGGCCTGGTACACCCATTCTCTATCTGCCTCTCTCTTTCTCTCTTTATCTCTCTCTCTCTCCTCCCTCTCCTAAATAAATAAATAAAATATTGAAACAAATTTTAAAGGTGCTTGATTGTAAAGCCTGTCAGCCTAGGTTCACCTTGTCCATACCCACAAAAAGCCAGATGCACAATGCACAAAGTAGGATGTGTATCTGGAGCTAGAATTCAGTGACAAGAGGTCCAAGGCACCCATACTATCATTCTCTGTCTCCCTCTCCATCTCTCCTTGAAATGAATAAATAAAATAAAAACATAAGTAAAGCAGGGCTGTATGATGTATGGCTGTGGCTTACTTTATGAACTCATAATATCAATGATTAAACCAGTGGATTCTGTTTTCTCATTATTTGTGACTAGGAAACAATTTCCATATACAAGTAGATAGCTTTATTATATTAATATCAAATATGATACTGATGAAATTAAAGGAATAAACCAGTGTCAGAAATATTTCGTAAGTCCCCGTCTATATATTTAATACTTAAAATGAAACAGTACTCTTATCAATTTCAGGATTAACAAATCCAAACAAAAATTTCTTTTCCAATATCCCCATAACTTCCCAGCATTAACTCCAAAAGCTCAATTTTCATTTTCATCACTTTTGGTCATAGTCGTACTTCATTTTCCCCTAAAATAATTTCACTGATTTCTTGTTTTATTATCTATCCCTTTGTCTCTATAGTTACTATAGTAACATAGATATTAGTATGACAGAAGGATGTCAATGTAACAAAAATGTAAGAAGTCAGTAACATTATTCAAGACAGAGAGGAATAAGCTTCCAGGTACACACATTCTCACTGAGGGATACAGAGTTGTGGAGGACTACACATCAGAACGTGTCCCAAAGGCAATGAAGTAGAGAACTTGAGTAGCGACAAGCTGTAGGTAGAATGTAGACTTGGAAATAAGTAGCACTGGCATTCTACCTGAAGGCAGAAAGCAGCTCTCACTATGGCAAAGATTCTCAGGGAACAACAAATGCCAAAGCGATGGAAGAAGGGATCTCAACGGATCACACACAGTCAGAAGGGCTGCCTGGAAGACATGCGAGGGCCTAAGAGGAAAGGAAGTGTGAATTCGAAAGTTACCATCTGATCACCCAAATGTAAATTCAGTGTCTTCTCCATGTATTTAGTACTTCGTATTTCCCTTGTCATACCACTGATTAGACAATTTCATAATTTCCTGTAACCTTGTTGATATTCACTGATAAACTACAGCTTCAGTGATAGAATAATGTCAGACCTGTCAATTGCTGTATATATCTTGGGGCCTATGCACACTGTAGACATGTAAGAAACAACATTATTATCATACAGAGATTTGATATTAAAATAATATTAGCAAGGAATTTACAGGAGGCACAGCATTACAACTGTGTTTACCTAAGTCATATAACCTCCCTGCTTAATCTTTGGTTAAAAAAAAAAAAAAAGAAATATCAGGGCTGAAGAGATTGCTAAGTGGTTAAGGCGCTGGCTTGTAAAGCTTAACAACCTGGGTTCAATTCCTCAGTACCCACATAAAGCTGAATGTACAACATTGCACATGCATCTGGACTTTGCTTGCAGTGACTAGAGACCCTGCTGTACCCATATTCTCTCTCAATCTCTCCGTCTTCTCCTTTTCTCCTGGCACATAAATAAATAAAAAAGAAAAATCACTCAGGTCCAGTGGTGCAGCCAGGCCAGCAACTTCAGATGCAAAGGCAGAAGGATCTCAAATTAGAAGGGGAAGGAAGGAGGGAGGGAGTATGGAGGGAGAGAAGGAAGAAGGAAAGAAAGGGGAAAATAAGGTTAACTCTGCACAGCCTGGTGTTCTAGTCTGTTCTGGTTTCTACGTATGCCACTACACTTCACCCTATCACGCCAATCCCCGATCTGGAAATTGAACAGACTAAGCTCATTCGCCTCTGGACAGAGTATTTCTGACTATTGCAATTTTTTACCCCTGATACTTCAAAGGTCTAGAATCTTCCATGTTTGCACCTGGAATTTGCTCAAGGTCTCATAGGCTTGCTTCCCCAGACCCTAGTGATATGCGAAGGTGCTGGACATTTAGAGGGGACGCCTAATGAGAGAAAGCTAGGTTGTGAGGAGGGAAGAATGCCTTGGAATGCCACCTCACCTGCCTGTGCTAGAGCACCAGGAAACCCAGGCTGGAGTGGAGAGCGCCTGGAGGCAGCCAGGTCCTTTCTTCTGCTTGCTCACTTGCTGTGTGCATGTAGGGTCTGGCAGTAGCTGCATCTCCTCCCGACCCTGGCATTAGCTGCTGACCCTCAGAGCACTCTGAGCTCCAGGTTCGGGACTTCTGGCTCCTCCCCACACAGCCCTGCAAGGGCAATAACCTCCAGCCTCCCATTCCTGCCATGTAGGAACATGACCATTTTAAAGAACCAACATAAAGGCTTTATTGAGTTTTAATTCCCAAGCCACACTGCTGGCTGGTTTCTAACACATTCAGAGTGGAGCAGCAATGATTCCAAGCCCATCAACATTTTGACATGGAGGATGGAGGAGAACAAAAGAACAGTACAACAAAAAAAGAGGAAGGTCTACTTAGAAAGAGGAGGGTCCTCAGGGGACGGGGTTGGGGATGGGGAAAAATGAAGATAAAATGACAGGGGCACGATCAAATTGCTGTCATTCTCAGTTTTAAAAATGAGGCTATAAGACCTCATCCTGTCTCTCTCTTTCCTTTCTGTTGCCATGAGATGAGCACCTCCATCTGTCACAGGTTCCCATCAAAGGCAGTATAATTCCTTACCAGAGGCCCAAACACAAAGAGGCTAGTTGAACATGAACTAAAAATTCCAAAACTAAGTCCAAATAAACTTTCCTTCCTTAAAAGTTGATTCCTTCCAGTATTCAGTCACAGTGATGGAAAGTGGACCAATACATCCTCCTTCAGATTAAAGTTGATGCATCACTCCAGAGATCCTTCTAGTCACTGTATACACATGAGTGATCATGCCCTGTCTCCTCTGTCATCATGTGTGAGTCAGAACAACTTAGGTAATAAATATGCTTCCAGGCTGATGAACAATTCACAACACACTACAAATTAGGATGAAGACAAGACTCTCAGAAGTATGCCTCCTCAAATTTGATCTATGAGCACAGACCATTTTAGGCTCTGAGCTGTCACATTGCTGTACCTATAGAAAATGATTCCTCTGTGTTCATGACTGGATTCTCAAAGCCAGAAAATGCCACCTTCAAAAAGTAGAAGAAAATTGTGAACTTAAGTCAAAGGACAAGATATTAGAACTTGCTTATGTTTTTTCTCTACTCTCTTTCTCTCCCTCTTCACACATATGAGCACGCACACACATGCATACATACACACTTCGTTGTGTGCTATATATTAGTTATTGTTAGTTATATGTTCCATTGGGAAGGAGGCCTCACCAGTATAAAGATAGTTAAATTAACATAAACATGAAATATACTTGATCTCTGTGGACATCTATCTTCCTAGAGTCGGATCTGGTATGTTACTTATTTCCAAGAAAGATGATAAGGAGACAATACAATCTTTTAAGATTAAACTGGAGCTGAGAATTAGGGCCTGAAAAAAAATATATATATATATAAATTTATTTTGCCCAGGATCTTAAGGATCATAGCTATGAGAGGACAAAGTGAACCCTATTGTGATAAATATACCTGAATGAATGAGAAGATGGTAATATCAAATTTAAGAGTAGATGAAAAACATTTACTAAACAGTATATCAGGAATGGTGACAGATGGAATAAGAAAATTTTAACATTGCTCCTAGACTTCAAATGCAGCTCCTATATACTTTTATTTACATAGCATAGAGAACAGCAGTGGAATAGAAGGTAGAGAGAACTGAGGAAGAAGTTGGAACGTTAAGGGATATCTAAGCAGCAGTCAGTGTAATTTGCAGTGGTAAAAGTTGCAATGACAGCATGATAATAGTATCTGCAATATAATAGTATCTGCAATACTTCTTTAAACTACAGTTAGTTCTTTAGTAACATATGTTGTTTGGTTTCAGATAGGAAAGAATGAGTAAAAGCTAAATTATTTTGCATGACCAATAACATTTGCATCTGTAAGAGCAGAAAGGAAGGTAAAAGTAAATTAGAATCAGATTGCTAAAACTAGAGATCTGTGCAGGGGAGAAGAAACTGCATTTCAGTACCTGACTCTCTAAGAAATCAGCCTTTTAAAAATATTCCACTGCAGTGTGCACAAAACTACTTATGACAGAAGAATTATCTAAGGAGTTTATTAAAAATACTCCACCCCCAGACATTAATTCAGCAGGTTGAAATGAGATTTTCTAAAAGTATTATTCCAGGGTGAAAGACTGAGTAGATAATGCGGAAGAAAGTATATTTTAACAGGAAGCAATGAGAAACTATGACAGATGGGTAGGAGAGCTAAACTGCAAGGTAATCTTTCAATGGCACACAGAAAAACATACGAAATTAATTAAAGAAGATAAACTATCAAAAATCTATCATTTGTTTGATCTGTAGTGGAGACCAGTGTTACTTCAACTTGTTTGGGAGGGCATGTATGTGTTGGACATGCATGTATGCATATGCATGTGTGCAAGTGTGCATGTGTGTACAGGTGTACATGGAGGCCAGAGGACAACCTCAGGTGCTGTTCCTCAGATGAAATGTCCACCTCTTTTTGAGACAGGTTCTCTCATTGGCCTGAAGCTCACCAAATAAACAAGCCTAGCCGGCTGGCTACCTGTAGAGATCCACCTGGCTTCACTTTTCCACCTTCCTGGAGCACTGAGCTTACAGGCATGTGCCAACACACCTAACGTCCTCTAAATTCTTAACCTTTATCTTCACAATAATCCTGTAAGGCATTATTATTATTACTATTTTCAGATGTGAGATCCAAAGAGCATGTTAGACTTTACCTAAGAAGAAAAGAGATTCAAACAGAAGTCTATTTGAATTTAAATTCCCGTTTTCTACACAATAAGGCAACTCTAAGCCACAAATATATGCTATTGAAGAAAAGCAGCTTAATTCTTTAATGCAAAGAGTCACTAGGTTAGTTGGATGGCAATGGTTATGACAGTAAAGACTCTTTAAATGGTTTAGGGAGGTGCAGCAGGCATGAGTAAGCCTCTTTACTAAAGGGTAAAGAGCATTTTTATCAAGGCTGGAACATATTTATCTCAGCAATTAAGATTGGATTATAGGAAAAGTATAACATGACCATACTTATCACATTTATTCCTAGAGCAGGCTATGTCTACTTTACTGATGCATAATACTTTTACTGGACATTGTTTTTGTTCATTTTAATGCCTTTTATCCCTTGTCAAATTCACTTTCTTGTCTATGCATTCTTTCTCTAAATTAAAGCATTGCTTCACATTATTAATTATTTTACAGTATAAACTGGCAGCTATCAACTACATAGAACTATTTTGAAAATGTGTACAGTCAAAAATGCTGAGCTCTTGAGAGCACAGATGGAATAAATAAAAATTCTAGCACAGCGTTAAGATAAGGGTAATTTGTAAAACTCTAAGCCTAAGGTTACAGAAAGCCCACAGTGTCATTTCCATTTACTGTGAATGGCTTTGGTTCTTCCACAGAATATCAATCACTCAGCTGGGAGATGCTGAATGAATTCCAATATTCTTTAGTCATAGACAAGATGATCTTTATGATAAAACATGCTAGAAATATAAGCAATGTTCATCAAATCATCAATTTTTTCTGGGTTACTAGTCTGCTTTTCTATTAAAATTAATTTGTTCTTCAAGGTGAAAAGCAATTTCACTGGACACAGAGATAAGTAATTATCACCATTGACAGGTCTTTTTAGCTCAGGCTCATGACTGATTCCCTTTGACATTAGATAGCAAAATGGGATCCTTTTATACTGGCAAGCTATTCAAGGCCTTCACTCCACAATGGCACTAAGAAGTCCCAAACATATACCTTGAACTAGAATTACAACTATGGCATGTGACACCCAATGAATAAAGTTAATGTGAAAATTAACTTTATCACTATCTAAAAAGTTAGGTAAGAAGCTGAGTTATCACTAAGCCTCCAAGAAAACATTATATTACATTATCTGCTGATTATAAAAAGCATTAATTTTCAAAGTATCATAATTGAGTCTTTCTACTTGGAAAGTTTAATCCAAGCTTAAATCTAAAAAGAGATGAGAAAGAATAAAAATATTCATAAAATTCAAAACAAAATTTTTAGGGAGTGCACTGTATTTATATATCTTAGCAGGATGCTCATAATGCTGGGATATTTTAGTATCAAATATGGTATAACAGTATGCAAGACTGGGCATGGTGGCTCATGGCTATAATCTCAGCACTCAGGAAGCTGAAAGAGGATTGTCATGAGTTCCATGGCAGCCCGGGCTAGTGAATAAAATTCTGTTTCAAAATAAGTAAGGAGTATCTACAAAATAATATACATCTGTGGGTATATATAAAGACACATAAATTATGTGATACATAAAATACATAATGCATAAATTAAAATACATAATACATAAATTAAAATTAGGAAAAGATCAGGTTCTTATTTAGATAAAATAACTGCTAGAGGGCTGAAGAGAAGAATTAGTGGTTAAGGTACTTGCTGTGAAACCTAAGGATCTAGATTTGACTCCCCAGTACCTACATAAGCCAGATGCACAAGGTGGCATGTGCATCTGTAGTTTGTTTGCAGTGGCTGGAGGCCCTGACATGCCCATTCTCTCTTTCTATCTGTCTGTTTCTCTCTCTCTCTCTCTCTCAAATAAATAAAAGAGGAATCTTAACATAATAACTGCTGGAACGACAGTCCATCTCAATTACACAAAGAATGATAGGAGAATTCAAAATATAATAAAGTTGAAAATTAAGATGAGAAATAATGAGACAAATTTTGTATAATCTTATAGTAACTTCTTTCATATATATCACCAAGAGTTAAACATAGTATTTGTAGTTTAATATTTGATTGTTAAAAATTATGCATTATGAAAGGTATTAGTAATTTTATGTAGTGATGACATCAATGCTTTAGTTTAGCTAGTTATATTACTTTATCTTCTAAAATACTGGTGATTCATTTATTATTTGGAAAATCAACCAATTAGACTTCATCTTACACAAGTTTTGCACAAAAATCAGAGAATCAGATAATGGATTTATTCGTGCCTACAGCCTGTTATGTCAACTCAACAAGTATTTATTAAGCATATGAAAAATAATGCTAGGGATATACACATACAGAGTAATATATTTCTTGTCCCCAAGCCAACACAGAAGATATTCATACGTAGAATAAATACAAAGCAGATCATAGAACTTAAATAAAACTTTATAAGTACAACAATGATACACAATCCAAATGTTGGATCTAAATAAAGGATAAAAAAGGAATTATGAAAGAGTGTTTTTAAATAAGTAACAGTATAGAAAGTTATATAAAGAAGAAACTATTTGAACACCGAAATAAAGACAAGCACACTTGAGAGGAATCCATTTTGCTGAATCATTGTTCTTGTCTGAGGTACTGAGGAGATTAAGCTGAAAATAAATTCAGTAGCTAAAAATGGGGGAACCTTACAATCTTCAATTAAAAGCTTGTATTTAGTATTTATGGTGAGGATCAGCCCTGACTTTGAGGAGAATGCATCAGAACAGCACTTTAGTCATACTCACTTGATAACTGTGCTAAAATTAAATTGGAGCCAATGAAAATGTGAGACTAGGGCTGGAGTGATGGCTTAGCAGTTAAGCGCTTGCCTGTGAAGCCTAAGGACCCCGGTTCGAGGCTCGGTTCCCCAGGTCCCACGTTAGCCAGATGCAGAGGGGGTCGCATGCGTCTGGAGTTCATTTGCAGTGACTGGAAGCCCTGGCACACCCATTCTCTCTCTCTCTCTCTCTCTCTCTCTCTCTCTCTCTCTCTCTATCTATCTATGTATCTCTGCCTCTTTCTCTGTCTGTTGCTCTCAAATAAATAAGAATAAACAAAAAAATTAAAATGTGAGACTAGGTAGATAGGATAAGAGGCTCTTGCAATAATTGAGGTAAGAGGTGAAGAGAGTCTGACACTAAAAAAAAAGTGGCAGCAATAATTAAAAAGTGAAGGTGAGCTGATCTGGACAATATTAGGACAAAGTAGGATTATCTAATGGTTAATCATAAGTTTGACACACATTGTACTGTAATATTTTGCATGACTAACTCCCCCAAATTGAACCTTCCCTACATAAGATTTGATATCAACTCACAAAATTCTGTTTTTACTTGGAGCTATAAATTTCAGTTTGTTAATTTTTCATAAAAGTTAAATTATTGGACATATTCATTATTCTTCCCTTGGTACAGGCCTAATTATGATAGATGTCTTTTCATAGTAAATTATTGACTAAGAGCAATCTACAAACCGGATATTGAATGTGTCTCTATAATTCCTTCTAAAATGATGCTCAGTGGATACTCAAAAGTCAGAAAAAACTGGAAAATTCTATGAAATATAAAAATCAAGATGGTGGGGGGGCAGTGGAGGAAATGCCTGAAGGTAAGGCATGCTTGGGAGCTAGATGGAAGAGAATACTGGGGAAACCAGGACATATCAAGAATATATCAAGAAGAGCTGAAGGGATAATTTAGCAGTTAAGGTGTTTGTCTGCAAAGCCGAAGGACCCAAGTTTGATTCCCCCAGACCCACGTAAGCCAGATGCACAAAGGGGTGCAAGTGTCAGGAGTTAGTTTGCAGTGGCTGGCATGCCCATTCTCTCCCCCCCCCCCACACACACACACGCTCTCTTTCTCTCTGTGAAAGAAATAGTGCATCAAGAAGAGACGTAGGTCACCTCGGCCTAGGCTCAGATATCATTACAGAAGAAGTGGTGACACGAAGACTGCTGTCACGCCTAGCCTGAAAACCAGTTCCGGGAAAGCATCAGCAGACACCTTGGTCACTCAAACCTCATCAAAACAGAGATCCAGAGGCTACAGGGAAAGCATCAGTGAATCAGGCCCCTTTCTTACAGGCCAAGGCTCAGGACACATTGCAGGACAGGGCACAGAAAGATTGCAAGAGCCTCAGTATGGGTGGGGATAACCTGAGGTACCCCGTCCCCACTCCCCAGCTGAGATTGACTGAAGCCACTTTGGTCCTCACAGTGAACACCAATAACCCCACCGAAAAGGACCCTCAGCAGAACTGGGGCAGTGGAGAGGGGGTCTGAGGGTACAATATTTTATTTTTTAAAAATCTATAATTTAATTTTTTTAAAGCAAAATGCCATATTTTTAGCAACACAACATAAAACATCTCTTTCATATGGCTGGCAAAAAGCCAGAACAAACTTTTTCTGGTAAAAATATGTTATTTGGAAATACTAAGTTATTTCCAAAGGACACCTCGCTGAAAGCAGTGCAACAGGCTTGTAAAGCTGCAATCAGGGTCATGGGAATCATCTACTCTGAGCTGCTAGACTGTTGCCACTATAAGAAGGAAGGCTGGGATTCTGTGCTCAGTAAAACAGAAATCTCCTTTAGCTCTGTAATTCAGCTTTCAGAATATCTTCCATTGATGGTACCTTATTTGTAAAAATATATGCACTTTTACTTCAATGTTTGTCTTTTTATGTTTTTTTTTTCATTCAAAGGCCCTTTGTACTGACAGACCACCACATGCAAGGCATTATGCTAAACAAGAAGTAATGTCAGACTTCAATCCAATACAGATTCTACCAACAAGGAGTTAGACTGAAGGACATAAGAGAAAGCAGAAAGATATGTCATGAAAGGTACGAAGCAACTGTGCTGGATATTCAAGTGATTCCTGCAGTACATATTTATTTCTGAGATAGTTTTAGAATTATTATAGATATTAGAAAGTTCTTGTTGAGATGAAAATAGGGATAAAAAATCTAATTCTGATTCTGGATTTTTCCTTGTGTTTATTATATATACATGCTTAATGATATTTTCATAGTATTAACACATGTCAACAGAATCCAAATTCTATTCATTCCCTAATTCCCAGGAAATCTGTTCAATTTTTTTTGAACATAAGGACTTGGGAAAAGAAATGAAGGCAATCAAAATTTTCAGATTATTTTGTATTCTCTCTGAAACCTAAATTTTATAGATTGGCAAAGGAAATAAAGATATTTATTATATTTTTTCAAAATTTAAATTCTAGATTATATAATATGCTAATTCAACTTAGAAAATTGTTTCAGATGCATATTAGAAAAGCATTCAGAATAGACTGACATTTGAATTAAAATGTGTGCAAGGCAAAATGAATTTTAACTTGAACCAGTCTTTGCCTTAAATGTAAAACCTGTAACTAAATATAATCAATCATAGTGGGGATTTAATTTTTAATTCTCTTTTATTAGTAAAATTGTTCCAGCTACCACATTAAAGCTAATTCTTTAATAATGTTTTTGAATCTCTGATTCAAAGGCAAAAGTTATTATATAAGATAGCTGATTTTGTATTTTAAATTCCTGAATCAGAGTGCCCTCTATTGGAAGAAAACAGGTAATAAAGATTACACCAAACTCAAGTAAGAATAGCTAAAATACTAGGTCAAGTTATATGATTAATATGCAAAACACAATTATAAATATGAATGTTATAGAACATATTTTCATTTTATTTTATATTTTCTAAATTAATTTTGAATTGACTCATCATGGTACAATGGAAGTTAGATATTTCAGAGCACCTGAAACTAAATTTTAACCAGACTCAAATGCTCATCACACAGCCAGGAATATGAACAGACAAAAATGTTTGGCCACATTTAAAGTTCAGATATGATATATAAATAATGATAATTTATAACTGTTGTCAGACTATAGATTTAATTTTATTAAATGATAAAGTGAAACAGAATTTAAAACAAAATCTCCCTGGGATGGGCCACACATTCATGTCCCTTCCAAATGCTCATAGTGATATCCTAACTCCCAAAGTGAGGGGTACGGGAGGTGCTTCTGGAGGCATGTCATGAGGGTGTAGGATCGGTGCCTAGATTAAAAGGAACTATGTGAGAGCTTGCTTCCCCTCTGCATTCTCAGGCATGTGGGGGAACAGTGGAAGACAGACACCTACAAACCAGGAAACAAGTCATAGTCACATGACAGATCCACCTCAAGCTTGTTCTGGGGCTTCCCAGCCTACAGAATTATGATAAATAAATGTTTATTATTCAAAATAGTCTCTAATTCTAGAGACTTTGAAATGCTTTTGCTTTGGAGAATTGAAGTAAATCAGACAATATAAAGCCTATGAGATCTATTCTCTCTAGCAGACTTTGGTTCACTGGACCAACTGTGTGGCTGTTGGAATGCCATTACAATGCTCGCAGCTACAAAAAAAAAAACGATATTCTTTTGAGACAGGACCTCATTACGTAGCCTATACTGGCCTCACTCGTTACGTTACCCAGGCTAGCTGCAAGCTTGTTATGTAGTTTCTGTTAGCCTTGAACTCTTGATCTCCCTGCCTCAGTTTTCCAAATGCTAGGATTATAGGCACGTATCATTATACCAAGCTCCAAGAATGACTTTGACAGAGCTGGGTGTGGTAGCTGACATAGCAGTGCTTATTTCCTAAGGCCTCTCCTCAATGCTCAGTCTACAAGCACTGTTGAGGCTCAGTCTCCTGAGAATAGTCAACTTGCCACTTTTGTCCTCCAGGACATGGCCTTTGTGAGAACTCCCCTGTCAAGAGTTCTTGCCCAGCTGCAATGTCACACTTCTGAATTGCTTCCAATCTGCTGGTCTGCTTTGTTCTCTCATGACATAAGCAATGGCATGTGGTATGACTCCAGACTCAGGCTGCCTGGGTTCTGCCTGGCTCTGATACTTACTATGTGAACTTTGGAAAATCACCAGTGCTTTCTGTGCCTTTGATGTCACACCTGTAAAATGGGGAAAATAATACTGTCTTTAAGAGCTACTGTGAGTCCTCTGCAGTGTTAGGTACCATTCCTATTTATCAAATTATTTTTTTAGCATTATCTTGAAAATAAACTTTTGTAGTTTAAAATACTGGCTTTTGGTTTGAGTTCTCACAATGACAGTTGCCAGTTGAGTCATTTCCTAAATCTACAACTCTACAGTTATCATTACTTAGTAGTGGTTAAAATCATGCAAAGCATTAGATTAGGAAACAGCAAAAAATAAGTAAGTGTCAGCTTATGAGCTATATTTCCTTTATATGTTGGTCTTGTCTGTCCACAGTGAACCTCAGGAAGCATGGTTTGAACTCTTTGAGGAACCATATTTTTATTGCTGCTATATTCCTGTAACTCGATGCATAGCAATGGCCATCAATATTAGGTAATGTAAAAGTACTTCGCTAAGCTTTTTGCATATTTAGGGAACAATTCAGAACAATATTCTGGAAGAAACAATTTTATAAATGGAATCAAATATTGCACAAAACAGAAAAAAAAGCATGGACCATAGAGAGGGGTCAGTGTAAAAGGAATATTTTTAAACATAAAATAACAGGTGTTTTTTTTTATCAGATTCATCTTCTAAAAGGCCATTTCTAATGATGTCCTTTATCTGCCTAAAATCCTTTAGATTTTTCTCATTTCCTAAAACATAAATACCAAAATTCTTAGCCTGACATGCAAAATCATCCATGGCCTAACCTCTTCTCTCCTCCTAATCTTACTCCTCATCCTTTTCCTTTGGAAAAATTATGTTAGAAATATATAGACTGTGTTTCTGCCTCATATAACTTTTTTTATTTTTATTTTGAGAGCAACAGACAGAGAGAGTAAGAGGTGGGGAGAGAGAGAGAATGGGTGCACCAGGGCCTCCAGCCACTGCAAACGAACTCCAGACGTGTGTGCCCCCTTGTGCATCTAACGTGGGTCCTGGGGAATCGAGCCTCGAACTGGAGTCCTTAGACTTCACAGGCACACGCTTAATCACTAAGCCATCTCACCAGACCCTCATATAACTTTTGATATTCTTATGTGACAACTATTCCAAATAACAGTACTGTAAGAGCATCACAGGACAAAAAGAAATGTGAGAAATGTATAGGCTAAAACTACAAGAACTTAGTTCAATTTATGTGCATTAATTTCTCTTTAGTTCCTATCATAATACAATGTTGAGTTAAAGAAAAACCTCTGACCATCTCTTTCAAAACATTTGTGATCCTGTCAATGTCAAAAGCCACTGCCATCACTGCCTAAAAGGCATAAGCTAGTATTATCATCTCTAAGCAAATACACAGACCCAAGAATGCACAAGACACAAAGTAAAAGAACTATCAGGGCAACTATTATTTTACACTTAACTGTACCTTCCCCACACTTTGATTTTTTTGTGGAGTAAATCACTCATAATTCATATATAATAATTGTATATAATCCATGGAATAGTAGTACGTATACATGATTTACTAATAAACACATTAGGAATACTTGCTCAAAATCTGCTTACTAATGTTATATTTAACAAAAGAGGTGCAAAAGCCACTAGATTAGAAAAATAGACTTTTGAGAAAACTGAGGGTTAAGAGGAGAGGGTAAACAGCTTCCAGTTTATAGAAACGTTTAGAGATTGAGCTAAAAACTGAAATGTCATCTGCTACTTATGTAGATGAATACACCTAAACTTCTAGGTACCTTTCAAGAATATATTGAAATACAATTAATTTGCAGGTTAGAGGTGGCATATATCTGTATTAAATTTTGAAACAGAGAATTTTATCTTAGCTATTGTAAATATTTCACTAATAAAAGATTTGCATTTTACAAAAACCTACAAGTTCTTAATTCAGTGCATGTATAATTGCTTATCGTTATTCATAACGAACTGGGGAGGGGCAATAATGTGACAGTGCAGAAAAAAAAATGGAACAAATAAAGGAAAAGTAGGGCTGGGAGGTAAGTTTAGCCATACAACTAGATTAGGAGGTACTATCTAGAGAAACAGTGTCATGGCTCACTATAACTAAATGAAGTAAATGGTCTCCAAATGGCCAGTCACTATACTTAGAATTTGATCTTAGTTTTCCAAAAAAACATGACATATTTAACACAATCCACTCTATTATTCACCCTTGAGTACAGTATAGTAGAACTAAAAATTAAATTCTAAGGTAAATAAAGAATTTATATCATAACAATGTATTTTCTTTGTCTTTACATATATAAATCCTTCCTTTATTACATTAAAAGTAGGTTTTCTGGGGCTTGAGAGATGGCTTAGTGGTTAAGGCATTTGCCTCCGAAGGCTAAGGACCCAGGTTCAATTCCCACTACCCATGTAAGCCAGATGCACAAGGGGCACATGTGTCTGGAGTTGCTTTGCAGTGGCTAGAGACCCTGGCACCCCCATTCTCTCTCTGCCTTTCTCACTGAAATAAATGAAAAAGAAAAAAAATTAAGTAGGTTTGCAAATCTTAATTTTATTTTAATACTCTATCATTTTTCATGTTATTAAATGAACATTAAGCTCCATAATAAAGCTGGGCATGGTGGTGCGTGCCTTTAATCCCAGCACTTGGGAGGCAGAGGTAGGAGGATCGCCATGAGTTCAAGGCCACCCTGAGACTACGTAGTGGGTTCTAGGTCTGCCTGAGCAAGAGTGAGGCCCCGCCTCAACAAAAAATGAACAAATAAATTTTAAAACTCCATAATAAGGATACTTTAGCTGCTGAGCTCACAGACAACAACCACTGGGGAACCTGCGTGCTATGAACATGTGCAGGTTGCCTTACCTACTGTGACTTTTGGAGAGGCTGAGGAAATCAACATGTGGTTTGGTTCTCTTCTTAAGGGGTCAGGAAAAGGTTACAGAGAACATAGAGAAGATAGAAAAAGAAAGGTTTCTTCTTTGAGAGTCAGTTTCATTATACCCAGTTAAATGGTCATTACCAAAGAAACCACAATATCCATTTTGCACAAGGGAATCTACCAGTGGGGATGGTCTCATCACAAACTGTGATTTCTGAAGGCATCACACATTAGGCCCTTGCTCTAACCCTGAGCAATATCCCGGCTCCTATCAAAGACTCCTTCCCCTATGCATGCCGTGAACACAGAACCCCAGTGATCACCAGAGAAAGGGCAAAAGGGAAGACTGACATTGGACAGTGACTGAAGCTGATAACCTAACAACACAACACATACCACAGGGTGCACGTTGACTTGGCAAAGAGAGACATGTTGTCTTCACTCCCCCCTTACTTACTACACTCTGGCTTCCGTTTTTCCCAAGTTCTTCCTCTGAAATCTTGCTCAAATCATCTAAGTAGTGGTCTGAAATCGTGTGGCACAAGTCTTCAAATGAATAATCCTTTTCTTGACAGAGTTTTATTTCATCCAAGAGTTTTGACAGCTCTCCAGTCACAGTTTCACCTATAAGAAAGCAATATTTTTGAAAGCTTCAAGAAAGACTATTTCTAAAAGTAAATATGAAATGAATAAAACAAATATGGCTGCTATGATGACTGAACTCAAAATATAATGAATGCCATTAAGTAATAAGAAACACCTGGCTAAAAAGATGTACTGAGCAACAATTATCATGTGACTATTAACATCAAGAGGTTCCAATTTTGCCTGCATTTATTTTGGGTTAAAATATAAATTAGTGCTGAAATACTAAATATAAAGAGTAAGCAAGGGGCTGGAGAGATGGTTTAGTGGCTAAGGCACTTGCCTACAAAGCCAAAGGACCCAGGCTTGATTCCCCAGGACCCACGTAAGCCAGATGTACAAGGTGGCACATGCATCTGGAGTTCATTTGCAGTGGCTGGAAGCCCTGGCACACACATATTCTCTCTCTCTTTCTCTCTCTCTGTATTTGCCTTTCTATCTCTCTCTTTCTCCCTCTCAAATAAATAATAAAATAAAGTGAAAGCTTTTAGAAAAGAGTAAATGAAAAGCATCTGGAATCACAGTTTCTTTAGTTTCATTTAAAGTAAGATTTATTTTTAATTGTTTATTTGTTTATGCATACATGTATGTATGTATTTAGTTATTTTTGTGGTACTTGGAATGTAACTCACAGCCTCACTCAGGTTAAGCAGGCACCCTGCAGTAAGCTATATCCCCAGCACAGGAATTTGAATAATCTTTTATTGGCATTTTATTTCACTGGCAGAATTCAATGATTCATAAACAAATTTGAGATAGTGCTGAGAGCTTACTTCCTGGATTTAGTAAATTTAAACAGTATAATTTATTTAAGCAAAAATTATGTATGTTGATAATCAGAAATTCTTGTTGTTTTGTTTTGTGAGGTAGAGTTTCACATGAGCCCAGGCTGACCTAGAATTCACTATGTAGTCTCAGGGTGACCTTGAACTCACAGTGATCCTCCTACCTCTGCCTCCAAGTGCTGGGATTAAAAGCGTGTGCCACTACACCCGGCTGATAATCATTTGATATGTGATATAAAGGGGAAAAACAGAAGGAATAGATTATTGATATACATCACCTGTCAAAACAAATTTTTTATAGATTTTATGTAAATGAGTTTAACAGTCCCAAAAAAAGTACTTTATACTTATGATTTATTCTGAAAAGATAATTCCAGTAGTTACAATACAGACCATAATGCTTTTAATTCTGAATTAAGAAAACATTTAAGGACTAGAGCAATGGCTTAGTGGTTAAGATACTTGCCTGTAAAACCAAAGGACCCATATTTGATTCCCCAAATGCAGAAGGTGGTACCTATGTCTGGATTTTGTTTTCAGTTGCTAAAGGTCCTGGCACACCATTCTCTCTCTATCTACCTCTCTCTCTCAAATAAATAAATAATTAGCAATTTAAAAAATCCTTTATAAAAGAATACATTTAAGGGACACTGAGATTGCTCAGTGATTAAGGTGCTTGCCTGCAAAACCTAAGGACCTGGGTTCGATTCCCCCATACCCATACACATACATACCTGTGGTGGTTTGATACAGGTGTCCCCCATAAACTTAAGTGTTCTGAATGCTAGGTTCCCTGCTGATGGATATTTGGGAATTAGTGCCTCCTGGAGGGAGTGTATTTTGGGGGACGGGTTTATGGGCTTTATAGCCAGTTTCCCCATGCCAGTGTTTGGCACACCCTCCTATTGCTGTGGTCCACCTTATGTTGGCCAGGGGGTGATCTCCCTGCCATCGTGGAGCTTCCCCTTGAGCCTATAAGCCAAAATAAATCTCTTTTTCCCAGAAGCTGCTCTTTGTTGGGTGATTTCTATCAGCAATGTGACCCAGACTGCAACAATACCCATGGACTCTAAATAGGCCATGAACTATCATTAGTTCTTAAAAGAAAGTCACTCTGTATTTTGAGACAACATTGAAACTAAAGGACCATTTCCTGAAAAAACTGAAGCTAACACAGAAAGTATTTATTGAATGATCTCACCTAGACATGGAGTCTAATACAGTCCATTATGAAAGCAGCAGAACTGTGGCTTCAAGGGACTGAGAGGTGGAGGAAAACAGATAGGTAGTACTAGAATGGTTTAAAGTTTCAGTTGTGGCACCACAAATAAATTCAGAAAACCTAATGAACAACACAGCAAATAAGGTCAAAATATTGTACTGTGTCCCTGAAATTTGCCAATATAGTTGAGATTAATCATGTTACTATCAAAAAAAATTAAAAATGAATGTAAAGAGATTTATATATTTTTAATATTTTATTTTATTTATTTGAGAGAGTGAAAAAAGCAAATAGAGAGACAGAGAATGAGTGTGCCAAGGCCTCCAGTCCTGCAAAGGAACTCCAGACTCATATGCCACCTTGTACATCTGGTTTATGTGGGTCCAGGGGAATCAAACCCAAGTCCTTTGGCTTTGCAGACAAGCACCTCAACTGCTAAGCCATCTCTCCAGTCCAAGATACATCTATTAACTAACTTGACTGGCAATCAATTCCCATCATATGCGCATATATATATATACAAAATACAAAATACAAACAATTATAATCTGTCATGTGTAGCTCAGTAAAGCTGGAAAAATACATTTAAGAGGAAAATCTATAAAATATCTAGTTTATATAAACACCATTGCAGCAGGGAATGCTAACTGCTTCGCTCACCACTCCATGGAAGAATCATGAGGAATCCCATGCAAGCAGAACAACCTCCACAAATGTTGGATGAAGAAACATACAGGATACAAAGCACAGGGTCTAACCGATCAGCTTTGCAACTTCTACACAGATTAGCCTCCCATGAAAGTTTGGAGCTGTGTCAAGGGCTTTATGATGAACTACTCACCTTTGGTCTTTTGGGAAGGAGACTCAGCAGGAGATGAAAGGTGCGTCTGTGGTTCTGCTGGGCTGTCTTCCTGCACACACTCATCCAGGGCAGCCGGCCTTCCCACGCCTTCTAAATATTCTGGGAGAAGACATCTTTTCAGATTATGAACTTTAATTCACTAATGGTAAAATCTATAAATGTTGTGTTTCACTTTTGGGGATCTATTTTATTTACATTTATTTCCTCTTAACATTTTAGCATTTTCTCCAACTTAAAAAAAAAAAAAAACTTGGAAGGGCTAGAGAGATGGCTTAGCAGTTAAGGTGCTTGCCTGCAAAGCCAAGAAAAACCTGTTTGATTCCCCAGGACCCACATAAGCCAGGTGCACAAGGTGGTACATGTGTCTGGAGTTCCTTGCAGTGGCTGAAAGCTCTGGCATGTGCCCTCTCTCTCTCTCTCTTTCTCTCTCCCTGCCTCTTTTCTCTCTCTGTATCTCTCAAATAAATATATTTTTAAAAGCTGGGCATGGTGGTACATGCCTTTAATCCCAACATAAATAAAAAAAACAAAACAGAAAAAAAACCTGAAAAAAAACTTCACAATTAGCTATTAGTTTTAAAATGCTTAAACAACTGTATATACTTAAAAATAAGCATAGCTATTGAAGATACCATTGTCTCCTTAGTTATATAGTTTCTCATGATATATTTCCTATCTTATGATTTAAACCTCTCAAAGAAGCTCTATAGACAGGATCACTAAGAGAGAGATGTTCAGTTTTGATGATACAGTCACCACTTCTGAGGTAGGGTCTCACTCTATCCCAGGTTGACCTGGAATTCACTAGGTAGTCTCAGGCTGGCCTTGAACCCAGCAATCCTCCTGCACCTGCCTCCCAAGTACTAGGATTTAAAGCATGTGCTACCACAGCCAACCAAAGAGAATGTTTATTTTGAAGGTGTTATGATCTAAAAGATAAGCATGATTTTTGCATCAAACTTATTTCCCACAAATAAGTAATATTTTCCTTTCACTTTTCACTTTTGATAGAAGTAATAATAGCCACTGATGTTGCTGTTTGCCATGTACATAGTATGGTTCTAAACACTTGATGTAAATTAACTTAACTAACCTTATGAAACTATGACAAATGCACTACTCAAACTCAGTTTTAATGGGTTTTTTTTTTGGGGGGGGTGGGAGTGTTGGAGGGGCATGTTGTCTTATAGTCCCAGCTGACTTTGTACTTATGAACCTTCTGCATTAGCTTCCTGAGTTCTGAGATAACATGCACATACCACCAGACTCAGCTCTATCTCAGTTTTAAAGATGCCAATTAAAAGAGAACTGTTACCTTGTCCTGGTTCCTGCAGCTCATAAGTGCTAGGGCCTGATAGACATGTGACCTGAAAACACATCGCTTTTTTCTTAGGCACCAAGAAAACAACTTGAATGCAGGGATAAAATTCTACTAATATTCAGCCTCAGTGTACAGGAAGGATAGAAAGTCAAGAGTACACACAGCATATTTAACCAGAGAGCAGGTGCTCCATCTGAAGTTCTGCAGTGATGAGAGATGAAAGATTGTACTTTTAGAGATTCTAAAATTCTGGAGATTTAGCTGAAATTCTTGATGCTTTTAATGTTGACAGCTAATTCAATTTTGGCTGAAATACAATTCTAGTGGAACATATATGCCCTAAACAAAGCATATCTGCTATCTGCCGAAAATCTTCAGCACAGTGTGGCGTGTTATAATGTCTTTCTAGTGCATAAAACCCACAGATCTTTTCTCAGTGGGATCTTTCATTTGTAACCTTTATTCAGAAAGACTCTACCTGGCTTTTTCTTTTTCAAGAATTCAAGTAAGAAAGTTTGGGTTCTCATATGACCATATACCATTTAAATAGTTTCTACCAAAGGGCAATTCTTTAGACAAATTCTAATAGGAAAAGAAAGCAACATTTGCAATTCCATCTTAGAAATTTCCCAACAATGCATTTACTATGTAAATTGAAAATAAATCTTAGTAAATACTTATTATAACTGCTATAAGTTGGCTTTATGTTAATAGGAATTTAAATTAAACTTTTACAAATTCACCAGCTTGAAACTCATGATTGGATAGAACACAGTGTGTTTACATACAGAAATTTGCCAAAAAAAATATGAAAAATCAAAGGTCTCTCATACACAGGCTCACAAAATGACAGAACTAATGAGTATTCAGTCTTTCAAAGTAGAGAAAGTTTGCTACTACACAACATGTTTACCTATATTAAACCAACAGACTATATTTCTATAGTTATATTATACCTCCTTTTTAGTCAGAAAACTTTATTTTACTTGCTGTAAAAGATAATATTCACAAACTTCATGGTTTCTTGAACGTTTACTTAGAGTCAAAAGTCCAATATTAAATACAAGTGCTTAGAGGAAGAAGATAGATAAAAATAATATGAGCTACTCTTTTTTTTTAGTTTTCATTCAACTTGAATTTAATGTGAGTTAATATGAAAAGCCATGCTTGGATTCTCAGATTCATTCCTACATGCACTGACTTGCAAATTACATTTTTATTGTCAAGAAAAATTGCAGAGGCCTTAACTTCACAGAAAGGTTTTAGAAATCAAGAAGGGAACAGAATAACCATGTGCCCTTGATACCCTTCTGTGGCCTGGCACTCCTCTATCTACATATTCCAGACCCCTTGGTTTTAAAGCATGTGCCTTCTTGTAGAACAATGCTCCTTCAAATTTCTAACTGACACTTAGGGCAACTATCCTGCTTCTTTCACCTGTTAAGCCTGCAGACCTTCTGTAACAATTACAGGAATGAATCTGTGTTATTTCAGCTAAATATGAGTTGACTGTTGTTAATGAAGCATTCGTGTACTAGTTCTCCTGCCTGGAAGAGAGGAGATGGATGCTGGAGCAGCACACTCTCTTAAAGCTTCCACTTCCCTCAAGTCAGAGCTTGCCTCCTTCTTAATCACAGAAAACAGGTAAAATGACTAAACCTCCTCTGAAAATGCCTACAGAATTATTCAAAGGTAAAGTGATATCTAATCATCACTACTTCACATAGTCTCATTAACTTCAAGCTATCATTGCATATTTACAAAATATTTTCAAAAGATTTTTTTCTGTGAAGTAGTGAACAACTATTCTTTTTAGTAATGAGTAGTTTAAGATAGAATTAAAAATATTTTTAAAGTATCATGATTTAGCTTAAAAGCATACTAGGAAAATTAGAAATAATGAGTTAATTCAAAAATAAATGCTAATTCAAAGCCCGACAGAAAATTCTCATGGTTAACTTTAATCCTTAATTCAAGGTAACCCATCCATCACTGAGTTCTTCTTACCCTGTAAGAGTGTTGCAATCTGAAGAGACTTCTGAGATGGATGTTCCTTCAGAATGTCCAGGACAGTTCTGCCCAAGCTGTCCTTTATGTTGGCATCAATCCCTGAAGGAAAAAGGAAAACGAGATGTACCACTGGAGTGCCCTCGGTGATAGTGTCAATATATAACTGCTCTAATTTCAAATGTATATAGGCCAAGCACCAAAGGTGGCTTTAAAAATTAAGTTACACACAGATAAGGAAGGTGAGAGCCTACCACTACCAAAGATCAAAAACAGCCTTGTTATCGTGACAATGAATTAACTCTTAAAAGTCATGGAGTCAATTATAAAGATCAGTTTTGGGGATCCCATGATCCATTTTGGGATGTAGATAGTTAATTAAATAGTATGCTGTATATCAACATGAAACATATTATTGATTTCTAATCTGGATTCCTAAAGTGTCATGGCCAACTGATTTATAGTTTCTGTGTGGAATATGACAAAAAAAAATTGTAAGTGATAATAACATATTATGTAATATGAAATTGTTCTTAGAACAGTTGAGTATTCTAATTTAAAAACATATGATCCTTTTCAAATGTCCAAACACTGTCTAGCCAAACCCAAAGTAAACACTGTTTGATACCTGTTTGTGCAGTTTATGTTCAGTGTTCACCACCTTTACCATCTCCCTGAGCAAACCTCCTATGCTGTATAAAGAAACACCTCTGCAATTATTTTACTCCCAAAAACACCTAATATACTAAATAACATTTTAATGTAGCCAATAGCTTCTACTACCCTAAAAATGTTTAGGAACTTTTCAGTCTGCATATATTTGGTTTGAAATGTAAGTTCATGATAAGATCATTAAATATTTGGTTAAACCTGTATCAAAATAGATGAGCAGCATGTATATAATTGATCATCTCGAATCATTTATTATATCACTGGACTGTATATAAAATTTAAATAGACATGAAATTTTAACTTGTGCACAAATATCTGCCAGTGTTTTTCTTACATTTTTAGATGAAAATAAATACACTACATCCATAATATGAAAAACTCATACCAATTGTGTCCAAGTATGAACTTGTATACATGTTGTCTAGTTCTTAAAACACTGACTTCAGCCTGGTGTGGTGGCACAAGCCTTTAATCCCAGCATTTGGGAGGCAGAGGAAGGAGGATTGCCGTGAATTCAAGGCCACCCTGAGTTTATATAGTGAATTCTTGGTCAGCCTGAGCTAGAGTGAGACCCTACCTCAAAAAAAAGAAAAAACTGACTTCAATTTCAGTTCTATTTCATTCCAATCAGAATACATTAAGTTAAGTAAGCCTGTCTATTGTTTTTCCTTCACACCATCAATTCTAAAAAAGCTGATGAACAATAACTACCCAGTTGATGAGTAACTAGAAGGAGAAATTATCTTAATAAAAGGGAATTCAAATCTGTCATATTTAGTAAAATCCTAGGGCAGAGAGTGTGTGTTTAATAAACCAAACACCTATCATAACTGTTCAGGGGTTAAGTCCTCCATTTTGTAGAAAGCAGAGTTCTCCTTTTCCTTTTGGTACTCTCTCTAGACCTGATACAATTTAATGTGTGAAACAGTCTTTATTTCATGGGGTGTGGAAATCTTTAATCTCAGCACTTGGGAGGCAGAGGTAGGAGGATCTGTGTGTCTGAGGCCAGCCTGAGACTAATTCCATGTCTGCCTAGGCTAGAGCAAGACCCTACTTCAAAAAAAAAAAATAAATAAAAAGGCTTTACTCAAACATCTATTGATAAAAAGAAAGTTGCATATTTATATCGATGTTGTTTAAACATGAGGGCACATGTTTAAACATGAGCCTGCATTTATAAAACATGAGGTGCTATCCACGGAATAATACCTATCTGAGTTTTGGAGTGAAGAAAGTAAGGGTCATTCATGTAGAGAGAAAATTGTCATTTCTTGTGTCTACTCCTAGGACGGGGGTGTCATTGGGCAGAACAGGCTGTGTGAGACTGTGATAGCTACCTGTTTCTAACAGCACTTGCACCACATCCACCTTCCCAAACAAAGCTGCTTCATGAAGGGCGCTCCCTTTTTCTGTCTGGAAAAAAAAGGAAAAAAGAAAAAAGAAAAAGAAAAAGCAGAGTTACATTAAGAATGTCTGCAGATTTAAAAATTCTGGCATTTTCTGTACTCATGCATAATTTTTGTAATGTCAGCACTTCCTCACAGAGAAATAATATGGACAATAAAAAAGAGATTCCAGAAACAAAATTCAAAGGCCTGGGTTTATAAAGGACTTCTGCTTCTGTGGTGGTTTGATTCAGGTGTCCCCTATACTATAAACTTAGGTGTTCTGAATGCTAGGTTCCCAGCTGATGAAGGGAATTAACGCCTTCTTGAGACAGTGTATTGTTGGGGGCGGGCTTATGGGAATTATAGCCAGTGTCCCCTTGCCAGTGTTTGGCACACTTTCCTATTGCTATTGTATACCATACAATGGCCAGGGGTTGATGTCCACCCTCTGCTCATGCCACCATTTTCCCTGTGATCATGGAGCTTCCCCTTAAGTCCATAAGCCAAAATAAACCCCATCTTCCCAAAAGCTGCTCTTGGTCGGGTAATTTCTGCCAGCAAAGAAACACCTGACTGTAACAGCTTTTGAAGTCACTGGACCTTGTTATGTTATGTGACAACTTCTCTTAGCCTAGGTAGTGATCACGAGTGGCAATACCTACTGCACAAGGTTTTCTTGTCCAGCAAGTTCACTGATTCAGCCTGCATTTATAAAACATGAAATATGCCAATAGCAGTGAAGGGTGATCTGACGTATGGAAATATCATCCTGACCCTTGTGCATCACCATTCTATTTGAGAAGAGAGGTGTGTAAATAAATGTTGACAGTAACTGAAATTGAATCAATCTAATGTGGCTCAAAAAAGCCTAGACTTTCTTCCCATTTTCCTCTCCCTCCTTTCTGTGGCTCAACAAAACCTCTTGACTAACCTTATTTGCTATGTCTCAGGGATAATTACCATACTGTTAGAGTCCTAGGGCCTGAAAGGTTGATTTCTCTGCATGGTCCATATAACTGGAAGCTCTCTTGTTCAGGCTTACTACCCAAACCACTTGTTCTCCATCTTTTACATGAATCAAAATTACTAGAAGAGCTTGTGTAAAAACATAATTCTGGACAATTAAGCTGGCACCCACCTGTAATACCAGCACTCAGGAAACTGAGGCAGGAGGATAACTTCAAATTCAAGGTCAGCCTATACTAGCTAGTGAGTCTGAGGCCAGGTTGGCCTACATAGAGTGACATTGTCTCAAAAACAAATATTAAAAAAAAAAAAACCCACAATAGACTTCTGGGCTCCATTCCCAGACTTTTCATGTCATGAGATATAAGATCCAAGAACGATCATTTCTAACCAGTCCCCATATGAGTATGACAGTATAAAGAGTACACTTTGAGAATTATTGACCTGTACTATATGCCAAATCTTAGCCTAATATAATTTCATTCAGGAAGTGGTCTCTTGACCTTGAAGTTGAGTGCTTTCCCTGTGTCTTGTACATCAATCTATATTTCCTTTACCATAGCACTCAGAGTTTCTCTTGATGAACTACAAGTTCAATGCAAATGCAGACTAATATTTTATCCACTGTATTCCTAATGTCTAGCGAAGAACAGCAGAAATATAGAAGCTTAGGAACTTTTTTTGAAGATAAAAGGTGGCATGGTCCCAAAAAAAACCACTCAAGTCAGGCATGGTGGCACAAAGCCAGGTGTGGTGATGCATGTCTTCAATCCCAGGCTCTAGGAAGGCAGAGATAGGAGGATCACTGTGGGTCACTACAGTGAATCCCATACAATGAGACCCTACCTCAAAAAAAAAAAAAAGAAAAGAAAAGAAAAAAGTGAAAAGGGAAATGCAGGATGAGAGGGGGATTTGAGTTGTACAGGTGCCCAAGGGAGCAGCACACTGCAAAGCAGATTCTTCCATCACCAAAACTGGGGAAGATACAGAGAGAAGGCTTTGTGTGGTATGCAGATATTCACTGGTTTTTTTTCTTCCGCTGTTCAGAATCTAGAAAATGAATCGGAGGTTCTCAGTAGCGTATGGGTAATGTCAATCAGGCAATTTTGTTCCCTATAAATAACCACTACAGGAGGATTTTTATCTCAATTTGAACATACATATTACTATGATGGAATATAAAAAATGTTCTTTAATTGATTAAAAAAATGTACTGTAGAGTAACTAAGCCTAAAATAAGCACATTGACAGGGTGTTTTGGGTAATCTTGAATATTAATGTGAGCTGTATGTATCTTCAAGGTGTAGCTGCAATGCTCATGAATTATGATGTGACTGGTATCAACACTGTCCTACACCAAAAAGAAACTTTGGGGACACGTTAAAAGACATTTTAGAAAGTATTAATTTATCTTCTTTCCAATTTTGCCAAAATTTTTGATTTCATGTTTGAAAAGACCTTCCTGGAATAGTACACCTTAAGTTTGTGAAAATAAATGAAACAATAGCTTTAAGCAGGATGAAGGGGGAAAGCAACACTACAGCCAAATCCCAGAAGAGAGTGGAGGAAAACAAAACATGTGAATCCTGGTGGTTATCACTGGAATGGGGATTTGTTCTAGGGAATCTGCCCTCCCACAATAGATGACTACCTGGGTTTTAATGCACGTGGAAGTGGAAGTGGGGGTACAAGTTGAGCCTGAAGTCCAAGAAAGATGGAAGGTAAAAATGAGGACCCCAGTAAAACTGTAAAAACTTCCAAAGAAAAATACCCTTGATATAAAAAGTAAACACAAACAAACAATAAAAAGTCAAACCTCATTTTCCAAAACAATAGAGGGAGAGAGGCAGAGAAAGAAGAAAGAATGACTCCAAAAGGAATTGAAGCATTGTAAAAACTAACTTCAGTGATGTTAATATTGTACAGTGCATGCCTATCTACCTTTTGTACACTGTTCTGTGAACAATGCTGGCTTAAATAGAACTCATGTTTTTGTGTAATGGTAAGAAGACAGAATCCTTGAATAGAAAAGATGAGTAGATCATAAACATACATGCAGGTGTATGTTACGGCCTGGATCCTAAATGTCTTCCAAAGACTGTATGATGAAGGTTTGATTACCATCATGGAACCTTTGCAGGGAGACTAGTAAAAGAGAACATGCCCTTGAAGGAGATTTGGGACACTTGCCTCTTCCTCTCCTTTCTTATGTTCTAGTCTCAACAAGGCCACAAGGCTGAGCAGACATCTACTGAGACCTCTGTAGTCATGAAACAAAATATATCTTTCTTCCTTATAAGCTGATTCTCTCAGATAGCTTGTCACAGCTACAGAAAGATAACACACTGGAAAATTATATTAACTTGGTCAAATCCAAGGGCAAGATAATTAGCTTCCTAGCATAGGCACTGTCAATGTGAATGGAGAACTGTCATCACTCTAAGGTAACTAATATAGTATCAGTAACTATATATTACAGTATTAGCACAAATTGCATAGAGTTTAAATATGTAAAAACTATGGTCTTTTTCCTTTTTAAAATATGATTAATTCCAAAATAACTGCCTTATTTTCATCACAGATTAGACATTTTTAAAAAATTAATTAGATAAGGTATGAAGTAAGTTTTGAGGAGTTGTGTATCATATAGTGTACCACCACCAACATGGTCCATCTAATAACCCCATTTAAATTACACCAATATGTACTTCTTAACATTTCTTTCCAAAGCCAAGACCCACAGAACTAGCCAGACCTTGTAATATGGCATACTCACAAAATATTTACTCCAAAACAACCTATAAGCAAGTAGAATTCTATAAATAAAGAAAATAACATTGTCATTATTCATAATAGCTATGTATCTTACTTCTCATAGCTTTTGTTCACTTGTTTTATCTTCACTATTGATCATTATCAAAACCACATGCCATACCTTATCACCACCATTCTGTCTTTCTAGCATCATGGTTCAACTCTCTCCTTTAACCAACACTTCATGTTCATGGGTATCTTTTTGCAGACTTTAAAAGAATTATGCTGAATAAACAAATAGACGAATATAATCCTTAAGACTTGTATTCTGCTTTCTTATGGACAAACTTCTTCACTGATTTTATAGTCATTATCTAAAGTAGACAGCTACACAGTTTATAATATAGTAACTTTACAATATTTACCCACTGGCCAGATATAAATCACAAATAACAGCTCATTGCCTTTTGGTGGGAAACTCTCTAAATGATGATCAAATGGTTGAGTGAAAAGAACTGAAGGCTAAATATGTTCACATAATAAAAGCAAAAGAAATCCTATGATAACTGGAAATATCTACTAATGCTAACCTTCTGAAGTACTGAAGCTGAGAAAACAGAAAAGTGTCAGGGGAGGAAGGAGGAAAAGAGGGAAGAAGAGAGAACAGAGAGAGAAAAGGAGGAGGAAGGGAAAAGGAAGAGGTAAGAGAAGAGAGGAGCAGGGAAGGGGAGGGCTGGGCAAAGTACAGAAGCAGGGGAGAGCAGAGGAGACGGTGCTTGTGTTCACTGTTTTGAGTTTTTGCTTCTTTTCTGGTTTTGGCTTTGTGGTTTTTTTTTGTTTTGTTTTGTTTTGTTTTTTTCAGGAGAGAGCACAAATGCAGTCCCCACTACCATAAATTATGCAGTTGAATTTCCCACATTTGGGGAAATCACAGGGGTCAGCACATCCCAAGTGCAATGCATAAGCCTCATCCTGGGAAAACCACCTTCGCTGTTTCTCCATGACTGCTGAAGCAGCCCAATCAGGCATTCAAAGTGATACTAGTTTACTTTATCCAGAAATACTATGTATTTTGTTGGTTTTTAGGTTATCTGTTCACCAGAATATCAAAATAGCTGAGAGAAAAAAAGATGAGAACATGTCAGAGCTTGGCTACACAAGTGGTTCCCCAGCCAAATTTAACACTCCAACCATGATGCTTTTGAAGTCTGCACAAAGATACCCAGTAAAGGAACATGAAGAGCTGGTTAAAGCAGAGAGTACAACAATGAAACGAGAAAGAGAACAATGGTGGTAAGATACAGCTTGTGGTTTTGTAATGATCAAAAGAGAAAATAAAACAGGTGGATAACAGTTATGAGACGTGGGCTGGAGGGATGGCTTAGCAGTTAAGGTGTTTGCCTGCAAAGCCGAAGGACCCAGGTTCGATTCCCCAGGACCCACGTTAGCCAGATGCACAAGGGGGCACACACATCTGGAGTTCGTTTGCAGTGGCTGGAGGCCCTGGAGCACCCATTCTCTCCCTCCCTCTCTCTCTCTCTCTCTCTCTCTCTCTCTCTCTCTCTCTCTCTCTCTCTCTCTCCCTCTTTCTCTGTCAAATAAATAAAATTGAAAAGAAAATTTTAAAAAAATTATGAGATGTAACACCCATGACTATTATGAGTAATAACCAATTAATAACCAATGAATAAAGAAAACTTTGAAACTTTGACGGAGACTGAGAAAGAAAGCACAACTAGAATGGCGTTTAGCTCAGGAATGAAAACCACCAGTGCTTTGGCTCTTGTCAACTCATGTTGCCATTTCGTGAGATTAAAAAAATAATAATATAAGAGTTTAAAAGATAAGAACATCCTAGACTTTGCCAAGAAATCTAGTGTCTGAATGAGTGGAAGGCCACAGCTTTTAGTGTCCTGAATTAGTGAGACTCTGTCTAGAGTCTGGCCAGCAGCTGGTACTGAACCTTTTACAAGGACCATCAACAGATTAGCATATGCACAGGGAAGAGTGAGAGAGCCACACGATAAAAGACATGAAGAATAGCTGAAGGTTAAAAGGATGCTTATGCTGTGAAAATGGCACAAAGGATATATGCCAAGTGCTCCAAAGTTTGAAAAATAACATTGCTCCTGTTTAAAAGGGAATGGACATTCTCTCCCGTTCAGGGACTTCAAGCTCCCAACTTTACCTCTCTCTACTTTCTTCACGTTTGTCTCACTCACAGGAAGCATCCTTTCTTCCCATTAGTGCTAATCCTTCATCTGGGCTGCCTTCTTTATTGCTGTCTGCTTTGTCTTGAGTTTTGCTCAGAACGAACCTTCACCACTTTTCTTACAAGTCCAATCTCAAGCTCTTTACTCTTTCACTCTCCATAAACACAGCTACCTTTCCACTATCCAGAATCAAACAAAATGCAAAAAAAAAAAAAAAAAAAAAAAAAAAAAAAAAAAAAAAAAAAAACTTCCTATGAACCTACTGTCACCTCCAACTTCTATCCCAGTGCTCACTTTTCTTTACTCCACTTTGCAAAGAGTCCTTTTCCTTCTTAAAGGTAACCGTTTTGTCTAATTTTATTATTGCTATAAATTGACACACAGTAGATAATGCTTGCAGAGAGCAGGCATTCAATAAATGCAAACTGAATACATGAACTGATTATAGGAAGTTGTGCTGGCTTCATATCTTCTCATAACAGCTTCTTTATAGGTTTCTTTTTCTATTAACTTCCTGAATATGCCTGTGTATGTGTGTGTGTGTGTGTGTGTGTATGTGTGTGTGTGTGTGGTATAATTGCATATGCATCTGTGTACATGTGCACATGCGTGTGCATGTGTGTGGAGGCTATAAGTCAAAGTCAAGTGTCTTCCTTAATCACTCTATACCTTATCTTTAGTATTATTATTATTATTTATTTTGAGAGAAAGAGGGAGAGAGAGAAAAAAAATTGGCATGCCAGGGCCTTGAGCCACTGTGAAAGAACTCCTCCTTATGCACATGTGTGATATTGTGTGCTTGCATCAGTGTGCTTTTGACTACGTGGGACCTAGACATTTGAACAAGAGTTCTTAGGCTTCACAGGCAAATGCATTAACAGATAAGCCATCTCTCCAACCCTCTACCTTATTCTTGATAAAGCGTCTCTCACTGAACTGGGACTCACTTGTATTCAGCTAGACTAGCTGGCCAAAAAGCCCTGGGAAAATCTTCCTGTTTCCATCTCCCCAGTGCTGGAACTCCAAGTGTGCAGTGCCACCACACCCAGCTTTTTATGAGGCCATGCTGGCATCAAAACTCAGGTCCTCTTGTTTGCACGGCAAGTACTTTACCAACTAGCCCAGCCCCTCTGATTATTCCTTATTTGGTGTTTACTCTACCCTTTTATTCTTTCTTATATACCCATCTACTCTGTGACCTTATCTTCCAATGCCCTGGGTCTAAACTAATGTCATTTTACTGGTATATCTAAAGAGATATTCTCTCTGACCTTTCAGTATCAATTATAAACAAACTGAAACCAACTTGTTTCCCTTACTGAAGGATAATATGCACTTAATGAATTATACACTTAATGACATAAGCAATTTTGGGGTTCATGCATCTATTTCCATCATCCTTAGTGTATCCCCACCTTCTAAGGGTAGATAACAAATGCTTGATGCTCATGTAGTATAGTGCCTGGCAGCCTAGCCTGAGAAGGCTTGGGAGGATGGTGTATTTATAGGGAAATCTATTTAACTTAAAAGTGAAGTGCAGTTGCTGGAGTAGTGAGAGAGATAGGTCAGTCTTCTTGACATCTGGAAAGACATCTGAACAAAGTGGAGAAGAACACATGTGTGGGTGGTAAACCCAAGGCTTTGAAATAGGAGAATATACACACTGGGATGCTTCAAGATTGAGGAGGCTGCCATGGCTGAACCTAAGTAAAAAGAAATAGTAAGGAATAAGCTGAAAATTTAGAAAAAGTGCTATCAAGTCATATGAGATCCAGTTACCACACTTAAGATTCTGCTCTAAGGTGGAAAGCCAGTGGGGTTTATGAGTATAAAATAAAATGATCTGACTTCATGCAATAAGATCACTTCATGCTGCTGTACTGATGAGACTGTTATAGACTGAACATTTAAATCTCTCCCCAATTCAGATGTTAACTCCTGACCCACACTGTGACTGTGTTTGGTCACAAGGCCTTTAGAAAAGTAGTTCAGTTTAATTAGGTCATAAGAGTAGGGCGCTAACCCAATGGGACTAGTGTCCTTGTACAAGGAGGAGCATTAGAGAATTCTCTCTCTATTTCCAGGCAGAAGAAGGGCCATGTAAAGGTATAAAAAGAAGTGAACAAGTCAGGAAGAGAGCTTGTACCATTAACTGAATTAGCCAAAACTTGATTTTGGATTCTCCAGACTCCAGAACTATGAGGAAATAAATTCCTGGTGACCAAGTTGTTCAATGTGTAGAATTTTTGTTATGTAAAAGCAGACAGTGAAAGGAAGCAAGGGAACAAGTCAGGAAGTACCAAATGACTGGGACTTGGGCTCCAGTGATAACAGGGAAAGAATTATTATAAGATAGTGCAATTCTGGACACAGCTAAAGCTAAGAGCCAATAGGACTTGTTCTGAGGAACTATACGGAAAACATGAAATAAGCCCAAAGTTTTGGAATAAACCAATAGTAATAATAATAATAATTTCATAGCCACTTTTCTGAAATGGGATACAGTAGGTGATTAGCAAACTTAGGGAGGAAGGGCATAAAAGCTAAATGTTCACTTTTGGAAATGATGCACTTGAGGTACTCATCAGCCATTAATAATATATCCCAAAGGTAATCATATATACTAATTTCTAGTTAAGAGTGGAGTCCAAGGTATAAAAAAAAAGCTTGATGCTTTTTTTAAATATGTCATTTAAAGCTAAGAGACTTTTTTTAAATATGTCATTTAAAGCTAAGAGACTAATTAGGTAAACAAAGAAATAAGAATAGATAGGGAACAAAAAAATGTCTGAAAAGAAATTCATAAAACACTGTGATGCTTAATGGTCAGAAAAATGAGACAGGTAACCATAGAATAGGGTCATGACAAACTGCACTACTGATTCCTCTTTTATATGCCCTCTGCCTTGTGAACTTATAGTGCTTTGTAAATATATGAGTATATTTCCCTGTCATTTTCAGTCAGTGAATGGTAGCCAACACCATATGAGCTGAGAACTTTGGTCCAACAATGCACTTCAACAATGCCACTGGTAGTCCCAGTAAATAAAATAAATACTATAATATTATTATAGCTCAATTAGATTGGAGAGTAAACAGAGAGTACTGGGAAAGTATGCAAAACAAGAAGTCGTGCAAGATCTGGGCGTGGTGGCGCACGCCTTTAATCCCAGCATTTACTTGGGAGGCAGAAGTTGGATGATCGCCATGAGTTTTAGGCCACCCTGAGACTACATAGTGAATTCCAGGTCAGCCTGACCTAGAGCGAGACCCTACCTCAAACAAACAAACAAAAAAGAATAAGAACAAGGGCTTTCATAGAGTAAAGGACTGAAATGACATCAACAGATAAAGTAGAAGATGAATTTTATATAATGATCAAAACAAGCTTTTCTGAACATGTTGCTTTAAACTAATGAAAATCACATCTACATGAATTTCAGCAATCTAAGGTGAATTATTAGCTTTCTCATAATGGTGCCGCACAATCTATAGACTGATTTGAAATTCCACTCATAAACTCATTTCTTTTTTTAATATTTTATTTATTTGACAGAGAAAGAGGGAGAGAGACAGAGAGAGAGAGAGAATGGGCATGCCAGGGCCCCAGCCACTGCAAATGAACTCCAGGAATTAAATTGTTTTATTTAATAAGTGTGTGCCCCCGTGTGTAACTGGCTAACGTGGGTCCTGGAGAATTGAACCTAGGTTTCTTGGCTTTGTAGGCAAACACCTTAACCACTAAGCCATCCCTTAAACTCATTTCTTGTCAGTCCAACTCCACTTTCTTAACATGATTAATTTTCTTTATTAGGAAACATTTTTATGATGAAGGGTCATATCATATGAAGTAAATACAAGATAGCTTGACTGCCCCTAATAACATGAAAATCTAAAATCTGAAATACTTCTAATTCTGAAGGTTGACATGCTGTCACAAGTAGAAAATTCAACATCAGAACTCATGTGACAGTCAAAATGCAGATGCACTAAAATACTGTATAAAATAACCCTCAGCCTATATGAAAGGTTTATATGAAACATAAATAAATATCATGAATACACTTAAGTCCTATGTCTACGATATCCCATGTGCATGCAAATATTCCAAAGTCCACAATATTCCAAATTCTAAAAATATCTGAAACACATCTGGCCCTAATCATTTTCATTTTATGTTCACATCTGAATATTTATTGAGAGTATTCAAGATTGCTTTGCTTACTGACAGTTAAGTTTACCTTAACAAAAAGAATTCTTTACTGAATAATTTATCAATTACTTCCAAGAACTATGAAATTACAAACAAGAAAGAATTTTTTTTTAAGTCAGCCGATTTATTTTTAAGATTTTATTTTAAAGAGAGAGAGGGAGAGAGAAAGAATGGGCACGGCAGGGCCTCTAGCCACTATAAACGAACTCCAAATGCATGTGCCATCATGTACATATGGCCTATGTGGGACCTGGAGAATTGAACCTGGGTCCTTTGGCTTCACAAGCAAGTGCCTTACCCACTAAGCCATCTCTCCAGCCCCCAATCCATTTTTTAATAATCAATATGATAATAATCAGAGAAACTTCACTCTGAAGTGGTCTAAGTAAAGAACATATTACTAGGTTGTGCAAAACCAGGGTATGCTGTTAAAACACACAAAAAAAATACAATATAGTTCATTTCATGCTAAACAAATTAATTTTAAGACATTTCCTCTTTCATGTTTTCTATCAGTTAAGCAAAGCAATATTACCTCAACTTTATCAGTGTGAAGAGAAGTAGAGAAAAGTTTGTGTTTATAGCATAATTTTTTTTACAAAATTTACCATTTAATATAAATTATTCTGCTAGTTCTAAGAAATTATTACATTATTAAGCATAATTGTACAATTAGATAAATGAATATAATGTATTTAGGCATAAACTGATATAACTTTATTTTTTTTAAATGTTGAAGGGAAATACTCTGACCGCTGCCACCGCTGATTCACCCATTCTCCTCTACTAGGAGAGAAGGGCAGAGGACATTCTGTCTGTTGCTTTCCCTTCCTTTCTCTGAACAATGTATAACATAGACAAAAGTGGAATGATAGTCAGAGTCAGTGTCATAACTATATGTGGCTTACCTAGTCATTGTAGATAGGTGATATTCAGCCTACACAATCCAATAGGAATTAAATTGTTTTGTTTAATAAGTTCAAATGTGTTGTAATTTAGATTTTTTCAGAGAGAAAAAATGCAGAATAATCTTTTAAAGAAAATACTAGAGGGTGGCAGAGTTGGCTTAGTGGCTAAGGCTCTTGCCAGCAAAGGCTAAGGATCCATATTCAGCTCTCCAGTTTCCATGTGAGCCAGATGCACATAATGACACAAGTGTGCAAGATTGCATGTGCGCACAGGTGACACACATGTCCGGAGTTCAACTGGAGGTCCTGGCATGCTAATTCCCCCCCCCACTTTCTCCCTCTCTGTCTCTGTCTCTCTCTCTCTCCCTCACACACACACACTTTCTCTTTCTCATAAAAAAAGAGAAAATACTAGGATAAACATTACACACATACTTACAAGGAAAAGACAAGATCACCCAAAGTCATCCACAAATCTTCAACATTTATTCACAATGACCTGGATATAGTTAAAGTCCAAAGTTCATTACTATAATTTATCAAGTAGACTAGTTTGTTTAACACTGCTAATTCCCAACTGCTTAACAGCAGCAATTTAACGAACATTAAATCCTCTAAAATACTTTGAAATTACTAGTAGGGAAAACCTTTAAAAAAAAAAGTGACTAAAAAGTAAACTTTTTTTGTAGTTTTCTCTCCTTTTTTTTTTGGAGTGACTCTAATAGGGAAAATTGGTTTACAGTGAGTAGTTTGAGTAATAAAATTAAATATTTACTCAGAAAGGCAATAAACACCCAATCCCTGTGTCTTGAGACTGAGTTTCACTACGTAGCCTAGGTTGACTTTAAACTCACTATGTAGTCCAGGCTGGCTTTGAACTTGGTATTTATCCTCCTATCTTAGCCTCCAGATACAGGGATTGAAGATGTGAACCACCATGCCCCACCAAAAAAATTATCTTGATTAAAATCCTAAAAAAAAACTACTCAACTAAATTATACCTGATACATGTTTTATCTTGTTGACATATTTCACAACACTATTTCCCTGGAGCTCCTTGTAAACTGTCAAGAGGAGAAGTCACAGCAGCACCGTGTGACCCCCCTGCTCAGGCCCTGTGCTTCTCAGCAGGTAGTCACAACACTGGATACCTTATACCCTCTCTGCTGGTATGTAAAAACCCAAATGTTATAACGGACAAGCAGAAAGTGCAAAGGAATGACACAATGATGTGGAAAGAGCTTGGGGACCTTGGAAAGCATGCATTCCATCTAAAAGCACTCAAATATTTTAACCAAATAATATGCAGTGAAATCATACCTCCATTTCAAAGTCCTGTTGAGCTTTCAAGGTTCAATAGTTATGTACAGATGACAAATTATATTTGAAGAAGGCCTAGAAGTTAATCAGTAAATCAAATCCCCACATTCTGGTTTTATCAGCTACATCTTTGGCAACGTTTCTTAAATCCCACAGGGTGTCTGCAGCAATTGAATTCTCAATGTGTCAACATGACACATGGTGTGTGGACTCAAAAGCCTTCTTTCACTGTGATATGACTGGATTCCCAGGGTGTGTGAGGCTCTATGTTAGATACCCGGGGAAAGGAAACAATTAGCAGTAACACTAGCTTCCACCTACAGATAAACTGCCCTGGCCTACTGCTCCAATCAGCATGAGGTGAAGCTCTTCCCGCAGGCATGGGGTGGGGGAAAGAACCTTAACGGCAGTGAAAAGACTCACTTGACAGCTCACATCCATGCCCGCCTCCAGCAGCACCTGCACCACGGCTTTGTGGCCGTTGCGGGCAGCAAGGTGAAGCGGCGTATGCTTGCGGGTGTTGCAGCTCATCAAGTTGGGGTGCGCACTGATGATCATTTTGACCACCCTCAGCCTTCCATAGAGGGCAGCCAGGTCCAGCGGTGTCTCGAGCTTGCTGTTGCGAATGGTCGGGTCAGTGAGCTCTTCCAGGAGAACCGCGACCACTTCTGAGTGTCCATACTGTGCCGCACAGTGGAGGGCCGTTTCGTTCTCGTTGTTCTGCTTAAGAAGAAGATAGGGAGGACACATGTGCGGAAATTCAGTTAGTTACAGAAAATCCACACGTGATCATGGAAAGCCTGCCATGTATAGGGCATGTAAATTTAAGATAAATCTATTGTAGTAAATATGGGTGATTGAAATTAATACCTGGTGAAAGTGTCCATCATTCATTGTATTTTTAAAAAATCACGTTTTATTTTTACCACTTCATATGAAAAACATAATAATAAAATTTTTCTGTGCTTCATAAATTCTAATGCTCAAAAGTGATAAATGATTTATCTCTGTCAGCAGTAGCTCTGCTGGGTCCAGATGGCCAGTTCTCTCTGCACTGTGCAATATGCTGCTATGACATTTGTTAATGAGGGAGATTAATAACAATTATAATTCACTTCTAATAGACTGGCTCTCCAGAGGAGAATTGAGATGGAAAATTCTTGATAATGAGAGAGTTACAGAGAGGTTTCCCAAATCAAGTTTCATTTCATTTTTAATAAGTACAGATTATTGCTTTTTTGCAAAGATAATAAATATAACTCATTGCTTCTCTTCTTTCCAAAGAGAATGAAGGCATGCTGCCCCAGAGATATGACAGCACCCTTTTGAAACAGAGTTAAAGGTAGCCCTAGTCTCACACCCAGGCAAGTGGCCGAGAGTGTCACATAGTCCTACTTGTATATCTGTAAACATTTCTGTTGAAATATCAAGGGGAGTTTCCTAAGAATTTAGCAAGATAAAGAAAAATGAACTCAGTGGCAAGGAAAATCAGCCCTCCTGACCATTTTGACACATAGCATGATAGATATGTCAGGAGATATGAACAAGAAAAGTTAGCAAAACATGAAATGAAGCCAGGCAAGGTAGCACATGCCTTTAATCCCAGCACTCTGGAAGCAGAGGGAGGAGGATCACCGTGTGTGTGAGGCCACCAGGACACTATATGGTGAATTTCAGGCCAGCCTTGGCTACACTGAGACCCTACCTTCAAAAACTAAAACAGGAAGCACTGGAGAGAGGGCTTAGTGGTTAAGGTGCTTCTCTGCAAAGCCTAAGGACCCAGGTTTGATTTCCCACTACCCATGTAATCCAGATACACAAGGTTACACATGTATCTGGTATTCATTTGCAGTGGCTGAAGACCATGGCACATCCATTCTCTCCATCTTCCTCTTCCTCTTTCTCTCTTCTTCTCTATGTCAAATAAATGAACAAATAAAATATAAAGGGAAAAGAAAGGAACAGAGGAGAGTACTTAATAGGGTGGTATTGTATATATGTAAGTAGAATGATTGAGATGGGGAGGGGATATGATGGAGAATGGAATTTCAAAGGGGAAAGTCAGGGGGGAGGGAGGGTATTACCATAGGATATTTTTTATAATCATGGAAAATGTTAATAAAATTTGAGAAAATAAATAAAAATAATTTTTTTAAAAAATGAAATGAGGGACTAGAGAGATTTCTTAGTGGTTAAGCGCTTGCCTGTGAAGCCTAAGGATCCCTGTTGGAGGCTCGATTCCCCAGGACCCACATAAACAAGATGCACGAGGTGGTGCATGCATCTGGACTTCATTTGCAGTGACTGGAGGCACTGATGCACCCATTCTCTCTCTCTCTCTCTCTCTCTCTCTCTCTCTCTCTCTCTCTCTCTCTCTCTCCCCCTCTTTCTCTCACTCTCAAATAAATAAATAAAAATAAATTTAAAAAATGAAATGAGGGCTGGAGGCTTAGCAGTTAAGCGCTTGCCTGTGAAGCCTAAGGACCCTGGTTCAAGGCTCCATTCCCCAGGACCCACGTTAGCCAGATGCACAAGGGGGTGCACGCATCTGGAGTTCGTTTGCAGTGGCTAGAGGCCCTGGCATGCCCTTTCTCTCCCTCTCCCTCCCTCTCTCCCTCTCTCTCTCTCTCTCTCTCTCTCTCTCTCTCTCTCTATCTGCCTCTTACTCGCTCTGTTGCTCTCAACTAAATAAATAAAAATGAACAAAAAAAATTTTAAAGAATAAAATGAGCCAGGTGAAGTGGTGTACACCTTTAATCCCAGAATTTGGGAGGCAGAGGTAGGCAAGATCTCTGTGAGTTTAAGGCCACCTTGAGATTACATAGTGAATTCTAGATCAGCCTGGGCTAGAGTGAGATCCTACCTCAAAAAACCAAATAAGCAAAGAAACGAAAAAGAAAGAAAGAAAGAAAGAAAGAAAGAAAGAAAGAAAGAAAGAAAGAAAGGAAGGAAGGAAGGAAGGAAGGAAGGAAGGAAGGAAGGAAGGAAGGAAGGAAGGAAGGAAGGAAGAATCCTGAGTTAGTTGGAGTTCTGGAGCAGCTGCCATCATCAAAGATGTCGTAGCTAACACGGAGTACCAGATACAGCTGCATTCCTTGTGCTCACTCACTTTATCTTCATTTTAAGATGGATGCTCTGATTATCATTGTCCCCACTTTACTGGTGAGGAAACTAAAGCAGTGATAATTGAATCATAGCCTTGTGGCTGAAAACCATTCTGAGTTGTACAAGGAAAGGTAGCAAGGAGTGAGAGATTATGTTTTATTTATCCTCAATTTCCCAGAAGCACATGGTGCAGCAACAGTGCCCTTAAAGCACATTAGTATGAAGACACAGCTTATACCCAACCCTACCTACAGCAGCAGCTATTTTGCAATCACTGCGGACAATGAGGCAAAGATGCATATAGCCCAGACTTTGAACCAAGTAGCCCAAGCCCAAAGTCAGAGCCGTTGCTTATTACACAAACCACCTTCTATAATGACATATGTTACTACTCCTATTGTCTCATGAGCTCAAACAGAAATCCGGCATGTTGAGGATTATTGTCACCATTTCACAGATAAGAAATCTAAAATTCAAAAAAGGAATGCATTCCACTTCCACGAAGACTCAGTTTTTGCCTATATCTCTCAGAATCTACAACCTGTGCTCTCTTCACTTTACACTGTCATCTGTTGCTATGTTGCAAAAGCAGTTCTAAAAATTAGAACCTAAAAACAAAAACTTTCAAAGACTGTTTTACCCAAAAGACACTGTGAAGAGTGTGTGTGTGTGTGTGTGTGTGTGTGTGCTTTGATAGTTTTTCCCACCAAAACACAAAGACAAGGCACATGCAATGCCAATCAAATCTTAATCTTCCAGAGATTAACTCAGGCTTGCTCTGGACCATAGAAGAATGCAGACTAGAGCCAGGCATAATGGCATACACATTTAATCTCAGCACTCAGGAGGCAAAGGTAGAAGGGTCACCATGAATTTGAGCCCACTTTGAGACTACATAGTGAATTCCAAGACAGTCCAGGCTACAGTGAGACCCCGACTTGAAAAAAAAAAAAAAAAAAAAAGAAAGAATACAGACCAGGAGGTTGAGAATCTGGAAAGAAGGTTGTAAAAATTTATAAATAAAAATGCCTGGGGGTTTTAGGGTTGGTAGGGATGTACCAAGGAGGCGCCTTAATACTCTATGTGTCTTATAAGTATCAAGAGGGGACAACTGGACGTCAACTCCAGAAGGAAACATATTCCTTAGAAAAAGGCTATGATAGTCAATCAAAAGCTAAGATCTGACAGATGACGATCCAGCCAAAGACACTGTCTCTTCCATTATGTGTGAGAGTCACTCTAGCACTTGTTCAGAATCTCCTTCCTCGTGGAGGTTGACTACATATAGCTTTACTCTTCATGAGTGTTTTAATCTCGCTTTTTAAAAACTAGATAAAAGCCTTGTACGTTTATTACTTTAAAGCATAGAAACATATCTTAGGAGCAAACTATTTTCCCATTGGACCTCACTTTGCAAGCTACATCCATGAGAAAAGAGAAAGGCCAATTATAGAGTGATACTCCTGAAAGAGCTCTTTATTTTTCCATGGACCCTGGCCTAGGAAAATATAATAAAGCAACATCTTAAGTGTTTTTAATAACTCCAATTATCACTGTTCAAATCTCAGGAGAAATTATCTCAATTACTAACCTTTACCCAGGAGAAAATATCCAGATTTTTATCCATGGTCAACATACTGGGGCTATCACATCAGTGGAGACTACACCTGTGTTATCTTTACAAAGGCATGGTTGTACACTTACGCCTATATTCTCTAGATGTCTAGAAACACCAATGGTCTGTGATGAATTACTGCTAGTCTGTCTATACATAAAATTCCTTAATTGTTCTCTTTTGTAACCAAAATTAGGAAATGTACAAAAAAAAAATGCATAGCAAAAGGAGAATAGCTGAGAAAACCTAACACAAGTTGGCAATTTACTTTGAGATAAACAACATCAGATTTTTGCCACAATTTCACATCAGAGGGGAAAATAGAGAATGGAAAGGCAAAAGGAGGTAAATGAAGATGAATGAAGAGAAAAGATATGGAATACAAAAGCAAAGAAATAAATCAGTTGACAAAAGATAGGAAGAAAAAAGAGAGAGAACTGGATAGAGATGTCTTTCTCTCTCTTGGGCCAAGAGGACCGATGTTTTCTTTGTCTGATCTTGTAGAAATAGAACAGAACCACAAAGCAAGCTTCCCATGGCCCTTTGCAGACCAGGCTGTGGCTCCAAAGAAGAGTTATTCATGGTGAGCCCCTCAATGGGAAGGAAGCAAGGACCCTGTGAGGGTCCTTTGCTTGGCCTCAGCATGACCCTAAACAAAGCTGCTGCATGGATGCTGGGTCAATGAGGCCCACTGTGGTTCCAGAGGACACTATTCCTAGACTGGGGTGTCTAACTACCCAAGTTCATGGAGGCTGGGATCACTGCCACAAGTATGAGGTAGACCTGAGAAAGTGAGTGGAGAACTCTCAGCTCATCCAATGGACAATTACATGCTTTCTCTTTCCCAAGATCTCTACTCAGACCTGGAAAACCAGAAACTGAGGTTAGAGCCCTACCTTTACAATGTTCAGTCTGGTGGGAAAGACAAATAGATTCATTGTCAGTCACAGGACAGTGGTAGGTACAATGGTCAATAATCCAATGGCTTTAGCAAAACCATCACCACTATGCAATTTCAGAACATTTTCATCACTGTGAAAAGAAACTCTATCCTGTCACCAGTTGCTTCTCATCCCCGTCTCCTCACAGCCCCTGGCAATCTCCACTTTATTTTGTGTCTCTATAGATTTACCTGTTCAGGATATTTCAAATAAATGCAGTCATGCAACAAGGGAAAAAAAAAGGTAGGACGTGAAAATTATGAAACCCATATTCAGGGATGAGAACACTTTGCTTTTTAAATTATATCACTACATTAACCACTATTTTCTAAGGCAGAATACAATGATGAATAGGGCCTGCATTAAAATGCTGTTATACACCTGGTTACCAATAGTAAACCACTTGATCACTAAGTATATCTTATCTGTATCTTAAGAATATTGCTTTCTCTATAAACCATTCAGTGTGATTCACAAATAAAAAGGTACCAAGTAAGAGTGCTTTGCAAACTTTAAACATGGGAATGTGAGAGAGAATTTTTACTGCAAAGCTGTATAATATACCCCAATCCATTGCTTTACAGTCCAAAACTTCAGTCACTAATATAGTCAACAAATGTCTTAAAATATTAAATGGAAAAATTCCACAAAGAAACAATTCATGAGTTTTGAATCATGTGCTGATCCAAGCAGCATGATGGAATCATGCGCCCTCCCACCCCATCCCAGCCATGACATGGATCTTCCCTTTGTTCCAGTGAATCCATACTGTGACTGTCACCTCGCATCACTTCCTGGACATCTCAGTTATCAGATTAACTGCCATGTGCATAGCAGTGCTTATATTCAAGTAGCCCGTATTTGACTTGATAATGACTCCAAAACACTAGAGCAGTGACACAGACAAGACCCAGGGCATAACACATAGAAAGATAAATCAACTCTAGCGTGGTAGAACAGCACCCGGGACAGACAGGAAAAACATAATGTACAGGTATGTTTGGTACTACTGAGGTTTCAGACATCACAAGTGGGTATTGGAATGTATGCTTCATGAGGAGGACTACCATTTAAAAAGTCAAAGATACCTTTCATTAGAAATCACAACAAAGTGATAGCTATAGCATATCATTTCAACATCATGACAGTGGGTTACCCATTAAAGATTGGGCTTTGGGTATGAAGAAATCCATGCTTAAATTCTAACTGTGTTTCCTAGAAGCTGCTATATCCATGAGCAAGTTACTTCAACTCTATAAGGTTGTGCTCCTACATATAAAGAGGAATAATACCTACCTCACCAGGCTGTACTGGGGCTTAGTAGGTAATGTAGGTGAAGGACTTTGCTCAAAGCCTGTCATACAGTAAACACTCTACAATAAGGGGATTTAGGATGATAACATCAGTGAGACTTCAAGTCTCAGCTTTAGATCTCAATGATGTGGCCTTAAATTACTGATCTTTGCTTAATCTGATATCTTGTCTATAAAATGAGAATGACAATGTCACTTCAAAGAATTATTGTGAGGAATAACATTTTGCAAGTCAAAGAGCACAAAACAATGGTCTCAATAAATATTATTTACCATTTTCATTATTTCCTACTATTGCTTAAATACATAAAAGTTTATAATTAGCAAACACATTCCTGCACCATTCAGAAGTAAAAATGAAAAGAAATAAAATCAAAAGTTATTTATAAAAATAAAACTCTCACATTGGAAACTCAGAACATACACAACAAAAAAAAATTTTAAGTTTGGTGTTAAAAGTCTCAAAAAATGTTCTGCTCATTGTTAATAGAATCCATAGCAGAAAAGAAGTGAAAAAATGTGAATTCTGATCTCCTTTAAAGAAACATGTAATAATTAAATCAATTTGCTTAGCATTACCAAGATTAAGTGTTTCTCTTAAGGCCACACAATATAGCAATGCCATTTAAAAATTTTCAACTTTAAAATGTAAACAATATTACACATTACTTATTATCATGTCATTTAAAATCAGTTCATTTGTAAGAATTAATGTCCTCTTGTTTAACCTTGGATTGTTTTTGCATTGTATTATTTCAGGTTTGTTTTGCGTCATTCAGACAGTTTTAAGAATAACCACCAGATGGCTCATCCCATAAATGATCTAAGTTTTGGGTTTCTTGGGAACAGAAGATGTTCTCACGAATTTCCTTTTAGCATGATAAGATGATAAAGATAGCCATATTTGTCATTTTTAAGACTGTATTCTATATTTGAAACTCTTACATTTCTGCAATCTTGAAAACACAAAATTTCATTGTGATGAAAATTAATAGGACAATTTCAACTAATAAAATGTGATTTTCCTGATTAGTCCTTTCAAAACCATTAGATTTGGTTGAATTCCATCCCCTGCCCCCTGTCCTTTGCTGTTTACAGCTGGTGTTACTTTTTGTTCCTTAGCCTGAATTTCAGTCAAAGGTCTTCAAAGTCTATATCTATCTGGACAATATGCTAATTGTACTTTAATTAGATGCAGTTGCCCTAGGGTAATCTACTTGCATTGATCTTGGAAAACTGCCAACCTGCCTCATAATGCCATAGTTCTAATTCAATTGTTGGACTGCATGCTGGTTTTCAAATATAGTTTTACAAAATGGGAACAGTAGGGGGCATGCACAGCTCAAGATGTTTGTTATCATACTATATCAGAAGGCCATATTTTACTTTCTGAATCTATTCATTTATTTTAATGCTGAGAATGTCATTCATTTTAAAACATGCATTCTATATATAATATGCACATTATGTTTTTGAAAATATTTTCAGTATCATATAGCTTTGTATTGCTCTGGTCAACCCTTTCTGTCTTTCTCTGTCTCCCAAGCGTGTGTATGTGTGTGTGTGTTCATGTGTATATACAGAAAAAATTTAACTTACCGTGAAACTAGCAATTATATGCACTGTATATTGTATCACAATTTGCAAAATGTGTCCTTGACGGTGTAAGTGCTACATAAATAGCATTGTGCAAATGATGGCTGTCATTGTTTTAGCATTTAAAACTTTATTGAGGAACACTAACTCTTATTTCAAATATGAATACTGTGTTCTCTTTAAATATTCAATAGCTATAAAATAGATGACTATATAAGGCAGGCAAAATATTACCAGTAACACCTTTATGTAGGATTTTTTTGTTAACAAACTATCTTCACAAATGCCAAACTTAGTGCCTCTAATTTATATCCAAATATAAATGAATTTTTCAAATTTCTCCTTTATGACATTCAGCAACAAAAAGATTTTTGGCTCGGTCAAGACAGAGGTTATCATTTTTTTCAGTGAGCCTTTCCGTTGCAAAGCTCTAGAGGAAATGACAGCATGGACAAACATTGACAAGTGCACCTGTTCATTCACTCTGGAGTGGGAAGGTCCATGATGGATAAGAATCTTCACAATCTCCACGTCTCCTTTCCAGGCAGCCAGATGAATGGGAAAATAACCCTTGTTGTCTGCTACATTTGTTGATGCCTCATATTGAAGTAGTTTGAGAACTATGTCCCTAAGAGGGAAGGAAACAACAAAGAAAATAATAAAAGAACACAACAGCAAAGAAAGCATGCTGAACAATATCAATTTTATAAGATAACTCTGAACATCTACTAGGTGCTAGCTGGTATCTAGAGCAAATATCACAGAATGCAAAAGTTAAATTGAGCTTAAGAGTTTGCAAAGTTGATATACTACTTTACTTATCTAGAAAACACACACACACAATGCACCTAGGGGTGAACACACAAAACAATGACTAACCAGTGAAACTACTTGATGGAATTCCTTTGGGCAAAACATCTTATTTTGCTAACTGAATTTAAGTAAACTAATTAAAAAGTAAAGTAAATAAGTACTTATTTTCCCTGTCCTTTCTAGAGTCCAGATGAAACAGTCAACATGAAAGAAAAGGTGAAATTACAAGCAAACATTGGGCTTTCAGGAAAAACAAAAATTATCATTGACCCAATATACACATGGAGAGTTTATATATCAGTCCTAAAGAGAAATGGAATAAATGGTTCAAGAAGTACAAGGGTGAGAAATCTAAGTTAAGAGTCCCTAATATATTAAATGTCATATTAGTTCTGGGTTGAATAAAATGAAGTTGAATAACCTTCCAGACACAGCATACAACACACTTTAAATGTGTGTCCTCCATATTTCTGTATTATTCCTCCCTCCTCCTCCAAGCCCAGGAAATGATCTCAAGACAGAAATTCACTTAGACCATTCAGCACATGTTAAAATACTACCTATAGGTTTCTGTACTCAAAACCTGCCAGGTTTCCGAAGTAAAAATCTTTAATTAATTGATGACAGGAATAATCAAATGATTATTTATATACAGCATACTGAATTTTGCATTAAAAAATCAGAAAAAGTAATCTTAAACAAAGGTTATATTTTTCATGGGCATACATTTAAAACACAAATTCTAATAACTCATTAGGTGAAATACCCATCAAAAATACATATGTATATGTAATTATATACTAAAGTTGTTTCCTAGGTAGCAAATCATCAATATCAAGAAAATAAATGTAATAAAAAAGACCTAAATTTAATTTTTTCCAGGAAATAAAGCTGCAAGTAATAAATAAGAAACATTCAAGTTATCATATGCATGAAATCATGACTAAAGAAACAGGGTAAGGTACAGAGTGTTAAAACTTAATGCCTGTTGTGAGGTAAGAACACAGTGGAAACTTAATCCAACTGTGGTGATTATAGAACAAGCTTTTGGCGAGTAAGTCAGGGTAAAGTCACTCTGACTGAACACTGTGGCTTTTTAGGAAAAGGAGGAACACAGACACACATCCATTCCCTGTCTCTTGCTATGGGCTACCCTGTATCACCTTGGAATTCTGCCAAAAAGATGACCATCACAAGATGCAAAACTCAACCTTAGGCCAGAACTTAAGCTATATAAATGTTCTTTTCATGAAGCTACCTAGCCACAGGTACTTTACTGCAGTAATGTAAAATAGGCTGTAATACTCCCAAGGGGTTAGTTAAACTTGATAGAATCACTAATCCTATTTCCCTTTATTCTCATGCAAATCATTGAGAATTTGATCTTTGGCTCAAAGTCCACTGGTATTTTTGAATAATATATATGATTGAACTTATTCTAAATAGTGGCTTATAAAACAATGAAAAGGCTTATTTCAAAATCTGACCTATATCTATGACTTATACTGCATACATATTGCCAACATATACCTAAATCTGAAAAGGCTAATCTGTATGATTCTAAATTGACCTTGACCTAATCAATAAAATCCTAACTAAATACGGTAACTCATATGTGACACATTTTAAATGTATTCATTTTACTAAATTTATTTGTTTGGTTTTTGTAACAGTAGAGATTAAACTCAGGCCTTTGCAAAAGCAGACAATTACATTACAACTGAACTAACATCCCTGAGTGGTTTTTATTTATTTTGAGATAGCATCTCACTAAGTTTCCCAGGCTAGCTTCCAATTTGTGATCCTCCTGCCTCAACTTCCCAAGTACCTGAGGCAAAACTCACATATGCTACCATGCCTGACAAATTTCTTTATTTTTAAATTTAATCTTTTAAATTTTTTACTTAAGTTGAAATTTAAAATTTACACAGAGGTATCAACCGTTTAACTCAATGAGAACAGATTTAGTGGCAAAACTTGTTTATGAAATATACTTCTAATCAAATAAGTACCTGTCAGTTTGACTGAAATGTACATAAGTAAAACATAATAAACTGTTACTAAGCTTTCTTATGGTGAACCTAGATATATCACAGTAATACAAATTAAATGGGCCTTTTTCACTGAGACTCATTAAGAAAAAAATAAATTTATTTAATACCTTTCTATAATATCTAAGAAAAAAATAAATAATAGAACGCCAGCTCAGTGTTATAACTCTTTTGTGTTTGTGGCATGTGTGCATAGTAGGCGGGGTATGTGTATGTAGAGCAGACGCAGATAGGTGTGCGGATATGCCCCAGACACGCACACTTGTGTGGAGGCCAGAGGAGAACATCCAGGGTCTTCTGCATTTCTTGTTACTTTTATTTATGCCAACTCTTATATCGCATTGAGAGGTACCAACAAATGAAGATTACTGACTATGTCTTGTTGCTTGATAGGAAATATGAGGCTTGTATTGTTGGTGTCTGTAGAATAATGGGCAGCAAAATAATCCTTCTATTCTGAACATAAAGTGACTAGCATGTACAGACCCGAGTTCAATCCTAGCACCTCCGCAGAAAAAAATGCTCAAACACTCCAACATAAATGTGGTGAACAGGGTCACAAGAAGAAAAAAAGAAAGAAAGAAATTTTATTGCCAGATGCAAAACAGAATAGCAAATTAAATTTAAACAATATTTGATTTAAATAACTTTGATATTTTTCACTTATAAGGTAATATGCATAAATTGAAAGAAAAATGGAACTTTTAAGTATTGTTTTTGCCACTCTAATTTGAATGCATGTTCTGATAGATATAAATATATTTCTGATTAGCATTAAGTGCCTTTGAAGAAGTTCAGGATAATTTCTAAGCAAAATCAAAATAACTGAGATCATCCTTCAAACTCCTTTCCCTCAACAAGATTCCGTGTGATTCCATTCCTACCACTGATGTTACTTTGTTCTACTTTTCCTTGCTTGTTGGTAGAATTCAAAGTACTTCAAAGTAAGTGCTTCATATGGTTACAGAATTAACAAACTAATGCAGTTCAAATCCCATAAGGCCTTTAGCACTCAGGTTTCCTTGAGGGTATTTAGTTCTTTTTAAGATGAATAAAATTGTAGGTGTGTCTGACATGTCTAAAGACTTCAGGACAATAAATCCCTTCACTAACTGAAGCAAATTGAATATCCTCTCAGAGATTTTTACATTATAGACCAAATTATGGTAACTTTTAACTAGTTAATATCTTTATCCAAGAAAAAAGCAATGAAACAAAGAGGTTTCTAAATATTCCAAGATTTTAGGTACTAAATGACAGAATTTTAAGAGAAGGTATCTCTACCTGCATTTTTTAAATAATTAGAAAGAGCTACTAAGAACTACTACTACTATGTAAATTCTAACTCCAATTTAATACACAATTTGGATTACAGATAGTGTAGTCTGGGAAATATTAAATACTAAGAGTTAGAAGCAAAAATAGAAAATAATCAACCCACACATGTCAAATAATATACATAATCAATGACAGAACAATATGTTGATACCTTTACTTTTCAACAGTACCCATGAATAGCAATACAGCCAATGTAGTTTAATAAATAAAGTGAGGAGAAACTTCCTTACTATAGAAACGAAATGAAGTGAAATGTAAATATTTGGGTTTAATAAAAATATTACAAAGAAAGATAAAATTATTACTTTAAAAAGAGCTAGTTGTACAAACCCAGCACTTCAGAAGCAGAGGAAGGAAAATCACAAGAATCACAGTCTTTCAAGGATGGCCATCACATATAATGATACAGTCTCAGAAATATTCCTTTCCAGAAGGAAGGTTGGAAAGAGAAAAGGAGAGAGGGAGAAAGGGAGGGACGGAAGGAGGGAGGAGGAGGAGAAGGAAGGAAGGAAGGAAGGAAGGAAGGAAGGAAGGAAGGAAGGAAGGAAGGAAGGAAGGAAGGAAGGAAGGAATGTAGGAAGGAAGGGCAAGCTGCAGATGTAGCCCCATGATAGAGACCTTGTCTCATATGCACGATGCCAGGATTTCCATCCCAAGCACCACAAGAGGAAAAAAGCAAAGACAACAGATCAGAGTAAAGGAAAGTCAAGGAGGAAAAGAATGCCAAGAAGGATATGGGGGTGACAGAGAATGAGGAAGGGGAAGGAGGGCACAGAAAGCAAGGAAGGAAAGAAAGAAAGGGAGGAAAAATGGAGTGAGAAATTGAAGGCAGTTCAGCTAACCTCTGTAAACATTTCTAATAGACTTTGTTTTATCGGCCACAATTTTTCCTATCATTTGAGGGCAATAACTTTATAATCTGTAATTATGAATGGCCCAGGAAATCATCAAAAGAGTACATTTTCTGCTGTGTGGAAATCTGCCTAATTGGAGTTGAAATGCTAAGAATGTAATGGCACATTTCAGTACACAACACTGCTACATTAATAGATTCACTAGTGTTGATAAACAAGGCATTTCAACAAAATGTACGAAAGATAGGCAATGGGCTTAATTTGCAGTGTGAGAGCCTTAAATTATATTTTGGGGGAGGAATAAAACAAAGCAAAAACAAAATATGGAACCCTGTAACATTCCTTCCAGGTCCATGACTCCATGACTTGAACCTAGAAATCATGATGTCTATGGGAAGAATTTAAGAACAACAGCAACAAATATGAAAATGATATGTATATATGCTGTCTGCTAAGGCTTACTTGGTAAAAAATACAGCATGGCCAATGGTTAATTGTTGATGCTAAAAGATAACAGCAAGCTAATAACAGAAATACTATCCTTCTCTGATTTTGATACTTTTCTCTCCTTCAAATATTGTTATTGTACTTAAGCCACTATTAAAATTAGGGATTTATGAGAATATATGAATTGAAGTTAATGGAAGATGACTCAGAAATACATAATGTGACCCAGAAAAGCAAGAAGGTTTAACCACAAAGGGGAAATGACAGTAATAAAATAAACTGGAAAAAGCATAGACTTGTAATGTAACCAGAACACTTAGGATCTAGACAACCTTACCTTACTATATACTATATGGCCACTAGGTCACTTATGCAGACTGGCCTTCTTTCTCCATCTATAAGATGAGTGGTGTTGGGCAGGATAAATTATGTCTAATGGTAATAGTCTATAGAAAATTTAAATAGCTATTAATCAGGAAACATGCAAGAAAATCCAAATTTCAAATTAACAGCACATAATACACAACTAAGTCACACACAATAAATAATACAGTATATGTTGACATGTATTGGGAAGGAACAATAAAGAATATTCAGTTGATATATTCAATATATACTGAACTAAGACCTGGAGACACTATGACTATGACAAGGACTTACAATTGCAGATATGGGAAGATAGAACTAGAGGCATTGTCCTGCTTTTAACTAATGCATCTAAAATGATACTGAGAAAAAACGAACTTGAAAGCAGAGATAAATGAGAACTTCAGATAACAGAGATATATGAATACAGACTATCCTCATCAAATGGAATCTTAAAAAACACCCAGCTGAATGCCTTTTCTCTTTTGGATAATCTTAATGATTACTATTCAATTCCCTGAAATTATCATCATTTTATAAATTGCTAATATTAATAAAAAGTTATATTTTCCTTGGCCCATTGGCATATCTCAATAGATAGAGTTCCACTGGCTGCCATATACAAATCAAAATGTTCGCTAAACACCTCGCTAAAGTTCAAGTAGAGCTAAAAGTCCTAATCTGCTTTCAGAAAATATTATTTGGCAAGTTCTTACAGAGCCAATATGAGAGAGAACAAGATAGTACTGTAACCCAATGGTCGGGCCCAAGATCCATTTGATTTGAGAATTTATCTTCATTAAGAAGCCTGAACTGAGCCAGGTATGGTAGTGCTTGCCTTTAATCCCAGCACTAGGGAGGCCGAGATAGGAGGATCGCTGTGAGTTTGAGGGCACCCTGAGACTACATAGTGAGTTCCAGGTCACCCTGAGCTAGAGCGAGACCCTACCTCAAAAAAACAAACAAACAAAAAAAGAAGCCTGAACTGAAAATTGAGATGGAAAAACAGCATCAGTATTTATGCTTCAGGTTGATTTATAGCTGATGATACAGGTACAGAGAAAAATATACAATGGTCTTCTCTGTTAATCCCCACATGTAAGATGAACATGGTAATTCTCAACATATAGGAGGCAAGAAGAAGGTGAGGTCATGATTTTAGTCCAGCTATATAGAAATACTCTATCTCCAAAAACAAAATCTATAGACATGTGGACTTATTTTCATTCTATAGGACAGCTAAAACAATAAAAAGTCCTGACAAAACATTCTAATTTAGATGACAGAAGATGATAGGATTCAGAAAGGTATTAGATGAAAAGAAACTTAATTTGGGAATCCAATACTAAAAGTCAGAATAATAAAACATCGTTTATAACATTATAAGCAATTGTGAAATGTCTTTAAATGAACTGATAATATTAGATTTACACAATAAACTTTAAGACAAAAAAGTTATCATGGTGATAAATAATGACAAAATCTATAAATACATTATGCCAATATATCAGAGTGAGAACTTTATGGCCATCAACCTTAAGACCAAGTATAACTAAGGCCTATCCATTTCAAATCACAGAATATCAAACTTGTCTTGTGATGGGGTTAGAGAGATGGCTTAGAAGTTAAGGCGCTATGAAACCCAAAGACCTGGGTTTGATTCCCTAGTACCCACATAAGCCAGATTCACAAGGTGGAGCATATATCTGGAATTCATTTACAGAGGCTGGGGGACCTGGTGTACTCATTCTCTCTGTTTGCCACCCCCCATAAACAAATAAATAAAATCTTGTAGGAGGCCCTTTTTTATTATTGTGATAAGAGTCCCATGTAGCCCACGCTGGCCTTGAGCCCACTATGTAGCTGAGGGCTAAAGATCACCCCCAATCCCTGATCCCCCTACCTCCATCTCACAAATGCTGGAATATCAGGCCAGATTACCATATCAAAAACAAAAAAGGGAAACAAAAATGTTGCAGACTTAGGAACATAGATCACTCCTGCAAAGGAAAAATGGAAGGCAGTTGGACATATAGAAAAAAGGATGTTTTCTTCTGGTAGCAAAAGACAAAACACCTAAGCCACTCAGTAGGGTCTGCCACTAAACTTGTAGGTTACCTGGTTGAAATGCTGGATTTTAAAGTACTGGCTCTGTGCAAATGTCCTTTCTTATCCATAATGGTCTCTGCCATATGATTTACACCACAACTCCTTATGTTCAAAAGTTTAGAGTTGAGAAATTTAAAACCAGAAACAATGGTTGTGAACAACACAAAGTATCGTAGCTAAATGTGGAGGATTTTAAAGTGGTTCATCTAAGTACTCATGGGTTGTAACACTGGGATTTTACTAAGGGTTCACTCTTAGTGAATACTGCAATGATGGGCGAATATAGCTAAGTACCCCCAAAGCACACCAGCATGCTTGCTATGTATTAGCATTATAATATTCTGTCCCCAGTGCTACACTGAACTAACATGGTCCTTTCATGTTTCCTACCATTCCTCTGTGAGGTTGTTTTATTTTGTTTGGTTTGTTTGTTTGTTTGGTTGGTTGGTTGGTTGGTTTTGATTTTTTGCTATTTAAGAGCATTTATTTCTATGTCCACTCTAAATATAATCATTCTGAATGGCATTCCTCCCAAGTTTAACTTATGAATGTTATATCATAGGTTACATCTCCACCTGAAACCAGTAGACACAGTGAAGGGAGAAAGGTTGTCCTCGGATATTATTAACTTTATTGCATGTAACTAAACACACAGAGATTCCAGTTCAGTTAATTAAGGGGCACTTACTTATGTCCATTTAAGGCTGCGTGGTGTAAAGCAGTGTAACCCGAGCTGTCCGTGCAGTTCACATTGGGGCCTCGCCAGATACTGCAAATAAAGCACAATGGAGAGTCCAGTTTAACAAAATCATACTTTTAAAAAGAAAACAAAACCCAAGGCAAGTAATCACACAGCAAGCAGCACATGCCATATAAAAACTGCAATGCTACAGAGGAGGACGGCCATCTAACATGCACCCTTCAGAACCATTTCATGTATTTGGTGCAGAGAAATTGAGCAGAGAGTGGAGCTTCAGAAGTGATTAGTCAATGTAGGCTTACTGCCACGGGTTAAGTTTAGATCAAAACCTTCCCTATTACTTTCTGTTGTTATTTAAGAATTAACATCCAGATACTATATTCTCCAGTAGCAAACACAGATTTATGACATCTGCCTTCACTTTCAGAGCATTCACATTGTGTTGGCAGAGGTGGATGTACGTTATGATACATTTTTACCTCATGGGAAGAATATAAACTCTCCTTGCTGTTATACAGCTGCTAAGAAAATAGGACCAATATTTCATGCTTGAAGATAAACTGATGATTTGATCTACTGAAAATGATAAGAAGATCCTACCAATTATGCATCTTTTGTTGATCTTACTATATAATGTATCCTGGCTATGACATATCAAAATATAGAACAGCACATTTTATACTTGGCTTCCACAATTGAAGAAATTAAGTTTAATCTTTGGAAAAATAAAGCATTGAAACATAGTTTTCTAAACTAACAAGTCTTTCTCTGTTGTTAATGTTGATATTAAAATGATCAAAGATACTACTAGCTAATAACAAACAAATTCATTCACAAAATATTTATAATCTATGAACTGTAGGTTCATATTGAGAGCACAATATCCTAAGCCCAGGTCCTTCTTTAAAGAACATGACCTAATGAACATAGATACATGAACTGATTATTAAAAAGCACTACGATTGGGCCGGAGAGATGAATTAGTGGTTAAAATTCTTGCCTGAAAAGCCAAAGGACCCAGGTTCAATTCCCCAAGACCCTCGTAAACCAGATGCATCTGGAGTTTGTTTACATAGTCTAGAGGCCCAGGCTGGCCCCGTTCCCTCTCTCTCTCTCTCTCTCTCTCTCTCTCTCTCTCTCTCTCTCTCTCTTTCTCTCTCAAATAAATAAATAAAAGTAAAATTTTAAAAAGAAAAAAAAAATTTTTTTTGAAAGAACTAAGATCTTTAAGGTGCCCCAGAGCATTGCTGACAAGGAAATGACCAGCTATTCCGTATGATATATCACAGTAGGTTGAATGGAAGGTGAGACAATGAAAATCAATATAGTGTACTGATTCAAGAGTTAAGTAAAAGAATCAGAAAGACACAGTAACCAACTAGAGGGAGGTTGAGAGAAAGAAGAGAAGTCTAAAAGGGCTCAGACTTCAGGCTTGAAGGAAAAAGGGCAATATTAACTAATAGGAAATAGAAAGATAGAACAAATTTTCCAGAAAGAAGGAATGGAAGGGGAACAGAGAAGAAGCAATGGGTCTTGGTTTGAAGAACAGGAATTTTAACCATCTGGCACACATACAAGTAAGAATTTCTAGAAGGCTAAGAAAATAAAGAATAACATACTGGCTCTCAAGGTAAGACTACTGAAGTTCAAGACCTGGTCTTCATACTCATTAGCAGTAGCCCTGCATAAGTGTTAAACCTCCATGAAATTCAACTCTACACTTGTAAAATGGAGATGATAATGATGATGTTACCTTACAGTAATGTGAGAAAAGAATGAGCAAATACCATATAAAGCTCCTGGGGAACCCCACATGTTGATAAAGACCTGTCATTGTAGCATTCTGGACGTACAAGACACTGGAGCAGGAGGACTGCTACATTCTCAGACCAGCCTGGGCTGAAGAGTGAGAGCCTATCTCAAAGAAACCAAAGAGAAAAGTCACCAAAAGGTTCACAGGGAAATGCTGTCATAGCTCTAGTGTATGGAAGGGACACTACCAATCACACGAATCGCTAAGCTCCTGGGCAGAGAGTGCGGCACAGTGACAGAGAGCTCGCCTCTCATGCATGAGGTCCTGGGTTTTCATCCCCAGTACCAACGGAAGGAAAAAGTTTTAATCGTTTTCTTAATAACACAACAGGCTTAAGCAGGAGACATAAAGGGATAATTGATTAAGGGACTGATTTGCCAAGAGGACCTAATAATTCCCAATATTTTCTGCTTAGAACAAAGAACTTCAAAATATGTAATAGAAAAGCTGATATAACTGTAAAGGGAAACCAACCTATCCATTTGTTTTTAAAGATCTAAAACATGTGTTGTGTTCTTTGTAAGTAAAATCAGAGCATTGACCAAAACATAGCATATCGTGAATCATAAAACAAGATTCAGTACACTAAAAATATATATACAAAATGAGCTTTCTGCCTCCAGTGAAGCTAAATTAAAAATCACTAGCATAAAATATCTGGAAGGGCTGGAGAGATGGCTTAGCGGTTAAGCGCTTGCCTGTGAAGCCTAAGGACCCCGGTTCGAGGCTCGGTTCCCCAGGTCCCACGCTAGCTAGATGCACAAGGGGGCGCACGCGTCTGGAGTTCGTTTGCAAAGGCTGGAAGCCCTGGCGCGCCCATTCTCTCTCTCTCCCTCTATCTGTCTTTCTCTCTGTGTCTGTCGCTCTCAAATAAATAAATTTTTTTTAAAAGTTTAAAAAAAAGAAAAGTATCTGGAAACTCCCAACTAAATAATTAACAATATGTAAGTCACAAAGATACTTAAAAGGAAATGATAAAGTATTTGAAACTGAAAGAAAGGAAATAGAACATAACAGAACTTTCGCTATAGAGGTACCTAAAGGAAAATTTATATCACTAAAATGGCAATATTAGACCAGAAGAAAAGACTCAAATTGATGACCTTAGCCTCCACCCCTTAACAAATAGAAGAATTAAGTCCTAAATAATCAGGAGAAATCAAATAATGAAGACTAGAGTTATAGCCAAGAAACATCAAGCTAATTCAGGCTTAGTGGTACAAACCCATAATCCTAGCACTGAAGGGAAAAGGCAGGAGGTTTTGAACTCAAGGCCTGCCTGGGCTACATAGTGAAACACTATCTCCAAAAAAAGGGAAGGGAAGAAGTAAGGAAGGAGGAGGGGGGAAAAATAGTGGGAGGAGGAAAGGAAAGAGAAGAAGAAAATAATGAGATAAAAATAATTATTCTTCAAAACTTTATACAAAATCAAAAACAAATGTAGCAAAGCTAGTCACCAATAGAAGCCATGAGCCAAAATAAACCTTTTTTCCTTTTCAGTTGTTTTCTCAGCTATTTTTTTATTGTGATATAAGGTCTAACACAGTTACTGTAGGCAATTATGTGTCAAGAAAGTAGATAACTAAAAGGAAAGCAAATATATTCCTAGAAAAACAGAATCTACACAGGATGAATTAGGATGACATGTATGGACAGCCTAAGCAAAGCAATTAAAAAAGAGATGTGAGAACTAATCTATAACTTCACCCACAAAAAAGCCCTAAACTATGTGGCTTCACAGCAGAAATCTACCAAGTGTTCAAATAAAATTAATATAAATACCCCTTAAATAATTCCAAAAACAGAGCTGGAGGGAACAGTTCCAATCACTTTCTATAAGAGCAGCATCATACTGACAGAAAAACCAGACAAGGACATCACGAGAAGACAAAACAAGACACAAACACAAATAAATAAATATATAAATAAATAAATACGAACTCCTTTGATAAGTGGCAATATAAAATTGCTAAATAAAATATTAGCAAGCTGAACCCAACAACACATCAAAATAGGACAATTAAGAGTAGAGGTTCAGCAGGGCGTGGTGGTGCATGCCCTTCATTCCAGCACTTGGGAGGCAGAGGTAGAATGATCACCTTGAGTTCAGGGCTACCCTGAGAGTGCATGGTGAATTCCAGGTCAGTCTGGGCTAGAGTGAGATACTGCCTTGAAGCCCCCCCCCACCCCTGCCCCCAAAAAGAGTGGGGTTAGCTAGTGAGATAGCTCAGTGGTAAAAGCACTTGCTGTGCAAGTGTGATGACCAGAGTTTGGATCGCCAGAAACCACATTAAAGCCAGATGCCTTGCCATGGTGAGAAGGAAGGCAAAAGAAAAAAGACAGCAGAGGTTCATGGGCCAGCTAACCTGCTTTGAGAAACAGAGCTACCAAAAAGAGACTCTGCCTCAAACAAGGTGGAGGGCAAAAAACAATACCCATAGTTCTCCTCTGACCTCCATTACACCATGGCATATGGACACAACACATGCACACACACACACACACACACACACACACACACACACACACACACTGGGGTTTATCCCTGATAATGAAAACTGATTAAATACACACATTAGTAATGAGTGTGGCATAATATATTAATAGAGTTAAACATAAACCGACATGCTCCATTAAACCAAAGTGGAAAAATCATTCAGTAAAGTCCACTATTCTTTCTCAATAAAATCTTTCAGAAGTTTAGGTACAGAATGGAAATTCCTAGAAATAATAAAGGACATTTATGAAAATACTTACAGATAACATGATAACAAATGGGGAACAACTCAAAGCTATTCTATCAAGATTCACTTCCAGGCAAAGATGAGCATTGCTGCCATTTCTGCTCTGCACAGAAGTAGAGGTCCTGTCGAAAGCAGTTAGGTAAGAAGAGGAAACAAATGGCAGACAAACTGGAAACTAAGTAAAATTATCACTATTTGCATAATGACACTCTATGTTAAAAAAAAAAAGATTCCACCAAACTCCATTATATCTAATGAGTGAAATAAAACAGTAAAGTTGCAAGATACAAAATCAACAGGCAAATAGCACTCACATTTCTACATAAATATAATGAATAACTGAAAACAAATCAAACAGACAATGCTACTTCTGATATAGATATATATTTTAACCAAAGAGATGAAAACAACAAACATTGAAGAAACCCAGTGACTGAAGACACAAATAAATGGAAAGATGTACAGTGCTCATGGAGTGTAAGAATTAATAGGATGTCCACACAAACCAATGCTAAATGGAGATTCAACACATCCCCTATCAAAACCCCAACAACATTGTTCAGATGAATAGGCAAAAATAATGGAACTATAAAAGATCATGAATAGCCTAAACAATTCTGAGAAAGAAAAACAAAGTAGGAGACATATCATTTGCTGATTTCAAAGTTTACTACAAGCTATAATAATCAAAACAGCATATTACTAACATAAAACAGACCAGTGAAATAGGATAATGGGCCCCAATAAACCCAATTATATACAGACAAATAGTTTTTTAGGACAACAAGAAGGAAAAATGGAAAAAGGATAGTTTTCATTAAAAGGTGTTAGAAAACCAGATTTCCATATTTTAAAAACTTGGCCCTTGTACTACACATTAAAAAATCAACTCAAGCCGGGTGTGGTGGCGCACGCCTTTAATCCCAGCACTGGGGAGGCAGAGGTAGGAGGATTGCCGTGAATTCAAGACCACCCTGAGACTCCATAGTGAATTCCAGGCCAGCCTGGGCTAGAGTGAGACCCTGCCTCAAAAAACAAAACAAAACAAAACAAAACAAAACAAATCCACTCAAAGCTGGGCATGGTGGCACATGCCTTTAATCCCAGCACAATCCCAGGAGGCAGAGGTAAGAGGGCTGCCATGAGTTCGAGGATACCCTGAGATTACATAGTGAATTCCAGGTCAGCCTGAGCTAGAGTGAAATCCTACCTCTATAAAACAAACAAACAAAAAGTCAACTCAAACTAACTGCATGTCAAGTTATAAATGCAAAGCCAGAAAATAAACTCCTAGAAAAAAAACCTGGAAAACCTCCTTGGCTTTAACACTTGCAATAATTGATTTTTATACCAAAATTTCAAGTCACAAAGATAAAAATATATAAATGGGATTATATCATACTAAATAGTTACTGCAAAACAATAAAGCAGTGAACACAAAGAAATGCAATTTGGAAAACAAACTAATTGCAAACTAGAGAAACTGAGAAGGGGCTACTACCAAAATCTACTTTTTAAATTAGATAACTAATAGCAGAAAAACAATCTACTAAAATGAGCAAAAGTTCTGAATACACATGCTCCAAAGCACATGTAAAAAGGACGACAGAGGGCTAGAAATATGGCTCATTCTAAGTGCTTGCTCCAAAAGTATGAGAATCTGAATTTGGATCCACAGCATCCATGTAAATGCAAGGCAAGCCTGGTGGTCCACCCTTAATGCCAGTACTCATGAGGAAGAATCAAGGAACCCCAGTGACAAGCTGGCTAGTTAGACTAGCTGAATTGGTAGGCCCCAGGTGTAAGTGAGAGACCCTATCTCAAGAAATAGGTGGGACAGAAGTCATCAGTAGTGAAAACAGTGAATACTGGAAACCTCAAGTTTGGCCAGACAGGCCAAATGACTGAACTAGTGCAAGAGTGGCATGTCTGCTCTGGGGGAAAACAACTGCCCTCTAATTGGACTGAAGGCCCACTCTATGGGAAAAATACGTGCCTGGTACTGAAAACCTAATCAAAAGTCTATGGCAGGGGAGATCATGAGCCTTAGGGGTATAAAGTCTGCTCTTGTCTGGATAAATGCATATAGTACTCTCACCAAATTGCCCTGAAAGCACTACACTTAATGTTCATATTCATATATTAATGCTACTCTCACTTCTGATTAGAGAAGCTTCTCTTTTCAGATGGCAATAACCACTGGGATGACCCAAAAGGCAACATAGTGCTGAGAAGAAGGGACGAAGGAGCATCCAGCACTAAAACATCTCACACCCACCAAGGCTCAGGGTCCTTTGCGGAAGAGGTGGCAGAAAGAATGTAAGAGCCAAAGAAAGGGTACCACTCCTTACATGCAACTGTCCAGACAGAATTCGGCCTCGATATCCAAGACCTCACAGTGCCTAGCAATACCCACACAAGACCCTCATAATAGGAGAAAAAGATGATGACATCAAATTAAAAAAGAGAATAATGGAGAGAGGGAGGGGATATGATGGAGAGCAGAGTTACAAAGGAGAAAGTTGAGGAGGGGAGGGAAATACCATGGTTTGTTGTCTGTAAGTATAGAAATTGTATATATATATATGAAATAGGTGGAAAATAATCAACAAGGATACCCACAACCCCACAACCAACATCTTGTCTTCACACACATGTATATTATTAAGGAAGTACAATCACAGCCCCTATGAAATACCACCATTAGAATGGCACATGCATGTACTACACACACTCTCGTACCAGGGCCTCTTGCTACTGCAAACAGAATACCAGATGCTTGCAACACTTTTTGGGTTCAGCTTTACATGAGTGGCAGGGGAACTGAACCTCAAGCAAGCAGGCTTTGCAAGCAAGTGCCTTTTACCACTAAGCCACACCCCAACACAAGAATGGCTATTCTTAAAATGTGAAAATTTAAGTGTTTTGCAAGGGCGATGAGAACCAGGAACTTTTGTATACTATTGATGAAAACATAGATTGGTAAAGTCACTATGAAAAATAATATGTATGTCTCCAACTGAAGTAAAAACATAACTACAGGGCTGGAGTGATAGCTTAGCAGTTAAAGTGTTTGCTGTCAAAGCCAAAGGACCCAGGTTCGAATCCTCAGTACCTATGTAAAGCCAGATGCAGAAGGTGCTGCATGTGTCTAGAATTCATTTGCAGTGGTCAGAGGCCCCAGCACACCAATTCTCTCTCTCTCCCTCTCCCTCTCTCTCCCCCTCCTCATCTCTCTTCCCTCAAATGAATAAATAAATAAATCATTAAAATAGAACTACACATGACCCAACTGTGCTTCTGAACATATATCCAAAATAAATAAAATTATTACCATAGGAATAAAGCTAATAATTCTCATGTTTAAGGATCATTATCTACAAATAGCCAAGATACTGAAATAACCTAAATTTGGTTCACCAGCAAGTGAATAAAAAACTATAGTACAAATATATAGGGAATAATATTAAGGAGCAAAATCTTGCCATGTGTCACAACATAGGTAAGCATGGAAGATTTTACATTAAGCAAAATAAGCCAGATACAGACAGAAAAGAAACCAATTCTTATTGCAATATTATTCACAAAAAATTATGGAACCAACCTAATGTCTAACAATAGAAGAATGACTATGAAAAACATAGTATATAAACAACAGAAATTTTGTGCACAAAGGAAATGAATTTATGTTATTTGCATTAAAATGGATGTAACTAAAGATAATCATTAAGCTAATTAAGCCAGTCATATAACAAGTATTGTGTTTTATCTCATTGGCAATATATATATGTACACATAGAATCATATATACATATATATGACATTAAAAGAGAAAGAAAAGTTAAAGGGAACTATCAGGAGTGAGGAGAAAAGGATGAATGTTCCCCTCCCAACTTCTCATGGAAGAGAATATCCATATTCTCTCTTCTTTCCTTCTCTTAATCTAATACAATCTCTAAACTTTACCAACATAAGTAAGAATGGGGGAAAGGGCAACATGTTTAACATGTGATTATATGCTTATATGAAAATTTCCTTATGTAATACATCATTTACAGTGACTATACATAATTAAAATTTAAGATCATAATTTAAAAAATAAAATAGGCAAGCTGGCCATGGTGGCACATGCCTTTAATCCCAGGAGGCAGAGGTAGGAGGATCACCACTATGAGACTACATAGTTAATTCCAGGTCAGCCTGGGACAGAGTGAGACCCTACCTCTAAAAAAAAATAAAATAAAATAAAATAGGCAGACAGAGAATAATACAGGGGCTACCAAAAGATTCGACAAGTAGGGTGGAAATATTGAGATGTATTTCAGAGGACACAGAGTAGCAGATATGTAGGATGAACAAGTCTACATTATAGATTTAATGAGTGATGTGAAGATTACAGGTAATGAAATTGAACACTTAATATGGGGGTCATATAAATTAAATAGATTTTAGCTTCTCTTTGTACAGGAAGAGTAACTAGATGAAATGATGGACATATTTACTTGTTTTGCTATTGGAACAATCCAATACAACATTATATTGTACTCTTTCTATTTTTTTCTGTATTTACACTTTCTATTTTTAATTTATTTATTATTTATTTGCAAGTAGACAGAATGGAGAGAGAGTGAGTATAGGTACATCAGAGCCTTTAGCCACTGCAAACGAACTCCAGACACATATGCTAGCATGTGCATGTGGCTTATAGGAGTTCTGGGGAATAGAACTTGGGTCCTTAGGCTTCACAGGCAAGTGTCTTAACTGCTAAGCCCTCTCTCTAGCCCACATTGCACACTTTCAATTTACAAAATAAAATTTCTTTTCAAAAATCACAACAAAATACTATTACATATCTATCAAAATGCTGTCATTAATGAAGCTTCACATACCATGTTAATGGGAAAATAAGCAAACAGAACTCCCACATACGAAGAAGTCTTAAAATAGTATCATTAATATTCTCTCAAATTGAGTAACAATCATGTAAAAATGCAATTTTGAAAAGGAAAAAGAAAGTAAAGGTGAAAAAAAATGCTTCCAAATAATTAAAACCCAAGAGAAGAAAAAGCCTGGTAAAAGTAAAAACAATGTAAAAGAATTTATAAAATATTATCCAAGGGCTGGGGAGATGGCTCAGCTGTTAAAAGAGCTTCCTTGCAAAACCTGACAGACTGGGTTTGATTCCCCACTACTCTCGTAAAGCCAGACGCACAAACTGGTACATGCTGTGGAGTTCATTGTGATGGCAAGAGGCATTGGTGCTACCATTCTTACTCTCTCTCTCTGGCGCTCTCTCTCTCTCTCTCTCTCGTTCTTTCTCTCTCAAATAAATAAATAAACAAATATATTTTTTAAAGTTATCCAAAATAGTGGGTGGTCATTGATTTTCAAACTGAAAAGCATGGAGGCATCTTCAACAACAAGAACAAAAAATAAACTTTTAAAAAGATGAGGGCTGGAGAGATGGCTTAGCAGTTAAGTGCTTGTCTGTGAAGCCTAAGGACCCCGGTTCGAGTCTCCATTCCCCTGGACACATGTAAGCCAAATGCACAAGGGGATGCATGCATCTGGAGTTCGTTTGCAGTGGCTGGAGGCCCTGGCACATCCATTCTCTTTCTCTCCCTCCCTCTCTTTCTCCCTCCCTCCCTCCCTCCCTCTCCCTCTCCCTCTCCCTCTCCCTCTCCCTCTCCCTCTCCCTCTCCCTCTCCCTCTCCCTCTCCCTCTCTCTCTCTCTCTCTCTCTCTCTCTCTCTCTCTCTCTCTCTCTCTTTCTCTCTCTATTGCTTTCAAATAAATAAACAAAAAACTTAAAAGATGAAATAACTAAAGTAAAACTCATATGTCAATTAAACAGATAAAACAAGTTCCTAAAACATATATCCTGAGCTCTTCTCTTAATTTAACTTTTTCTTCTAACCCTAGATTTACCATCAAGTCATTATTCCAGAATCAAGACTGAAGAGATTGTTCATAAATATTATTTATATCTCAATCTGCAGCTTTCCATAATTAATGTATATTCACCAAGCCCTTACTAAATACAAGAAAATATGACAGGCCCAAGAAATTTTTTTAAAGTCTCTGCATCCAAGGAACTTGCAATCTATTAAATGAAAAATGTAGAAAAATTGGAATACAAACAGCAAGCAAACTGCCTGCAGCATAGTAAATACCTAATAGCATTATCAATCTTGTTTTTATCATAAAATTAATGTTACAACAGAAAAATCTATAATTCCCTTAATTAATGTATCTGTTTAAGGTAACTCCAATAAAGTCTTCTATGGGATTGTTTACAAAAACTTAAGCAGCTGTTCTAAATTATATCTGCAAGGAAGAAGGTGAAATAAGAAAGAATAATAGGATATGTCTACCACCAATTATAAAATGTACGATAATGCTAAAAACATTATTCTTGTGCCAGAACAGAGGGATCAATGAATAATAAAAGAACCCTGGAGACAGACCAGTAATACATAAAAGAATACAATTGACATTTGTTAAAAAATAAAAATAAAAACAGGAAGAAAATCAATTGACAAACCATCATGAGAAAAATGTCTCATTGTGATTGAAACAATGTTCACTTTACTACCTCATAAATTTAGCAAAATTAAATCCTATCTGATGTGTCCTTGTCTATTCCTCAAATCTCAGTTTCTTTTTTTCTTAAATTTTATTTACTTGAAAGAGGGAAGGAGGCAGAGAGAGAAAGAGACAGAAAGAGAATGGGCACTCCAGGGCTTCCTGCCACTGCAAACAAATTTCAGATGCATATGCCACCTTGTGCATCTGGCTTATGTGGGTCCTGGGGAATCAAACTGAGGTCCTTTGGCTTTGCAGACAAGCACCTTAACTGCTAAGCCATCTCTCCAGCCCCGAATCCCATTTTCCACATCAGTGTTTACCTGACTTCCCAACATTCAGGTGACTGAAGCCAGAAATCACTTGAGCCTATGAGTTGAGACCAGTATGAGCAACATAATGAGATTCTGATTCTGTGATTCTGTGTACCACATACCCTCTCCCCTGGCACAAAACAAAAAAGTGTGTCTACCTAGCAGATATTGTGCTAAAGTTTATCTGCCTAGAAATTTTTCCTCACATAGTCATAAGGCTCAAACTCTACTTTTCTAGAGATCCCTCCCTGATAATTTAGTCAAAAAATAGCACACTAGGATTCTGGTTTCCCTTAGTTATGGGATTTACCACTATTTGACATTATTATGGAGTAGAAGCTCCACCACTCAATATTCAGTTATTGTATCAGTGAGTGAAACATTGTAGATATCAAACAAATGTTTGTTAAATGAAATAATTAATGGTGACCACATGTATGAAAAATATGAACATTACCACCAATCAAAGCAAGTGAAAAAATATATACCATTATGCATATTTTTATCACATGGGGACTACAATAATAATAATGAATAAGAAACAATGAATAAGGCATTATAATAATCATATAAAAATTATTTTCATTTAATTTTTCTAAAAGGCAATTTGATAATTTATCTAAAAGCTTTAATAATGTGAAAGTTCTTACCTAAAAATTCCACTAAAGGGAATAATTTTAAGGAATTGAGAGTTTGCACAAATACCTATCTATAAAATACCACAGCATGGTTTAGAATAGCAAAACTTGTGCAATTGTTCTGGTATTTATTGCTTCTGACAATAGTTACTTCCTGATCTTATCATCTTGATTAAAGACAGTTTCTAGGTCTCATCCTTCACCTTGTTTAGTAAAAATCCTTTTCCTCTCTTTCTGTCTGGTTTATATAAGATTCTACAACATAGTGGTCTGAGCCCCTTGAGTTCTTTTAACATAAACCAACTGTTGTAGTTACCGTCTCATTGCCGGGACAAAACATCTGACCAGAAGCAGCTTATGGGAAGAAAAGAGTTATTTTAGCTTAGTTTGGAGGGTAGGTTTCATCTTGGTGGGGAATAAACAGCAGGTCTGAGTGAGAAGCCTATGTCACATCTCTCCATCAACATGAAGGAAGTGCTTCAAGTGAACTACCTAGTAAATACCCAGTAAAGCTGGGCTAATAAACTTCAAGGTCCTTCCTTCCCCAGTGATACACCTCCTTCAGCAAGGCTCCACCTCAAAGATCTCCAAAACTTTCCCAAATGACCCCCAGTATCAGTTAGGGACCAGGCATTCCATATGCCAATGCCTATAGGGGACATTTCATTCAAACCACCACACTGACCCCTCAAAGAAGAGAAAAAACACAACCAAGCACTCTAGGAGACAGAACTCCAAGAGAAGATACAATTCGAAAACTTTTAAATGATGGCTCAATCCATATGCTACACAAAGAGTACTACCCTTTAAGATAAAAAGAGAAATAAAAATAGAAAAGGAAGCACAGGATATTAACATGCACTTCACAAACCAGGAAATGTAAACAGCATATAAAGAATTGAAAATGTATTCTCCCTCACTGCACCAACAGTGCAAAATGAAATAGTAATGATACACTTTTTCTAAAATCAAATGGATACAATTTTCAAATTAAAATGTTAAAACATCACTGAGGGGCTGGGGAGGTAGTTCAGTCAGTAAAGTGGCTGCTTTCCTAACTTGAGAACTGGAGTTCAGATGCCCAGAACCCACATAAATGTTGGGTAGGCGTGATGGCCTGTCTGTAACCCTGCACTCAAGCAGTGGACAGAGAGGATCCCTCAAGACGAGCTAAGTATACAGACTATCCAAGTCAGCAAGCCCTGCATTCAAGTGAGAGACTCCTTCCTCAGTAAATAATAAAGAAGGTGGAGAATGATCATGGAAGACTCCTGACTTCCATCTCTAGGCTAAAAACATGAACACACTTGTACATGTACATGTACACATGTGAGTCCATACATCATGTGAATACATGCATATGCACAACATGCGTGCATACACACAATCACTGATGATTAAAAAATGAAGCAAAAAATGGAAAATATGGTCACATTTTTCACTACTGAATTCAAGAAACAGCTATTTGAATTCAACAACTTTCCCTTTCTATGAATGTGTATGTGTGGGTGTGTATTTCTGTTCACACGTAGGGCACACATATGTAGTTGCTAATGCATATGTATGTGCATGAATGTGGAGGCCATAAGTTATCTTCATGATAGCTCTCCGCTTTATACTTTGAGACAGAGTCTCTCACTGACCCTGGACCTCACCAATCAACAGCAAATCTCCAGGGATCCTCCTACCTCTGCCTCCCCAGCACTAGGACTGCAGATGTAGGTGCTGGAGATAAAAACTTAGGTTCACATATGTGGTAGTTTGAATGAATGCACCTCAGTAGATTCAGGAGTTTATTAAAGCTTGTAGCTTAGATCTCTAGCATGGCTGGAGGAGGTGTCACTGTGGGCAGACCCTAGGGGTCCAGGCCTAAGGTGTGTTTGGGAGCAGATCTGGAATTCTAGCCTAAGGTATGCAGAGAGCAGTCTGAGTTCTGCATAGGTTCCTTGCTTTTTAGTTTCTGGGTTTTGCTCTTGCTTTTGGTGGTGGGTTTTCTCTTTTCTGCCAGTATGGAAATTCCCCTGGATTTGTAAGCTTCAGCAAATCCCTTCCTCCCATAACCTATGCCTGGTTTGGAAGTTCACCCTAGCAATGTGAAGCTGACTATGACAATGTGCTTGCATGGCAAGCACTCTACAGACTGAGCCATCTCCCCGACTTTCAAATACTTTCTTAAAAGTTATCGTGGTTTAATCTAAACAAATGCCAAATGTCAACATTATTTGACCAAACAACTCCAAACTTCGGGTTGATGACTATGAAATAAAAGTATTGATACAGCTGGGCGTGGTGGCGCATGTCTTTAATCCCAGCACTTGGGAGGCAGAGGTAGGAGGATCGCTGTGAGTTCAAGGCCACCCTGAGACACCATAGTGAATTCCAGGTCAGCCTGGGCTAGACTGAGACCCTACCTCAAAAAAGCAAAAAAAAAAAAAAAAAAAGTATTGATATGAAGAATGTGCATATAAGCATTTGCTGTATAATTTTAATAATATGAAGGAGTAATCTTATAAATACTTATCAAGAAGAGCAAACAGCTAGGATTCATCAGCACTATGAAATACTATGCATCTATTACAGTATGTAACTGATCTATTTGTATACACCTTAAACATTAACAAAACCATATTAAGTGAAAAAAAACTAACTGTAGAATAGTTGTCCCAGTATTCTAAATGCTTTATATGTACTATTTTATATCTATATGAAATACTTTATTACCATTAGACACTTGAGAAATATTTACATTAATATAGAAAAATGTGTGCAGAAATAAATTAAGTTGATTGACAGTCTAAAGAGTTACAATATTACATATTTAAGAGATAAGGGACAGTAAAATACAAAGAGAGTAAAGGTAAGTGCATTCATTACTTTTCTTGTTGCTACAACCCAATATCTAGCAGATACAACTTCAAATCAAAAAGATGTATGTTGGCTCCCAGTTCAGGGGCTATAGTCTGTCATGGTAGAGAAGACATGGCCCCAGGAGCAAGAGGAGACTGTGGCAATGTCTGCAGTTCAGGAAACAGAATAAAGACAATGCTGATGGTTCTCTTACTTCCTCTTTTTCCATTTTTATTCAGACTGGGAACCAAATCCATAGGCTGGAGCCATGTATATCACATTGAGTCTTCCCCCTTCACTTAATCCTCTCAGGAAACCCTCTCACAGACACACCTAGAGGTTTGTCCCCTATGTGATTCCAAATCCAGGCCAGCTGATAATTAAGAGTAACCATCACAGTAGGTTGGATCCGGGTCATGAAGAGCTTTATACTGTGTCAAGTAGCCTGGACTTCATTTTACAAGCAATTTGAAACTAACTGGTTATTAAAAAGATGCTAAGTGTGTTTCTATCATGATCTGATCAGTGTTTTAGAATGTCAGTTCTTGTGACAGGTGGAGGGTAAATGGAGTGAGGAAATTGCATTAATGATTAATAATAGAACAAGGAGAAATAAAGAAACTTCAACTAATGGAGGCAAGCTATAGATAGAGACAGCTGAGGGAGAAAATCCAAATTCACAGGTATATCTAATAGAACATGCAATGATAGCCAAAGAGATAAGATAAGAGTAAGAGAATGGCTGCCAATTCTCCCATGAATGAAATGCATGGGTGATGAGATATCTCCATTAGCAAGAACTTCATGGGCAGTAGTTTCTGGGGGACATATTTCAGATGAAGCTACCTAGAACACTATGTTGTTTAGCCTACCTCTGGCAAAGACTAGAAATGAAATGAGAAGATACTGTAAATTAACTCATACATGTTAAAATTTCCTAAATGCTATTAGACCTTTTAAGTACTCAGTGTGAGAATATATTATTATTTATATCTACAGTGAAATTTAGGATCTATAAATTTCATTTACCTATATTATCTCAGTTCTCCAGTATCAAGAAAAATAATTAATTATAGCAAAGCCCTGAAAAAAAATACAATAAATGTCTCCTCTTCTAAGCATAATGGATGTGGATGCATATTTTTATAAACAAGGTTGGGAATAAAAATTTAGCATATCAATTCAGCTGCACCTATTGAAAGAGTCTGTCAGCAAACATTTAAATACACACAGAACATCTATACACATTTGGAACCCTATAAATAAGTTGGACTCAAACCCTCCAACTAAAAACCTTAAAAAAAAAAACTTTGATTTTTAAAAGCTCAAGCTTTGACCTAATGCCTCATTTCATTTCTGTAATCCCAGCGCCCAGGAGGAAGACACAGGCAGGCCCCTGGGGCAAGCCAGCTAGCTAGACTAGCCAAATTGATGAACTATGGGTTCAATGAGAAACCCTGTCACAACAAATAGGGTGGACAGTGAGAAAGACATTTGATGATGATATCTGGCTTACATATGTACATGCACATGTGTATGTGCACACACATACTACACACATGAAAACACACACACATCAACTCTGAAAAACACTGAAGGAGATGAGCATATAGTTCAGTAAGTAAAGCATGAGGAACTGGGTTCAGTTCCCAGGATCCATGGAAATTACTGAGTATGGTGATGCACAACTGTAACCCCAGTGCAGAGAGACAGATTTATGGAGCTCACTGGCCAGCTAGTCCAACCCAATTGATGATCTCCAGGCCAGTGAGAGATGTGTGAATCCACATATATGTGAAAATACATGAGCATTACCTACTCAAAATAAGATATTAATAATGTATATATCCCACATTATCAAATATTTAGCCAAGGTTTAATTCTTTATGTAAAATAAATAAGCATATCCATCTTATCAGTATGTATATTTTATTGTTTTAATAAATGGTAATGCCATGGTTTTTGCCAGATAACTATTATAAAATAAGTTTATTTATGATTTATTATCAGTGTGTGAATTTGTATAGTTGTTTTATAAATCTATACACCTGGGGTCACATAACTATTTCTCAAGTACAAGAGGGATCTGAAGTGGAAAAAGTCTAAAAGGTTTGCTCTAGAGAAATATGAAACAGTTTCTAAAACTAACTTAAAACATTTACTTTTGGAGGAAATATCATGTCCAGTTCACTAACTCACACTTTCATAAAGACTTTTTTGCCCTGTGAACAGAAATAATAAAATTGGTCTACTATATAGTCGTATTACAGACAGTAAGTCACAATTATACAAAAGCCAGCACTTAAGACAGTAGGATAGACAAAATTACACTAATGAATATTTTTACTGAAAAATGTGTACCATGAATTTCTTAATGCAATTTTCAGAAACTCTATTCACAAAGTAAAAACCATAATTGGCTGGCTGTGAACTAAAATATAGTATTCATGCCATTTATGATTTCTAATCCATATATGTAGTATGTTCCATGGGAAAAATAACTCAGAATATGAGAAAAAAATTGTAAGCATTCAGAGCCATAGACATAGAGTCAAGAAAATAAGAGAGGAAAATCAAACTAGCTACTTTAACCTAGTTTCAACTTTGCCATTGGTGCTAAAAGTATAAAAGCTTCTTCCCAGCCCATGTCTTCCCTTTTACAGTAGATATAATTCTTGAAAATAAGCTGAAGACAAGGCAAATTAATCTCATTATTATGCAACATGGATTTTGATGGTAATTGTTCCTCTTACCATCATATTCTCTTCCTAGATAATAACTCAAACATATTATAAAAGGCAGAATAATGAAACTTCCAAAATGCCCACATTCTAATCCTTAGAATCTATGATGATGTCAGGTTGCAAGGCAAGAAAGAATAAATGGTGCAGACAGGGTTGCAGACAGAGTTAAATTAGTTAACTTTACCCCAAATTATCCAGGGTGGTTCAGCGCAATCATCAGTGTTCTTAAATGAGGAAGAGGAGATTCAGAAGCAAAGACAGAGAACACAGCCAGAAAGACCATTAGGCATGCTGGCTTTAAAGGTGGAAGAAAGACATATAGAAATGTGACCAGCATCTAGAAGCTGGAAAAAGGAAGAAACCAGATTTTCTCCTAACAACTTCAGAAAAGAATACAGCTCTGATGATCTCTTAATTTTAGTCCAGTGAGACTATTAACCTCTATAACTATAACGTATTCATGTTGCTTTAACCATAAAATGTGTGGTACTTTACTGCATTATCAATAAGGAACTAATATAGGTTCTCATTATAACCCCCGCAAAAAAATCATGAGGTGCTCAGATCTTTCCAAATACTTGGAAAAGAAATGTAGCATAAGAAAGGAAGAACAGAATATAGACTAGGAACTTACTATTCAAAATGCTCCACGTGTATTACTTCTTTAAACCCTCACAATTGACTCTGAGTTTTCAAATGAGGATGTGCAAGATGAAAAGCTATGCCTCCAGGATCACACAGGGGGCCTTCGTAGCTGTGTTCGTTTCTGAAGGTGTTAGGGAGGAATCTGTTAGGAAAGCTATGTCTTTAAAATTCACTAATATAGTCACTCAATTCAAACAGTTGCTACTGAGAACCTACTATATATAGGCACTGTTCTCTGTTTTAGTTATTGGCAATACAATAACTAGAAAGAAAAAAAAAAAACAAATGAAATATATCACAGCCCCATGGTCCTTACAACCTGATGCAGGGAAATACCAACAAACACAGACTAGAACAGGCAACAGGTGATATTGATGAAGAACCCAGCACTGAAAGGAAAACAGGTCAAAGGAACAGAGATAATGTTTTATGTAGCATGAACAGTGAATCCTCAGGCACAAGAACACGTCAGAAAGAAATGTGCCTTTGGACGTCTGAGAACAGCAAAGAGGCCAAGGGCTGATACAGGGCTTGGAAGTTCAAGGAAAGTTTATGAGCCCCAAATTTGGGGCTGTGTCTATTTTTAACAAAAAAAAAAAAGAAATAAACAGAGTGAGGGTGGATTGCAAATCATTAGATTTATTTAGAGGAGCTTATGAATCCAGGGAGAGGTTTGTAAGTGAGATACACACCTGGGTGGAGGCAGGACCCAGGAGCCCATGCGGGAAGCTGAGCATGCGCGTGGAGCAAGAATGAGAAGGGGACTTTCCAGAGAAAATGGAAAAGGGCCAGGATTTTAAACAAAGCTAAGAGGTAACAAGAGAGTAATAAAATGAGAAATAAAAGATATCTTCCCCGCATTCCAGTGCCATGGACAGCCCTTACAGCTAGAATGGGGGAAGGCCTTACTGGCGCAGGGACCCCAAGGTTCAGGCAAGGTGAACTGATTAGCCAAGAAGGAGGCCTTGCCCATCTAGGAAATGCCTCTTACACTTTACTGGAGTGGGTTTTGCCCTCAGGCTCAGGTGGACCTGAGAAGGAGTTGACTCTTTTGGACTCAGGGGAAAAGAGGCTAGCCTATTGAGTAGAGGGCGCTGTCACTAAGGGGTAAGACTGGCCTGGATCAGGTGCTGAATTCTCTCTGGGCTATCTAAAAACAAAACTACCTGACTTTTATTTCTTCCTCACAAAGAAACGACACAACTTGATATATATCTATAAAGTATCATAGTTAGGGAGTGATTCTGCAGTAGAGTTTTTAACTTGGCTGCACAAGGCATCAGTTCTTTCCCTAGTGCTACCAAAAACACTACATAAAAGGCCAACATGCCCATCATTTTGTTTCTGGCCTGGCTCTCTGTCATCCACCCTGAGGAATACCCAGATGTGGTCAAAAATGGGAATGACCACTTCTTGTCTGTGAGGACTGCTTCATCATGCATAATTCTTGCCTTCTCTTTAAACCAAACCTCTCACCGTCAGTGCCTGGAAGATGGACCTGGGGTGGGGGGAGGGGCCTGGACTTCTTTGCTTGCTCCTTTTCTCAGTATGGCCACATATAATAAACTTCCTCCTCTGCTTTTCATTATCACTTGTCTCACTAACTGGCCCCTTGAGGACAGGTGTCAGAGCCTAGGTTGTTCCAGCTGTAAGAGTCTAGGTTTTGACCCAAACAACTCCTGTAACACAGGGATTTTAAAAGAAAGAGTTGGAGAGTGCTTGCCTTGGGGAGTAATTGTCAGTTCAGCCATGCTTTGACATTCCCTTTGCTTGACCTACCCTAGAACTTGTGAAGTTGAGGCAGAGTACAAAGGTAGGCACAGAGATGGAGAATAGACTAATTAACTGCTTTAGGTCAGAAAAATACCATTTCAAAAATGGGCAGCACATGGACACCCCCCCCCCCAGATTCAAGGGAGGCCGAACTGGGGCAGCAAATGGTAGATGAGTTTGAGAGCCAGGGGCAAGCCATCAATCATTGCAGCAGGAGGTAAACAAGCTGGAAAAGAAAACAGCCCAAGGCTACCTGCTGGGGGTGAGTGCATCTATCAGTGGGGAGGGGACTGACAAATCTGCTTTGGACTACTGACAAGGAGAAAAGGGTCAGAAACCTTGCTATGGGCAGTCACCGTCACCGTGTATACAATGTCCTTTGACTCTCCTTCCCTCAAAGTAGCAGGGTCGAGATGAGGGGCAGAAGTAAATGAGGGGCAGAAGTAACAGAAAAGGCAAGGAAGATATAGAGTGAGAAGCAGGGAGAAGTGGACTGGTAGAAGAAAAAGAAAGAAACCATGTGTTTCCTACCATAGCAAGCTGCTTCTGAAGGAGGGGGGTACAATTAGGGTGACTGGACCCCTGAAAGTAAAAAGGCAGGAAAGATTGCACTTGCTAGAAATAAAAACTGATCTCTGACTTCTTATCTCTAGACCTGTTTCTCCACACACACACACACACACACACAAAAAAAAAAAAAAAAAAAAAAAAAACCAGGAACCTTCCTGGGAGGGCAATCTTTCATAAGATTTAAACATTTAAACAAGCCTCCAGAACTTGGTGACAGGGCTAGCCTTTTCCATAGACAGCCCCCAGTCCTAACCGACCAGCTATCACTGTGGTTCACCTAAGCTGGAAGACAGCCCACCACTAAAAGGTTATAAATACCTTTGCAAGGGGAGGACAGGCTCAGAAACTTCCAGGTGTAGGTGAGTTCTTCCATCAGCCCAGGCAGACCCAGCTGGGAGGGGCCCCTAGCCCTTACTCTCCACATGGGCTACATTATCACCTCCAGCTCCCCACATAGCAATAGCTCCTTGAACTTTCTTTTCTCTCTTTCTGCGTCCCTCTCCCCAGGCCCTCCATATATGAGATCTCTAGTCATTTGCGTACCTTTCCTTGGCTCTGTATTTCCCTCACTAAATATAATAATTTAATAATTCTCCCTTCTCAGCCTTCTTTTGTATTCTGCCATATAGCAGAGCATACTCATGAAGGGAGGGCAGGGAAGTTCCAGATATCCGAGACTGCTCATGCTGGGGCGGTCCTCAGATCCCCATACAAGACGTGTTGGGGCAGGCTCACAAGCACGGATACCTGCAATCATCAACCCCAAACCATGTTCACAAAGATATGGCCCAGGCAAGCCTCACAACAACTGTGACAGAGACCCAACCCCAAAAGCAGTATCTCTGCTACTTCCTCAACCTGCTTGATACCAGCAGTAGCAACAGCCAAGCCCACCAAGGACCAGTGAACAAGTAGCAGAGAGACAACAGGACCCTGCTTGGTCACTGGGTTGGCCAAGACTTCCAGGACCTCACCCAAAATTCCAAGGAGACTGAACAAAAAAGGAAGACCTGACTTAGACTCAAGAGCACCTGGCCAAAACCAGTGAATATATCACTGTTCCATTCCTACTTTAAACAAGGCAATAAACTCATGTCCACAAGAGATACTATTTGCTACAGTCCCAGCAAAACAAGACAACTCCTTTAAGGTGGGCAAACCCCAGCGCAACACAAACAATGCAAGACACCAAGCCGAAAGAAGCCCACCAAGGACACCTAGTCCCATAATGGAAGCATCCATTGCAAACCTAGAGGAAACTCCAGCCACAGAACCCCAAAATAAAGCCATGGTGAGAATATTCAATGAAGTTAATGAGGCCATGAACAAAAGGCTTGATAGTTGAATGAAGAAAATCAACAAAGAGAATACAAGAACGAACACAATGCATAGCTAAAGGAAATGGAAACAAATCAACAAAAAGAACACAATACACGTCTCAAAAAAATTGAAGAGAATCAAAAAGAACTTGAAAGATAAATAAAGGAAATGGAGGAGAACCAACAACAACAAAAATGAACTCAATGGGCAGTGGAATAAAGAGTGAGGATATAATCAGATGCAGGAACAAATTCCCAAGACCAGCAAGTAAGTCTATTCAAGAAATGAAATTGGAATTCCACAAAGAGATGGAGATGCGAAAAGAAAATACAATAGACAACAACAGTGACATAACTCATTTACCAGGCTCCCAACAAAGCCTCACAGAGTAGACCATAGGGAGGATAAACTCTCAGAACCTGAGGACAAGACACAGAAAATAGTCCCACAGTCCCAGAAGAATGACAAATTCAAAACAACAACAACAAAAAAAAAAAACAAAAAAAACATTTGAATAGGATATGAGAGAAATAAATGTGGAATACCTCAAAGAGACCAAATATTTAAATCAGTCGCATACAAGAAGGGGAAGAAATGCAGACCAAAGGCATAGAGAACATCTTCAACAAAACTGTGAAAGAAAAGGTACAAGAGGCATTCAGAACACCAAGTAGACAGGACCAGAGAAGAAGTACCCATGCCACATTATAGTTAAATTCTCAACACTGGAAACAATGAAATGGTTCTAAAAGCTGCAAGAGAGAAACAGCTTGTCACATACAAAGATAAACTCAACAGAATTACCTCCAATTTTTCAATGGAAACAGTAAAAGCCAAAAAAGTTTGGAATGAATCATTTCAAATTCTAAAAGAGCATGTATGCCAACCCAACAAAATCATCCCTCATAACAGAAGGCAAAAGGAAAACTTTCCATGATAACAGCCAGCTGTATGATTATATTAGCATTAAGCCAATCCTACGGAGAATGTTGCATAGAATAACACAAACTAGAGATGGAGAGATGGCTTAGCAGTTAAGGAACTTGCCTGCAAAGACAAAGTACCCAGGTTTGATTCTCCAAGATCCATATAAGATAGATGCACATAGTGGTGCATGCATCTGGAGTTCATTTGCACTGGCTGGAGGCCCTGGAGTACCCATGCTCTCTGTCTCTGTCTCTGTTTCTCCCTCCCTCCCTCCCTCCCTCCCTCCCTCCCTCCCTCCCTCCCTCCCTCTCTCTCTCTCTCTCTCTCTCTCTCTCTCTCTCTCTCTCTCTCTTTCCCTGCCTCTTTCTGTTTCTCTCTCAAAGAAATAAATAAAAATAAAATAAAATGACCCAAACTGAAGAGATGAACAATCACATTAAAGAATATACAGAAGGGAAAGACAACAACCAAAAGTAGAACAGACATGAAAACATAAAGTTCAAGAAAGCACCAAACTCCACACAGCCTCCAACTGGACAGGGATTAACTTATACCTCACAGTTATAACTCTAATGTCCCAATCAAAAGACAAAGTTTAAAAAGTGGGATCAGAAAAATGGACCCATTCATTTGCTGTCTACAAGAAACCCACCTTGCCAATAAAGATAGATACCACCTTAGGGTGAAAAGATGGAAAAAGATATTCAAGAAAATTGTAATAAGAAACAAGCAGGGGTGGCTATACTTATATCAGACAAAATACACTTCAAACCGAAAGTAATCAAAGGAAACCTATGGGTCACAATGAAGGCAGTCTTAAGAGGGAAAGTTATAACACTAAATGCCTTTTTATAAAAACAGAGAGATCTAAAGTCAATAGTTTAACTACCCAGCTGAAGTCACCTGGAAAAACAAGAAAAGTCCAAATCCAGTAATATCAGAAATAAAGAAAAAAATCAACGAATCAGAAATTAAGAAAACAATTTTTAATATTGATTTTAAAAGAAGGGCTGGCTCTTTGAAAAAAAAATAAATAACAGTGGGCTGGAGAGATAGCTTAGTAGTTAAGCACTTGCCTGTGAAGCCTAAGGACCCCGGTTTGAGGCTCCATTCCCCAGGACCCATGTAAGCCAGATGCACAAGGTGGTACATGCATCTAGAGTTCGCCTGCAGTGGCTGGAGACACTGGCACGCTCATTCTCCCTCTATCTTTCTCTCCCTGTCTGTCACTTTCAAATAAATAAATTAAAATAAACAAAATTTTTTTAAAAAAAAAGATTAAATAAGCAATGTTGACAAATCCCTAAGCCATTTGATCAAAAGGAAAAAAAGAAGGCTCAAATCAACAAGATTAGAATAAATAGGAAGATGCTACAATAGACCCTAATGAAATTGGGAGAATCAGCAGGACATATTTCAATGATCTATCTATATCCCACAAAATTGGAAATCCTGGAAGAAATAGATGAATTCTTTAACTCATACCACCTATCAGAACTAATCCCAGACAAGATAAATACAGACATAGCATCAAATAAGATTGAAACTGTAATTAAAAGCCTCCAAACAAAACAAGTTCAGGTCCAGGCAGTTTCACTGCTAAATTCTACCAATCCTTCATTGAAGAACTAAAGCCAATTTTTCTCAAGTTATTCCACACAATTAAAATGGAGGGAATGCTCCCTGATTCCTTCTATAAAGCCAGCATAACATTAATACCAAAACCAGACACACAAGAAAAAAGAATTACAAACACAGCCCTGATGAACTTAGACACAAACCTTCTCAATAAAATTCTTGCAAACCAAACTTAAGAACACATCAAAAGTGTCATCTGGGCTGGACAGATAGCTTAGCAGTTAAGGCACTTGCCTGCAAAGCCTATGGACCCAGGTTTGATTCCCTAGTACCCATGTAAGCCAGATGCACATGGTGGTACATGCATCTAGAGTTCGATTGCAGTGGCTGGAGGCCTTGGTGCGCCCATTCTCTCTCTCTCTCTGTGTGTGTGTGTGTGTGTGTGTGTGTGTGTGTGTATACCTCTTTCTCTATCTCCAATAAATAAATAAATAAAATATTTTTTAAAACATTCTTAATATTTAAAAAAGAGGGAGATTGTAGCAGACAGCTTCAGGTTTGCTGAGATGAACTTCCAGACCAGACAGAGTTATAAAGGAAGAGATTTATTGAAGCTTACAGATCCAGGGGAAGTTCCATAATGGTAGGAGTTGGCTCCCTCTTGAAGGACTAGGCAGAAAGAGAGAAAACCAAAAGCCACACAGCACAGCATGCTTCAGGAACTCCAGGTGGAAGTAGGCACTTTGCATATCTTTAGACTGAAATTGTACTCCCACCACCACACCTTAGGGCTGGACCCTAAGATCCACCCAGGGACACCGCCTCCAGCTAGGTGGCTGCAGATCCAAACTACAAGCTAATAAAACACTGAATATATTGGAGGCCATCTATTCAAACTACCACAGAGATAATACAATTTGTTGGCAAAGATAGATGAAGCAAATGGAATTCTCATATACTCTGGTGGAAGTGTAAATTGATAATTGGAATGTTATTACTTTATTAAATCATTGCATACATATATATTATGAACACTCATTAACAAATTCTTACCTATATTCATTAAAAGATATGCATAAACATATATATTTCTATTGTTATCCCCAAACTGCCCACCGATGATAGAATACATCGTACTGTATTCACAAGGCAAAGCACTACTTAGGAATGAAAAGAAACAAGGTATTCTGATGGTGCCCCCCCCCAAAAACTGTCCTTTACATGTTTACTTCTCTGTGTTTGACACTCTCTAAATCCTAAAGAAAACCCACACCCAAATTATTAAAATGTTAACTGCCAAATAACCATTCTTTACATTTGTGGACCCCAGAACATCTGGCAACCTTCATCTCACATCAGCATTTGTAATGGCCCTCCTTGCTCCAGGGCCATGCATCATCATGTGGTTTGTGTTGTTGATGGTGATGATATAATAAGGAAGACTTAATGACTGGTGGTGATGTTGATGATATAATGTGGAAGACTTAATGACTAGAATGTCACCATTACAGACCATGCTATTTATCAGGAATAGGAATTTCATTTGCACACAGTTATAACTGGAATTAGAAGAATATGCTTGCTTTGTGTTAATACCTCATGAATTAAGAAATCACAATTATATTAATTAGTCTTTGCTTTGCTTGAAATTGATGAGATTCAAGACATGTTTTTCCAAAATATGAAACCTTGGTATTTGAGGAAACAGCAAAAGCAAAAAGGACTCTCTGAGCTTCTCTGGCCTTTGCCTGAAAATAGGTCAGAGGATCCTGTATTCAGAAGAGACCTCTCCCCACCCAGAAATGAAGACACAGAGAGGTGAAAAAGAAGCTGAACAAGAAGACCGCAATAAGCTCTCTCTCACCATTCTGTCTCCCAGTCATATTTCTGTATGGCTGTCCATATAAATACAGTTTTCTCTCTTTTTTTGAGTCTTTGTTTCTGTAAGGCTCTCTTGTCACATAAAACTTATATTAAATAAATGTTCATTCTTTTTCCTTATTCTGCCTTTTGTTATATAGGTCTTAGCCATGAACCTGGAAATGAGTGGGGAAACAGATATTATTTTTCTCCTATACAAAATCTGGATTCTTAATTAAACTTCAATTAGCCAGAAGACGTCCTTGAGAAATTTCTCTGCAGTAGCTGTCTTACTACCACACAAAATAAATGTCTAAGGTTTTTCTCCAAACATATTTATAAGTTGAATTTATATAGTTGTCAGAGTTCATTTTGTCCCAAATGCTGAATAGCTACATTGCTCCACTGTCTTCTAGTGACTCTTTTAACAGACAAAAATCAATGCAAATTCTCTGACATTTTTAAGAATTTTTGACTTTCTCTAGAATTGTGTAATCTCTTTGTTCATGAGAGCCATAAATTCCACACAGTATACCTAAATTCCGGTCTTTCCTCACAGGCTTGCTCTGACAGCGTTTGATTGCACATTCTCAAATTTGCTTTCACTTCAGAGAAATATTCTTCTATTTTTTATTATTTTTCCCTCAGTCTACTTAATTCTATATTTCTAGAGTATCTATGGTCTAGAATGTTAGATCTCTGGACACAGCATATAAACCCTTTTTTAAAATTTTTTTGTTCACTTTTATTTATTTATTTGAGAGTGACAGAGAGAGAGAAAGAGGCAGATAGAGAGAGAGGGAGAATGGGTGAGCCAGGGCCTCCAGCCACTGCAAATTGACTCAAGACACACGCACCCCCTTGTGCATCTGGCTAACATGGGTCCTGGGGAATGGAGCCTCTGGGTCCTTAGGCTTCACAGGCAAGCACTGAACAACTAAGCCATCTCTCCAGCCCATAAACCCTTTTTTTTTCTTTGATTATTTTCTTTGTATCTTTTCCTCTGCCTTCAGAAATAAGTATTCTAGTGTGTTTTAAATCACTGGTTTATTTTTCAAAACTTTACATGCATTGTCTCTGAGGTCCTCTTTTCCTCTAAAATTTATCATAAATACCTGAGTTAACTTGGATAAAAAGTTAACTTGGATAGGAGTTCCATCAACTAGCTATAGCATGTATATTTACATGTATGTATGTAATAGCAAAGCAAGCCAAATTATCATCTAAAATAAATTTTTCATGCAGAACGCACATCAATAATTCCAGGTTTTATAAATATAAGATAATTACTGTAGCCTTCTATTTTTTGTCCCTAAAAACTAGTTGGAAAAAAAAAAACTAGTTGGAAACATTTTATAATCCCAAGCAGAAATACCCTAATTATGCTAAATGACTCAACAGCTAGAGTTGATTTTGTATGAAGAGATTAAATTTGGTTGATTGCTCTTTTTGAATGAAGACTATACTAATGTCAAGTTTAAAATTGATAGGTTTATTTATTTTTGACAACGACATAGGAAGAAAATCCCCCTCAGCTAGTTAAACGTACTCTAAATCAGCCACAAACAAAAACATCAGGCCAACATTGCCTCTCCATCATCACTGACGGCTGCCCCCAACAAGGAGGGCCTGTTTGGAAAAGTGACAGTGACAGAGGGAAAGGATGGTACCAACAAGCATTGTTTACATACTAAGTATGTCCATATGTAATAAAAAAAAATTAAAAAACATGAGCCCAAGTTCTTCCTAAGAAGAAATTCTAAGGATCTGCTAAAAATCAAAAAATTAATGTAACATAAGTGAAGGGTAAAATGGAATACCAATAACATATTCTTTGTTTCTATTTTCTTTTTATTTGACTTTCCATAAAAAATCTCTACAAATGAGAAATATGTATAGTATGTGTGACGTTTTTACGTGTAGCAGAAGTCCTAGCTTTCCACAATAGGACAACCACCACATACTTTTACTGAATAGCTTACTCTCCACCTGCCTATTAGAACCCTATGGCAAGCAGTCCTGGGAAGAACTCAAGTTTGTTGAGTTTTGGGTCATGGTTTTATTATTATTTATCATTTTACTTTCAGATACTTGAAATATGGAAATCACCAAAAGTACAGAAGACTACTTGATCCTCTATGGCAACAATGGTATTTTTTAATCATTATTCTTATATCTCCACAGTTCATTCAAGTATCACCCGGATGTGAAGGAGGGAAAAAGCCCAGGAAGAGAAAGTCAAATGGGGAGAGGGGAAACACATCATGTGGACCGGGAGCTCATGTAAACGAACATGGATCGTGGAGGAGAAAAAAAAAGTGAGAAAAGGGTTTTGTTGTTGTTTTTTAAAGAAAATGTGCACTTCCAAAGAGATTAAAAAGTTTAAAAAAAAAAAAAAAAGAAGTAACGAAGGGTCCCAAATGAGATGGGCATACCTGCGCCAGATATGCCAGCCAGTTGGCCTGGGCTCACACACCTGGGCGGGGTGCGCGCGCTCAGGAGGGATGTGATTGGGTGGGACAGGCAGGCGTTGACGCTGTAACTGAAGCAGGCGCAGGTGAGCGCAGACCGCGGGGTGTGCCATCTTCAAGGGGACCAGCCCCTGTCTGACTGCCTAAAGAAAACTATCTGTCTAATCTCGTCCCTCACGGTTTCATTGATTTCCCCTTTCCTTTTTTTTTACAACCTTCGGGTCACCGATGAATCCCATCCTGAGAGCTGGTCGATCTCGGTCACGCTTGACACGGCAGCAGAGGTCAGCCTGGATGAGGAGGACATTCCAGGCCAAGTAAGCCAACTTACTCAAGCTCCTTTCCTTCTAAAGGCGTGTGAGTGTTTATAACAGAAACGGCTCACAATGACCCTAAGGCTCTTAGCAGTGTGCCCCTTGTCAAAACTTCCAAGTCCCACCCCCTACCTCCGGACAAACTGGGGAAGGGTTCCCAGCCAAGTTTAAGACATACCTGGGCATGCCTGGGCTCTTGTATGTAATACCTGTTCAAAAGTTGGATAGCACCCTTTGGGTGGGAACTATGTTATAATGCCCCTTGGTGGACGGAGGCCCTCACTGTATGTCCTTTCTGGGTGATCACGAATACTGGAGAGGATGATCTGTGTAGTTGTGGCAGAACGCTTCTTAATCAAGAGACAATTTGGTACTCTCAATCTGAACCTGACCTCCTTGTTGCACCCCATGGATTTGGAACACGCTCCCTGTGGCCTGGCAGGAAAGCCAGCCCAGTTGGCAGATTGTAGGCTGGGTCAAGATAACATCACAGACCAGGTAACCATTATTCCACTCCCAGTTCACTTATGTTCTTCCTGACCTTTGGAAATGAGAATATCCAAGAAATATCAGGATGACCACGGATCACTGAGTACTTTCTCTTTCCTCCATTTTGTTATCCAAAACCTCATTTCTTTTCGCTCTCCTGGCTAGTGACCTTCATGCCCTCTTTCAGCATCATTCCTAACCCTGAAGACCAAGTATCCACTCTGTCCGTTTTCTGTTTGGTTTTCACATCCCGGTGGGGATTTAAGTGGCAATTTACTAGTGCTTGGCTGGTTGAACTCTTCCTCTTTGTCTCTGATCAGGGCAAAAAAGGAAGAAAAAAATGTGTTCTGCATTGTCTCCTAAACCCAGCAAAGGGTCATCTAGTTGTGATGACACAGTGGAAAGATATTTGAAAGTCATAATACATTCCCTGCAGCTTGGAGATCTCCACTGTGTCCGGCTCATTTCTTAATACGTATAGCTGGTTTGCTACTACCCAGCATGTCTTTGACCTTCTCCATGTGGATATCCCCTCATCAGTCCCAGAGGCATAAGACCGTCCTAACCAGTTCTTAGGTGATCACCGGTTCACCTACACTTTAGTTTAGGATACAGAGGTTTGAGACAAGATAATTCTCACCTGGGCATAACCCTGAAATGTTGCTGCCCAGGGCTGGGCACTCTGTGTGTGTGTTTCACTTTTCTTCAGGAGGAAATTTTGTGACCTTGGACACTATTTCTGAGACCTCAGGCCAAGTCCTCACATACTAAACAAATCTCTGAAACTCATCTGGAAATACATTCAGAGTAAGGGACCTTGTGTGGAATCTGAGTGACCTAGGGTATTCTGAGTGTTCTGGGACAAACCAGGTTGGGAATCACTCGCTGAACAAACTACAATGTTTCTACTTGTGTGCAGGCACATTTCATGGCATTCAGAGATCACAAAAAGTTCATAGATCTCTTAGCCTCTCTAGGAATCCCACTCATTAACTTTCTTCCCTCTGTCTTCTCTAGGTATGGATTTTTCAACCCTAATTGCCAAGAAGACTAAGAAGTAGAGGTGAGTGTGGTTTGGGTCAAGAAGGCAAGCTTCAGATAACTCAGTAGGGCATGTGAAGAAGTGGCTATGGGGACAAAGCAACCCCGATCGCTCACATCCGCTTTGCACACAGTCCTAAGGCCTGGGCCACTGCGTAGAGTAGGAGAAACACAGAGTTGGGATGGCTTCATAGCAAGTGAGGAGGCTCAGAGCTGGCTCCTGTGAGAATCCATTTTCAGACCAGCCCCTTCCTTACATGTTTGCTCAGAACTTTTCTTCCTCAGAGCCTGGGCTACAGGTGGTTGGAGCCTTCTATGCTCTAGGGCCTTGCCTAGTCCATTTTTCTATGGGCAAGGCATCTTCTGCATGGAAGCTTTCTTAACAGGAGACTGTAGGAGGGATACGCAAAGGCCTCTGACTCGGGTGTCCATCCTTTATCCTGGCTCCATCACCACCTTTCTGAAGACGTGGCTTGATAGGAATCCTGATGACTTGGTCAACTCTGGGGATCTGGGCACCGTGAAACAGCTCATGGCCTATGTTCAACTAAACATGGCCAGGTCTAATCTGGTGATACGTGTGCATCTTCTTCTGACCAAGCTGAAGACTCAAGCATCAGGTGAGTCAGAACTTAGGGTGGGGAGGGAAGGGATGGGTACCTAAAGCCCTGTGAGCAAGAGTCAGTTCAGAGGGAGCATCCAGAGCCTCATGTTGGCAAGAGTGGTACAGGTGCCCTGTTATTTGGGCAACAGGAAACTGCCTGGCAGTCTATCTTAGGAAAAGACAGCCTTAGGAAACGGCCCTCATCTTGGTGGGAATGCCCCTCCTGCAAGTCCACTGTCACATCTTTATACCCTTGTCTCTATCATCTGCACATCTCTCTCTGTGCTTAGATCCAGAGACCCTCTCTTCTGCAGATGCTGAGCTCCAGGCATATAAACTGTCAGGGAATCCATGTACTCTGCCTCCAGGACCAGTTTGTGCACCAGGGGCCAGGGGTGGCAGCCTTGGCCTAGCAGTACACCTGCTGGCTGCTGTGGGCATGCAGTGCCTCTCACTACCCCAGAGGAGACGACCCACCCTCCACAGTTCCTTCCCTCCTCAGCTGCAGTGGATCGGCTTCCTGCAGAAGGGATCACAAAACCCCCGTGGTTCCTATTCCAGCCCTTGTAGCCATTATGCAGAAAGGGCCAGTTCTGCCCCCGGTAGACCAGACCCAGCAACACATCAGACCTACCCCTGCCCTGAAAAACGCGGGGGTTTTTTGTTTTGTTTTATTTTGTTTTGTTGTTTTCACATAACCATAGTGACAACGACAGAATGGCACTGAAACATACATGTAGAGCCAATGGAACAAAATAAAGGACCCAGAAATCAACCCACCTAGCTATGGCATGATGATTTCCTTTTTCATTGGTTGAGACAAAATTCAATTTAGAAGACAATGAGTTTATTTTATGTAGTTCAAGGTTATAGCCCATTATGTCAGGAAAGCAGGGTAGGTAGCAGAAGTATGAAGCAGCTGGTCACGTGAAGTAGTCTGCAGCCAGGCAGTTGGGCTCAATGAATGCTCAGTATGAGCTAGGTTTCTCCTTTTTATATAGTTCAGGACTCCAGCCTGTGAGATGCTGGCAGTCACAGTTAACGTAGGTCTACCTCAATTAACCTAATCAAGATGGTGTCTGATAGGACTTGGCCCTACACAAGACATCTACATGCATCATCCTCTCCAGGGCTCAGAGAACATCACAGAAGGTGGGTCAAAAAGAGCTGAAGAATGGGGAGGAACTGTGGTACTCGGACATGTAGACAAGACAAGCACAGTGCATTCATGAACAGAAGCTATAGGTATATACATAACACCTGTATGCAGTGGAACCAGTAAGCATTTTGTGTGTTCAAGGGAGGGGCTTGAGAGACCCACCCCTGCCTGATGAGTTAATGACAATAATGTTTGCCAGGAGAGGGAGGGTCTTCTCTTCAATGGCATAGGCTCTGGTAAGTGATGAGAGCATGGAATATAGTAGGGGGCGGGTAGAAAGAGAGGGCAACAGAGCACATTCTCAAAATGCAGTATATATTTATTAAATATCAAAAGTAAAAATATTAATTAAAAAATAATGTAAGCTCTCACAGGCATGGCCAGAGCTTGTTCCCAAGTCATTCTGGGTCCTGTCAAGTCGAACATCAACAAAAACCATCACATATGGCTACTTAATTTTGGACAAATGTGTCAATAATATACTGAAAAAGATACAACCTAATCATAATGGTACTGACAAAATTTAATATCCAGCTGGAGAATGAAATCAGATAATACCTCTGCAAATAAATCAATCCAAAGTGGATTAATGACTTTCATTTAGCCAGGCGTGGTGGCGCAAGCCTTTAATCCCAGCACTCGGGAAGCAGAGGTAGGAGAATCACTGTGAGTTCAAGGCCACCCTGAGACTCCATAGTGAATTCCAGGTCAGCCTGGGCAAGAGTGAAACCCTACCTTGAAAAAAAAATTAAATTGCCAAAGGAAAAAAAAATAGGAAATACACTTCAACATATAGACATAGGCAAGAACTTTCTGGACCGGGATTCCAATGCCAATGGCAGAGAAAGAATATTGAAGATTTAACAAAGGGGGCTGAGGAGATGGCTCAGTGGATAGAGCGCTTGTTGACCAAGCTTGAATACCAGAGTTCAATTGCTAGACCCCGCGCAAAGAACTCGGAAGCCTTAATGGGCTTTTGTAATCCCAGCATGCTGATGGCCAGATGGCAAGTGGAGACAGAAGAATTTCCCAGAAGTCTATTGCAAAGACAGCACAGAGCAACAGATCAAGAACCCATAGAGAGAAACCCTGCTTCAAATGAGGTGGCAGGCGAGGACTGACTGGAAAGCTGTCATTTTGTTTTGTGTTGATTTGTTTTTTGAGGTAGGGTCTCACTCTAGCCCAGGCTGACCTGGAATTCACTATGTAGTCTCAGGGTGGCCTTGAACTCAAGGTGATCCTCCTACCTATGTCTCCTGAGTACTGGGATTAAAGGCATGTGCCACCAGGCCGGTTTAAAGCTGCCCTTTGACCTTCTCATTGTGGCATGCAAGTATCCACACTCACACATACACAAACATGCACATAGCCCAAAAAGAAGGCATCAATGGGACAACATGACGTTAACGTTTTTGCATGGTAAAGGAAGTGACCAGAATAGTGAATGGGGAGTTGACAGAATAGAAAATCTTTGCCAACTATCCTTTAGGCGGAGGTGGGGGAGAGGGGGGCTAATGTCTAGAATTATAAGGAACTAAAAAGGAAACATAATAAAACAGAATCAATCAATAAATGGGCTAATGAAATGAATAAACAGTTCTCAGAAGAAAAAGAAAAACACAGTTATGGAAATGCATATTAAATCTACTTTGGGGAGCTAGGAACTGCTGTGCAGCTAAAGGTGCTTGCTTGCAAAGTTTTCCAGCATGGGTTTAACTCCTCAGCACCAACTTAAAGGCAGATGCAAAATGGCACATCCACTTGCAATCCCAGTGCACTGTAACAATGGGAGGTGGAGGCAGGAGGATCCCAAGCTCAGGAGCCAGCTAGTCTGACATCCACTTGCACTCTGGCCATGTATTTACAGCAGCAAGAGGCCCTGTACAAGGCAGGTGGTGCAAAGACACCCCAAATTTTTTTGTTCTGATCTCTTCCCCAAAATATGCATAAATAAATAACACTCTTTTTTATAATCATGGAAAATGTTAATAAAAATTAAATTTAAAAATAAATAAATAACACTCTTAAAAATCTACCCTCAGATTCTGTCTTACTCTAGTCAGAATGGCTATCATAAAGAAAATAGACCAAAAATAAAAAAATGCTGGTGAGAGGCTGGATTAGATGGCTTAGTGGTTAAAGTGCTTGCTTACAAAGCCAAAGGACACAGGTTTGATCCCTAAGGACCCATGTAAGCCAGATGCACAATGTAGCACATGTGTCTGGAGTTCATCTGCAGCTTCTAGAGGCCCTGGAATGCCTACTCTTTGTCTGTCTGTCTGTCTGTCTGTCTGTCTCTCTCTCTCTCTCTCTCTCTCTGTCATTAAAAAAAAAAAAATTAAGATGCTGGCAAGAATGTGGAAAGGGAGAAATGCTTATTCCCTGCTAGGGGGAGTATAAACTAGGATAGCCATTATGAAAATCAGTAGGACAACAGGACACATGTAACATGAAAGTGAAAAGGAAGTTACAGGGTGGAGATAGAAAGGCCCTAGGGGGCAAGAGGTGGAAGAAAAGGGGGATGAAAATGAACAAAATTTGCAATTAAAAGCATTTATGTGCTTGGCCTCTGGCTGCTCAGTTAACACTGCTATGGCTGTTCTGTTGTTTTCTCTGCTGCATTTTTCTTCATCTTTAACAGCTCAGCCCACACTGACAGACATTAGATGCAAGGTAGTTTTTCTTTTGCAGGTAGTTAGTTAAGGACATATGCCCCAAAGAACATGGATGCTGACCTGCCATGGCAAGACTAAAAGGAAACTCCAGTCTGGTTCAATGTGGCCTTGAGGAATGGCTTCCTGGTTATTCCTCCTATGCCTTTTACACAGGTTTTTTGTTTTTTTATTTTTTGTGCTCTCCTCCCTAAACCACCAACCAGTCAAGGTCCTCCAGATACATCTGAACTTGGCAATGAGGCTCATCTCAGCTGGATGCCTAATGTACTTCTCCAAGGCTAGAAGGCAGTTCAGTCCCAGTTCCACCATGTGTCAATCTGCTCAGGACCCTTCCTTCTCAAGATCATCAGCTTGGGAGCTTTTCTGCTTTGCTTTACTTCTAATTGCTCGTAAAATCTTCAATAATCTAACCCTTCTTTGTGTCTACGCCTGTCAGCTCTTTGCTAGTCATGAGACAAGAACTTGAGAGCCACTGGCTTGGGGAGTTCTAAGCCTAGCCAGAGCCCACAGGGGCTTTGTTGCTCTCAGCTCCTAAAGCAACACTGCTGGAGAGCAGCCTTTCAGTGGACCTGATGTTGTGATACCAGGGAAGGCATCACAGCAGAGTAAGACCCACCCAGCTCACAAAAATGGTGCAGTCCTCTTATGTTGTCCAAAAAGGAGTTTGACTTTGTCATAGCCACCACAGCCACCTGTTTTGGACCAATCATAGACATTTTTTTTAGGCCAATCACTGCCTTACCTTTGGCTTCACTCACAGTTATTGAGCCATGTGCTTTGGACCTTTCAAAACATGGGGGAGGAAGAGAGGGAATACTGCCCCTCTGGTCAAGGTGGAAATGGTTGCAGGTGCATATAAAGTTTATCAAGACTTGGGATAACAAAAAGTCTAATACAAGCTGTTTCAAACAGCCCTCACTAGGGTTGTGCATTTAGGAATGTAGCAGTTCTCTTTCAGCTTCTGGGACAAAACGCCTGACTTAATTACAAACACATGAGGCTATGGGGGACACTCTTCATTCAACCCACCACAAGGAGCTAGGTCATTCAGCAACCCTAATCCAGTAATTTTCTTAAGAAGTGCTCCAGACAGCTAGAGCTGGCAGAAGCGTTTGGCTGTTAGGTGGATTTTCCTTTTGGTCAAGGGGGCCACGGCAGCAGGGATGAATCCCACAGCTGGGACACAGAGTCAAATTGCCCACCCTCAACATCTTTGCTGATTTACAAGAGAATAAACATTAGGAATACTTATAAATTTAAATATATGTTTATTTATTCATTTGTTTATTTCATTTGCAAATGAACTCCAGATGCATGCGCCTCCTTATGCATCTGGCTTATGTGAGTCCTGCCTGGGGAATCGAACTGGGGTTCTTTGGCTTTGCAGGCAAATGCCTTAACCGCTAAGCAATCTTCTTCAGTCCAGGAATACTTATAAATTTAAAGAACTGATCATTAGCACTAATGATTTTTAACAGAGCTTAACAATGTTTTAATAGTTAAGTTTAACATTGGTCATTTCTTAACACCTGACCAATACCCCAGGAGGAGACAGTTCTGTCCTGTCTCACAGAGATTTTACAAGTTGGAAGCAGAAGGCGAAATGCTAACACCTGGAACAGAAAATTGGGAACAACAGTTCCTGACACAGAGGAAGCACAGAAGAGATGAAGCTATTGGGTAATCTTGATTGTAGCTATTGGTAAGTTCTGAGATTGTTCATAGTCTTCTATGGTACATAATATACCATAGTCCTATGAATGGTAGCCCCCAAAATAACACATTATTTTGAAGCAAAATAAGCTACTTATTTTATCTCACTCTAGCCCAGGCTGACCTGGAACTCACTCTGTAGTCTAAGCCTGGCCTCAAACTCACAGCAATCCTCCTACCTCTGCCTCTAGAATGCTGGGATTGAAGGCATGAGCCACCACGCCTGGCTACTTAAAGGATTTTGACAAGTAATTTTGTGCAGTGTCATTAGTGTTGCTACAGAGGCAGAATGTTCTGTAAGACAAATATCACCCAGCCATCATTCACTGTTTCTTTTTTCACTGCTTTTTTGTTTACTAGAGGCTACAGATCTTTGTAAATACTACCACACTTAGTATCTCTCACATACTAAACAAAATATTAGATATTCAAAGTAAAGAGTAAAGCATATAAAATTACTGAGAGCGGTTTTAGGAAAAACTCATGATTTTAAAGATTCACAAGAATATTGGGATTTATATCATACTTCTTAGTCCCAAAGATTTATTTACTTATTTATTTTTGGTTTTTCTGACGTGGAATTCACTCTGTAGTCTCAGGGTTTCCTTGAACTCATGGCAATCCTTTGCATCCCAAGTGCTGGGATTAAAGGCATGAGCCAACATGCCTGGCTAAAAGATTAAATTTGAAAAAATATTATCTGCAAGCTGGAGAGATGGCTTAGCAATTAGGTGCTTGCCTGCAAAGCCTAAGGACGCAGGTTTGATTGCCCAATACTCAAGTAAGCCAGATGCACAAGGTGGTACATATGTCTGGATTTCATTTGCAGTAGATAGAGGCCCTGGAGTGCCTGTTCATATTCTCTCTCTCTCCCTCTCCCTCCCCCCCCCCCTCTCTCTCTCTCTCTCTCTCTCTCTCAAATAAATAAATTTTAAAAATATATTATTTGCAATAAAATTGGTTATGAAATTCCCTTGTCTTTTAGGAGCTCAGAGCTTAGGAAAGGGATGAAAATATGGAAACCAAAAAGAAATACATGTGTTACAGGTGTTATGTTAAAATTCTATTTAGAGTACAGTGAAGATATAAAAGCCAAAAAAGCACAGGCCAATTGGAACTATGTAAGTCTGAAGATGGATTCATAACAAGAAAATGATCTCTTGAGTACAGAAAAACAAAAATTCCTAAAAGAGAGTAGAAGGAGGTATGAAGGCTGACAGATGGTCCATACAGAAGGATAACTGTGCTAATGTTAAACAGTCATGAACATCTGAGGTTGTTTAGCAAAATGTAGTAGTTTAATGGGGAAGGTGGAGTGTTTGATAACAAATGACTGAAAGGACAAGAGAGCAATTAAACTCAGGGAGAATATATTAATAAATGCAAAAGTCACCCAAGAATTGGTAGTATTTGACTTATTCGGGATTATATTTTATTTGCTGGGGTTTCAGGGTTTTTTTATTTGTTTGTTTTGAGGTAGGTTTCACTATGTAGCCCCATACTGGCCTCAAACTCTCAACAATCCTCTGACTTCAGCCTCCTGAGTGCTGGGATTAAAGGCAGCCAGTGTTATATCTTAGAAAAATTCCTTGGCAGATACATGGAGGATGGTTTCAAAGGATGTGAAACTAGAGATTAAAACGATCAGACTGCTGCAACACTTAAAACCAATCCCTCTGCAATACAACTCCCCATGCTGTTTTGTTGTTGCTGTTTGTTTCTGTGGTTCTGAGGATCAAAGCCAGGGCCAGGCAAGGGCTCTACCTCTGAGCCACACCCTTCACCTCTATAATTCTCTATTGATAAAGAGACATGCCCACACACTGATGAGTAGGAATATTTAAGAGGAATTGGGACCAGATGTGGATATGACATATAAAAGGTAAAATAACTGCAACCTTTTTTTTAGGATGAAAGCAATGATGAATACTGATTAAACATTAACAGAGAAATTTAATAAATTCAACTGTGCAGCTAGGGTTTCTCCAAAACTACAAAGAAGAACTATATCCTTCCTACTGCTAAACTAAATTTGGTCTGAAGTGGCTACCATCCTTTGGGCTCCTATACAAAAAAAAAAAAAAAAAAAAAAAAAAAAAAAAAAAAAACCTGAAACTTAATTTTGCACATAAAAATACTAACTGAAAATCTACTGTCACAATCAAAAGCTTGGACTCAGCCAGTCATAGTAGCTGGGCTTCAGTCCATTACAAACAGCTAATAAGAAAAAAAAAAAAAATCTAGGCTGGGGGAATGGCTCAGCAGTTAAAGTCTGCAGGCCCTGGTTGAAATCTTCAGTACCCACATAAAGCCAGATGCACAAATTGGAACATGCATCTGGAGTTGAATTGCAATGGCAGGAAGGCTTGGCACACCCATTCATATTCACATTCTCTCTCGCTCCCCCCCCCCACAATAAATAAATAAAATATTTTTTAAAAGCAAAGAAAAAAATCTGAGATGTCCTAAATTTAGTTGTAAGTAAACACAAGAGAAACAACTCAACTTCATTTCAGGTCAAACCAGCAATAAGAAATGTGCTCTCCCATCATGACTGGCTGGCAGGGTTTTCCCTTTTCTTTGTGAGGATCAAAGTTTCTTCATCTGAATGTCACTCATTTGTATTTATGTATGCATTCAGTATTTGCTTGTACACCCGTATAAGAACTTTCAGCATAAGAAAATTTATTCTTAGTTTAATGTTTGCGACATTGAAATAAAAACGATGTCAATAAATGCTAAAAAAAAAAGAAAGAAAGAAAGAAAGAAATGTGCTCTCCACTCCTGTGTGTATACTTCAACCCTTGAGACAATATCCTGTCTTTAGATAACCACCATCAATGTTATCCTTCCTAAATGTTACCTGCTTCATGGATACTTTCAAGACCCTTTTATGTACAGCAATAGAAGTTTATAGTGCCCTCCTTCCCCTGGGCTTATATAAAATGCTCTTACTCTGGCTTGGTGGATTTTTTCCACCAGCTACCCAGCAACTGGTGATTGAAGGAACTTCGCCTAGAACTACATCCTTTATTATTCTAATTAGCATCTGTAAAGGCTCAAGAAGACCTTCTATTTCCATAACCTGGAGCTCTCAATTTTTTTCCTCTTATTACTATTAAAATATTTTGTATGGATACATCATGTGTTGGTACCCCCTTCTTCCTCATCCCTGCCTCCATTCCACTGGGGACCCTCCTCAGTGAGATTGCAGGTATCCCCTATGAGATTGTGGTTATGCATTATGTGAGCAGAAGACTGTTATTTTGTGGTGGTGGGGGATGCCTCTGAGCATAATGTCTCAGCTTGTAATCTTTCCACCCCCTCTTCTGCAAAATTCCCTGAGCCATGGTAGGTGAGTTTTAAGTCTACTTCAGTGATGAGCTCTTAGGAGCCTCTGAATCTCAGCTTTGGTAAGTGTTGAGTACTGATATTGTTATAGGAATTAATAAGTCAATGAGAATAATAAGGCAAAATCACTTCAGAGAGAGGGAGAGAGCCTTTATTCACACATGGACCTCTGCTGGCTAGTATCAAAAAACCTGACAGAGGCCCTGAACTCAGATTGTACTGGACTTACATACCTTTTACTATCCTTTGCCTAAATTCTCCCGTACTTAGAGAGTAGAGAGGTTTACATCCATAAGTATAGGGTTCTGTCAAATAAGATTAAGTACAGGCAACTGACTCCTGAGATAAGGAGATACATTGTCCAAAGGGGTCAGGCTCAGAGTCACAGAATTCTTGTTAGCTAACACCAGAGGAATCTCTCCACTTCAGGTTTAGAGGAGGGAGGTGTAACATCTAGTCTTCTCTGGAAATCGTAGGTATATTGACATTTCTTATAAATACATTGATTATATTCCATATAAACCAATATAAGCTAAGAACATCAAATATATGGTATTCCTTCAATAGTTTGACCATGTTCAAAGGCAAACATTTTCTGTGTTTCACTTTGGGTTTTTGGCCACTACAACCCATGATATGAGGTGGAGCTCTGTGAGTCCCTTCTGGTTCAGAAGAAATGTCTAATTCAGGAACTAGTCTTTCCACCTCTGTGAAGCCCTCCAAGTCTCAGCAAACATTGTACAGAGAAGGACAGGAAGAATGTAAGAGGCAGAGGACGGTGAGGAGTCTTAGGAATGCAGTCTTCCAGAAGTGAACTGGCTACTCTGCCTTCATGACATCAACAAAAGCCGCCAACTGCCTAAGACCTGCGCAGCCCAGAGCCGGCAGCCTCCATGGGAATCAAAGGCAGCATCATCAACAAGAAGACAAGAGGGACTCGTTGGAAACAATAGGGGGATTAATGAAGGGAGGTGTGAAGGGAAGACAAGAGAAGGTAGCAGGAGGACATAATGATCAAAATATTTTATGTACAAGTATGAAAAATGTCAATTAAAAAGTTTAAAAGCCCAGCACTCCACAGTCAGAGGTAGGAGTCACCATGAGTTGGAGGCCACCCTGAGAATACAGAGTGAATTCCAGGTCAGCCAAGACTAAAGTGAAACCCTACCTGGAATAAAAAGCTTAGAAAATAATTGGTTTTTGCCCAAATAATTTTGGTTAAATCTCAATTGTCTGAGTTTTTTTAAACAATATTCTTTTCACATAAGATCTTAAAAATCAATTTAAAAAGTTGTTTTGAGGCCAGGCATGGTGGTGAATGCCTGTAATCCCAATACAATAGGGAGACTGAGGCAGGAAGAGCAACAATTTTAATCTAACCTGAGCTCACAGTGAGTTCCGGGCCAGCCTGAAGTTTGAGACCCTATCAAAAATTAAAACAAAAAGTTATTTCTATAGAAAAATCAAATTATTAAGAAAGTACTTTCTTTAAAAAGAAGGAGCTATTTACCCACAGCTGGCTCTCTTAAAGAATCTATAAAACCTTGTTCGTTTTCTAAAGTTCTATTACCTTCCTGATCCAGGTCAACCTGCAATTCACAATAGCTTGGGATTGTTAGAATTGGTTTTAATTGTCTATAGCTAATTTTCCTCATTGTTATCTTTCTTTCAGACTATCCATGGAGAAAGCTGTTTATTATAGAAGCATCTATGAATTTTCCCAAGTCTAAAATTTATGTCTACCTACCCCCATCATCATTGCTGCTAATAATGTTATGCAGTCTTTGTAAACAGTGAGATCTGTTCACATGCAAACAATTTTGGTCTAATCATGAATAACAACAAAGGGGGTCACACACTTCTTCCACGTTCCACTTGAGCTGCCCTGGCTCCCTCTGAAAGCATATGAATGAATGTCATTATGCATTCCCAAACTGTTATCCGTAAGTGGATATTCCTTTCAAAATTCTTTTGACATGCTATTGGAGCAGCTCCAGGAAAAAAAAAAAAAAATTAACACTTGGGGAAATTTGCTACATCTCTTTTAGTAACAGAGCTGGGACTAGGGGAGGAGGGGCCAAAGATTACAATAAATGCATTATTCATTTTTCACATAGTAGGTTTTCTCTCATTCTTTATTCTAGTAACTCTAGAATGAATTTTATTGTTACCACTGAATTTTTAGAGCAGTGCTGTATAAAGCACTTTTACAAAGAAACCTCAAAAGATGTTTTGCTTATCATCAGTGCACAAAATTGAACAAGTGTCAGTCTTCCCATGCAGTATGCTTTCAGTGAGCATGCTCTCATGGGAAAAAGGAAGGGGGCAGAGTTAGAGTGACTGGACCCCTGAAGGTAAAAAGGGCAGGGAAGTTTTTCTTATCTCTTGCCTAGTTCCAAAGAACTGTTTTTCCATGGTTGGGACCTCTCCTGGGAGGGACATCTTTTATAGGATTTAAAAACATTATGGTTGGTCAAGTTCAGCTAATCTCTTCCTGAGACAGCCCCTAGTCCTAAGCAACCAGCTGGCCCTCTGGTTTACCTGGACCCAAAGACACCACCCGAAGGTTACAAATACCTTTGCAAAGGGAGGGCAGTCTTTCACTCTCTCTGACCACATGGGAACTTCCAGCTGTGGGTGAGTTTTTCCCTCTGCTCTGCCCAAGCCCAGGCCCAGCCAAGAGGGCCCCCTAGCCCTTACTCTGCACGGGTTCTTCATCCCCTCCAGCTCCCCACACAGCAGGAGCTCCTTGAACTGGTTTCTCATTTCTTGTTTCTCTTTTCTTTCCATGCTTTTCCCCAGATCCGTATCTGGTTACATGAACTCCTGAGCTACACGTGGCCCACAAGGGCTTTTGAGCTCCACGTGGAGTACTTCTTCCCACTTCATCTCCCCTTACCTCCCAGCGTCCCCCTTTCCCAGCCCTTGGTAAAATCTGAATAAAATGTGATATTTTAAAAATCATTCTCTTAAATCTGGAATTGCCAATTCTTTGTTTAGTTTGCAGATATGAACTCCTGGTGTTCCAGGAAGCACCCCAGGACCCCAATTTCCACATTACAAAAAGAAGAAACAAAGCATTCCAGGGTTGTATTTGTAAAAGGATTATTAAAAAAAAAAAAAAAAAGAAAGAAAAGCACTGAGCAAATTTCAGAGTAGAAAAACATCAGAGATAGCCAAATTCATCATTGGATGTTTTAAGGCAACATTTAAAGCTGGATATTTGTGTTATTTATATATACAAATTTATATTTATTGAGATGGCTAAAGAACATTCCTCATATTATATAAAGTATTCATATAATTGTCCGACAGTTGATTGAAAAAGGGTGCTATTACTCTGAAAAGGTAAATATATGTCATGTAAATGGCCCCATGTTTTATATTTTAGCCAAGCTTTTTTTTCATTAATGCAGCTGAAACTATAAATGCTATGGAGTTATCAATGCCATTCAAGTTTAGGAAATTACTTGAATCTTTAATACTAAATTATTAGCAAGTACTGCTTTCCATTTTACCACTCAACATTCAAATGTCACATGATCCATCCTATTTTTCTCATAATACAACTCAATGTGGTTTTTTTTTTGGTTTTTTTTTTGTTTTTTTTTTTTGCTATAAATGGTAAATGTGAGAATACAAAATCCAAAGAGGGGATGAAGAGAGTAAAGGAGGAGGAGCTGAGCAACATGAAGAAAAACAAGATTCAATTTTCAATTCTGAGCAAACATTTCTAGAGCACTCACCCCATATTCTCAGACCAGATGGGAAGAACAGCAGGGTACAGAGACTAGACTCGGCACTCCTAGGCAAGAACGCTCACAGGCCCTCCTCACAGAGGTGCGCATTCCTGTCAGCTGACTCCATTGGGCCATGTGTTGTTGTTGTTCCTGTTGCGGTGGATGGAGGGTGTTTTGCTGATCTCTGTTTGCCTCTTAAATTTCTGTCAATCTTTCACCTCTCCATAAAGCCCAGTCATGTATTTCCAGGATCTGCTAAAGATCTCTTTGTATTTTTAACTCAGTATCACCAGAAACCAAATTTCCCCCTAACACTGAACATGAAGAATTCCACTCTCTCATAATCCCATAACCTTTAAATTTCTTCATGATAATGCTTTCCACCCTTCCATCATATCAAGATGTAGCTAAGTTACATATAATCTAGCAGCAAAAGATTTATCAAAAGTATACCTCTGTTCCAATGTCCACTGTGATCCCACTCTGAAACCTTCCTAGTTCAATATTCACAAGTGCCTAACTGGCTTCCTTAGCTTCAAATGTTTGCCCTTTCTTCATTTTGACCATTGCCATGGAAGAAATATTCTTATATCAATCACAAATATGATCTTACTCCTTCAATGAGCAAAAAACTTCTAAACTTCATACATTATTGAACATATTTAAACCCTTGAATCATAATCTTAATATCTTAAATCATAATTCTTAATCTTAACTCAGCCTAAATTTCCAAAGTGAAGTCACAGTCTCCTTTATACACCCCATGCCTAAACAACTGAATTATATACTATCAAGTGGAAGGTACCAGGATGGGCATACTTTGTGCCTTTGTTCATGGTTTTCTCCACTCATCTTCCCTCCCTCTTTACTCAGTGACACACACTGTGTGCATTGTTCAAGGACAAAGATGAATAATAAATCATACATAGACAGGCCCTGTGCTTCTGGGAGCAAGAAGCCTGGGCTTTGGCATTAATCAGAGTCTGCAATTATCAGCTATATGGTTCATTGTTCTGACCTGGGAGAGAGAGAAACAGAAGGTCTACCTTGGATAACTGAATGGAGGTATAAGTTACATATTCTCAATATTTTAAAAGCTGATTTAATGTCCTGCATATAGGGAAATCTACATTCTTAGCATCGTTAGCTTCTGCAGCATAAAGTACTACAACACAAATTAGCTCTATCCTGCCTACAAAGTCCCCAAGTGGACTGTGAAAGAGGATGCACTGGTTGCTTGCTAACTTTCACCTTAGTTTGTTGAACTTCTCAATCAATCTCCCAATAAATGAATTTCCTGCTTCCTTATCCAGATTATGTCTCTCTGTGTGGTAAACAAGAAATCCCCTGGTTGTAGTTTAAGCCTTCTTGCCTAATTTAGTGGCTGATATTTCAAATGAAAAATAGTAATACTTTAAATGAATCTACCTCAGGCTGAAGAGATGGCTTAGCAGTTAAGGAACTCGCCTGCAAAGGCAAAGAACCCAGGTTAAATTCACAAGAACCCTCGTAGGCCAGATGTACATGGCACAAGCACCTGGAGTTCATTTACAGTGGATGGATGCCCTGATGTGCCCATTCTCTCTCTCCCTCTTTTTCTCTGCCTCAAATAAATAAAATATTTTTTAAAATGAATCTACCTTTTGCCATACTAGGTTATTATAGCTACATTTAAAAAGTATTGGACTGAAGAGATGGCTCAGTTGTTAAGGTTCTTACTTTCAAAGACTAATGGCCATGGTTCAATTCCCCAGTACCCATATAAAGCTAAATGCACAATGTGGTGCATGTATATGGAATTTGTTTGCAGTGGCTGGAGGCCCAGGTGCACCCATTCTCTCTGTCTCTTTGTGTGCAAATAAATGAGCGAATAAATAAATAATATTTATATTAAAAGCAGCTTACATTTTTAAGCATAAAGAACTTAGTACATTTTTCCTTACCTATGCTTCACTTTTAGCAACATCCACTTTATTCCCACTGCACCCTGCTAATTTTCCACACTACTCAAATGTCTTTACATTTGGGCCAAGGATTACCACATTAAGGTTAAACTATATTGATTACTTAGTAAACTTGCCATCCCAAGCACTTGTGTACTTTGAGCACTTCATGGGTTGGCTTAAATGTTGCACTATTTTCTGTTCTATAGAATTTCAATACTCTTACTCTAACATATTTCCCTAAAATGCAGGACTATGTAGAAGTAATTTTTCAGAAATTAATTGACTACATAGTCCCAATATTGCTCTCCTTAAGAACATTCTATGGGCTGAGGAGACAGCTTTGTAGTTAAAGGCACTTACTTGCAAAGCCTGCCAGCCCAGGTTTAATTCCCCAGTATTCACATAAAACCAGACATACAAAGTAGCACATGAATCCGGAGTTGTTTGCAGTGGCAAGAGCCTCTGGCATGCACACTCTCTTTCTTTCTCAAATAAATATAAATTTAAAAATCACCTTATGAAATAGCTACCATAAGATATAAATTTGGACTTTAGCCTATAAATTATTACAAGTTAAGAAATCTGAAAAATGCAGAGACCACACATGAGATCATTTTACAGGTAAAAAAATTATGATGTTCTTGGGCCATTCTCATGCATTTCCAGCATTACCATTGATACATTTTAGTTTTATGTCTGTTATCTTTGCAGTGTGGCTCAAATAACATCACAGAAGCAAGTCCATGGATGGACAGGTAATTCCATAGTGTGTGGACTTCCTTCTTTGTTGCTGTAGCTGTACGGATTCATTTCTTGGTCCTCTATTCTACTCCATTGGGTCATGTACCAACTTTTGTTCTAGCACCACATTGGTTTTTTGTTTTGTTTTGTTTTTAATTCTTTTCTTTTATTTTTATTTATTTATTTGACAGCAACAGAGAGAGAGAGAAAGAGGCAGATAGAGAGAGAAAGAGAATGGGCGTGTCAAGGCTTCCAGCCACTGTAAACGAACTCCAGACACGTGTGCCCCCTTGTGCATCTGGCTAATATGGATCCTGGGGAATCAAGCCTCGAACCGGGGTCCTTAGGCTTCACAGGCAAGCATTTAACCGCTAAGCCATTTCTCCTGCCCTTGTTTTGTTTTTGAGGTAGGGTCTTGCTGTAGCCCAGGCTGACCGGAATTCCCAATGTAGTCTCAGCGTGGCCTGGAACTCACAGCAATCTTCCTACCTCTGCCTCCCAAGTGCTGTGATTAAAGGTGTGTACCACCATGACCAGTTGTTTTTTGTTTGTTTGTTTGTTTGTTAATTTTATTTATTTGCAAGCAGAGAGAGAGGAGAGACAAAGAAGAGAGACAGACAGAGAGAGAATGGGTACGCCAGGGCCTGTAGCCACTGCAAATGAACACCAGACACATGTGCCCTTGTACATCTGGCTTATGAGTCCTGGGGAATTTAACCTGGGTCCTTAACCACTTAAGCCATCTTTCCAGCCCTCACATTGTTTTTCTTACTATGGTTCAGTAGAACAATATGAAGCTATGTAATGTATTACTGAGTCTTCTCAAGTTAGAAACATCTTTTTCAACTACCTTAAGCGTTTTGAATTTTTATTGTATTTTTCACAATTTCCTGTTACAGACCATTTTTGATCAATTAATTCATTCAAGAAGTATCTATCAAATGTCTTCTGTTGTGATATTTATGTGTCAGTGTGGCTATAGCATGGTCCTCAGATAGCTGGTCAAACATCCTAGATGTTTCTATGATGGCATTTATAAGATGAAACTTATATTTAAATCAGTAGACTTTGCATAAAGCACATTATATTCTGTAATGTGGATGGGCCTCATCTAGTCAGCTAAAGGTCTTAGTAGACTGATTGACCTCTGCAGAAAAAGCAGGAATGTTACCAGCAGGCCACCTAGGGTCACAAACTGCAATTCTTCTGAGTCCCTAGCATATTGGCATGCCTTATCAATTTTGGACCTGCTGAATCTCCATAATCATGTGAGCCAACCTTAAGATAAATCCTCACCCCCCCAAAGCCAGGGCTGTCTCTTTAGAGGAACCTGAACAATAGTTATATTTGAGGAATACAATCTCTACCCTTGTGAATACATAACTTATTTTCAGTAATATTATTCCTTTAATTCAGCCAAAGTCCAAGCTAATCCACATTGCTCATTATACTGAGTCACTAAAATATTTCCCCAAACTTTAGAAATAAGAAAACACAAAAATAATTACCAAGCTACACCTCACTAATTCTAAACCTGTACGACAATTTTGAGAAATATGCAAAATATACCTAATTATTTTTTCCTACAAAATTTTATCCTCTGAAACTGTGTTCCTTATTGGATGCTGCCCACATCTTTTGGAATCCCTAGTATCTTATTCAATGTGTTTATTAACACTATCAGCTTCATGGTAATGAAATACTAGTCTTCAACAGATTTTAAAAGGCATAGTTGAAATCAAGCAAAATATCCAACATCACTAACTCTAAGGAAAGTCAATTCAAATGGCAATCATACAAATAAACTTCCACAATGTTCCAAGGGACTGTTTTACATGTACAAGGAAAGCCGGATGCCTGCTGCTACAGAGTCCTGATCGTATGTGCTGGCTCTAAACTTAGGACTGTTTTATAATAGGACAAACTGCTTGTTCCTCAAAACAGTTCAATCTCCTTTTTAGTAAAATGGGAAAAATAAAACTTATATCACAAGATTGGTGTGAGAACCAAAATGCACACTAAGCACTTGACACGGTGCCTGTTATATAGCAGGAGCTGACACATCTGCTTGAAACAGAACTCAGCAAGATTCGATCCCTTCCTGCGTCATGGCCTTCTCTGGGGTCAGTGTACAGCTTAGAACACTTCTTTGCTCATGACAAAGGAATGGAATATTGGATGAGGATACAGAGAAAGACAAAAATGGAGAGTGGCAGGTAAAATAAGAAGTGGCTGTATGAAGCCATTATATGACGAGATGACTATGAAAGGTCCAAGATTCTTTGGAAGATGCCAAACAGTTTGGAAAGATTCACCTGGCACTCCGCATCTTCTAGTCAAAAGGAAGGAATGCAGTGATGCTGGGATTTGGCTAAGCATTGAAATTGCATTTCAAATTGTTGGGTTTGGGAAAAGCTAAAATAAGTTTTGCCAAGTCCTTAACTTTTTTTTTTTATTTTTACTTGCATGTATTCAAGGGAAAGCCAGCTTGTAAATTTGAGTCATTTAGATTAGAAACTCATTAAAATGTATGGGGTGCTTTATTCAGACACACAAACTCTGCCCCAAACCATTTACAGTTTAACTAATGGGGGGGCATGTCTTATATAAACCACCACTTAATACACTAAATTGTTGGGATGCAGGAGAGATTAACTCAGAAAGGCTTCATGAAAGAAAGAGGTTTTGAAGTGGTAGTTAGAGGAGTGAAAGAGTGATAAATACACAGGACATGGAATGCCTTCCCAGGATGAGGAGAGAAGGAATGTTACATTGTGCCTGACAAGACAGTATGCAAAATCTCACTGAGTAGATTTTGACTTAAATATGGAACTGGATTTCCAGGGATCTCCATAACACGGCTATCAAGTTATGTTTATTCATAAATGTTTATTGTGTATCTCCACATGCAAGGAAGGGGTCTTTTACAAACTCTGAGAAGCAATGAAAAATAAGACAGACATGTCCTTGCCCTCTGGAAACTGATCATCTATGGGAGAAAGTAGATTTAAAAAAAAAAATAAGAACTATAAAAACACTAGCTACCGTAGCTCACACTTGCAATCCAGACTTGGAAAAGGAAGGCCAAAAGGTCCTCTGCTACATGGTGAGCTCTAGGCCACCCACATGAGAATCTGTCTTAAATATATACATACATCCATACATAGCCTCCATGTAAAGGCAGATGCACAAAGTGGCACATTTATCTGGAGCTCATTTGCAGTGGCTGGAGGCCCTGACATGCCCATTCTGTCTGTCTCTCTTCTTTCTTTCTATCTCTGCTTGCAAATAAATAACTTAAAAATTTAAAAAAAACTTAAGCTACAAAATATTGACAAATTTCAGGAAGAACTGGTAAGCATGAAGATTTATGAAGCAGTCATGACCATGGATTTCAAGCTATAAGCTTGTGGTCATTAATGAAGCTTTAAAAAATTTTTTTAATTCTTAGCATCCTTAAAGTTCATCATAATCAGTTTTTCTAACAGGAATGTCAGGCATTGACTGTAAAGTCCATTGATGAAGACAAGGGACCACAAAAGATGCAAAGCCAGGCCTTTACATATTCCCAACTCATAGGCAACATCTGTTCTTTCATTCAACCTTTGTTGAGTAGCTACTCTAACTAGACACTGTGCTAAATGTTGAGAAGGCACAATTCAACAGAACTTCTTCCCAGTCCAGTCCTGGAGTAAAACCATGAAAACAATACCTCCAAAATTAACTATTTTGCACAAGATGCTATGAATTCCTGCAGCATTGAGAACAGAGACCTAATTTTGCTTAATACTATCAAATATATTCACTTTCCCTAAATTCTATGAAATGAGTGGGGGTTTTCTTAGGAACACAAAAGGAAGAAGAAAAAAATGTACAAAACACATTGTATGTCAGAAACACTAAATGTAGCAAAAGTGAGGCTGGGGAGCTGAACAGATGGCACAGTGGATAAAGCACTTGTCATGCCACTCTGACACCTGAATTCGGATCCTCAGACTCCTCACAAAAGCCAGGAGCTGTGCTGGCCTCTTGTAATCCCAGTATACCTACAGGTGAGAAGGGAGGCATAGACAGAAGAATGTCCCAGAGCTGGCATAGGCAGCAATGTACCATGAGACTGCCTCGAGCAAGGTAGAAGGTGAGGACCAACCCAAAAGCTGTCCTCTGACCTGCACACATGCATGTGGCATACATGTACCCATACTCAAATACATGCACACATAAACACACAGATTAATTAATTAATTAACTAACGTATGGATTTATCCACTTCTAAAGTTTCTTTTTCTTATTTCTTTTCAAAGTAATAACATACTCATACAGTGCTAAAAGACTAAAAACTTGGGAATCCTGAGGCAGCCCTTATAAGATCACTTTGTCATCAAGGCTTTCATTCCCAGATGCAGGACTGTGAAACTCTTTTGGTGGCCTCTTCTGGAATTGCTGTTTTAAAACCATACGATGCACTGATACACTGATATCCTATACAGCATGAAGATTTTTCCTCTATCTATTGAATCTTCTCCATTCTAGTTCCCCAATATACTTAAGACACAGGTTGGGGTTTTTCCTATAATTATTATGGCTAAATAAGTAGTGCTTACTAATTAAAATTTTTAAAAGTATAAATTTTCATTCTCGTATTGATTTGATTATACTTTATTCTTTTCCAATCTGGTTTCAATCATAGATTAAATCTTCCCCCATGTTTCAACAGTTCTAAAGACACCTCAAAATATAACTTATATTAAATTTAGAACTACTAGACAAGTTATTTCTCACTCTGTGGAACTGTCTACTAGAAATCTGTCCCTGCCCTAATTTATACTGTTCTTTTAGGTTATCCCAAGAATTCCTTTGGTTTCATCTGCACGAAAGCTCATGCTTCCTAGATTCTCTGCATTCTTATTGCTGGGTTTACACCTTCACTTTGATAGACTTCACTTTCCATTAGATTCCTGAGAAAAGTGCATTAGAGGTAAATATTTTTAAAATTTACACATCTCTGTCAGTCATGACTGACTGATATTTTGACAACGTAAAAAAATTTCATGGTTAAAATTACTCTCCTTAAGAATTATTCCATCACCGTTCTATTATTTTCTAGTTTTGAATATTACTTTGCAGGAATCTGGTATCTCTCTCATTCCAAACTTATATGTAATTTTTTTGGTGTTCTCTAAGTATGGGTTTGAATAAAGTTGTTGGAAAAGAAAATCCAACATACAATAACTCAGTCAAATAGGGAACCTCCCGCTCCCAGTGTAGCACGGAATCCAGAGATGGGCAGCTGGCACTGACTGAGGACTCGCGATTTTCACATCACAAAATGACTAGTGTGGCTCTAGACATTTTGCTAACACAAAATGATCATTGTATTCATGCCATCACAGAGGTGGTCATTACCTTCACAAGACATGCATAATATATTGGGCCCCTCAACACATTACCATATATTATGGAGGAGGGCAAAAGAAAAAAGGACATCAACATAGAAGAGTGAATAGTTGAAAAGAAGAAAGGATTCAGTGGAAAGGGGATGGAGGTGTGAAGGACAGAAGAAAGTAATGGGAGGTACTGTGAGCAAAATAAATTATGCATATGTGTGAAAATTATCAATTAAAATGTTTTTAAAAATACAAAAAATAAACAGAGGCTGAATCTCCAATATTGTTGCTAATACCTTTAAGCTAAGCAAAGGAAAGAAGCTAAGAAGTATTACTAACATGCAAATTTTCACTTAATCGTCTTCACTCCTACACCCCACTTTACAGTCCTGTTCTCTACAGATTATACCTTCATATGCTGTAGAAAAGGGAAAGTGGCAACTATTTGTGCCAGGAAAGGGGTAAAAATCAGAAAAGAGAATTAATTTCAAATAGTTCTCCATTTACATCTCACCCACTTCCCCTCTCCTTCACAATCTCGCCCACCTAGTGTCTCGGAATCTCGAACCCTCCTCAGATTGCACTGGATGACTCAGGCTGATCAGCACTGGTGGGTCCCTCTGCAGATGGTTAGATTTAACATTCTCACTGCTGAGTCTTCCACAGTTCTTCCATCTGCTATCTGCTTTCCGTCTTCCTATACTATAGAAGGGGGTGAAAGACACCTCCTGTTTTTGCTGAAATGTAAAATATATATCTTACTGTCCTTGTTTATTTGTAATTTTGTTTTCCGAGATAGGGTCTCGCTGTAGCTCGGGCTGACCTGGAATTCACTATGTAGTCTCAGGGTGGCCTCGAATTCACCAATCCTCCTACCTCTGCCTCCGAGTTCTGGGATTAAAGGTGTGCGCCACCACACCCAGCTTATTTGTAATTTTTAATTGATGTCTAGTAAGAAACAAAAGTACTTTTCTGCCATTTGGAAATAGTTAAGTAACTATTAATGTAAAACTTTAAGACACTTATAATTATGAACAAAATATGTTCTGCAACAAAATTCTATACTTCAATAACAGACAATATTGGTGTTCATATACCCATTATCTTAGAAGAGGTATTGTATTGTTTGTTATACACACTGTGGTAAATATAACAAGGTATTTAAGGGTATGAGCTCAAAGATGAGGCTTCTAGCTATAAATCCTGTCTCTAATGCTTGACTAGCCATGTGGTCTTAAACAAATTCTCACTGTATCAATATCATTTTAATTTTATTTATTTGAGAGAGAGAGGAAAATAGGCAGGGAGAGAGAGAGAGAGAGAATGGGCACACCAGGGCCTCCAGCCACTACAAACAAACTCCAGATGCATGAACTCCTTTGTGCATCTGGCTTATGTGGGTCCTAGGGAATCTAACCAGGGCCCTTTGGCTTTGCAGGCAAGTGCCTTAACTGCTAAGCCATCTCTCCAGCCCATTGTATCAATATCTTATTGTGAAAAATGTACAGTGAAGGCAAGGATTAACTGAACCATGTGCTAATTGCTATCACTAATTCTAAAAGAGGTATGTTTTTTAAGAAAAGCAGTTTGATGACAGTTGCAGGTATTAACTTATAAAGTCTAGAAAACACTATAAGTATTACTATGTGTATACCAATTTTATAAAGACCAAAACCAATGCACAAATTAGCTTGCCTAAGGTCACATAGACAACACTGTATAAGGGAAATTAAATCCAAGGACTGTGGTTCAAAGTCTTTGATCTTAAATACACACACACACACCTAATCCATGAAGAGGCAAACTCCTGCTTCTCTTTCTCTCTCCCTCTTCCCTTTCACTTTTTACCTCTTCCCTCCATCCCACCCCCTTTTTCTATCCTTCTCATTCTTCTATATGACTAACAGGAAACTAAAGCTCCAGTTTTATGGTAAAAGAACCAAAAGGCACTGAAGATAGTGTGGAGACAAAGAGGCTTGGGATATAAAGTCATCCTAGCTTTACATGCGTGAATGGATATGATCCTAAACAACATAACAAAGATTTGAGTACTGAGCTAAATTACAGACCACTATTAGATCTCAGATGTGACACTTAGTCACAAACACATGTGGGGAAGCAGTACAAAAGCTCAGAAAATGAAATTGACATTGAAATCACAGACAACAGAAGGGCTAGCCAGATCTTGCAACCTCAACATCTTGGCTGACTTTCTGTTAAATAAAATGTAAAAAATTCTCTACAGGATGTACATATCAACCAGAGTTGTAAAACAACATTAAAAGTATTCGCAGGGGCTGGAGAGATGGCTTAACAGTTAAGGAATTTACCTGTGAAGCCTAAGGACCCATGTTCTACTCTCCAGGTCCTACATTAGCCAGACACACAAAGATGAGGCAAGCACAAGGTCGTATATGCTCACTAAATGGTACAAGCATCTGGAGTTCAATTTCAGTAGTTGAATTCCTGGCATGCCAATTTTCTCTCTCTTTCTCTCCTTTCTCTCTCCGTCTCACTCTCTCTAAAAAATAATAAAATATTCATGGGACTGAAGAGATAGCTTAGTGGTTAAGGCACTTGCCAACAAAGCCAAAGGACCCAGGTTCAATTCCTCAGTACCCATGTAAAGCTACATACACAAAGTGGCACATGCCTCTGGTTCGGTTGCAGTGGCTGAAGCACCCTCTCTCTCTGTCTCTCTTCTATCTCTTTCTTCCTGCAAACAAATAAATAAAATATTTAAGAAGATATTCAGGATACAATATGAAATGAGCAATGCAAGGAACCAGGAAAATCTCAAATTACATGGGAGGGAAAGAATGCCAAGACATCAACACCAAGAATTATCTGACAAATATTCTGAAGCTGCCATTAAACACACTCAGAAATAAATGGAAAGACAGATGTTTTAGCAAATAAGTGGATATAAAGAAGTAAATGAGGGCTGGAGAGATGGCTTAGCAGTTAAGGCATGTGCCTACAAAGCCAAATGATCTCGGTTCAATTCCCTAAGACCCACATATAAGCCAGATGCACAAGGTAGCACCTGCACCTGGGGCTCATTTTCAGTGGCTGGAGGCCCTGGCGACCCCATGCTCTCTCTCTCTCTCTCTCTCAAATAAATAAGTAAATAAATTTTTAAAAAGAATTAAGTGAAAAATTTAGACCAGAGAACTGCAATAACCAAAATATAAAAGTCACTTGAAGAAAGTCTGTGACAATAAAAGTGATAGAACTGTGTATAGTAGTATATGGCTATAATCCCAGCACTCAAGACGATGAGGCAGGAGGCCAACCTGAGCTACATGGAATGCTGTCTCCAAAAACAGGCAAAGTAAAGTGTCAGCAAATTTGAAGATGGATTAATAGAAATTATCCAATATTTTAAAAAGTTCATATAACTTACCATCTATTGGAGAATCTGCTTCTCTTTTTCAGATAGATGCAGAACCTAAGGAAAGAGCTACCCCATCACACCTCAAAAGGGCCCTTGGCTGAAACTAAGGAAAATTAGCAAAGCAAGCAAGAGTCCTGATTTCCTGATGAACCAGATACCAGCACAAGGGGGAAGGAGACTAATACAGAGAAAAATCAACTCCTACCAAATCAGAGAGCCAGAGCTTCAGAGGCCCCCCACACCTCATTACTAAAGCAGACCAAAAATGAACCCAACATGGCTCAGGGAAATTTTGCGGAAGAAGGGGGGAAACAATGTCAGAGCCACGTGTTGGGTCATGATATGCAGAGACATTTATCGTGCCAATAACTGTGGGCTAGCTCCACAATGCACGACCCATATACCTCAACAAGGAGGGGACAATGGGGAGGGGGTCATGGATGAGCCTAATAATGGTACCAAACTGCCTGTATTTGCTGAATAGAAAACTAATTTTAAAAAGTAAAAATAAATAAATAAAAACAGTTCAGAAAAACATAAAAAATAATAAGACTCAAGACTTTTGGACAGCAACAAAATGTTTAATTTCAACCAATTCACAGAAGGAGTAAAAAAAAAAAGATGATAATAAAAGAAAAAAAAATGGAAGATAAAATGGCTGAAAACATTTTTGAATTTGTTAAAATTTGTATACACTGAGATTCAAAAAGCTCAGTGAGCTCAAAAATTAGTAAGCTCAAAAATATCTAGACATATTAAATTCAGACTTCTAGAAACCAAGGAGAAAAAATATAAAATAAGAGTCAGATAGATGGCTCAGCACTTACCTTTAAATCCCAACAACCAAAGCTTGATTCCCCAGTACCCACATAAAGCCAGATGCACAAAGTGGGGCATGTGTTGTATCTGGAGTTTGTTTGCAGTAGCTGGAGGTCCTGGCATGCTCATTCTTGTTCTCTCATGTCCATTCTCTTCTCTCTCTCTCTGTCTTTGTCTCTCTCTCTCTTTCTCCCTCTCTATCTCTCTCTCCCCTTACAATTTTTTAAAATATGCATGTATATAACGGTAAGGAAAAATAATACAATAATTATAAAGAAAAAATGGTTTCAGAGACTGGGGAACTCTTGTCAGAAATATAGAGGCCAGAAAAAACTGGTATATATTTTTAATGTACTGAAATAAAATACCATCAAACTAGCACTTTTTATCACTATAAATATTCTTCAGAACAAAACTGAGATAAAGGTACTATTGTGGTTTACATGTGAAATGTGTTCCCCCACAATAAGCCAATGGGTTTGAACACAGTCTCCAGGTAGTGGCACTGTTCGTGAAGGCTGTGTAACATTTGCTGGAGGAAGTGGAACACAGGGGGCAGGACTTGAAGCTTTATAGCCAAGCCCACTTACTTACACAGTTTCCCAGCAGTGAATGAAATATGGCCAAGCCACCTGATGCTCCTGCTTCCATGTCGCTCGCACCTGTCATGATGGAGTTTATCCCCGAAACTGTAAACCAACATAAACTTTTCCTCTTTTAAGTTCGTTGTCAGGCATTTGATCATAGCAACGAGAAAAGTAATAGTGAATTCTTAGATGAAGAAAGTCTGAAGGAACCCATTAATAACAAATTTTTATTTTTTTAAATAATATTTATTTGAGAGAGAGAGAGGAAGAGAGAGAGACAGAAGGATAGACAGACAGAATATGGGTATGCGCTGCCTCTGCACATGAACTCCAGTTGCATGTGCCACTTTATGTATCTGGCTTTATGTATAGTGTACTGGGGAATCAAATCCTGGCCAGCAAACTTGGCGAGCAAATGCCTTTAAGCACTGAGCAATTTCCCCAGCCCAATATCAAACTTTCTAAAAAAATGACTAACAGAAACTTGAAACATCAGAAATGAATGTAGAACAATAAAAATGGCAAATTCTGGAAAAAATATATCTCCTATATTGAGTTCCTAAGAGTTTTATTTTTATAAGGAGTGGAAAGAGAGTATTGTCTGATGGAGGTTTAAAAATATAAACATAGTCCAAAGTAGACCTATTTATGATGTCAACAAAGCTATAAGGGCAATTCAACAGAGATATGACAACTGTGTCCTTAAGAGCTGCTACAAGAAATTAACATCTCAAACACAAAAACAAAAGACCCACAATTTCTCATGCCTTAGACAAAAATAATTTGAAATCAATCATAGACCTCAGTGTAAAGCATAACACTGTTAAATGTAATTATAGGAGAATCACTGGGAAGCTTATATAACATTGGTATAGACAAAGATATCACACCAAAATCATGATCTGCACTGTGGCACACATAAATTTGCATGTGTCTATGTATAAACACACACATATAAAATTATTTTAAAAATCATTTAAAAGAGAGCTGGAGAGATAGATGGCTTGATGGTTAAGGCACTTGCCTGCAAAGCCAAAGAACCACAGGTTCAATCCCCCAGTACCCACATGAAGCCATATGCACAAGGTGATGCACGTATCTGGAATTTGTTTGCAATGGCTGAATGTCCTGGCGCACCCATTCTCTCTCCTCCCTTGTTCTCAAATAAATAAATAAAATTTTAAAATGTTAATGAAAAACACAAGGACCACCAATGTTTAATATGTGATCTTAGACAAATCATTTCATATTACTGAACTTTAGTTTCCCAGTTTTTATTTAATGCAAAAATGCATAATTTATATACACTTGTTTTTAATGGTTTTAAAGGCTCTAAGATTCTGCATCTTCATATTGTATTTCTTCTTCCTAAAATGTTCCTCATTTCCCCTACTTTTGCTAATTACTATTTAACTTTATGTCTCAAATTAAATATTACTTCCTCAAGAAAACTTTTCTTAACCCATATTTTATTTTGTTTTATAAAACTTCCACATATTTAAATAGTTTTGCTAAGTGTAATAATTATATCTCACAAAATGGGCATTTTGTGAGGGAAAGGACTATTGGTATTATTATTTTTATCAGAATCCAAACAACATATTTCAACATGTATTGGATTCTGACTTTTTAAAAAATGCCTTACATACAGAGATAAAATAATAGAGTCAATAGATTTACTAGATCATGTGATTATACAGTAAAAGTAATTTTGCTACTTGAAGATAAACTCATTTAGATACTTTTTAGAAATGTATTAGAATTTTTTAATTTTAAATTTAATTTATTTACTTGAGAGAAAGAGACAGAGAGAGAGAATGGGCACACCAGGACCTCTAGCCCCTGCAAATGAACCCCAGACACATGCATCACCTTGTACATCTGGCTTACATGGGTACTGGGGAATTGATCCTGGGTCCTGAGGCTTTGTGGGCAAGTGTCGTAACTGCTAAGCCATCTCTCCAGCCCTCATTAAATAACGGCTTCTGTTGTACTTCCATAGTTTAAAAATGTGAAAAGTTTGTAGGCAAATGGACTTGAGTTTACCACCCAGACCCTGCCTTCACTTACTGACTCTGAAGAGGATAAGAACATCATTAAAATGAAATTTAAAATTAGATATTAAGCCTAGAATATAGTAACTTGAAGAAGATAAATGATACATAAAACATGTAATATGTCCTGAAATCAACCATCACTTAATGTTCATGTCTATTTTCCTCTGCTTTTCAGTTTATCTATCTGTAAATTTAAAATAAAGTTAAGCTTCTGTAATGGATACATTTGTGAGTACTAATGCTTATCATCCAGAGGCTTGATCTAGGTTAACACAACCCCATAACCAGAAAAAAAATCATATATAAGCCAGTGGTCAATGATTAGCCCAAGATGAACACCTAACCCAATGATAAAATAGGCCCAAATAGTGAATCAATAATAATTTGCTAAATTATTCCTATTTGCTTCCTCTGGAATTCACCAGAGAAACCAATAGACTGGCTAATAGCAAGAAGATAATGAAGAGATGCTGAGGATAGAAACAGAGATAAACAGAGATAAAGACCATTGATTTGTTGAGTTCACAGATATTAATGATAATCTATTTACTACATGGTACATTGCCCCAGAAAGACAAAGTCTGAGAGGAATAATCCATTTAGCTTTAAGAAATTCATTTTCCAGTTCTAATCCACGTCTCTTTATACTGACAATGGATGAAGCCTTTGTCACTTGAATCAGCCTTATAAAGGAACATAAGAAAAAAAAAAAAGAAAAAGAAAAAAATAAGAATGAGTGCTGGGGAGTGACTGAGTGGTTTGGTGGTAGAGCGCCTTCCTATCACACATAAGGTACTGAGTTTAATTTCCAATACCCCCCAAAAGATAAAATATGTCCAGATAACAGCTCAAGTTAAAAGAAAATTCCCTCCTCACAGTCTGTATCTCTTTTCCTAAAATCAGTTATAGAAGAAAATGACAACTGGATACTAACCTTTAATATCTTTTATAAAACCACCATCAGAACCATACTATAATTGTCTTGTCTACAAGAAATATGTAAGTATTTAAAAAAAAAAAAGGTATGTTAGATTAAGGAGACACCTCAACTGATAAAGTACTTGTCTTGCAAGCAGAAGTTTTAAAGTCAGAGATGGTGACAAGCACTTGTGAGCCCTGGGACTCACTGGTAAACCAGTCTAATCTACTTGGCAAGTTCTAGGACAGTGAAAGATGAAGTCTCAAAAAGAGGACAGCAACACCTGAGGTCGTCCTCTGGCCTCCATAAGCACACAGACACATGTGCAGGCACATACATACACCCACACATACAATGTAAAAGAAGAAGGTCTGTCAAATATAACCCCACACTATGACTACTACTGCCTTGGAGTTCCCTGACCTCTTTTTTTTTTTCGGAGTAACCTAGAGGCCTCATTAAAATCATTTGGGATTGTAAAGCAAAGGGAATTTCCTCATACTGAATATAGTAGAAGGTAAGCTTGAAGTCAAGACCAAAAGTATAGTTATGTGGTATGCAGCAACTAGTTGTTTCAAACCATACTTCATTCAACAAATGTCACTAAATAAAATCTTTTTTAAAAAAATCTTGCATTAAAGAAAAGCATAAAGCCTGATGGATTCACTGCTGAAATGTGTAAACATTTAAAGAACTAATATCAATATTCTCAAACTCTTTCAACAAGGACAACATTATTCTGATACACGGGTAGCCAGGCAGGCTGGGGGATATGGCTCAATTGGTAAGTGGATCTCCAATACCCATGTAAAAAATAAAGTTGGTCATCATGGTACATGCCTACAATCAGGGCACTGGGAAGGCAGAGACAGGAGAATTCCCTCAGGCTCACTGGTAGCTACTCTAAGTGAATTGGTGAGCTCTAGGTATAGTGAGAAATCCCATCTCAAAAATAAGGTGGGGAGCAATTGAGGCAAACGCCTGATAACCTCTGGCCTACACATACACACACACACACACACACACACACACACACACACACACACACACACACACACATGTGCGCACCCACATACATACAATATACATACACATGCATGCTTATGCAGTCACACACACAAAAGTAGACAAGGATGTTACAAACAAAGAAAATTAGGGCTGGAGAAATGGTTTAGTGGTTAAGCGCTTGCCTGTGAAGCCTAAGGACCCCGGTTCAAGGCTCTATTCTCTAGGACCCACATTAGCCAGATGCACAAGGGGGCGCACGCATCTGGAGTTCATTTGCAGTGGCTGGAAGCCCTGGCGTGCCCATTCTATAAAAAAATTAAAATCGTTTCCTCTTAAGATCTAGAAGAAGATAATACTTGAATATTCTATTCAGTGTAGTGCTGGAAGTCCTTGCCAGACTAATTAAACAATAGAAAGAAATAAGAGGCACACAAATAGGAAATGAAGGAGGGAAGTTGTCATTATTTGCTGGCAACACAATCTTAACACAGAGAAAACCCTAAAGACGCCTCCAAAACGCCATTAGAACTAATAAATGAATGCAGTAAAGTTGCAAGGCACAAAATCAACAGCATTTCTATGCACTGACACACTTTCAAAAGAAATCTAGAGAAATATCCTCTTCTGCAAGAGCTACTAAATATGCATATATAAATGTGAATAAATTTAACAAAGGAAGCCAAAGACCTGCAGCACTTTAAACACACTTGTGGAAGTAACTGATGCAGACACAAATAAATGAACAGATATCCAGTTTTCACTAATCAGAAAATAAGATATTATTGAAGTGCATAAACTAGCTAAGGCAATCAACAGATTGATTGCTATCAAATTGTAAGGTAATTTTTCATAGGAACAAAAAATGATACTAAGTATGAAACAACACATAAACTTTTGAACAGTCAAGGTGATCATAAGCAAAAAGACCAAAGAGGGAAGTATTATGCCACCTGATTTCAAGCCACACAACAAACTCACAGTAATTAAACTAGTATAGGCATAAAAACTGGTCCACTGATAGTAGAACAGAAAATTCCAAAATGAGTTCAGTGGACTGATTTTCAACTAAGGTTTAAACAACAGAAAAAGGACAGACTCTTCCACAAACGGTGCTGGGAAAAGTAGTTATCTACATGTAAAAGATGAAATTGGACCTATCATCTCATACCGTGTGTATATGTGTGTGTGTGTGTGTGTGTGTGTGTGTGGAGAAAGAGAGAGAGAGAGAGAGAGCAAGAAACACCTAAGACCAGAAGCTGTAAACTTACCAAACAGAACCATGAAGGGAAGACATCGCTACATTGGTCTAGACAATGAGTTTTGTTTGGGCTTTAACTCCAAAAGCACAAGCAACAAAATGTAACTAGGCAAGTGAGATCACATCAAAGTAGAAAGCTTCTTGCATAAAAGGAAGCAATTAGAAGTATAAACAGACAAGTTACTACTTGAAAGAAAATATTTGCAAAACAGAATCTAATCCAATTAAGAATCAACATCAGCCATATGCTATGGCACATGCCTTTAATCCCAGACAAAGTAGGAAGGTCGCTGTGAGTTTAAGGCCTGAGACTACATAGTGAACTCCAGGTCAGCCTGGGCTACAGCAAGACCCTACCTCAAAAAAACAGAAAAACAAAAATCAGAATTAACGTCAGTAATAAATAAGGAACTCGAACAACTCAATAACAACAACAAAAATGGGAAAGAAAGAAGAAAGAGAGAGAGAGAAAGAAAGAGAGAGAGAGAGAGAAAGAGAGAGAAAGGAAGGGAGAAAGAAAGAAAGGAAGGAAGGAAGGAAGGAAGGAAGGAAGGAAGGAAGGAAGGAAGGAAGGAAGGAAGGAAGGAAGGAAGGGAGAGACCTGGAGGGATGGCTTAGTGGTTAAGGCATTTGCCTGCAAAGCCAAAGGACCCAGGTTCAATTCCCCAAGACTCACATTAGCCAGATGCACAAGGGGGCGCACGTTTCTGGAGTTCATTTGCAGTGGCTGAAGGCTCTGGCACGCCCATTCTCTCCCTCTCTTTCTCTCTTTCTCTCTCTCTCTCTCAAATAAATAAATAAATAAATATTTTTTTTTCAAAAAAGAAGAAAGAAAGAAAGGAAAGGAAAGGTAAAAAGAAAGAGAAGGAAGGAAAGAAGGATAGAAGGGGAAGGGAGAGAGAAAAAAAGGATACTGACTTGAATAAATTATTAAAAATTATAAAAATAAGAACTAAAACTCTGAAATGCTACAGAGAAAAGTAGGGCATATTCTTCAAGTTATAGGCACAGATAAGGACATTCTGAATTGGAAATATAACAATCAACAAGTGGAACATGATAAAATTAGAGTGCTTCTTGCACCAATGGAAACTGTCCTTGGAGCAAAGAGGCAGCCTTCAGAATGGAAAAAGATCTTTGCGAGCTGTGCATCCGACAAAGGATTAGTATACAAAGAACTAAAACAACAAAAACCTAAACATCAAGAAAATGAACAAGCCCATCAGAACATGGGCTATGGGACTAAACAGAGAGTCTCAAAAACAGAAATACAAAAAGTGTTCGTGGACTAGGGAGATGGCTCAGCAGTTCAGAGTGCTAGCCACTTAAGCACATAGGTTTCTTGGGCAAGAGACCTACAAGTTTGATGGTCCCCCGCCCCAGACCTTTCATAAAAATGCTGGGTGTGGCTATGCATATCTGTAACCCCAGTGTAGTAGGGGACGTCACCTAAGAATTGCTAGGTCGCCCTGATGGCCAACAGCTCTAGATTGAAAGAGAAACCTCAATCTCAAGGAAACAAATTTACAATAACAGAACACCAAAAGTTCTCCTCTGGCCTCTACGCACACTCACATGACGCACATCTGGATACATGTACATATCACACATACCACAGCACACACAGGCTCTATATCCTTAGCCATTAGAGAAATGCAAATAAGATTCCACCTTTCCATCTCACCTCAGTTACAATGGCTGAATGGCTGTCATTAAGAAAACAAATGAGTAGGGCTGGAGAGATGGCTTAGCGGTTAAGCGCTTGCCTGTGAAGCCTAAGGACCCTGGTTCGAGGCTCGATTCCCCAGGACCCATGTTAGCCAAATGCACAAGGGGGTGCACACATTTGGAGTTCGTTTGCAGTGGCTGGAAGCCCTGGCACACCCATTCTCTCTCTTTCTCTCTCTCCCTCCTTCTCTCTGTCACTTTCAAAGAAATAAATAAAAATAAGCAAAAAAAAAAAAAATTAAAAACAAAGAAAAAAAGAAAACAAATGAGGGCCGGAGAGATGGCTTAGCAGTTAAGGTGTTTGCCTGCAAAGCCAAATGATATGGGTTTGATTCTCCAGGACCCACGTAAGCCAGATGCACAAGGGGGCACATGTGTCTGGAATGCGTTTGCAGTGGCTGGAAGCCCTGATACACCCATTCTCTCTCCCTCCCTCTCCCTCTCCCTCTCCCTCCCTCCCTCCCTCCCTCCCTCCCTCTCTCTCTCTCTCTCTCTCTCTCTCTCTCTTTCTCTCTCCCCTCTTTCTCCCTCTCAAACAAATAAATAATTTTTAAAAAAATGAATGACAGGCAGCAAATGCTGGTCAGGTGGGGAAAGGCGACTCTTATCCACTGTTTGTGTAAGTGTAACCCAATGCAGCCACTATAAAAGTTAATCGGATGCTCCTCACAAAGCTAAAAAACCAGCAGATAAACAACTGAGGAAATGGCTCAGTACACAAAGCTCTTGCCACACAACTGCACATAATTACAGATCCTCAGACCCACATACAAAGCCAAAAGCTATGGCAGTCGTCTGTAATCTCATGAATATATGGCAAGATGGAAGATAGTGACAGAATTCCTAGAAGCTCACCATGGGAGGATTGAGCAACAAGAGAGTCCATGTGGCAGACAGCTTCAGGTTTGCTGAGATGAACTTCCAGACCAAGCACAGTTATGGAAGGAAGGGATTTATTGAAGCTTACAGATCCAGGGGAAGTCCCGTAATGGCAGAAGAAGCTGGCTTGTTTTCACAGGTCCAAGCAGAAAGAGAAGTCAAGCCAAAAGCCAAAAGCCACACAGCACACTTCAGAAGCTCCAGGTGGACTAGGCACTTCGCACATCTTTAGACTGGAATCTCAAACCTACCACCACACCTGAAGATCCACCCAGTGACACCTCTTCCAGGCAGGTGGCTGCAGATCCAAACTACAAACTAATAAAACACTGAAGATATTTGGGGTCATCTAGTCAAACTACCACAGCCTGCCTCAAAACAAGGTGGGATGCAAGGAACACCCAAAGGAAGATGTCCCCTGAACTGCACATGTAAACCCTGGAGCATGGTCACCTGTGCACACACACACACAATAAAAAATAAAATGAACCACCACTGACCCAGCTATACCACTCCTAGCCTAGAAGCCCACAAAATGAGTGGACAATAAAAATGTAGCATATACACACAACAGACCTTTATCCAACTATAAAGAAAAATATAGCTCTGAAATTGGAAGGAAAACTGGATGGAACTAAAGCATATTATATTAAGTGAGATAACCCAGAGTCAGAAAGGCAAACAGTGCCTGTTCTCTCTCATATGCAGATCCTAGCTTCAAAATTTTCAGATGCATGTGTGCAACTTAGGAGTCCGTACAGAGGCTGGGAAGCTAGAAAAAGGCCAAGGGAGGAGGAAGACAACTTAAAATGAGGGAGGGAAGTACTAGAACACAAGTAACATGAACTTTGAAAGTAGAAGAGAAAGGGCATAAAATAGATGTGAAAGAACACTCGAGATAACTGTCCTGCTTTATGAATCTCTCTAGACTGCAGGTTTATTAAATGGCATGACGTATACATATTTACCAACATTGGGAGCCTCAATAAAAACAGGTGAGATGACAACTGATATAAATACTGTAAATAAAAATTTAATATATCTTTATTGCAAAATTAGAATGCATTCAAAAGTCAGAGAATCTAAATGACCATTGTGACTTTCATTGTACACAAAATAGGAATAAATATAGCAAATGTATGTGAATAAATTTGAACAGTGTTTAGGATTTGTATTTGAACATAGCTAAAGCCATACTCGGTGGGTACCTAATCTTCCCAATTATTCTGAATTTACTATTAAACAACTAAAAAATCTGTACTAATAGCTGGGCGTGGTGGTGCACGCCTTTAATCCCAGCACCCGGGAGGCGCAGGTAGGAGGATTGCCATGACTTCAAAGCCACCCTGAGATTACACAGTGAATTCCATGTCAGCCTGAGCTACAATGAAACCCTACCTTGAAAAACCAGAAAAAAAAATCTGTGCTATAATTCTATTTTTCCACTTACAGCTACTGAAGAACAGTATATATCATACGTATTCATATGCTTACTCATAATTTATAAGTAGTTTAATTAATATATTACATATATTATCTATATACTATTCTTAAAATGAGAAAAGGAGCTCTCAGTATAAACATGAGACAGCTGTGAGACAGAGGTCTAAGATGGACTTTGAACAATGAATAGGGATGAAAGAAAAGAGGGAAGAGAAAAGCTCTGGACAAGGATATGTAATGTGGAAAATAGAACGTACGTTCAAAAAACCAAAGTTGAAAACATTGAGAAATTTTGCCAAATTGAAGAGTATTTAGAAGAGAATGGTGAAAAGGAAGATTAAGCATATGGATGATATAAAGAGACAAAATTTTTAAAAACTGGTAGAAGTGAAACAGGAGAAAGCATAATTTTAATATACATGTGCATTTAAATATCAATTAAAAACCTGATAGTGGGCTAGAAAGATGGCTTAGTGCTTAAGGCACTTGCTTGCAAAGTCAAAGGACCCAAGTTTTATTCCCCAGTAACCATGTAAGCCAGAAGCACAAGGTGGCACATATATCTGAAGTTCATGTGCAGTGGCTAGATGCCCTGGTGTGCTCATGCGTGCTCTCTCCCCCCGCCCTTCTTTCTCTCTCTCTCTCTCGCTCTCTCTCCCTCTCTCTCTTTCCCTCCCTCCCTCCCTCCCTCTCCCTCCCTCCCTCCCTCCCCCTCTCTCCCTCTCCCTCTCCCTCCCTCTCTCTCTCTCTCTCTCACTCTCTCTCTCTCTCTTTCCCCCCTAATTCTCATTCTCTCAAATAAATAAATAAAATATAGTTTTTAAAAAATCTGACAGCATAATACCGGGAACATAAGACTGAAAGAATATTCACTATTACTACTATTAGTTACATCTTTCAAATATGACTTTCTGTAGTTTGAACTACCTTTGATTTAAACATAAGTAAATGCTTCTACTCACTTCTGAATTTCATATATAAGGTTTTACCACAAAACCTCCAAAAGACACATCCCTATTCTTTGTATTTTGAGTAAATTTTTTTTCTGGATAGATAAGTAATTTGGTCTTTCCCCCAAGTCACCTTCCCTGAAGATGAGGTTGGCATCTTCCAAACTGGATTTTGTGTTTTTCAAAGATAATAACTGCACCAAAGTGAGGAAAGGAGGTGCCTTTGTGAGAGATGACCTTACATTCAGGTCTGTCTCTTCTCCAATTTCTCTGTGTTGGTTGAACCAAGCTCAGCCATAGCTTCCATATCTCATCCCTACTTAGGCCCTGACTCTAGTGTAATTTTCTGTGTAGACTGGGTAGATCTGGAATGAAGACAGTAAAAAGCAAGCTCTTTACTTCAGTCTAAGCTTTAACATAAGACAGAAGATATAGCAATTAATATTATTCATGCTTTCCATTTCTGACCATTTCAGCTTGAACCATCATAAGAAGGTGATGATGATGAAATTGCATGTCTATAACAGCTTTTACAAAGCATACAAAACATCATCTATTAATACTAACAGCAACATGGAGATTAACTAGTTCACTTATCTTTATAAATGAGAGAACCCATGAAGCCAGAGAGAGTAAATGGTGTTGCCAAGATGACTAATTAGTGCACTGATGATGATAAAAGTAATAACAGTGATATGTTAATTGCTTTATATGCATTATGTCATTTAATCTTACAGCAACTCTTCTGAAGTAAGCACTACAATTATCTTATATTTCAGTTGAGGAAAGTAATACTCAGAAAGAGTAAGATGGAATGTTGAGATGGCTTAGTGGTGAAGGTGCTTGCCTGAGAAGCCTAAATAATCATGTTTGACTCTCCTGGTCCCACATAAGGTGCATGCACAGTTTGCAAGCATGCAAGGTTGCACATGTGCACAAGGGGGCACATGTGTCTGGAGGTCGACTGCAGTGGAGGAAGGCCCTGGCATGCCAGTCTTCTCTCATAAAAAAGGGAGGCTGTTGGTCTTGCTTCAAAAAATATAAAACAGTAATATCCTTTTGGTGGTGTATACCAGTAGGAGATTGCTAAAGAGGTAGAGGCAAGAGGATTGGGAGTTTGAGGCCAGCCTGAGCTACACATTTTGGGACTAAGGAAATTGCTCAGTAGTTAAAGGTACTTGGTTGCCAAGTCTACCTACCAGCCCAGTACCATGCAAAGCCAGGTACACAACGTGGCACATGCATCTGGATGGAGTTAATTTGCAGTGGCAAGAGATCCTGGCAGGTGCATATTTTCCATTTCTCAGGTGTTTTAAGGGGAGGGGTTGGGTCTCAATCTAGCCCAGGCTGACCTAGAACTCACTTTGTAGTTAAAGGCTGGCCTCAAACTTTTAGTGATCTTCCTACCTTTACCTCCCAAGTGCTGAGATTAAAGGTGTGTACCACCATATCTGGCTCATACTTTTTCTCTCCTTCCCCCTCTCTTTCTTCCCCTTTCTGTCAAATAAATAAATATAATTTTAAAGAGTAAGAGACTTTTTCAAAGTCACACAACAAATAACAAGTTGAACAAGAATTTTTTTAAAAGATGATTAAAAAACCTATTCACTTAATCACTAAACCAAACTTCTTGTAGCTTGCAGTTAATTCTTCTGAGTCTTATCCTAATTAAATGTTTTCCTCATAGCTATCTGGGAAATTGAATAAGGGATGTTTTCATCCTAATACATATTACACTTATTTAATGCTATATTAAATTGCCTGCCATCACTATAAGTCTATTGTTACCTATTATAGATATCTGGCTATAAAAATAAGCTTTACACATACATCACAACATATATTATGCAAAATATCAATTAGTATTCATTTTTAACGATTCAATACCTGAGCAATTTTAAATGGTTTTTGTAAACCAACTGCATATAGTGCATCTCAAGAGAAAAATAAATATTGCATTTTGTTATATTCTTTCAGATTTTCCTGTTCTAAGATAAGGATTACATAGAGAAAATATAAAAATGTCGAACTACCATCCTTAAAAGTCCCAATTCAAAAAATGTACAAGAATTCCATTGTTACTTAAATGATCCTCAGGGATTTCAAAGTGTTTTATAACCCCTAACAGTTTTTTAAATGCTCCTAGGACATGGATTGGTAAAATAAAATGTAGTAAGAAGAATAATGTTTAAAAACTCTTCTACATGCAGTTCCACAAATACAATAACAACAAAAATACTTAATGCTTATGTGGAGAGCTACAATGCAAAACATTTTGAATCCTTCCCAGAATCCTAAAATGTAAGTAGGGCAGAATATATTAACTAATCTTAAAGTCCAGGGAGTGATTGACTTAAAATAAATACTTAAGCCAGCCAAAAATTTTGGTAACCAAGAGGCAGAACTGGGATTAGAACTCTAGTCTCTGACTCCTAAATTCTTATATGAAAAAAATGTACAGTCATTGTTTGACAGATGAATGCAGGCAATACATAATCAACTCCCATCTCTCTGAAAAGAAATATTCCTAAATTCCAGGCTGTCCATACCACGAGACTGTATCCCTCTAACTGTACTCCTCATTTCTGAAGAATGAGGCCTTTGTCTCTAAAAACATAATCATTTTCTGAAAAAGTAAACTATTCTTGAGCTGATGAACAGCTAATAGACAAAATGAGTCATATTTTTTCCAGTAAGTATTACAAACTAATATCCAAATATATGTTCTCAGAATTGGATTATATGAGGAAAAGCAAATGCTTTAAGCTGTAACTTTAGTTCATAACACAGCTAGGGAGTAATCACTGGGTATACTAGATACACTTACAGTGAGTGATGTCATTCGTGCTAAGAAGGGAGGAATGAATCCCATCACTCAGTCTGCCCATGATTTTGCATCTATTAAAGGAGAAAGGGATTATCATATTCTCTCACAACTGTCAGCCTGTGCTGTCAGACTTCACATTTAGCAATTATCTGGATGCCAGCTGTCCCCACAATTTCATTCCCAGTTTAATATGTCTTGGAAAATATTACATTTCAAATGATTTACAAAAAAAATAAGTGATAAGATGAACTACCTCTGTAGAAAAGGCATGTGCAGTTTTTTAGCACACTGTGGGAGCAAAGTAGAATCCTGTGGCAAACAGTAGTTATCGGTACCCCCACTAAGAGATTCCTGATCTTGCAAAGCTCCTAGTTATGATTTGCGTGATGTTTCTTCACCTGTTGTTCATCCCTGTGGAATGGACGGGTTCTTCTCACACTGTTCAAAGGAGCCTGAAATAAGCATCTGAATTCCTTAAACAGTGTGGTGCTTCATACTGTCACAGGCTATTAGCAGGCATTGGTTGCTTTGTGTTCCTGTCATAACACCCCCATCTTGTGGCAGGGCAGTGAGCCTTAGGGCCTCTATGATCAAGATGCTTCAATCCCCAATCTGTTCTCACCTCTTCATACCTATGTGACTCAACTTAGTTTCTTTAAACCTCGGTATTCTCATCTATAAAATATCTATTCACATATTCAACGAATACTTATTGAGGGCTGAGGAGATAGCTCAGTTGCGAGTGCTTGCCTAACATGCACAAAACCCTGGGTTCAACCCCCGCCCTGTGTACAGCCGACAGAGAGATGCATGCCTGTAATATCAGCACTCGGAGGTGAGGACAGTACTAGAAAAGGAGGGCAGGAGGATCAGAAGTTCAGCTAAGTAGTGAATTCAAGCCCAGCACTCTGGGATGTATATCAGACTATGTAAAAATATATTTATTAAGTAAGAATTTACTATATGCTCTAAGTATTATATAAGTGATGGGGTACTGAATAGTGAATGAAATAGAAAAATTCAGTAGAGGGTCTAGAGAAGATGGCTTAGCAGTTAAGATGTTTGCCTGAAAAGCCAAAGGACCCTGGTCTAATTCCCCAGGACCCATATAAGCCAGATGTACAAGGAGATGCATGTATCTGGAATTCATTTTCAGTGGCTGGAGGCCCTGGCATGCCCATTTTCTCCACCCCACCCCTCAAGTAAGTAAGTAAATAAAATATATTTTGAAAAAAAATAGCCATGCATGGTGGTGCACACCTTTAACACCAGCATTCGGGAGGCAGAAGTAGGAGGATCGCCATGACTTTGAGGCCACCCTGAGATGACATAGTGAATTCCAGTTCCACCTGAGCTAGAGTGAGACCCTACCTTGAAATATCCAAATAAATTAATTAATTAAATTAAGTAAAAATTCAGTATAGCTGGGGAGCTCATCTGCTATAGTAAAAGAGAAGGGCAGATTATGAAAAGTACTATAAAAGAAATAGTCCTGGAGAGATAGCTCAGCGGCTGAGTGCACTTCTTGTGTAAGCATGAAGGCAAGGGGACACTCCAGCTGGATCCCCAGAACAGCTGGCTATGGCCACATGGATCTGCTACCCCAAGAGGAGACTCAAGAATTGCTGCAGCTCACACACCACAGGGGAGCACAGCCCATCACAGGAGAGTAAGAGCGCTGAGTGCTGCGTCAGCACATGCACATGTACACACCACAAACATGTGCACATACACAAGAAAAAAAGCTGATAAATGGTAGGGTGTGAAAGAGTCGATTTGCTGTTTATAGAATGTTCAGGGAAAGCTTCTCTGAGAAGGTAAGAGCAGTGATGAAATACAAAGGGCAAGAGTGACCCACTCAGAGACCTTCAAGATCTTCTAGGAAGAGGGACAGTCAGCAAGAGTAAAAGTTTACTCTAGAAGGATGACTATATAACCAAAACATAGGGAATGAATGGTGGTATAGACAATATTAATTCAGAAAACTAAACAGGAGCCAGACCATGCTAGGCCTTTTGAGTACAAAATGGATGCTGAGTCTCTTCCTAGATAGCAACAGAAATCCTGTGTAATCCATGGGAAAATCTCAGTGCCTAACATGGTAAATCATAAATGTTTACTATTATTATTCTGGGAAATTCAGGAAAAGCCCCCAAATCTATAATATGAGTCTAGTGCTAAATGGCCACTTAATTCTGTCCCATGGCTTAGCTGTTGTCTGGGATATGTGGTCTAGATCATAGCATAATAGTGACTGCCATTGTCATTACAACAAAATATCTGATAGAAGCAACATAAGGAATAGATGATATGTTTTGTCTCGTGGTTTCGGAGGGTGCAGTCCACCATGGTGGGGTGGGTATGACAGAGTTCACGGTGGCAGGGGCACAAGGCAACATCTCCTCACACCATGGCTGACCAGGAAGCTGACAGCACAGACCAGAAGCAGTTCTGGCCGTAACTTTCAAACCCCTCCCAGGTGACTGACTTCCCCCAGCACAGGCTCCGTTTCCTAAAGGCTCTAAAGCTTTCTGAATCGTAGCATAAGCACTCGGAACATGAGCCTGTGCAGGACATTCCAAAGGTTCACATTCGACTATAGTAGTCATTAGTCCTGGACTCCAGCTGTAACAATGGAATTTTTTCCCTAGGATTTTCAAAGAATTGCTGAAAGAGAAGTTACCATTCCCCTTCAGTGAGGACCCTGTTAGAGCATGGCTGCTAGCAGCATGACTCCTGCTCCTAGGAAGAGCTGTCCGCAACTGGAGGGGATGAGACTGACACCCAGAGAAAAGCAAAGACGAGAAAGTCCTAAAGACCCATGTCTTTACCACCATCTTCAGCAATTCGAGGACAGCTATCCAACAAAAGGAACACATGCTACAAATAGAGCCATGGGCTAGAGAGATGGCTTAGCAGTTAAGGTGCTTGCCTGGGAAGCCTAAGGACCCAGGTTTGATTCTCCAGGTCCCATGTAAGCCAGATACACAATATGGTACATGCGTCTGGAGTTCATTTGCAGTGGCTACAGGCTCTGGTGCACCTGCTCTGTCTCCTCCCCCTCCCCGAAATAAATAAAAATAAAAATTTTAAAACAGCCATATTTAAAGGAAGTGAAAATAAGCTGGTGGTTAGATTTTAATACCATATTTTATTTAAACCAATGCTAACATGTGATCATGGTAATATGTATTCAGAATTTAAAAATTGTCAGTGAGATAGAACACATTCTTTCACTATGTACTAAGTCTTCAAAATCCAGTGTGTATTTCATACTTATGAGGGTCTCATGTTTCTACTAGACATATTTCAACTAACCATCAGCCACATGTATCTAGGGGTCACTGTATTGTCCAGCACCACTTTAGAGGCTCTTTCATGTCACATCCAATTAATGCACTTTTAGAATTATGCTAATTTGGTTTTTTTCTGCCAGTTACCTCTGAGAGTCCTTTGTTTTTCTGAGACCATTATTTAGTTAATTCCATTTACATCTTGAGACAAGATTTTTTAATTTTATTTTGTAATTAAAAAAAAAAAAGACAAAAAGCAGGCACATGGGAGGTCCTTCCATCTTCTCAAGTCCTCCTCTATTTCCTTCTTGAGTGTTTTTATGTTTTCACTATGTAGTTCTTTCACATTCTTTGTTAGTGTTATGCCATGGTATTTAATTTTTTTGTTGATATTGAAAATGGGACAGCCTCAGATTTCTTTCTCTGTATATTTGTCTTGAACATAGAAAAGCTACTGAGTTTTGTGCAATGATTTTGTATCCTGCCACTTTGCTGAAGGAATTAATCACCTTTAGTAGTTTTGGGGTGGAGACTTTCAGGTCACTTTTATATAGGACCATGCCATTTGCAAATAGGACTAACTTGACTTCTTCCCCTCCAATTTTAACCCCTTTTATTTCTTTCTCCTGTCTTATTGTTTGGGCTAGTACCTCTAGTAGTATATAGTAGTATATTGAAGAGCAGTACTGAGAGTGGGCACCCCTGTCTTGTTCCTGATCTCAGTGAGAACTCCTTAAGTTTTTTTCCCCATTAAGAATTATTTGGAATTTGGGAGCTTTATATATACAGCCTTTATTGTGTTGAGATAGAAACCCTCCATACCTATTCTTTACAGTGTTTTGATCATGAAGTGATGTTGTATTTTGTCAAGGGCCTTCTCTGCATCAATTGAGATAATCTTTTGGTTCTTACGGTTCAATTTATTTATGTGGTATATTAAGTTGACTGATTTCTGTATGTTAAACCATCCCTGCATACCTGGGATGAAGCATACTTGATCAAGGTGGATAATGCTTCTGATGTGTTGTTGAATTTGGTTTACAAGGATTTTGTTCAGGTTCTTTGCATCTAAGTTCATTAGGGATATAGGCCTTTAATTTTCTTTCCTTGTTGCATCTCTATATGGTTTGGTATGAGGGTAATGCTATCTTCATAAAATGAGTTCGGGAGAATTCCCTGGTCTCCAATTATATGGACTAGTTTGAGAAAAATTGGTTTCAGTTCTTCTCTTCCTCTATGGTACCTGAACCTTGGCATTGATAGGGATGAGTCTAGATGTTTTTAAAGTTTAAAAATATTATTTTGAGCCAGGTGTGGTGGCACATGCCTTTAATCCCAGTACTCGGGAGGCAGAGGTAGGAGTATCCCTGTGAGCTCAAAGCTACCCTGAGACCACATAGTGAATTCCAGGTCAGCCTGGGCTAGAGTGAGACCCTACCTTGAAAAACCAAAATATATATATATATTGTTTTGGAGAGGTAAGTAATGACAGGGAAAAGGCTAATGATAATACCATCATGGCTGTATACACAACTAATAAAAATATATATCATTTTGCGGCTAGAGAGATGGCTCGCTGTTAAAGGCACTTGCTTGCAAAGCCTGATGGCTGTAGAGTCAGTTCTCCAGCATCCTCATAAAGCCAGATTCACAAAGCGGCACATGTCTCGAGTTTGTTTGCAGTGGCAGGAGGCCATGATTGCCCATAAATATTCATTCATTCATTTTCTCTCTCTGTCTCTCTCTTTCTCTCTCATAAATATTTAAAATATTTTTTAAATATATGTATATATTGGAGCAAGGCATGGTGGTGAATGCCTTTAATCCCAGCACTTGGGAGGCAGAGATAGGAGGATCACTGTGAATTTAAGGCCATCCTGGGACAACATAGTAAGTTCCAGGTCAGCCTGGAGCCAGTGTGAAACCCTACCTCAAAAAAATAAAAAAATAAAAAAACATTTTATATGTGTGTGTGTGTGTGTGTGTGTGTGTGTGTGTGTGTGTACACACACACACACACACACACATATGTTGGGCTGGAGAAATTGCTTAGTGGTTAAGTTGCCTGCAAAGCCAAAGGACTAAGGTTCAATTCCATAGTGCCCATGTAAGCCAAATGCACAAGGGGGCACATGCATCTCGAGTTCATCTGCAGTGGCTAGAGGCCCTAATTGCTCATTCTCTCTCTCTCCTCTCTTAAAAATAAATAAATTAACACACACACACACACACACACACACACACACATATATATAGTCTGTTCCATTTATATCTTGAGATACTAGTTTTCCTGTAAGCCATGAGTACAGTACATTGTATTCTGAAATGTGAATCAGTCATTCTTACACTCTCTCCTGCTTGAGTGCTAACTCACATTCAGTGCATGCTGCAAGTAGGACTCACAAGACCCACACACTATAGATGTGGCTACACAAGAGACCACCAGAAAGTTGCAAAAACACAAAATCAGTCAGGTGTGGTGGCACACACTTAAAATCCTAGCACTTGGGAGGTAGAAGCAGGAGGAACAGGATTTCAGGCCAGCCTTGGTTACACAGAGAATTTTAGGCTAGACTGAGGTACAGTGAGACCCTGTCACAAAAGTACAAGAAAAAAAAAGGGCTAGAGAGATGGCTTAGTGGTTAGCCTAAGGACCTTGGTTCAAGGCTCAATTCCCCAGGACCCACGTTAGGCAAATGCACAAGGGGTCTCACACATCTGGAGTTGGTTTGCAGTGGCTGGAGGCCCTGGCATGGCCATTCTCTTTTTCTCTATCTGCCTCTTCCTTTCTCTGTCTGTCGCTCTCAAATAAATAAATAAATAAAGTAACAAAAAAAAATTTTTTAGAGAGTCAAAAATCCCCCATGCATGAAAACTCTTAATCATCTGATCTTAAGTGGGGACTCTGGGACTTTATTTTCAAAACTTCCCCATAATATTCTCTGATAATAACACGGATTCAACTTTCATAGGTGGGATCACTTACTAATTCTAAATAGTTACTGTTGTCCCTCCTCAGCTTTTACTTTCTTGTATTTGCTAGAATGTGTGATTTGTTCACTCTTTTTTTTTAATTTTTTTTTGGTATTTTTATTTATTTATTTGAGAGCTACAGACAGCGACAGAAAGAGACAGAGAGAGGGAGAAAGAATGGGCACGTCAGGGCCTCCAGCTACTGCAAACGAACTTCAGACGCATGTGCCCCCTTTGCATCTGGCTAACGTGGGTCCTGGGAAATCGAGCATCGAACCAGGGTCCTGAGGCTTCACAGGCAAGCACTTAACCACTAAGCCATCTCTCCAGCCCAATTTGTTCACTCATGTATATTTAATTCTTAGCCTATTTTGCTTGTCTATAGTCAGACAATGTCAACTTAACACAAGAATGTACCATAATGAGGGTGGCTTAGGCAATATAAAGTTGCTTTCAGAATTCTAGAGACTTGAGTTCTAAATCAAAGTGCTGGCAGCAACAGTTTGTTTTTAGGCCTTTCAACCTTGCTTACAACACAGTGTTGCTTCTGTGTCTTCACAGGGTTTTCTCTGTGCCTGTCAATGTAGTAACCTTTTATTAGGGCACCAGTCATACTGTATTAAGATTTACTCTAATGACCACATTGTAGTTTAATTTCCATGATATAAACACTGTCTCTAAATACACTCAGTTTTGACAAACACAGGAATTCTGGGCAACACATTCGTGCTACACTGATACCCTCTCTCTAAATTTTCTAGCAAATGTTAGAAATAGCCAAGAAATGGGCTGGGGAGATAATTCAGTGAGTAAAGAACTCATCACGCAAGCATAAGGGCCTGAGTTTGGAACCTCAGCACCCACATAAAAGCTAGTTATGGTATCTCACACCTGTCACCTCAGCACCGAGGGGGTGGAAACAAAAGGATCCTTAGAGCCCTCTAAGTCTAACTGAATCAGTGAGCTCTAGGTTCAGTGACAGACTCATCTCAAAAAAAAAAAAAAAAAAAAAAAAACCAGTAGAAAGTTACTAAGGCATTCAGTATCAACCTCTGGCCTCCACATGTACAGACACACATGTGCACATACACACAAGCAAACACATACACAGAAAGCAAGAGAATAGCTGAATCATGAAGAGGTGATTTTTGATCTCACAAGATGATTAAACATATCTAAACCAGGACTTTCAAACATTAGTGTGGTGATTTGAATGTGAAACATATCCCATAAACTCATGTGTTTGTGATTTAGCCTCATACTCATCCCCAGTCGGTAGAATCTTTGGCTGGTCCAGCCTTGCTGATGGAGGTTTGTGGCTGGGCGAGGACATTGGAGTGTTACAGCCCAGCTCCACCTCCTTGTTGCACTTAGCTCACTCTTACTGCTTCCTCCCTGCTGACATGGTGTGACAAGGTGTGATGCCTGCTGGCTCTCTCCACCTGCTGCACTTTCCCCACTGTGAAGAAACTTCCCCTTGAAACTGTGAACCAGAAATAAGCCCTTTCCATCAATAAGCTGCTTCTGGTCAGGAATGTTATCTCAGCAAAGACAAGGTAACTGCTACAACTAGTATGTAATAGACTGAATCACTGGGTATGTTAAAGTTGTGGGGTTTTAGGCCAAATTTTTTTGTTGTTGTTGTTTTTTGGTTTTTCAAGGTAGGGTCTCACTCTAGCTCAGGCTGACCTGAAATTCACTCTGTAGTCTCAGGGTGGGCTCGAACTCACAGTGATCCTCCTACATCTGCCTCCCAAGTGCTGGGATTAAAGGTATGTGCCACCACGCCTGGCTTCAAAATTATAATTCTTAGGATTAGGCCAGATATTGCTATTTTTTATGAAGCATCCTAAGGATTATGGCATTCATGTATGTTTAAGGGCCACTGATTAAAACCTGAAATGATCGACTCCAAACAGTTGTTCGCAAGCTGGCATAGGGAAAAATCTAGTCTCAACTTAGTACAACTGAAGGGTGTGTGAACCAAGATGGCTGGATGAAGTAATACCAAGACTCACAAAAACAGAAAAAGAACCTCAAAGGAAGAATCTAGTTATCAGTATCACTACAGTCTCTTCATCATCAAGTCTGTCACACAAAACTTCACATGGATAAAATATTACTGTCTGGGACCTGGGTCCAAACAATGCCTTTCTAAACAAATACTGTACAATGAGCAGAAATTTGTGCTCAAGGTATTTTTTCAGTAGAGGGTAAAGTAGAGTCATAAGTAATGATTACCTTTCATACCTAATCTGTCCCCTTGCATCAGAGTAGAACTTTGTGTATTTATTCGTCATGAGATCAAAGAGCAAGACAATACATTCATCCAATCTTCTTTATTTTGAAGCTGTCTCTGAAACAGAATAGCATGCATCTTCTTCCTTAAAGGCAATTAATAACTGTATAGTTATGCTTCACTCTTATTAAATGGTACTGAATTCAAAGTAAAGCTCAGTGAAATAATTTACTATAAATGCTTTCTAATATAATTTTTTTTTTTTACAAGCTGGAAATTTGGTTCAGCGGATAAAGCACCACCCACACAAGTGTAAGGACCAGCGTTTGGATCTCCACCACCCACCTAAATGCTGGGCAGGGGTGAAGCCTGCCTATAACTACAGCAGTTGAAAGGCAGAGAGAGGGGATCCCCAGGGCAAGTTAGTTAGATAAACTAACCAACTGGCAAATTCTGGGAGCAAGTGAGCAAGTGCCTCAATAAATAAGTTGGAGAGTGATTGAGGAAGATATTCAACATCAATCTTTGGCCTGCACACTCACATGCATACATGTGCATATGCACCCCCACACATGTGCACCTACACACACATATAAAAATAGTTCAACTTAGCCAGGTGTGGTGGCACACGCCTTTAATCCCAGCACTCAGGAGGCAGAGGTAGGAGGATCACCACTGTGAGTTCAAGGCCATGCTGAGACTACAGAGTGAATTCTAGGTCAGCCTGAACTAGAGCAAGACTCTACCTTGAAAAACAAAAAAAAATAAAGTTCATTTTATTGTTGTTCCTCCTCAAGGACTTCCATATTCTATCTCTGTCTTCCTCTCAAAAAAAAAAATCTATAAAGTCAGGTGTGGTGGCGCACACCTTTAATCCCAGCACTTGGGAGGCAGATGTAGGAGGGTCACTGTGAGTTTGAGGCCAGCCTGAGACTACATAGTGATTTCCAGTTCAGCCTGGACTAGAGTGAGACCCTACCTCTTAAAAAAAAAAAAAAAAAAAACTTATAATAGGCCACAAACAATGCCAGCAGCATGAAATATAACAGTAAGTAAAGTCTGTGTAGATGGTCCAGTGGTTAAAGGCACATGCTTGCAAAGCCTGCCAGCCCAGGTTCAATTCCCCAGTACCTGTGTACAGCCAGATGCCCAAAGTAACACATGCACATCGAACTCATTTGCAGCAGCAAGAAGCCCTGGTATGCCCATATATACACAGACATCACTCTCTCTCCTTTCACAAATAATCATATTTTTAAAATAACTAAGTAAAACTAAAGAAAGTCCCTAATCATCAGTGAAATTACTGTGAGGAAGGGAAAATGTTGTCTAAGTAAATAACATCAAGAAGATATTCTATGTTATCACAAAGATAAAAGATGCTATGAAGCACAGAGCCAGAGCTGATAAAAGAAAACATTGAAGTATTCAGGCAAACAGTAAGGAAGCAGCACAGTATGTCACAAGAAAGACGCGCAGGCCCAGTGAACAGAACAGAGCCCAGAAATCAGCCTGCTCTGCTAGAACCAGCATTTTCCAACAAACATACCAAAAGCATTCATTAGGAAAAGGCAAATATTTATATGATCTGAAGAAAAATCAAAAGAAAAAGAAAAAAAGGTTCAACAAATTATACTAGGAAAACTAGATACCTACATTTAAAAGAATTAATATAGATGCATATCTCTTGCCCTACCCAATAAATCAATTCAAAATGAAGACTTTAATGTAAGACCTGAAACGTTGAAATTAACAGAGGAAAACATAGTGAAAAAAACTTCAAGATATGTATTGGCAAGGACTTTCTGAAAAAGACTCAAATGGCACTGGCAAATAGGGTTCCATGAAATGAATAAAAAGCTTCTGTATAGCAAAGGAAATAACAGAGTAAAGAGACAGCCTACAGAATCAGGAAAAATTTCCCAACTATGTATCAGACAAGCTATTAATATCTAGTATATAAAAAGAAATATAAAAATTGAACATCAAAAAAAATCATCCAATCAATAAATGGGCTAATGATCTGAATAGCAGCTGTCAACATAAAAAGTACAAATGGTCAATAAAATACTTGAAAAAACATTCAATATCCTTACTTACCAGAAAATATTCTAGTTAAAGCTTTGAGAACTGGGCGTAGTGGCACACGCCTTTAATCCCAGTACTCAGGAGGCAGCGGTAGGATGATCACTATGAGTTTGAGGGCTCCTGAAACTACATAGTGAATTCCAGGTCAGCCTGGGCTAAAGTGAGACCATACCTTGAGAAACAAACAAAAATAAAAGCTTCTTTGTGATCTGGAGACGTGACCCAGCCAGGAAGAATGCCTGCCACAAGCGTAATGGCCTGAAAGTGAGCTCGCCTGGGGTGGTTTCCAGGGCCCATGTGAGCAGCTGGGCATGTCAATGGACTGTGGGAAACAAAGACAGAAACATTCTGGGGGTTCACAAAACCTTCAGCTTCAATGACTCTCTAGTAAAAACATGGATGATTGACAGGACACCCGATGTTCTTCTCTAGCCTCCACACAAATGTGAGCACTTTTGTACATGTTCACACACCCCATACACACCACACCATAAGTATTGCACACATAAAAATAAAAAAAAAACTGAGCTGAGGAGATTGCTTAGTGGTTAAGGTGCTTGCCTGTGAAGCCTAAGGACCCAGGTTTAATTCCCCAATACCCATGTAAGCCAGATGTACAAGGTGGCACATGCGTCTGGAATTTGTTTGCAGTGGCTGGAGGCTCTGGCATGCCCATTCTCTCTGCCTGTCACTCTTCTCTCTGTCTCTTTCTTTGCTTGAAAATAAATGAATTAAAACATTAAAAAATAAACTTTGAGATTCCATCTTTCCTTGGTTAGAATGACTATCATCAAAGAAAGAAAAAAATGTTGGTGAAGATGTGGGAAAAGAGAAGCTCTTACATGCTGCGGATAAGAAGGTAAACTGGTGCAGCCACCATGAAAGTCAGTATGCAGGCTCCTCTAAAACTAAAAGTAGAACCACAAGCTGGGCATGGTGGCGCACACCTTTAATCCCAGCACTCTTGAGGCAGAGGTAGGAGGATCACCGTGAGTTTGAGGCCACCCTGAGACTACATAGTGAATTCTAGGACAACCTGAGCTAGAGTGAAACCCTACCTTGAAAAACCAAGTAAATAAAAAAATAAATAGGGTTAAACAAAAATAAACAAAAGTAGAACTACAATATGATTTACTGGTATATATACCCAGTCTTTCTATCAATAAATCACATTGTACGATTTATAATAAACAGAAAGTAGAGCAAGACTAGATGTCCATAAACATATGAATTATAAAGAGTGATATATACACACACACAATGGATTTGTTTTCAGCAGTAAAGTGAACTCAAATGACATTTGTCAGAAATTAGATAGAACTAGAGATTATTATGTTAAGCAGCATGAAGCAGAAACTCAAACACCGTGTTCTCGTAGACCTAAATGTATTTAAATGTGTAAGTGTTTGATAGGACATTAAAGCAGAAAAGAAACCATGAGAGGGAGAAGGAAATCTTAAGGAAGAGGAAGAGGAGCAAGAGAAAGTAATGGAATCCACATGACATGAAAGCAGGGTGGATTTGGGACTAGGGTGGGGTGATATGAAAGGAAACAGCAAGACAGGAGCGGGGGAAGGAGGGTGTGGGGATGGGGGTGAACTTTTAAGTATAATGGCAAATACAAAAATGCCATAAATGACACATATCACTTTGTATACTAACTTAAAGCTGATTAAAAAAACACTATCAAGCCGGATATGGAGGCACATGCCTTTCATCCCAGCACTAGCAAGGCAGTGATAGGGGAGTTGGGGGCTAGCCTGAAGCTACAGAGTGAGTTTTGGGTCAGCCTGGGCTAAAATGAAATCCTACATCAAACAAAAAAAAAAGAAAGAAAGAAAAGGGATGGAGAAGATGTCTTAGCAGTTAAGGCATTTGCCTGCAAAGCCAAAGGATCCAGGTTCAATTCCCCAGGACCCGTCAGCCAGATGCACAAGGGGACGCACGCGTCTGGAGCTCGTTTGCAGTGGCTGGTGGCCCTGGAACGTCCATTCTCTCTCTCTCTCTGTCTCCCTCTTTCTCTGTCAAATAAATAAATAAATAAATAAATAAATAAATAAATAAATAAATAAATAAATAAATAAATAAATCCTGCAACATAATATCCAGGTAAGAATACAACCTAAGAACATGCATAAAAGCACAAAAATGAAAGACATATTCGGGGATGGCTATAACAAACGGCTAATAAGAGTGGAAATCACAGTGGACGTAGGCGTGACACTGAGTAACTGGCACTTGAACCCATTACAGAGTCACTGTGTGCTGTCACACTTCATCAGATGTGAGCTTCCTGTCCTGTGGTCAGCTGCTGTCCCGCTCTCCAAAGCTCCCGCCCTTCCTCCGCGGCCTCATGCGTTACAACCAGGAGGGACTGAAGTCCTCTTTCGCGCCTCACCTCTCCCGCTGCACACGTCCAAAGCATGAATTCAGAAATATCTAAAGTCATGACAAGACCACGGACAGCAGCCCTAGCATGAAATTTTCAACAGTTAGTATGACACACAATTTTGGATCATTCTCACCCTCTAAATTTTGACATTTGTTGTTGTAGCTGCTTCATGGAAATGTGTAACAAATCCTTCACAAGCAGAATTCATTATAACTTTATAACCATCAATGGGGTGTGACGTTATTCCTCTTCTCACAAGAATCTGTAAGAGCAGGGATCACTCAACATGAACGGCACTCTGGTGTTTCTAGTTTTGATATGCTTCCTGTAAAATCAGATTTGGGTGGGTTTTTTTCATATTTTATTTATTTGAGAGAGAGAGAGAGAGAGAGAGAGGAAGAGGCAGAGGCAGAGAGAAAGAGAGAATGGACACCCCAGGGCTTCCAGCCACTGCAAACTCCAGGCGCATGTACCCCCTGTGCATCTGGCTTACGTGGGTCTTGGGAAATGGAGCCAGGGTCTTTAGGCTTCACAGGCAAACACCTTAATCGCTAAACCATTTCCCCAGCACCAGACTTGGGTTTTAACAAGGTTGACAGATAACTTTTTGCTTTTGATGCCACCTAGAAACAATCTGATTTTTTTTTTTCTTTTGAGGTAGAGAGTCTTGATCTAGCCCTCAATCTAGGCTGACCTGGAATTCACTATGTAGTCTCACGCTAGCCTCAAACTCACTCCTACATCTGCCTTCCAAGTGCTGGGATTTAAGGTGTGTGCTACCATACCCAGCAGAAAAAGAAAGAATGGGTAAACTATGGCCTCTATCCACTGTAGATCAACTCCAGATGCACCCACCACTTTGTGCATCTGGCTTGACATGGGTCCTGGGGAATCAAACTTGGGTCATTAGGCTTTATAGGCAAGTACTTAACCATTAAGCCATCTCTCTAGCCCAATAATCTGATTTCTATGAAAATTCCTTAAAAACTAAAAAGCAAAATGCTTTTAAAAACCTACCTGGTTCTGCCATAAATGGCATGTTGGTTAGCCTTAAAGCTCACTCAGCACAGGAAAAAGGAAAGCCACATGATAGCAAATAGATCTGAAAAAACTCTAGAGGTGATGCTGTGTTATATTATACAAGTTATGGCTCCTTTGATGTTCAGATTGGTGAGGGTCAGCTAGAACTTATCATGTAGTAACCTAGGGAATCAGCAAAAAGGAGTTGAATTTAAGCCCTGCAGGTTAAAACCAGTGTAGATGATTTTAAGTTAACAGTATAATGCATTTTTACAAGGATTGTATTTGTGAGGGAATAAAGTGACAATATACAATCTAATGTGGATCTGTGGTAGTTTCAATGTATGCCCCAGATAGATCCAAGTGTTTAATTAAAATTGAGTTCGCAGCTTTGGCCTATAGCAGACAGACTCCTTCTGGGAGGGGGAGGGCATGTCACTGGGGGCAGAACTGAACTGAATTCCAAACTAAAGGTATGCAGAGAGGTTTTGACATCTGCCTGTGCTTGCTGGCGGTGCTGACCTGTACTCGGATTTATGAATGGGAGGCAACTTCCGCTATTTGATGGAACTTCCCCTACATCTGTAAGCTTGGAGACAGAAAAATTTCCCAGACCAGGTAGTTTGGCAAACAGCAGGGAACAATGAGAAAACCTGCCTCAAATAAGGTGGAAAGTGAAGACCAATAGAAAGTTGTCCTGTGACTTTCACACACATGCCTTGACACATTCACACCTGTATTCCTGCACATATTGTATATATACCAAAAATTAAACAGTTCCGCTGCACTAGTCTATATACTAATGTGCACACTAACTTATGTGCATACCCACAGATACTTATTCAGTGTGTTCACAATTATCAGCCTGCACTTTATTCACCAAAATTTTAAAATCCAAACTTTCTGATTATTTTGATCATATGATGATAACAATAATGACAACATGATATAATAATGACAAGTATCCACTGACTGCCTACATCATATGCTAGTTATTGGGTTAAAGTACACAATTTCATTTAATCTTTATAAATTCTATAATTATTCACTTTATTGTTTTATTTATTTATTTATTTATTTTTATTGTTTTTTGTTTTTCAAGGTAGGGTCTCACTCTAGCCCAGGCTGACCTGGAATACACTATGGAGTCTCAGGGTGGCCTCACTCACAGAGATCCTCCTACCTCTGCCTCCCAAGTGCTGGGATTAAAGGCGTGTGCCACCATGCCTGGAACTTGTTTCTTATAATCAAACAAAAACTATTGTGTTCTTCAATTTACATATGAGAAAAGGGGTGGTGATAAATCATTCTATGTTTCACAGCTGGTAACAGAGGAATGGTTCAAAGTTGGCACTTCTGACTCCCTGCCTCTTCAGCTATCCCTCTGTATGGGCATTAATACCTCAGTGAAATAAAGGCCTTCCACTAGCCTATAGACAAGCATCCGATACATCAAAGAAATCCCAAAAGCATAAACTGAAGCCCAATCTACAAAAGAATACAGAATGTTCCTGTGGTGGATTGGAAGAGATGTTCCCCATAGATGCATGCATTTTGAATACTTGATCCCCAGCTGGGGACAGTTTGAGAGGTGGAGCCTTGCTGAAGGAGGTGTGTTACTGGTAGAGGACTCTGAAGTGTTATAGTCAGCTCCACCTTGCCAGAGCTCAGCTCATGCTCTTGCTGCTTTCTGCCACCTGCTGTGGCAAGGTGTGATACCCATCCTCTACTTCACCATCCTTTACCTGCCATGGTGAAACTCAGACTATAAGCTTAAATAAACCCTTTGCTCCTATCAGCTGCTTTTGGTTGGGTGACTTGTCCTAGTAACATGAAGGTAACTGTGACATTGGGCTACATAGCAAGAACATGCCCTGAAAACAGAAATTCTATACTCTATTTAAGAGTAAGAATTCTATAGGGCTGGAGAGATTGCTCAGCAGTTAAAGTACTTGCTGGACTGCAAAGCCTAAGGACCCAGGTGGTGCATGCATCTGGAGTTCATTTGCAGTAGCAAGACACCCTGAAATCATGCCCATTCTTTCTCTCTCTTGCTCCCTTCTTTTTCTATCATAAATAAATAAAATACATATGTGTATATATGCTTATATATACATATATATATATGTGTATATATATATATATATATATATATATATATATATATATATATATATATATATATATATATATATATATGATTACCTGTTTATTTCAGGTGTTCACTGAGCATGCCTGGGTATCAGAAAGGATTTAATTAAATTATTAAACATGGCTTTTCAGTAGTTAACCTTTGCTGTGTTCTACAATACAATTTACTGTCCACTTGGTGGACTGCTATCATTACTATTCTCCAAGCACATATATTGTGTACATGAAGTGTTGGTTTAAACTTTTTTACTCTGTGATTCTGTGACCCTTACTTTTTATAACTTCTACCACACTCACCCTTTTTCTCATTTTAACTTGCCTTGCCCTTCAAAAACAGCTTGAAAACAGTAAAATTATTGATACTTTGCCTTGAATGTCCTTTTAAATTTAAATTTCATTTCCTTAATCTAGCTGATGAAAAAATGATGATAAGATCAAACAGAAATAGAATAACTTCTAAGAGCTAATCATCAAATTTTATGTTATCAGTTTGCATCATTATTTCACTAGCACAATAGATATTTCCTCAAGAAGGTTATAACTGCCCATTGCATTGTAATAGGGATTGTCCTGAGGCTCAAGAAACTCATAAATAATATAGTTGCTTTTGAAACAGAAAAATAATAGGAATATTAATTTTCCTTTATTGTGTTAATAAAAAATAGAATATTATAAACACTGAGTAGAAAGATCACCCTCAAATGAGCTATACTATAAGACCTAAATGTTGGATGGAGATCAGCAAGGCCAAATAAACCCAGTCATTGCCTCATTGTCATAGTTCAATTGCAAGTCAGAGCTTAATAATTCACTTAACAAATAAACATATTTTAGAAAAATTTAAAAGTCAAATTACATTTTAAATGTATTAGGATGATCCACTAACTAAAGATATCCTGAAATTAATCCTTTTGTCCTTATAAATACACAAAACTATATTATAATTAATCACAGACAAAAATAACAGCTAAATGTACTTAGCACATACTATGAACTACTTTCAGTGTTGTTGCCATTTTACCTTAGAACCTAAGATCCCCTCTGCTTATGACAAAACACAAACTCCTTTAACTTTGCGGGCTTTCTTTAGGCCATAGATAGTCATGTGAAGTTAGAGAGCTAGCTCCCTACCTGTAGGACTAGTGGCTCTTTCTCCCTCTCCTTCCTGTTCTAAGATTAGCCCTGCAGATATGCTACTTGTACCCAAGACTATCCCAAGGTCTACTTTTTGGAAAGCCCTATTAAAACTGTTGGTAATAAAATGTGGCACTAGAAAACAGACCTCAGAATGAGAATCTGGAATCTTATCACTTCCTGGTCAGGGAAAACAAGGATCCAATTTCTAGTGATATATTGGAGGTGACAGGGGGCCCCATAGGGTTTGTTGGCTAGCTTGTGTAGTGGAAACAGTGAGAACTAGGTTCAAAATGAGTCCATGTCTCAAAAATAATGAGGAAAGCAACAGAAGAAGATACCCAACATCAACTATTGGCCCACACATACACACATACACATATGCAAAAAAATAAGCTAAGAGATGTGGTCCTTTACCAGAGTAGCTCCACAATAGTTTAAGAGAAATGCCCAGCCCTTTAGGGACAGCATGTAGCAGTCTGGCTAACACTGACACTAGGCTACCCAAGATACATTTAAGGAATCTCACTCCAAGTGGAGCTTCTAGAAACCAGAAAACAAATGGACTCCTGGCCCAAGACCAGTTTACAGTTGGCCAAATGGATCCCCACCCTCACCATCTGGTCCTTGAGTGCATAATTAGAATAGAAATACTTAGCAATGGCTAAAAGCCTAACCATGATCTTACAAACTGGAAAGGTCATTATGATAAGTAGAGAAAAGTTGAAGCCACTGACACCACCTTGCCCTTGCTGCTGGTCCCAATGATAAATGACAAGGAACATTTTAGCAAGTAGAGGATGATCTGTGCCATCCTAGCCTAAGAATAGCTCCTGAGAAAAGACCCCACAGCTCACAGGTGGATCAGCTCAATATGTTGGTGCAAGATAGAACTACTGTCACACGATAGGCCTGAGCAAGGGTGAATTACTACAGGGTTACTCAAATCACAGCCCACAGGAAAATGACTAGGCAGTAACTACATTTTGTCATTCCACAATAAGGTATTACAAGTGAGAGTACACATCTGGATGTGTTTACAGCAATGTAACTTTATATTTTATAAAAGGATCACTTGTGATGACATGAAAACAAACAAAAAGAAAATAGTCCTTTAGCCTAGCCAATTTGTGTAACACAGTTCTAAAGGATAGAAATAGAATAGCATCCTACCATCAGGCAGAAATGTGTCCACTTTATATAAAGAGGGAAATGTTTTGATGTAAGTGTTCATATCATTCCTTGATCTCTGGGAACAAGCTCTCTAAATGAACAGAGGCTTGAAAAGAGTCATATCAGTGAAGCACAGACAATTAGGTCTGGAAAATAGAGGTAGGGTGATTTGAATGCAAAATGTCTTCTGTACCCTCACGTAAACATTTGAACACTTTACCCACAGTTGCAGCCTTAGGGAGGTGAGTCTTGCTGGAGGAGGAATGTCATTGGGCTCAGGTCTTGGGTTGATGTAGCCCAGCTAGGCTTACTATATTCAGCTCATTCTTGCTGTTTTTTCCCTGCTGATGTAAAGATGTGGTGCCTTGCTCAGCCATGAAGAAACTTCCACTTGAAACTGTAAGCTAGAAATAATCTCCTTCCTTCCATCTTCTGCTTCTGGTTGGGTGTTTTATCTCACCAATGAGAAAGTAACTACTACTCCAGGATTTTCAAAATTGAATATAAAAGTCTTTTGTACTTGCTAATCCTCAACCCTCAATACCACCTTCTATCAACTGGCTCTGTGCTTGACAGCAATATTAGACTGCAAAGCTGAGAACTATAATTTGTTTAAAACTTATAATGGACAATTTAACAGCTCTGTTAAGGATAATATGGCACAAACAATATGAGTTCTCAACTCAGGGAATCCCAATTTTGGAAAGTCCTAGTTATTTGGCTTTGGTCAAGTTATTTCATTTCTTGTAATTTTAGTTTCATCCTCTATAAAAATGTGGTGGGGAAAAGGAAGAAGTATGAAAAGTACTTGTTCACTGTCTGGCATATAATAGCTACCTAATGACTTTTTCCCTTCTTTATATGTGCTAGTAATTAATTCATGTTCAAATTATTATTCACAATTAAAAGAAATACTTTATAAACCTCTCAAGGGTCATATAAGTTTAATTGTAAATAAATGGTATGATTGAATAAACAGATTGAAACACAGACTCACAAGAGGTAACAGCAATAGATTAGGAAGCCGGTAAACCCAACCACAGGAAAGAAAGTGTAAATGATCCTCAGCAATGCTTCAGGTCACCCTAGAAGAGCTACAAGGATATCCACTGCAACGCTCTGAACTATACTGGCTGTGTATGTCTATATATGACAATCTCTGGCCAGATACAGCTGCTAAAAACTTGATAGAACTATTCTAAATTGAGACATATAGGGTTAACTACATACTAAAATAATATATATAAAGATTGGGTGTGGTTTATCCCTGGTTGTCAACTTGACAGGACTTGGAATCACTATGGAAACAGATCTGTGGGAATGTCTGTGAGATTGTCTAGGTTAGATGGAGGTGGGAAGACACACCGTGACTATGAGCAGCATCATTCCATGGGCTGTGGTCCAGGACTGAATGAAAAGGGGAAGGAAAGCTGAAAAGCAGCCTTCATCATTCTGTGCTTCGGGTTGAAAATATAAAAGGGCCACCTGTTTCCATGTTCCTACTGCCATATATTCCCCATCATGATAGACTATAACCTCAAACTGTAAGCTGAAATAAATCCTTCCCTTCCTTAAGTTGCTTCTGGTCAGGTATTTTGTCAAAAGAACAAAAAAGGTAAATAATCAGGGTGTTGTAGTTACCTTCACATTACTGGGATTAAAAAAACAAAAAAACACCTGACCAAAGGCAGCTGATGGGAGAAAAGCTTCTTATTTTCACTTACAATTTCAAGGAAGCTTCATGATGACAGGGGAGAAAGAACATGGCATAAGCAGAGGCGGGACATCATCTTGCCACAGCAGGTGGAAAACAGCAGCAGGAGAGTGAGCCTAGCTCTCGCAAGGGGAATCTGGCAATGATACCCCTAAGTCCACCCGCAACAATATACCTCCTTCAGCAAGGCCCCATGGCTCAAGCTGCCTCCAGTTGGGGACCAATCATTCAGAACACATGAGTTTATGAGGGGCCTATGCTTCAAACCACCACACAGGGTTAAAGAAAATGTATTTTAAATTTAACTTTCCGCTGGGCATGGTGGCACATGCCTTTAATCCCAGCACTCGGGAGGCAGAGGTAGGAGGATCCCATGAGTTTGAGGCCACCCTGAGACTAGAGTGAATTCCAGGTCAGTCTGGACTAGAGTTAGACCCTACCTCGAAAAACCAATAAATAAATAAATAAATAAATAAATAACTTTCCTTATGTATTTTTATTTATTTACTGTGGACACCAGCCATTTTAAATGAATAGACATGTGGCTCACATCGTATCTCCACTAGACAGTACTGGTGTACAGCTCTTATTTCTAGTCCTGCACGCTCTTTCTACTACTCCTCTACTCTGGTGTTGCCATCTGCACGTGTGTACGATGTGTACATGCACCAGGGCTTCTTGCAGCTGCAAACTAATGCCCTTCTGGGTTTCCATGGGTGGCTGGGGAATTGAACCCAGGACCGCAGGCTTTGCAAGTAAGAGCCTTTGACTGAAGAGCCTTTCACTACTCTTTTCTTTAACAAAGATGCATCCCTGTAGTAGTTTTTTTATCCACTCACATCCCCTATTATGAGGGCCTTGCTATCTCAGACATAACATGGGGAAAAATTACCCCATAGAATATAGTCTTTAAACAATGTTCAGCATATAAACGGATGTATGAATGGAAGAGATAATTCCCAGGGAACAAGAGTTCCCAAAAGACAACATTTCCACAGGTGAAATACTGACTGCCTTGGAAACCTATTAGTGACTCTGTGGCACTTTCTCATACAGATTAGAAGAAACATTGTTTGAATATGCACTGTCCATTCATCAAGACAAGTGATGGCTAAATGACTATTAGAAAAATGAAATATTTAAATTGAGGCATTTATTTACATAGTCTAAAATCTGCCTGTATTATTTAAGGTACTCAGTCTAAAACATATGCATATATATTCATAATAGCAATAATTATTAAAGTGATATAACATGTATATGGAGATTTATTGGGGTCACAACACCGTGGAAGCATAGACATGAAGACTCAGAAGACTTGATATAATTCTGTCTAAGGACAGAGGCCTGAAAAGTGAGTAAGCTGCTGAAGTGAGCCCCAGGAATCAGGAATTTCCATGTCTGAGGGCAAGAGAAAAGGAATTTCCCAACTCAAGAAGAGAGGGTCGATTCATTTTTCTCTCCACTTTTTTATATATTTATGTATTTATAAAGAGACAAAAAGAGAAAGCATGGGCATGCCATAGCCACTTGTCCCACAAATGAACTCCAGATGCACATCTGGCTTTGCATAGGTACTAGGGAATTGGACCCAGACAGGAATTCTTTGCAAGCAAGCACTTTTAACCATGGAGCCATCTCCCCAGACCTACCTTTTTGTTCTGTCTCAGCCACAATGTGGAAAGTAGCCTCTATCTATGCTATGGATTTAAATGTGAATTCCTTCCAGAAATAACCTCACAGAATCACTTAGTCTGGTTGGCACATAAAATTAACCCTCATACTCCACTTTTACCCTCTACGATACTTTGGCCAAGATCAGCTTGATAAACTTTTTACCAGAGCTGTCAGTGGGGAAATGAGCATGTAAATTTATAGACACTGGAGATAAATTTTACTAATAGTTTCCCAGCACTTATGAAAATGAGCTGCTCCAAAATTAACCAAATTCCCACATGCCCCAAAAAGACTTAACACAAGCAAAGTAATTCATTGTAATGTCAGAAAATTAATGTTAATGGTGTTATAGAAATAATTATATTAAGAGATAAAACTAGACAACACTAGAAATGGTAACATGAGAAGTAAAAGATCCCAGGGTCACTGATCCCCACCCATAACTCTTCCATTTATAAACAGCACATAATGATCTCCTCTATATGAGTTCTGATAAACAGCCCAGACTAATAATCTCCTCTGTATTATTTCTGATAAAAAGCACAGGCTAATAATCTCTTCTATATTAGTTCTGATAAATAGCACAAGCTAATAGTCTCCTCTACATTATTTTGGATAAAAATTTTTAACATAAACATTTAAAAGCATCTTCTTAAACTCTATAATAATTCTAGGTAAGTATAATTACATACATGAAAGCATTTTTTTCTGCAAGTACCATTTTTTTTCCTCTGTGTGTGCGCATGTGTTCTCTGCACGTGTGCTTTTGGGGACTGAGGAGATGGTACTTAGAGGCACTTGCTTGCAAGTCCTGCTAGCCCTGGCTCAATGCTCCTGTACCCATGTCAAACCAGATGCACAAAGTAGTAGATGCATCTGGAGTTGGTTTGCAGCAACAAGAGGCTCTGGCATGTCCATTCTCTGTGTGTATGTTTTTCTTTCTCTTAATTAAACAAAAATAAATAGTAGTAACTTGTGTGTGTGTGTGTGTGTGTGTGTGCGTGCGCGCGCAGATGCATGCCCCATGAACATGGGTATGAAGGCCAAAAGAAGGCAACAGGCAACTCCTCTGTTACTCTTTTACCTTTCCTTGAGACAGAGTCTCTCAGTGAGCCTGAAGCTTACATCATTTTTCAACTAAACCAGTTGACCAGAGAGTCCAGTGATTCTCCTTTCCCCTTCCTCTCTCTCCCTTCAGCATTGTGGTTACAGATATACATTTCCATGCCCCACAGATCCTCATGCCTGAGCAGCAGGCTCTCTTATATGGTAGGCCATTTCTCCAGGCCTTTTAGCTAAAGACATGAGTATAGTGTAGAACTAACAAGGTACTACAGTCAAACTGGCAGGATTTAAATCTCAGCTCTGCCATGTAGTTGCTATGTGAACTTGGTAAAGTCTTTTACCCTGTCCCTGCCTCAGTTTCCTCCTCTATGAAATGTAACAATAGCACCTACCTTAAACTGCATTTGTAAGTAAATACATGAGTTTATAAAGCATAGAACAGTCCTAAGGTATACTCTGAACAACAGACCTTATTACTTCAATAACCAATAAATTAAACAACAGTATCTAGATGTCTTGTTTTACCTAATTATCTTTTAATTGATAACAGCTATTCTCAAAATGATAACAGCTCGCCAACAAATGCCATATTCCTGCTAGCTTTAGTAGCCAAAGGACACATATAAAATCATCTATTTTTTAGGACTCAGTAACTATGATTTCAAAAACTAAATACTCCTAGTGAAAATAGAAATATTATTTAAGGAAAAAACTGTGCATCAAGAGCAAGAAAGTCAACAGATTGATGTCATGAGTACATGAGGCAATACATATAATACTTACATCCCAAATCACATCATAATCCACCAGCCCTTAACTGTAAACTACACAATTGGGTGCTTCCAAGATACTGGACACACAAAGGAGACAAGGCCTCTGTCCTTACAGTCTAAGAAAATGGGCAATGCACATGATGATGTTGTCTACCACGGTATAGAAGCATGGGCAAAGGGCACTACAAACAAGAGTGGAAAGCTAAGGAAGGACAAAAAAGCACCACGTGCACAGCATGTTTGGGGACAGTGACTAACCAAAGGTGGCCTCAGCATCTCTTGAAGGTCTTACATCACTCCCTTAAACATTAACTACCAGTTAGTTACATGCTAGGCAGCAAAGATACAGACGTGTTATGGAGTCCAGTGTCGCACAAGTAAGACCATGGACACACAGAATGTGAGGCAAAGTTTTATTGAGTAGAAAGAAAGAAAAAGAGGAAAGTTGGCATGCCAGGTCTGCATCCCAGAGTTCGGGATCTCAAGATGCAGCCCTGATCTGTTGGGAGTGTCAGCTTTTATTGGAAATAACCATATGATGTTAGTAAAAACAGGATCGGGAGTTAAACCACAAATTACATACTGTTAAACATGGTGGGGGGCTATTACAAGAAGTCACAAAGTTACATAGGTCACATAGGTGGAACTTAAGGCAATAAATGTTCTATGCTATGTAATCACAAAGATATTTAGAAACAAAGAGATACAGGAAGGTCATGGTACATTGTATAGAGGGATCACCCCATTCCTTAGGCAACAGTAAACATCTGCATTGCATAGTGGGATCATCCCCTTCCTTTCACATTCCATTTTCCAGTGTGCAAAACACAGGTAGTACGAGTGCTTTCTCACTGCTAGTGTAGAAATACAAGTTAACTGGGAGGACAGAGTATTCTGGAAAGGGAAAATGGCACGTGAGAAACCATTTGGGAACCACAGAGTTGCTTAAGTCTAAACCCACAAGGGACAAGCTGAGGTAAAGGCGGAGGCACATCACCAGATGCTTTGGACACCAGACTTCTGTAATGAATGTGACTGATGACTATTAAAGGATAGTGTGTGTGTGTGTGTGTGTGTGTGTGTGTGTGTGTGTGTGTGTGTGTGTATGAGTATATACATGTTTGGGGGGTGCATACAAAGGTGAGGATGAATGTTCGCATGCATCTGGAGACCAAAGGTTAATGTCAGGTGCTTTCGTGTATAATGTTCTACCTTATTCATTGGAACATTCACTGACCCTAGCGCTCAGCTATGCTAGTGAGGTAGTTTGAATAGATGGCTCCAATAGATTCAGCAGTTTATTAAAACTTCTCAGATTTCCAGCCATCTGGCTGGAGGAGGTGTTACTGGTTGGATCTTAGGGTCCAGTCCTAAGGGGTGGTGGTAGATTTGGAATTCCACTTTAAAGAGATGCAAAGTGTCTGAGTTCCACCAGGAGCTCCTGAAGGGTGCCCCGTGGTGTGGCTCTGGTTTTTTGTTTTTTTTTTTTTTTTTTTTTTTTTTGGCCTATGGCTTTTTTTTTTTCTCTCTCTCTCTACCTGGACTTGTGAAAGTGGACCAGTTTCTTCTACCATTATGGAACTTCTCCTGGATCTGTACGTGTCAATAAATTCCTTCCTCCATAACTGTGCCTGGTCTAGAAGTTCATTTCAGTGACATGAAGCTGTCTGCTACAATTAGCTAGCCAAGGAATTCCCTGCATCTTCTTCCCCAGCTCTGGGATTATTGGTGTGTAGTACCATGCCCAGATTTTACATAAGTACTAGGGATACAATTTAGGACCTCATGCTTATATTACCCCCAAGCCCTCTCCACAGCCCTATTAAAAGATTGTAAATAAGAAGGTTATGATCACATCTGTGTTTTTATTATCTTATTTATTCATTAGAAAGAGGGGGAAGGTAAGAGAGAGAATAGGTGCACCAGGGCATCTAGCCACTGCAAACAAATTCCAGACGCATGTGCCACCATGTGCAACTGACTTACATGGGTCCTAGGGAATTGAACCTGGATTCTTAGGCTTCACAGGCAAGTCTCTTCAGCTCCACCTATGTTTTAAGAAAGGCTTTTCTGGCCATAGGCTAACTAGGAGTAGTCCCAGAGACTAAAGTATAAAGAATATACTATTAATGATGACAATAAAGACATTCAAGTGGGATTTTAAAATGAAGCATAAACTTGGTAAAAATAAAGAAATGTCCAGGATGGCTCCCTGAGCTCTTTGCTAATCCCTAAGATCTCCCTTAAAGAAATGTCATCTCTATTGAACATAGTTTATTTCTACCTCAGTGGGATTTTTTTGATACCTACTTATGCATCCCATCCCTTACTAGAAAATTTATTACAGACAAATTATACCAAATTCATCTTGTATTCTTAGTAGGACCAAAGCTAGGGTGAGGAGAGGAGAGGAGAGCATTCAACTTTCAGGTTCATGCTAGTTGAAATACAAGGTTGAAATACATCCTTATTTTAAAGTTTAGGAGTTTGTTCATCATGGATTTTTGGACATAATTTTTGACTTATTAAAACATTATTTAGGGGGCTGGAGAGATGTTAATGCACTTGCCTGCAAAGCCTAAGGACTCAAGTTCCATTCCCCAGTACCCGGTGGCACACGTGTCTGGGGTTCATTGCAGTGGCTAGAGGCCCTGGCATTCCCATTCTCTCTCTCTCTCTCTCTCTCTCTCTCTCTCTCTCTCTCTCTCTCTCTCTCTCTCACACACACACACACACACACACACACATAAGGTCAATAAAATATTTTCTAAAATATTATTTATCTTGGTTATTGAGCCTTTAGGCACCTTCTTATGACCATGTGATAACGTCCTTTGCTTCATCCTAATACCAACTTAGATTCTGAGTGCCTACCCAACATAGTACCTCATACCAGTAGGTACTCTAATGCATGCTGAATGAACAAAAAAGAAACAGATGTCATAAGCAATGAGATGGATGGCGATGGGCCTTTCCCAGAGGCAAAGAATACGGGAGGAAAAAAAAAGACTTTGGAAAAAGATGATGAGTTTATAATGCATGTCAAAGCACTACTTGGTATATTATCTTATAGATTCATTTATTATTCACCACTAGCATCATTTATAATAAGAAATATTAAAGACTAACATTACTCAAGGAATTGTTCTCAGGACATTTCTCCATTATCTTTTTAAAACTTTTATTAATATTTGAAGTACTATGGCAATATCCAATTTCTTAGCTCACCTTAGAAGCTACTACCATTGTCTAAGACACAAAGAGGTTCTATTTATGACACAAATGTATAATTAGCATGGCTATGAACATGCTGGATGTGATGACAAATGTCCAAAGGAATCAAAAGTTCAAGGCTAGCCTGGGCTACACATCAAGACCCTGTCAAGATGGAAGAGGAAAGAGGGAGGATGGAAAAAAAGGGAGAGAAGACAAGAAGCAAAGAAAGGAGAGAAAGGAAAATAAAAATGGTAAAGAAGAGGAAAGAAGAGATAGAGTGATGAAAAACTCTGTTTTTATTGGAATGTTTGCATTTCCCCAAAAATTCATAGTTAAAGTCTTAGCCCCCGTAAAGATGATATTAAGAATGGGGTCTTTGAGGTGGTGATTGTATCATGAAGACCAACTCCTTGTGAATGGTATTAGTGCCTTATAACATAGGCCTTGTGGAGGTGCCAGGCTTCTCCCACTATGTGAGGCCATCACCAGAAAGTGAAATACAGAGAAAGCCTTATCAGACACCAAATCAAATCTACTGCCACCTTGGACTTCCTAACCACCAGGATGCTGAGCAACAGACTCCTACTGTTTATAAGCCATGTAGTTTGTGGAATTTTATTACAACAACCCCAACAAATAAAGCAAAGGCAGCTTTTGATAATTACTCCATCAACACTAAATCAGCAACACCTAAGATGACCATATTATAAGAAATAGCACTCCAGGGCTAGAGAGATGGCTGAGTGGCTAAGGTGCTTACCTGCAAAGCTTAATGACCTGAGTTTGATTCCCCAATACTCACGTAAAAGCCAGATACACAAAGTGGTGCATACATCTGGAGTTTGTTTGCAGTGGTTGAAGGCCCTAACCTGCCCATTCTCTCTGTCTCTCTGTCTCTCCCTGTCTCTGCTTGAAAGTAAATAAGTAAATATATTTTTGAAAAAAGAAATAGAAGTCAAACCATTCTCTTCCCTTATTCCTTCTCACTTTTCTTCATTGCACTTCTCGTCCCCTGATCCTGTACACGTTTGCTTATCATGGTTCTTTACCTTTAAAAAGATGGTTATAGGCTAGAAAGATGGCTTAGCAATTAAGGCACTTGCCTGAGAAGCCTAAGGACATGTTCAAATCTCCAGGTCCCACAAAATCCAGACACACAGTGATGCAAGCACACAATGTCACACATGCGCACAAGGGTGCCCATGTGTCTGAAGTTTGTCTCAGTGGCTGAAGGCCCTGGTGTACCCATTTTCTCTCTCTCTCCCTTTCTCTCAAATAAATTAAAAAATGATAATAATTATAAGTAAGAAAGATGACTGACATGTCAGCATGGGATGTATCTACAATGTTCATAGTTGTATCCCCACCAGCTAGGATAAATGCCACTGTAAGTCATGATAAAGATTAGGAGAGTGGCTAGAGGTGGGCTTACCATGATATAAATATAAGAAAAGAAAAATAAATGAGACATGTGAAAGCAGAAGGCTGGAGAGATGGCTCAGCACGAAAGAGCACTGGCTGCACAAGTATGAGAGCCTGGGTTTGCTCCCCAGCACCCCCACAAAAGGCCAGGCATTGTCACTCGTGCCTGTAAGCCCAGCACGAAGACGCACTGGTCAGGCAGCCTAATGGAAAAACAGAAGGTCCAGGTTCAGTGCAAGATTCTGCTTCAAGGAAATGAGACAGAAAAGCTATAGAGGATACTTGACACACTCTCTGGCTTCTGCATGCATGCACACAGGGCACATACATTTGTACACACACATGAATATAACACATACACACCAGAAATAAAAGTAAATTTAAAACTTTCTTTAAAACACTGGGCTGGCAAGATGGCTTAGCTGTTAGATGCACTTCTTGAGCAAGCATGAGGGCCTGAGGGGGCCTAAAATCTCCAAATGCAACGTAGAACAGCTGGGTTTGGCCACGGGCCTAGAACCCTAGTCCCACAGGGAAGCACAAGCCTGAGAATCATTGGAGCCCCACAAGCTCCAGGATGGGCCCAAGGAGACTCCAGCTTAAAACAAGACCAGACAGAAGAGCGATGGAGCCGTTAGCCTGATGGTCCACTCCAGCCACCACAGGCAAGCTTATGGGTGCTGTAAGGGCACATTCACATGCATATGCAAACACACACACAAACACACAAGCTAAAACAATAAATAAGACAACTGGAGCTGGGGTCTCTCAGTAATGTAGCCAAAATTCCAGGAGCAAAACAAGGATATGCAAGTCAGAATGATAAACTTGGGAGCCTCCCAGCAAGTTACCTCTGACCTTTCGTTTTAGCAGGGTTTGAGGATTTGGTCAGAAAATGCACATCTCTGCATGGAGGGTATCTTCAAGGCAATACCTAGTTAGCTATCACTGACCCAATCAAAAAATGAAAGGAAACTTGACCATCTTAGCCTACCTTCTGGGAAGAATGATAACCTACCAGCAAATGCTTACCTATAAACCCACCCTCAAGCCTTTGAGGCTTTAAGTTTATATTACTTACATGATCTAGGAACCCAAACCCAAAGAAAGGAAAATAAATATTGGTTCTGAGTATGTGATTTACCAATGTATCAGCTCTAGGCTCCAATTTCACCCTTTTTTTTTTTTTTTTTTTGATTTTTTGAGGTAGGGTTTCACTCTAGCCCAGGCTGACCTGGAATTTACTATGTAGTCTCAGGGTAGCCTCAAACTCATGGCCATCCTCCTATCTCTGCCTCCTGAGTGCTGGGATTAAAGGCATGTGCCACCATGCCTGGCTCCAATTCCACCCTTCTTTATCCTGCTTGGGACACTGGAGCAGGGCCTTGTACACATTTCTACTTTGTGGGTTATTAAGCTTTGTCAGGGGTGCAGTGGTAGGGAAAGGGTACTCAGCCCATTAGAAAATGTTAAGTGTTTCCAAACAACCTAACTTTACTTATCCAATATAAAAAAGCATCAAGGATTCATTCCTGAAAACTGAAGGCAAAGTTTATATAGAATTTTCATCTATATGATATTCTTCCAGCGGTAGAACTAATTTGAAGCCAAGTTTAGTTTTTCAGATACTGAAACATTCCCCAGTTGCATTTAACATTGGAATAGATTTGCATCTGCTTCTCCTTCAAGCCAATGGTTGTATCTAAAAATTTATAATTTATATGGATAGCTTTTGCATTTTTATGACTGCATGCTTCAACTTATCATAAAATTGGTTCTTTCTATGCCCCATTTCACATTCCAAGTATGTGTCCCACTTTTTCTGAATGATAAAGGCTTAGGTGCACTTTGACTATTGTAAGAATGAAAACCTCCCAAGAGAAACCAGGCTTTCCAGTACAGATAGACAGAGTAGATGATAGATAGATAATAGATAAGATAGATGATAGCTATGCAGACTGACAGATAGATATTAGTTGGAGATACAGTTATAGCTTAGATAGATAGATATAATTCCTTTGGGTTTCATTTTAACTATCAAGTACAGAACACACCCCAACTCTACCAGATACCACAAGATGGTTAATTTTACGCCAACTTGATTAGGCCATGAGTTGTCCAAATATTTGATCAGATATATTTTGTAAGAGTGTTTATCTCAAAGAATCTCCCTAAGTAGCACAAGCTAGCCTCAAATTTATGATCGTCTTGCCTGAGCCACCTGAGTGCTGGATTACAGACATGCACACCAGACTCAGTTTCTGAAGTTTGTTTGTTGAGAGAGACAGAGAGAGAGAGAGAGAGAGAGAGAGAGAGAGAGAGAGAGAGAGAGAACGAATGAATGGAGTGAATATGGACACACCAGGGCCTCCTTCCACTGCAAACAAATTCCAGATACATACACCATTTTATGCATCTCACTTTAGTAGGGACTCAAACCCAGGCCATCAGGCTTCTTAAACAAGTCCCTTTAACCACTGAGTCATCTCTCTGGCCCTTGAAGGTTGTTTTGAATATGATTCACATTTAAGTAGATAGAAATCAGACTGTCCTCCCTAAAATGGGTGGGCACCTACCCAATTAGCTAATGGTCTGAAGAGAACAAAAGGACTGGTCTTCCCCAGTAAGACTAGGTTCCGATCAACTGGGATATCGGGTATTTCCTGCCTTTAACCTGGAACTGAAATGTCAGCTCTTCCTTGGTCTCAAGTCTACTGACCGTCAGACCGGAACTATACCATCAACTCTCCTGGTTTACAGATCTTGGAACCTGCAGTCTCTACAACAGCATGAGCTAACTCCTTCTGTGAAAAACTCTTCACACACACAGTCCATTTTGCTTCTCTGCAGAACCTTCACATATACTCAAAGGATCTGCGGTTAGTTCTTGCCAAAACGTCTCCTTTTCTTCCACAATGTCAAAGGATAAAAGCATTATGTGACTGCTGCTCTTCTCATGGTCTCCATCACCCCATCTCACCACCTTTTAGAAACACATTCCTACTCAATATAAACTGTGGTTCCAATATAAATTGTGCCTTCTTGAAAACTCTGCCTACTCTACACTCCAGGCCTCAGCTGCTTGCCCAGGGAGAGGAAGAGTCACCTGACCCAAGCTGGCCCAACCACAGCCACAAAAGGCAACTGAGGTCGGGGGCTTTTTTTTTTCTTTTTAATCTAAAAACTGAAAGTGGGCTGGAGAGATGGCTTAGCGGTTAAGCGCTTGCCTGTGAAGCCTAAGGACCCCGGTTCAAGGCTCGGTTCCCCAGGTCCCACGTTAGCCAGATGCACAAGGGGGTGCACGCGTCTGGAGTTCGTTTGCAGTGGCTGGAAGCCCTGGCACGCCCATTCTCTCCCTCTCCCTCTATCTGTCTTTCTCTCTGTGTCTGTCGCTCTCAAATAAATAAATAAAAAATGAACCAAAAAATTAAAAAAAAAAAAAAACTGAAAGTGTTGTTTGAAGTTCTTCTCAGCCAACAGCCATGAACATAATTAGGCCTGATACAATACAGCAAGCACACGACAATAGAGGTTCTCCTGATACTCAATTCCCTGGAGCCAGTCACTCCCGAAGCCCCATTCCTGCCCCATTACATTTAGTCAGGAAATTCCCTTTTGACCGAAACTGGTTTTGAAATAGGCTTCGATTAGGTACAACCAGAGAAGACATAGTAAATCCCTACTACACATAAATCATTAAAGACATCTATACAATTAAGTTCAAAATAATCAGACTAACTTCAAGTGCTTTATAAAACCTGTATTATTAATAATATTCAAATATTAAATATGCCCAGAATTTCCCACCCCCAAAAAATCATTAGTAATTAAAATGCAAAGTTTCCTAGGAAGAATGTTTCTTTTCTTGAAACAAGGGGCTTATCAGGTTAGTAAGCAGAATTTAAAATATAATCAATACTGGGCCACAGGTTCTCTGAAAAATACTGCGAGTCCCACTAAAACACATAAATATAACTTTGTAAGTGACACTCCTATAATCATTGAATCTTTAAGAGAAACCATATATATTTACAAAATGAGTTTCCATTAATCCCAGTACTTGAGGGGCAGAGATAGGAGGATCTCTTTGAGTTCAAGGCCAGCCTGGAACTACAGAGTGAGTTCCAGGTCAGCCTGGGCTAGAGGGAGAGCCTAACCATGAAAAAAATAAGTTTGTCAATGAAATATCTCCATCACACCTTTTCTTTTTTGGTGGTGGTGGAGGCAGTGAGACAGGTTCTCATATCCAAGGCTGGCCTAGAACTCACTCTGTAGCCCAGGATGATGCTGAGCTCAAGATCCTCCTGCTTCTACGTCAGCACTGGGATTAGAGCTGTGTATCATCATGCCCCTGTTTGTAGATGAGGGTGTGTGTGTGTGTGTGTGTGTGTGTGTGTGTGTGTGTGTATGTGTGTGTTATTTTGGGATAAAATACAGTAATTTGTAAATCCTAGGAAAGGCCCTACCACTAAACTACACTTCAATTTTTTTGACATTTTTAAGTTCAGTGTTTTCTTTCCCAAAATTTGGATATAAGAACAGAGGGGCTGGAAAGATGGTTTAGCAGTTAACAAAAGTTGTAATCTCTCCCTCTGTGTTTCTCTCTAATAAATAAATAAATAAATAAAATGTGTTTTAAAGGGCTGCAGAGATTGCTTAGCAGTTAAGGAATTCGTCTGCAAAGTCTAAGAACCCCAGTTCAATTTGCCAGTACCCATGTATTCCAGATGCACAAAATGGTGCATGCGGCTGGAATTTGTTTGCAGTGGCTAGAGGCCCTAGCGTGCGCATGCTCTCCCTCCCTCCCTCCCTCCCTCCCTCCCTCTCTCTCTCTCTCTCTCTCTCTCTCCCTCTCTCTCTCTGTCTCTCCCTTCTCTCATCTATCTATTTATCTTCCTCACTCACACACACACACAAATAAGTAAAATATTTTTTAAGAGAAATACATTTTAAAAATGTAATTTTAAAATTCAGGTGAGATCCTCCTACCCATAACTGTGGGCTAACTCCACAATGCATGACCCATATACTTCAGCAAGGAGGGGCCAGGGGGAAGGGGTAGGACATGGAGGAGGCTGACAATGATACCAAGTTGACTGTTATCACTGAGCACAAAACTAATTAATAATAAATAAATGATTCAGGTGAGAAAGGTTAGATTTTTCTATTGTTTTATAGAATTTCAGGAAATGTTAAAAGCTTTACTTGTCTAAGAGTATCAGAACAAGAAAGAAGCCGGGTGTGGTGGCGCACACCTTTAATCCCAGCACTCGGGAGGCAGAGGTAGGAGGATTGCCGTGAGTTCGAGGCCACCCTGAGACTCCAGTGTGAATTCCAGGTCAGCCTGGGATAGAGTAAGACCCTACCTCGGAAAAAAAAAAAAAGAAAGAAAGAAATGAAATACATTCTAAGTTCAGTTTACCTTACTAATTTTCACAGATTCTTTTTCTCAATATTTTTATTTATTTATTTACAAGCAGACAGAGAGATGGAGAGAAGAGACACAGAAGAGGAATGGGTGTGTCAGGGCCTCCAACTGCTGCAAAGGAACTCCAAATGAATGTGTTTCTGTGCATCTGGCTTCACATGAGTACTGGGGCATCAAACCTGGGTTGTTAGGCTTTTCAGACAAGTGCCTTAACCACTATGCCATATCTCCAACCCACATGTTCTTAATTAAGTCAAAAATAACTTACACTAGCTGGGCGTGGTGGCACACATCTTTAATCCCAGCACTCGGGAGGCAGAGGTAGGAGGATCGCCTTGAGTTCAAGGCCACCCTGAGACTACATAGTGAATTCCAGATCATCCTGGGACAGAGTGAGACCCTACCTTGAAAAAACAAACAATAATAATAATAATAATAATAACAACAACAACAACAACTTATACTATTTTTTTAAAGTTTTTTTTAAAATTTTTTATTTATTTATTTGAGAGCGACAGACATAGAGAGAAAGACAGATAGAGGGAGAGAGAGAATGGGCGCACCAGGGCTTCCAGCCTCTGCAAACGAACTCCAGATGCGTGTGCCCCCTTGTGCATCTGGCTAACGTGGGACCTGGAGAACCGAGCCTCAAACCGGGGTCCTTAGGCTTCACAGGCAAGCGCTTAACCGCTAAGCCATCTCTCCAGCCCAACTTATACTATTTTTATGTTCCCAATTCTATCCCTGTTAAGACCATCCACACAAATACCCAAGTGTACCAAGAGTGGCAGAGGGATCACAAGAAATGACAGAAAGAGCCTAACTGTGGATATCCAGTCCAGAAATACTTGTCCATGTCATTCCTATCTAGCAACCAAGTTTCGTATTTATGAGCCTTTTTGGTATTTGTGAAACGGAACATCCACCCACACTGTGAAATATTCAGATGTTTTGAGTCCCTATTAAGGACAGCATTTTAATCAAAGTGTCTGCAAAAATGAAAACAGAGTTAATGTAATGTAACTAACATTAATGAAGTTTGGTGAAAATCTTTGGAAGAGTCAAATGTTTACACTCTCGAGATAAGTAAACAAATTTAATGTAAAAAGTATAAAACATGTATATAAATACTTATACAAAGAAGATATGAAAGTTACATGAAAAGTGACATACATATATATACTGGGTATTCAAAGGATAAGAGATTCTCTTCATCAATGAAATCAGTAAAAGTGTCAACAAAGATACACAATAAAAATCATTCTACCATAGAGAATGCCTGAGTATCAGCACAAAGCTGTGACGGAATGCAGCTTGTTTAGGAGAGAGGAGTTTAGAAACTTGGGGCATGTCTACAGTAGAGAAGTCTGCCCATGGTTGCTTATCAATTTATCAAATAGTTGGTGCTTAAACAACACAAATTCATCATCTCTAAATTTCTATGGTCAAGAGTTGGTGTTAGCTAGGCCCTCTGCTCAGGTTCTCACCAGCCTGAAATCAGTGTCTGCCAGGGCTGTGGTTTTCAAAAGCATAGACACATCTTCCAAGATCACTGGTTGCTGGTAAAATTCGATTCCTTTCAGTTACAAGTCTCACACTCCCTGTTGTTTTCTGATGGCTGGCCAAGAGCCACTCTTAGCTCCTAGATGCCATCTGCAACTCCCTGACAAATGCTCCCCAAGACAGACCTTCTGCTTCCAAACTGTCAACCTTCCTAATGTCAGAGAGACCCAGGCCCCACCCAGATAAAGTCCGTTCTGATGGACTTGGTCAATTGCTTGACAAGCTAATCAAAGGGGAGATGACATCAAATTCACAAGTTCCCCCACACTGACTGACGGGAAGAGGCACTATACAAGACGGATACTCAAGGGAGTGAGAATCTGGGAGTTATGAGAATCCTGCCCAGCATAGGTTGCATTAGAGAAGATGAAAACCAAAATTCAACAAACTCATACCAAAATTCAACTCATTCTCCTTCCTACATTTCTGTGCTCATACATGATGTTACCTGTAAAACATATTTGCATAATCACAGTTGCAACCAAGGGTCTTTCCATATTTGGCAGCTGCCATTGACTATAGTGGTAGTCATGGATCATAAGACCTGTTTTACTAACTGTGAATACATGTTCGATCCTCACATCCTTTTATTCCATATGAACCTTTCCTACCTCTGGCTGCTGTATTCTAGGCTGCCTTTATGTTACTGTTAGAGGAATAATAATAATAGAGTAATAATAACGAAGGTAAGGCTATTCTTCCTCCTTCCAAAAAGAACTAGTGTCTCTGGTGTATATTTCCTCTCTGTCTTTATTTTTCTGGTGAAAAAAAGGCAAGTTTTTGTCACTTTTTTATGAGAGGGAGAAGGAGAATTGACATGCCAGGGCCTCCAGCCACTGCAATCAAACTCCAGACTCATGCACCTCCTTGCACGTATATGCAACCCTCCAAGCTTGTGTCACCTTGTGTGTCTGGCTTACATGGGATCTGGAGAGTCAAAACATGGTTCCTTACACTTCTCAGGCAAGTGCCTTAATTGCTAAGCTATCTCCCCAGCCCTCCCAAGAAAGCATTTTTAAGTATCCCATTGTTATTTAACCCTCATCTTTCTTTGTGGAGGCTGCATGTTTGTGTGTGTGCAGTATGGGTGGGCACGTGGACGCATGTGTTTAGAAGCCAGAGAACAACTTCAGGTATTCTTTGGGAACACCATCCACCTTCATTCTGACAGGGTCTCTCATTGCCCGGGACCTTACTGATGACTCTAGTCTGGCTGGCCAACAAGCCCCAAGGATCTGCCTGTTTTTTCTTTCCCAGTGCTGGAGATTATAGGCATGTGCTACCATGCCTGGTATTTTATGTGGGTTCTGGGGATCAAACACAGGTCTTCATACTTGCAAGGAAAGCACTTTACTAGCCCTTAGCTCACCTCAGCTTTGGAGTCAGGAAAATGTCAGTTTTACCACCATATGGATGGCAAATACACATATGATTAATATTTCTACAATGTTCAGTGATTATTTAAGAGCACAAGTCTCCAGATTTAGAAGTACCTGCCTCTCCTTTGATCTGACAATCTATTTTTTACTCAGAGATAAAAATTTAAAACCCTTGCTCATTCTACCTGCTGACCTGTGTGCTGAATGTGATTCTGTGGTTCAAAGAAATTTGTTTCTGTGAAAAGAAAGCCACCTTTTACAGTTGCTACGTTCTAGTGACACTGCAGCACAAGGCTCAAGTTTCAGATGACTGCTACATTGTCATACCAATGCAATATAACAATCTGTTTCTTCAATACTAAACAGAGAAGCAAAATGGCATCTTCTGAGAACACAGATATAGATGCTCCTTAAGCTAAGATAAACATCAATAAGCCCATCATAAGCAGAAAATGTCCTGTTAAAATTTAAAAACAAAAAAATTTACTTAATCCACCTAATTTAGCAAATAGAATGCTTACCCTAGTTCTTAAACATATGCAAAACATTAACATTAGCCTAAAATTGGGCACGATCATTAAAGTTGCACAGATAATCTCATATCGTTTTTTGTTTTTTCAGGTTTTTTTTTTTTTTTTTTTTTGAGATAGGGTCTCACTCTAGCCTAGGCTGACCTGAAACTCACTCTAGTCTCAGGCTGGCCTCAGAAACACAATGATCCTCCTACTTCTGCCTCCAAGTGCTGGGATTAAAGGCATGTGCCACCACTCCCGCCTTTACATCATTTTAAAGTAAAAAAAAAAAAGTAAGTCAACTCATAAATCAGAGACTGTTTATACTTATTTAACATTACAATTTGATGGTAGAGATAACACAATAGACACTCGTCCATAAACACTGGTTTTCAACTTGTAAATGGTCAAATCATGCAGCAGAGTTTCAACTTGTTTCAACAGCTACTAAATCACATAGTTGTTAAGGTTACATGTACCATCTGAGTTCCTACTAAAACCAAGACACTGTCTTGTAGGTGGGTGATGGTGGAGAACAGAAGATATGAGTCACATGCGGCTGTCCTCAAGTCATCTATGACAAGTGAAAATGAACATCCTGAGGGCATAATCAACCTAGTTTTCCTTTTCCTCCCTTTGTCAGAGTCTGAAAGTAAACCCCACCTTGACTCCAAAGGTTTATGCCCTTCTGTAACCCATGGCCTTGAATGTGGGGGGAGGGGGCAGAATTTATGACTTGTTTCTAACTAAAGGAACACTGCAAAAATGACATGTTCACATTACACGTGTATAAGTGCTTAAGTGTGTTACATAAGTTTGCGGTGCCTATCTTATTGAGGACTCTGCTCTGCTGGCTTTGAGGAATCTAGCAGTTATGGTGGGCAATGCCACATTGGCCAGGCACTGCAAGAAATTTCCAGTTACTGAAGCAGGGCCACCCAAGAAACTGAAATCCTCAGTCCTATAACTACCAGAAACTAAATTCTTCCAACAACCTGAATTATCATATCCCCTTTCCTAGTTAAACCTTGGCTGACAACTAATTCTTTTTTTTTTTCTTCATTAGTAATTGTGAACTTTACTGTATGAACATATTCACTACTTGTCATATTCCTAACAGATTATGCTCTTATACTCCCATTCCACTGAGGGCGCTCCTAAATTGGGTTATTTGTATTCACTGTAAAGGCGTGGATGTAATAGTCAGTATCTCTGTGTATACGGGAGGAGGGGACAATGCCTCAGGCTACTCTTTTCCACCCTGTGGCTCTTTCAATCTTTCCACCCCTCTTTTGCAATCTTCCCTAATCCTTAGTGAGCACATTATATACATCTCCTTTAGTGTTGAGCTCTCTGCAGCCTCTGAATTTCTGCTTCGATGAGTTTTGAATACGTTCAGTATCTACCACCATCTCCCAGGAGGGGGCTATTAGGCTAGCAGAGAGAGCCGCACTCATTTAATCTGACACTTCCTCTGTAGTGTCTCCTGGGTCCTGGCAAATAGTCTGGAGGTGGCTCAGCTCATGTTAGGCAGTGTCATATTGGTGAATCTTGGTTCTCCCTGGTATTGGCTGCCATCTGTTTAAAAAAAAAAAAAAAAAAAAAAACAGCAGATTCTCCAAGACTGAGAACAGCATGAATCAAAGGAGATAACTATAGTCATTTAAAAGATTTTTCCTTCTTAGCCAAAAAAAACAGTAGGAGCTTCTTTCACAAGTCTGTGACCTTATATTTAGAATTCTGATCTGATTCTCAGTATCAGGTATGAATTTCCTCCCACTGAGGGGTACTCTTATGTCCAATCACAGAGCAGTTGATTATTCCCATAGGTTATGTGCCACTATTGCACAAATGTGCTCCTCTTTCCCGACTGGTTGATTTTGTAGCTTACAGAATCCCCTGCTTGTTCAAGCTAGTGGACACTATTATCCACCAGTAGCTTCCACAGCACTTTCAGGAGCTATGAAGACTAGCCAGCAGGGAACTGACTTCCTTCTCAGTTCCAGGGTGATCTCTTGATGCCCAGTGACTGCAGCCTTTGTTGTCTTCAGCAATAGGGTCTATCATGTAGCTCTGGTGGGTAACCAAGTAGTTTGGCAATGACCTATGTTGTTTGTTGTTCGTGGGTCTCCCTGACCAATATTTCACTGTGAGAGGTAACCCAGTTCTGGTACTTGGATTTACCAGCCAGAACCTATGGTTAGAGGATTAAGCTTTCTCCAGTCTCTATAGGACACTTCTGCCCAGGCTATCCCTCTTTCATTATTAAGAGTTATATTGTTAGCTAACCAAGAGAAAAGTTTCTATTATACTGATTCATGCTGTTATTTTTTGTGTAATTTCGCCCACCCACCTCCCATACCCCATTCCCCAAGTCCCTTCTACCCACGGTATTCTATCCCTCCATTTGCCTGTCAAGTAGTTCCCTGCCCCCCATTTTTTACTTCCTGTGTCCACTTTCTTCTAGCCTCATTCTAGTTCCTTGCCGTTACTCCTGATGCTTACTACAACTTACAATCAAATTAAGCTGTTCCAAGTTAGGAACTGCATAAGAGAGATAACATACAGCATTTGTCTTTTGGAGCCTTGTGTGACCTCTCTTAGTATGATTTTTTTTTCCTAGTCCCTCCATTTTCCTGAAAATTTGATTTTTTCTTACTGTTGAGCAGAATTCCATTGTGTATATTACCTCATCGTCAGTATCCACTTATCAGTTGATGAGCATCTGGGGTGTTTCCAATCCCTAGCTATTGTGAATACAGCAGTGACAAACATGGCAGAGCAAGTATCTGTGCAGTAAAGAGTAGAGTCCAGGAATGATATGGCTGGATCAGATGGTAGTTGTATTTTCAGATTTGTGAGGAGCCTTCATACTGATTTCCATAGTGGCTACATAAGTTTGCACTCCCAACCAGCAGTAGGTGAGAGTTTTTCTTTCCAGAACCCTAACCATCATTGAAATTTTTTTTTAAATTAATTTTTTGGACTTCCAGTCAAGATGGAGACCGCCTAACTGCACCACACCTCCCCAGGAAAGAAAGATAGATGCAGATCCTAAGGCGAGAACCACCCCATCATACCTCAAAAGTGCCCCAACTGAAACTAAGAATAATTGGTGAAACAAGCAAGGGTGCTGTTTTCTTGGTGAATCTGGTACCAGCACAAGATTGAAGGAGATCAACACAGAGAACAATCAACTCCTACCAAATCTGATATCCAGAGACACAGAGGCTCCCCAACACCTCGTCACTGAAACAGACCCAAAATGGCTCAGGGAAATTTTGCCAAAGAGGGTGCGGAAAGAACGTCAGAGCCACACATTAGGTCATGATACGCAGAGACATTTCCTCCTACCCATAACTGTGAGCTAACTCCACAATACTTCAACAAGGAGGGGCCATGAGGAGGGGGTAGGACATGGAGGAGGCTAACTATAGTACCAACTTGACTGTATTCACTGAGTACAAAACTAATAAAAAAATTAAAAATTAACTTTTAAAAATTTATTTACTTATTTGAGAGAGTCAGAGAGAGAGAGAGAATGAGCATGCCAGGGCCTCTAGCCATTGCGAACAAACTCCAGATGCATGCGCCACCTTGTACATCTGGCTTACATGGATCCTAGGAAATCAAACCAAGGTCTTTTGGCTTTGCAGGCAAATGCCTTAACCACTAAGCCATCTCTCCAGCCCTGGAATTTTTTTTATGGCAGCTATTCTGATTGGAGTGAGATGGAATCACAAAGTCCTTTTAATTTGCATTTCCCTGAAAGCTAAAGTTGCTGAACATCTTTGTAGTTGTTTATTGGCAATTTGTATCTTTTCCTTTGAGAACTCTGTTCAGTTCCTTTGCTCCATTTTTTGAGTGGATTGCTTGATTTTTCTTGTTTCTTAATTTTTTCGAGTTCTTTGTAGATTCTCAATATTAGACTTCTGTCAGAGGTATAGCTGGTGGATATTTTTTCAACTTCAGTAGGTTGTCTATTGGTTGTTTATGGCATGGTTTTCATTCAACTGCTTTTTAGCTTCAGAGATCCCATTGGTTGAGTGTTTGTCTTATTCCCTGGGCTACTGGGACCTTATTCAGAAAACCTTTCCCTATATTTACATCTTGGAGTGCTCCCCCTATTTTTTCTTCTTTTTGTTTTAAAGTTTTAGGTCTCATATTAAAGTCCTTGATCCATCTCACGTTGATTTTTATGCAGGATGAGAGAAGAAGGTCTAAATTCATTCTTCTATATGAGTTTATCTAACTTGTCTAGCACCATTTGTGAAAAAAATTATATTTTTTTGCCACATGTGGTGGTGCACACCTTTAATCCCAGCACGCAGGAGGCAGAGAGGTAGGAGGATAGCCAAGAGTTTGAGGCCACCCTGAGACTGCACAGCAAATTACAGGTCAGCCTGGGCTAGAGCCAAGATCCTACCTTGGAAAAAATTGCAATCTTTTCTTCAGTGTGTGTTTTTGGCTCTTTGACAACTAATTCTTCAGAAACATATCAAGTGCAATTTTGTGAAACAATAAGCAGACTTAAATGAGTCATACCTAGAAACGTAAACATATAAATATACACTACGTCAAGCCACTAAGTTTAAGGTTAATGTTGTTACAAGGCAACAGAAAACTAACATACCTTCCTTTTGGATTACTCAAGCCACAAACAAATCAGAAAAGTAAATTTAAGTTTCCTGAATATCAGGCCACCAAAGGCAATAGGAAATCCTCAATGTACCCACTAGAGATATTCAGAACTGGTCACATAGTCACACAATTTTATAAGATTAAGGATCCAAGCTGCAGTCAATATTGTCAGGATGGCCAGTGTGGATTAATAGGTGACAAACTAAAGTTTAGCCAGGTATCCTCATATTGTACAATATCAGAGAACAAGGACTTGGATTCCCTGAGTAGATGCTCAGCATGAGCCCCTCCCTTTGTCATGGAAAATATAAAGGAAAAGCTTGAAGGGTCAAAGTCAGTACACAGATGGGTAAAGGAGACAAGCTTAAGATATAGAAAAAGAACTATCATTCCCACTTTCCTGCAGAAAGTGAAAATGCATAATTCCTATTACAGTATTATTACTTTCATATCTAAAAATGATTGTATGCCTATATAGCAACTGAAAGTTCTTACCTTCATTTTTCCAGACATTTCACCAGCACAGGCTCATTGCACTACAGATATTTTCAAACATGAAATGTTTTAACACAATTCTATCAGTATCGTAAATGTAACTAAAAACAGACACTAAGAAGATATTTTTATATATAGTTTAACAGGGAAAAGAAAAGCATAAAAAGCACCCTATGGTCAATGTATTTAATTTAATTACCAACCACTTTTTAAAGAGTAGAGTCAAAGAGTCATTTGTTATAAATGATGAAATGTGTTACAAAATTCATGCCAAGAATAATGTAGTTGTCTTCATTATAAAGGCAAGTTCACAACATTATTTCACTCAATTTTTCTACATACAAAGTAGAACCAATAACCTATTTCCAAATAGGTATAAAATAAATTAACTTTGCACATTTGAGAAAAGATTCTTTTAATTTCCTTTAATTATACACCATGCTACACTTCTCGCAAATCGTTAACTGTTAAGATATACTTTCCTTAACAAGTTAGGTAAAACATTCACAGTTATTGTAGAAAAATCACTCCTAAAACAGAAAGTCCATAAACACATTTTCAAAACTGCAAGAAATAAAAGCAGATAAGTGAGAAGAATAAGAACAGACTTAGAGTAAAGCCTTAGTACATACCTAGAGATGCATGCACAAAGCACAGTTGATGTACACCCCCACACTGCCCCGAGGTCTGTCTCTCTCTCTCTCTCTTTTCCTGAATGTTCCATTTGTGAACATCTGGGTCAATTCTATAGTTGACATGACAATGCCCTAAATAGGGCATGAAAATAAATGCAATGTGCAATAATGTAAACCAGTATATCTTCCAGAGAAAAGGAGACACTAAATGTAACAATGTTTTACAACTGGCATACAGAAACTGAAAACAAGTAAAAAACATTAATATAGATTTTTACAAAGTAAATGAATAACTATAACGCTAAACGGAGTAACAGAAAGATGACCTGCAGATTTCTCCTCTCACCTCTGTCAGGGGCAAGAGGCACATTCTCGTTTTGCACCCGCTACTTCATTACAAGTAATAGCTTGTAAATCAAACTCATAAACACAGATCACAACACTAAGAAAATAAGGTGAGATTTTGGATTAATGCTTGAAAAGACTGACGACAACACAAGTTGTTATATTTACCTGGTTATGAGAAAGATAGTGAGGTATGCAAAACTGCTCTAAAGAGTGGCTCAAATTCCACTACCAATTTACTTTGTTGTAGCTAATGCCTCTGCATTAAAAGCAGTAAGCAACTATTGCCAGCTTCATCATGGACCACTCATTAGAAACTCTCAGATTGGGCCTGTTTATAGTTTCCTATAAAAGGAAGGGTGTGGGGAAGGTCATCACACCCCCACTTAAGATCTCAGCATCCCCCTATCCTGTGCCAGCTGTATGTGATGACCCAGGGGTCCTGTGGCCTTAGTGATTTATAGAAGGTAGAAGAACAAGGGACAGTGAATTCCATGTAAGTAGCTATGGGGAGGTTGTCATTCATGCTGGGAACAGACTTAATGTTACAGCTGCTTTGAGGGATCCATACTCCTTTAAATAACCTCTCACCCTGCTCTGAAAGCAACCCCAAGAAGCTCATTGGTGCATTCATGCTTTGTTCTATAATCTGTGCCATATATGAGGTGAATAGACATGTGTACATCTCCCAGGGAAAAAGATTCACCTAACACCTTATAAGAGGAAGCATATCCACACATAACAGTACAAAGCAAAAAGCATGAGGCCATCTAGAAGAGTGGTTAGCAACACCTAGAAAGAGGACCTCCAGCTATGATGAGGAAAAGCATCAGTGAGAAAGGGGTAGTTGAGTTGGACTGGAAAAAACAGAGTTTGAAAATGTGGAATATGATAGGCTTCATTTCAAAAAAAAAAAAAAAACAGTATACACTTTCACAGTGACCATGAAACAATTATATGTGTAGTTATTTATTTAACAGCTCTCTCCATGACTAGGCCTTTAAGTTCTAAGAACACTGAATCTACTACTTTTTTGAAGGTCTCCCAAATACTAAGAGGACATCTGGTATTCAGTGGTCTCCCCAGTACTAGCAGAACATCTGCTATACCATCAGTGTTCAATAAATATTCCGTTAATATGCAGGGAGCAATGAAGAATTCAGAAATAATTCTCAATATTCATAGTAAATAAAAAAGAAGCCGGGCATGGTGGTGCATGCCTTTAATCCCAGCACTCGGGAGGTAGAGGTAGGAGGATTGCCATGAGTTCGAGGCCACCCTGAGACTCCATAGGGAATTCCAGGTCAGCCTGGGGTAGAGTGAGACCCTACCTCAAAAAAACAAAAAAAATTAAAACAAAAAGACATAAAGATCAAATACCACTTAGGGTGAGATCACAGAAGACTATGAAAATTAAAAATAGTGTACTGAGGCTGGAGAGATTGCTTAGCAGTTAAGGTGCTTGCCTGCAAAGCCTAAGGACCAGGGTTCAATTCTCCAGATCACACATAAGCCAGATGCACAAAGTGGTGTACGTTTCTGGAGTTCATTTGAGGTGGCTAGAGGCCCTGGTGTGCCCATTCTCTCTCTTCTTCTCTCCCTCTCTCTCTCCTTCCCTCCCTCCCTCTCTCTCTCTCTCTCTCTCTCTCTCTCTCTCTCTCTCTCTCTCAAATAAAAATAAATTTAAAAAATAACTAGTGGGGCTGGAGGGATGGCTTAGCGTTTAAGGCATTTGCTTGCAAGGCCAAAGGACCCAGGTTCAATTCCCCAGGACCCATGTTAGCCAGATGCACAAGGGGGCGCATGCGTCTGGAGTTCGTTTGCAGTGGCTGGAGGCCCTGGCGCGCCCATTCTCTCTCTCTCTCTCTCTCTCTCTCTCTCTCTCTCTCTCTCTCTCTCTCTCTCCTTCTAAGTCAAATAAATAAATAAAAATATTTAAAAAAAATAACTAGTGAATTTACATTGTATTTGATTGGTAATAGGAAGCCACCAAAGATCATTGTGAAGTGTAATGGCATAACTAAGGTCAAGGCTTTAGAAAGCAGAGCTAAAAACAACAGATATAACTAATTGCAAATAAGACATGATGAAGGGACTCAGGAGCTCATCACAGGAGTGTAGATCAAACATAAGAAAGGCCTGGAATACAAAAAACAATTGAGTATGGAAATAAAAAAAATGATCTCAGAGAGATCATAAAGATAAAATCCATTAAATATCTCTTTTAAAGTAATTTCTTCACAACTTCCATACATACAAACAATGTATCCTTATCCCTTCCATCACCCTCCTTTGTCACCCTTTCCTGATGCTTCCTCCACTGAGGCCCCTCTTCTGAACACATTTGAGTGCTCACTATAAATCCACCAAACACTGCTGAGAATGGGAGATAGGAAAAGTAAATAAACTTTTACTTCAAAGCTGACAGGCACCATCATCTCAGAGAGGAGATCCAAAAATGATACAGCCAGTGAGGAAAAGGAAAAGCCAAGACCTCTCTCAAGCCAGATCTAAGCCGCTAAGAGGGGGACAGCAGCATTCAGAGAATAAAAAGCCAGGCAGGGGTTAGATGGGTGAGAGGATATGAACAGTTTTTAAAATATTACCTACATGTATAATATCCAAGCATTTTCAAAATCTAGGACTAGAGAATATGAAAGATGGAAACTATCTGGCATAAATACAAGCTCTGGAGTTGAACATGGAAAAAGAAAGAACAGTATGGACGGAACCTCAGAGACTATTCACATTTAAAGAAGTGAAGGAACTTAGAGGGAAAAATCAGAAGAGAAACAAACAAACAAAAAAAATTAACCAACCTACGACAGAAATGAGCAGAACATTATCCAGACAAGGGGAGGGGATCCATAGCATGGACCATCAACAGTGTGTTTTCCAGCAAAGAAACCAAGAAGATTAGTACTGACAAGCTACTAGGATTTGAGAACCAAAGAAATTATAATAGTACATATGAGAGAACAGTCGAGCATTCATGGGAAATTCAGCCTACAATAAGTTATGCTACCCGTACGGTGAGGCAGAAGAATCATGAGTCCAGTATGGACTACATTTTTAATGCAAACCTTCTCCAGAGAAAAACAATAAAGAATGTTTTAAAGGTCAGAATCACATGTTATGCACATTACTAATAATTAGGAAGGAAATGAATGAAGGAAGAAGTCCCCACTCTAGCCCTGGCATTGAAAAAAGATACTTTTTCTTAGAGACTAGAAGAATAAAAGACAGAAAGCAAAGGCAAAAGATAGAATTTATGCCAGCTATTTACTTTGCCAAAATTAGTATCATTTTAATTTAGCTACAAAGAGACATAGCCTCATATTGTGGCTTCTTCCAGATGGCTACACTTCCCTGGAGTGACAGCGCCCAGCACAGCGCTGCACATATTGGGAATTCAATTAAACACTGTTGACCATCTGATGGAGACTCCAGGCTGGAGTAGCTGACTCAGTATAAACATATGGCTTAGTTCCCATCAAAGGAAAAATTAAGCTGCTGCATTCAGCTCCCAACACTATACCTCCTTTGAAATATAGAAGAAAACAGAAGCAAACCAATAAAAAATTAGAAGATGTTACTAAGACTAAGGAACAGGCAAACTTTAGAATGCAAAGTTTCTCCACTTTTATTATAAAATCAGAATTGCTCAACTAGGGATCAGCAATGTAGATAAGTCCTCTTGAGTTAATACAATGCAATAAGACCTGTAACACACATTGCTTTGGGATATGGGTTTCTGAAGATGCAGAGATCTTAATCTGAAACAATCTGCTAAGGGTTGGGGTGCAAAGGACTAAGAAGACAATAATGTGAGGTTAAGCAATATGTGCCAGGGAGGGAAAGTGGCACTAAACCACCTTAAAATTTATTTTGTTTATTTATTTGAGATAAAGAAAGAGGAAGATGGAAAGAGAATGGGTGAGCCAGGACCCCTAGCCACTGTAAATGAACTCCAGATGCATGTACCATCCTGTGCATCTGGCTTGTGGGTACTGGGGAATAAACCTGAGTCTTCAGGTTTCACAGGCAAGTACCTTAGCTGCTAACCCATCTCCTCAGCCCCATCAAACCACTTTTAATTCTCACAAGAAACTCAGGAATTATTTGTAGATGATAACACAGAGACTTGGATAAATTTAAAACTCTTTATATGGTAGAATACAGATTCAAGTTCTAAGCAGTGGGGTTAAGAAGCTACTGCAATAGGCTCGACCACCTACCTGATAATTAACACTAACAACAACAAAAAAAAAAAAAATCTACAAGCAAGTCCAAAGCAATGAGGTTGGATTAGTAAGGGGAAATCATCCCTATCCTACCTACTTTTGCCCTCTAGTCCAGAGGTTGGAAAGCTATGGCTCACAAGCCAAATTCAGCCCACACCCTGTTTCTGTACATCCCAGCCATGCGCCTTCACTCACTGCAACAGCAGACACTACCACACTCATGAAACCTAAAATATTTGCCTTCTGTCTTTGTATAGGAAAAAAAAATTGTCAACACTTCCACTAGTCCTATGTCCCATAATAGGCACTACTCAAAGTCGTTTAGTAGTATGTTTTGGTCTAAATATGTTAATGTAGCTTATGTGGATACTTCTTGATCAATTTTCAAGGTTATCAGTTGAATTTACATTATAGTAGTTGAGACTGATTCTCTTACACCAGCAGCCTCTCTTTCTTCCTCCCTATTCCCCTTCCCCACCTCACATACTTTCCTCTCCTTAAATGAATAGACATGTAAATTAGTAGTCAGTATTTAAGGTATTACAAAGTAGTCCATTTTTAGGGCATTACTTGTCATTGCTAAGTCTTCTAATGCAATGTGGTATGTTTCCATTATATGAAGGTTCTTTTTCTTAACAATTATCCTTTATTTCATTTGCTTAGTTTTATATTTACCTATCACCTTTTTTTCCCTAGTCTAACAACATATTTGTCACTAGTCAATTTTTCCAAATATTCAAATACACTAAATATCTCATTGTTCCTATTTGTTCTTCCATAAGCCCTCTCTTAGCCCTCCTTTTTTCTCTTGATCTGGACCGATTTTTCTCAAAGCCTAGTGACTGGTAACCAGGTACCTGCGTCTTGTCTCTGCCCTCCCATTTCGAAACCTTTGTGTCCTAAATCATCTGTATTTGTTTTCTCCCGTTTTATAAAAGTTCAGCCTCAGGAGACATTCTGTGAAAGAACACCTAAGATATGTTTTAATCCTTCCAGATCTTAGAATTTGTTTATTCTGGCCTCATATCTAATTGACAGTTTTAACTGAACAGTGAAACCTAAGTTGGAATTTACTTTCCTTCATAATGTTGAAAGCTCTGTACTATTGTCTTCTCCCATCCAGTGTCACTATGAAAACTTGGCTATCATTTTAATTCCCATCCATGTCTATGTGACTTGTTTCATTTTATACTACTGACACAAAAGCTTTTGGGGTCTTCTTTTAACCCAAAAGTGTTCCTAAGTTTCAGAATATGGCTTGTTAGTCTTTTCTGATTCATTGTGCTAAGTACTTTGGAGAGCCCTCTCAATGTGAAGATACATTCTCCAGTACTAGGAAATCTTAACTATTTGATAATTTTTTTCCCTTTTCTTGTTCTCTACTTATATTAGTCATTGGTTGCATTAATAGGACTACAAAACATCCAAGACTCAGCAGCACACAACCATGACTATTTATGATTGCTCCAGACTCTACCAGTCAGCTTGGAAGATTCACTAATTTTGTCTGGGTTTGATGAGGCAGTTCTTTCTGGTATTGATTTGGCCTCACACATGAATTTGTAGTTGGGTGGCCATTAGCTGAATCTACAGCATTAGGGAGAACAAAGCCCTACTCCATAAATCTCATCCTCAAAAGAATGTTCTAGGTATCATCACAGAAGTTCTAGACAGAAAGCAGAAATATGCTTCTTTAATGCCTTTTCTGTATAGTTTTTTAAAACCTCATTGATAAAATTAAGTCAGAGAAGCAAGTCCAGAGGCCAAGTTGGAAGAACACAACATGTGCAAACAGGTTCACACAAGGAACTCATATTGACCTTTATTTGTCACATCTCAAATTTGACAAATTCATATTCTGTTTTTTTCTTCCCTATGTCATATCTACTTGGTTTACTTTCTCTTTTGATGTTGCTAATCTTTTTTCTATATTTCTGTATTTTTATCTTAAAACATCTTTAACTGTTTTGATTAAAAGTAATTTTTTTTAATTTCCAAGCTATTTTCTTATTATCTGTAAGTTCTTTTTCCGAAGCATTTATTCTTGTTTTAAGGATATCTTCTCTTATTAGTCTAACAAAATTAATGGAGCTTTTTGAAAATATTCTTGAATCACCTCTTTTAATTCAGAAGTAAATATCACCCAATTTCTCACATAAAAGAAGGGTATCTAGTTATCTAAAGGCTCTTGTGATCTAAAGTTATCTAAAAGCTCCACTACTACCATGCTACCCCAATCTGGTTCAAATTTACAAGCAAAAATTCACTGAAGATTCTACAAGGACAAATACTTGTTTCCTCCTTAATAAAATAAGACTTTTACCCTAAGATGGGTAGACCATGATGCAAAAAGAAAAGAAAAAGAAAAGAAAAAGAAAAAATCAGGAAAGATCTCCACCAAGGATGCCTAGTTCCACAGTGGAAACCTCCAATAAAAGCATAGAGAAAATAACAGAAATTGAATTCCAAAATGAAAACACAAGCTATGTGACCCATCACTGGCTGAATGGATAAGAAATTGTGGTATATATATACAGTGGAATTCTATTCAGCAGTTAAGAAAAAAATGACACAATGAAATTTGTAGGAAGATTAATGGGCCTGGAACAGATCATACTCAGCAAACACACACGGTCACAGAAAGGCAAACCCCACATGTTCTCACTCATCTGTGGTTTCTAACCTGGATCAGCTTGAGTTGTTGGCATACTTGATAGGCAAGTTGAAGCCCAGATAATAAAGATGGAAGGGCTTGGGAGTAGGGGAAGGGGAGGTTTGGGGGAAATAAACACAAAACTAAATCCAAAGGGAAATGGTACCATATAAACCTTTCTCCTTGAAGGTATAATAAAAGATTTAACCTTCAACAAGAGTATAGAGGCAGCATCTGAAAAGAAGGGACTCTGAGAGGGTACGATGAAGCCTAACCATAAAAAGTTTTGGCTCTATCTTGTAACTCCCAGCACCAGAAATCAGTGCTACCCACATTGAGTGTTGACCAGAGAGACCTATAAGGTCTTTAAGACAAGACAAACTTCTGTCAAAGCACTTAATTACCTGCCTGAAGTAAAAGGTAAGACCCTATTGCTCAAGATACCATATGCTACCAACACAGAGAGACATGGCTGGAATCCAGAAGAGAGCAATCTCTAGACAGTTAGCCTGTGTAATGCTCAAAAGCACTACATGAGCTACTGGGGGAAAGTGGCCAACAACGGTGTGAGTAAGCAGGAGTCTAAGTTACTCAGAAGCAACCATCCTGACAAGAAGTACACATCAGTGCAATGGTGGCACATAGGCTTGGTGGGTAACCAGTGGCTTTCTGATTGGTTAAGAGATCTGCTTAGTTGAAAAGAACCCATATCTGGAACTGGGAACCAAGTCAGAATCCTATGGAGACAAAGATTATGCTCTCCAATGTCAAGCTCCCACTAGCCTTTGGCTAAAAGAGGAGCTACATCCATTAAAATATCCCTAAATTAATAACACTAATCCTATTTAACCTATGCTGACTTCACTGTCCATTGACAAAACCGATTTTCTTTTTCAGAAGGTAGCAAGACCTGAGGAGATAAACCACCCTCACATTTCAGCCAAGTCCCAGGCAAAACCACAGAAGAAGTGGGGAGATGAGCAAGAGTGCTGCTTCCATGGAGAGCTTGACAATCAGTGCTAGGGTGAAGGAGACAGACACTGAGGATACTCAATACATACCAGAAAAGAAATCCAGAGGCTTCTAAGAGCTCATCCCTGAAGTAGACTTGAAACATACCCACCAAGGCTTGGAGAATTTTATGAAAGGGGGTGGAAAAATCGTAAGAGCCTCAGGTTGGGATGGCATACCTAGAGGTATTGCCTCCTCCCAATAACTGACTGCTGCTCCCACAATTCATAACCCACAACCCCATGAGTAATACCAGCAACCCCATTGAGGAGGGCTCCCATCAGAGTGGGGGCAGAGAGTAGGGAAAAGATCATACCAACACATGATGTATCCATACAATGCATGTTCTTAACAATAAAAGAAAAGAAAAGGCTCATACCAGCTATCCAACATGTCTAGTAGAAGCTTCCTCCATCTGACTTTGGACATAAAGTGTGAGGTCACCACACAGGAAGAAAGCAAGAACATATAATAACATAAGGGTAACTAATGCTTAAGCTGAAGGGGAGGATTAGAGAAATAAACTGGAAAGTAGCTAACATAGAAATGGTAGCCAGGCATGGTGGCACACACCTTTAATCCCAGCACCCAGGAAGCATAGGTAGGAGGATCGCTGTCAGTTCAAGGCCACCCTGAGACTACATAGTGAATTCCAGGTCAGCCTGGGATAGAGTGAGACCCTACCTTGAAAAACAAAAAAAATTTAATTTAATTTAAAAAGAAAGCAATGGTTTCTACAGCTACTAAAGGAAATAAAATATTTAAAAGATCCAGTGACAGAATCTTTGGAAATGCCTGAACTTGAAAAAACTATAAAAGTCTAAAACAGAGGCAATGATAAAAATTGAATGGCAAGTACATTAATATCAAGTCACAAAGATCAAAGGAGATAAGTCTTAAGGGAAAGACATACTGAGCATGGTGGCACATATCTGTGAACTCATATGCTAGAGGCTGTGGCAAAATGATCAAGAATTGAAGGCCATCTTGGACTACAAAGCCAATTCCAGGGGAAACTGGACTGCAATATGGATTAAGAGAAAAGGAAGAAAATGAAGAATTTGAGAAGGAGAAGGAAGAGAAAGGAAAGGAAGGAGGATGCGGTCGATACTATCAAATGCCACTGAGAAACACAGGAAAATGTGGAAGACAGTAGTTAAGATAGCTGTGTCAATAGTATGTGACGGTAAAAGTGAAAGACGGCAGCAATGCAGTAGGCACTGCTTCTTTTCCCAAATGATCTCAGTGTCTAACCAGAAGATAAAATGCCTGAGACAAGAAAGAAGTAGGGTTTGAACATTACCTGAAGATCAAGGAAATATGTTATGGTGAGGATTTTTTCCTGGGGGCGGGGGACGCTGGTGTTAAGAAAAAGAAATGCCTGGGCAGGAATACAGAAGGCATGGTCTAAGAAGAGAATGAAAATGTCAAGACAAGAGTAAAGTCAAAGGTAATTAATAAAGCTTGAGGAAACAAAGAATTTAAATCCATGAGCACAGGTGCTGTGGTAGTTTGATTCAGGTGTACCCCATAAACTTAGGTGTTCTGAATGCTAGGTTCCCAGCTGATGGATATTTGGGAATTAATGCATCCTGGAGGGAGTGTATTGTTGGGGGCAGGCTTATGGGCTTTATAGCCAGTTTCCCCTTGCCAGTGCTTGGCACACCCTCCTGTTGCTGTGGTCCACCTTATGGTGGCCAGGGGGTGATGTCCACCCTCTGCTCATGCCATCGTTTTCCCCTGCCATCGTGGAGCTTCCCCTCGAGCCTATAAGCCAAAATAAATCTATTTTTCCCAGAAGCTGCTCTTGGTTGGGTGATTTCTAACAGCAATGCGAACCAACTGCAACAGGTGCAAAGATGTGTTTCAGACAGGAAGGACATTCTTACTGTGGGCCAGGATGCAAGGCAAAAGGAAACTTAGGGGTAGAGACACAGAACTAAATTCTAAAAAGAAAAAGAAAAAAAAAAGCCTGAATCTGAATCTCAGTTATATAAGAAACCAGAGGCTGGAGAGATGGCTCATTGGTTACAAGGCTCACCTACACAGCCGAACAATGGGAGTCTGATTCCCTAATATCCACATAAAGCCATATGCACAAAGTGATGCATGCATATGGAGTCTGTCTATGGTGACTATGATGGGCCCATTCTCTGTCTCTGCTTGAAAATAAATAAATTAATAATAATAATAAATAAACCAAGTTGTTTACTGACAGTCACTACTGCAAAAACGGGATTTCTCAAGCGTGGGAAATGCTTGGATTGGCTTCTCTGGTAAATGTACTAGGGAGTTTATGGGAGGTTTTAGTTATTTACTTAACTTAAACAATGGCAGCAGCTACCACTAATCTGTGAAGAGTACACTGTGAACAAAACTTACTTTTAGAGGCAGTAGTAGTTGTGGCTTTTCCAATAGTGCCTATAATACTAGAGTTGTTTAGAGTGTATGAAATAGATGATGCTGAATAATCAGGATAAAATACCCCAAAATAAACAAAACCTCAATGATTTTTATTTGAATTAGTGGGTTTCTGTTCCTACTTTACTTTTAAAACAAAACAGTGCTGGAGATATAACTCAATGGTAGAGCAACTGGAAAAAAAAATCAGAACACTAATAAAAATAAATCTTCAGCCCAAAAAATCTTCCAACATTTATCCCTTGCTACCTCAGCCTGAACCCTAATCCAAGATAATTAAATATTTTAACCTTCAAAGTTCTCCTCAATCTATGCCTAACTGATATTACCTCTAATCTCCTTTCTCCAAACAGTTTTCTCCACTATCATCTTAAATAGCTCACATTTGCAAACACAAAAGCTATTGCTTCTTGGATTCATTTCATCTCTGCCAGCTACTGTTCACAATTAGGTTATTTTTGGTCCTCATTCATTTTGGAACTCATATGAAAAGACGTTACACTTACATAGCCACTTAGAGTCACTGTTCACTTACCAGTTCCTTTTTTTTTTTTTTTTGCTACAGAATCTCAGTAAGTACCTCGGACAGGCCTCAGACTCATGATTCTGAAGTGCTAGGTTGTAGACGTGTACCACCACACCAGGATTTCCCTCTCTAAAGCACCGTTTGTCGTCTGGAAGCAATTTTGCCTCCCAGGTGACATAAAACAAGATCTACAAGTATTTTTTTTTCTTACTGTTTTTGTTTTCAGCTTTGCTTTGGTCTTCATTTGGTGTTGTTTGACATCTAAGGGATGCAGGCTCCAATCTCACAGTATGAAGGACAGCCCAAATGACAATCATGCCAAGGTTGAGAAATTGTGCTCATAATTTCCTTTACTCATGCTCTAAAAGCCTATAGCTAGTTCAACAGTCACAAACAACCTGTCTTAGATCAACTCATACTCTTCTTCTCTGGAAGCCCCTGCGTGCCCAGGCCCTTTGTCTACCTCGACTTTGAAATTTTACTTTTTTCCCAGCAATGATGGCAGGGACATTAGCATGTCATTAGCATAGGCTGGACATCACTTCCACAACTACAGGAGAATAAGCCAAGCTCTGTCAAGGGGGCACAGGCTACAACAACCCTAAACCCACCCCTAAGAACACACTTCCATCCAGCAAGGCTCCACCTCCCAAACTGACATCAGTTGGGACCAAGCATTCAAAACACATTAGTTTATGGGGGATATCCAATTCAGTTACCACAACTATGATCAACTGATCCTCCAATCCTTAGCTCCCTTCTGACATCTTCACTTAAGACACTTGTTTCTGTGTGGTCGGTCCCCACATTCCCTAGGCTTATTTCTCACAATGGAAAAATAGGGAGACTTTTAGCCTTGTCTTCTGGACTTGGATCTTTTCACAGTCTGATCTCTACACCAACCTGATTAATCTTAATCACCTATTGTTCCCTACACCCCAGGGTGACACTATGGTTTGACACAGTACAAATAAACAACCTTTAAGGTCTATTCCTGTCATGACTTTGGAGTTCTAGCATTCTGTCTTTTCAGTATGCAGTCACCTAAGGGGCTATTACCCTATCTCTAGAACAACAGCTCACAGAATAACAGCTTATTATATGGTCACTTGAGAAACACAAGAGCCAATAACCTGCAGGCTGGAATTACAAAGAGCTTATATTTACACTGACTAAATTCTGGATCTTTCATCCAGTTACCAAAATATTTATTGAAGTACTATGCCAGGCATAGAAGTAGGAGATTAAAAAAGAGAGAGACATGCCTCTCTGCCCTTAAATAACTTATTGCTTAGTACATAATTCAGATATGTAAATAAATTGTAGACTTATTATGCTTAAATGATTTCTATTCTATAATTTAAAAAGATTTAAAAACAAAACCCTTCCTCAAAACTGACAGAAATAACAGTCTCAAAATAAAAGCACACTGCATGAATGAATGAGCAAATGGAAAAGCAGATGGATAAAAGAGAAACTAAATATCAAATAAATTTTGGGGGTAGTATTAGGCAAGGTGGTATACATCATGTAAATGAGAGCTTCAATATTCTACTATGTCCCCTTTCTTTTCATCATCCTAAATGTCATTCTCACTACTCATGCTAATTGCTTTAGCATATGTAGCAAATTAATCTGGGTGGTAGAATAACTCTACAACACAATCCATGTTGAAAAAAAAAGAAATCTCTGCTTCACAGTTTCACAGATAATGAAGGTGCTAAATGGATCTTGCCCTGAGTCTATAGACCAGGACCAATAACAGGCTAAAAGGTACCATGGAGCACCTCCAGGAGTTTACCCCAATGTCCACCTGATTCTTCAGTATTTGTGCCCTGTACCCAGTTAAAACAGTTACTATGACCTGAAGAAATGCTTCCTGAAGGGTCTCATGGTCAGGGCTTAGTTTCCAGCCTACTGTGCTATCAGGAGGTGGTGGTGGACTTTTAGAAGTAAGGCCTAATGGGAAGTGATTAGGTGAGTAAGGACACGCTCCTGAGACTCTGCTCCCTTCCTCTCTCTCTGCTTTCTGGCTGTTATGAAGTGAACAAGTGTCTCTATCATATGCCCCTGGGCCCCTAGTGACCCACCACCATGACGTGCTGCCTTGACTAAAGGGCCAAAGAGACACGGCTGACTGGAGCCTCCAAAACTATGAGACAAATAAACCTTTGCTCTTATTACCATCTCTGGTATTTGCTGCAGTGACAGAAAGCTGAAACAACAGCTTTAATGTCACCTTTAATTGGCACATTCTCTCAAGCTTATACTAGCAGGCAAAGTTCCCCCAAAAAAGAAATCCTAACTGTATTACATTCATTCTCCCTTGAAAGGTACAAAAATACCAATTACCAGTTGAAGCAGCAAAAAGTATCCCCCTGGCTGGACAGGTTATCCCTGTACATGACACCTTGTTAATTCATTACAATCATTTATCTGTGTTGCAGCTGATCAAGACATTGGACTCTACAGCTACATTAATCGTTATTCCTTAAAAGATGGAGTTGTGCAGAGCTGGATTTGAATACAGAATCAGCTATGCACTGTCTGTGTGATCTTTTTATTTTGAATTTTTCTATCCAAGGCTGATCTGAAATTCACTCTGTAGTCCCAGGCTGGCCTCAAACTCACAGTGATCCTCCTACCTCTGTCTCCTGAGTGCTGGGATTAAAGGCCTGCACCATGAAGTCCAGCTTGTCTGTGTGATGTTTTGATGCTAAAATGTACATGGAAATTTTCCTAAATGTAAGTGAAAGTAATACCTTACAGGATTTAAGGAGATGTCCCCTCTACAGAGAATGACATATACTGGGTGGTCAATGACCATTCATGTTGCCCTTTACTTGAACCTGACACCAACTGACTGAGTAAAATTCTCATCATTACTTCTTTGTTTAATTTATCCTTAGTCTCCTCCACTTCGTGAAACCTTCATTTATTCTTTACCTTATTCAAGGTTATAATGAGTAGGAACTTACCACTGTCTCCCACAAAGCCTCTCCAAGACACCTCTGGAATCCACACTGAAAAGTAGATATTATGATTCCCAATTTACCCTTATAATAAAATTGTTCATTGCTTGTTTAAATGAATTTCCCGCTTTCATACCTGATATTTTCCAGCACTCAGGAAAGAGCTCTGGCTGCAAGTCGGGCAATCCTGGTTCCAAATTCAACTCTTTCACTTGGTTGAGTTATTAAACCACTCTAGGTCTCACTGTTTTATAAACTAGCATGTGTATGTCAGTGAACATAACATCTAGAATATAACAGGTATTCTAAGAAATTACATTTAATTATTCTCACCACTGAGATTGCTAACCATAGCTGTGTTCTTGGCCAACAATTAGTCTCAATGGATATAGTCTGTATTGTGTGCCCAGTTGTACACTAATTTATTTTTTTCTAAATGTCTTATATATTTTAGGCATAAAATAACATTAATATACATTTCAGAAGATAAAAAGTCAAAGTGTGGGCTGGAGAGATGGCTTAGCGGTTAAGCGCTTGCCTGTGAAGCCTAAGGACCCCGGTTCGAGGCTCGGTTCCCCAGGTCCCACATTAGCCAGATGCACAAGGGGGCGCACGTGTCTGGAGTTCGTTTGCAGAGGCTGGAAGCCCTGGCGCGCCCATTCTCTCTCTCTCCCTCTATCTGTCTTTCTCTCTGTGTCTGTCGCTCTCAAATAAATAAATAAATAAATAAATAAATAAATAAATAAATAATAAAAACAAAAAGTCAAAGTGCCAGGCCAAAAGGAATTCATGATCTAGTGGGAAGCAAACAGGTGAACAAATAAGTGGAAATGCACTGTACTAAGTTCTAAAAATAGATGTACACCAAAACTTTCTGGAAGAGATGATTATGCGAAGGTAGTCCATGGGGATGCAAGGCTTCACTGAGCACACAGGGCAAAGATATGTATTCCAGGAAGACACCTTGGAAACTCAGATTTCCTGTTGAACAGTATCAAGCACAGGCATCAAGTATGTTCGCAGATTACTGCCACAAAAGATTGCCAAAAAAGTGAGCTAGGTAAGAATGAGCTCGATCACCAAAGGCCTCACATAATATGCCAAAAAACTTTAGAATTTATAAAATGGAGTCATTACCCTCAAAAGGGGAAGGAGGACCCCAAAGAGAAGATTCTGCATAAAAGGTGGAGAAAGCATAGCCCTAAAACCATGGGTTCTAGCTGATAATTTCCAGGGCCAGAATTGCCCCCCCAACCACAGTGAGCTATTGGTCAAGGACACAAAATGTCCCCAAACTAATACAGGCCATTGCCAAAACACTTGGTTTCCTGCAAGAGCTAGAAGGTAAGTCTCTGTTGCTGAAGACACCACAGCCTGTGGTCACAGGACATCAAGTGATCATGCTTGAACTGAGAGGGAATCTAGGTCCCTCCATACAGTGCTGGAAAGTGCTATGAGACCTGCTGGAGAACAACGGTTGCCAACAGAGTGAATAATCAGGAGATCCTGCCAGGTACAAAATCAACTAGCTGGGCATGAAGTATACACTTGTGCAATAATGGCACACAGCTGATGTAGGTGACCAACTGTTCACGGATTGGACATGAGACCCACTCACTGGGGAAGAAGTCATATCTGGCTCTGGGAGCCAAGCCAGATTCCCTGGGACAGGAAACCAATAGGCTCCAAAGAGTACTTCCACTGCTCTTGAAGAACAGTAGACATAAATATCAATAAGTCTCTCTAATAACTAAGCTTATCCCCTTTAATTCAAACTTCCCCCACCTTTGGTTGGAGAATCTATTCCATTTCACAGATATGGGGAGTGGTGGGAAGAACCAGGATATGTCAATGCATCAAGGATAGCCAACTGTCTACCTGGAGATGGGTCGCCTCCACCTCATTTGCACAGGCCCAGAAGTTACTGCAGAGGAAGTAGTGACATGAATACTGTCCTTATGGCTAGCCTATAACCCAATTCCAGGGGAATGGTGACATTAAAATAGGAGATACAGAGTCACTAAACAGATAGATCCCTATCTTGCCTACCAAGGCTCAAGGAACATTTTGGAAGATTATAAGAGCCTCATGGTGAGTGGTAATAACCTAGGGCACTTTATACTCTGCCCCGGAATGACTGAGGTCTCTTAGTTCCCACAATGAATGCCAGTAATCCCATGGAAGAAGACACTTATTAGAATTGAGGTGGAAATGGCTCATGGAATTCTGCAGAAGAAAGGGTGGAAAGATTGCAAGAGTCACAGGTTGGGATGTCATGCCCAGAGGCACTGCGTCCCCCCAATAACTGACTGCTATTCCCACAACATATCACCCACAACCCCATGGGGAATACCAACAATCCCACTGAGGAGAGAACCCTGTGGAATGGGGGCAGGGAGGAAGGAAAAGATGATACAAATACATGATGCATCCATATAAAATATGTTCTTTAAAATTTTTTAATTTTTATTTATTTGAAAGAGAAAAAGGGAGAGAGAATGAGTGCACCAGGGCCTCTAGCCACTGAAAATGAACTCCATATGCATGCACCCCCCTTGTGCATGTGGCTAACATGGGTCCTGGGGAATCAAAACTGGGTCCTTTGGCTTTGCAAGCAAACGCCTTAACGGTTCAAGGCTCAATTCTCTAGCACCCACGTAAGCCAGATGCACAAGGGAGCGCATGCATCTGGAGTTTGTTTGCAGTGGCTGGAGGCCCTGGCTTGTCCATTCTCTCTCTCTTTCTCTCTCTCTCTATCTGACTCTTTCTCTCTCTGTCTGTCGCTCTCAAATAAATAAAGAAAACAAAAAAATATATAAGAAAAGAACTGGGATGGGAGTAAGGGGGTCTAAGAATACAGTCTTTCTGATTAAAAGATCAATAAATAGTAAATAATAAAAATAAGTGGAGAATCACTGACACATTCCTAAGTCAAAGAGTAACATTGTTTAGAACTTCTCCTATGGTAAAGGAGGAAATAACAGGAAGGGGAATTTGTGACAGAGAATGGGCTAGGTGGCAAAGAAAAAAGTCAAACACGGTATCTAGGGTTTCTAGATGGCATGGTTCACAGGAGTTTCTTATGACAAAGGAGTCATTGCAGAGCAGAAAGGTGGGTGCAAATAGCGAGCATTTTGAGTTCTATACATCCATTGAGAAGGAGAGTACATTCCACAGAACACAGAGAATAGTATGTCTGGAGTTATAAGGAAGAAGTGCATTAGAGATAAAAATTTAGAATAGATTTTTGACAGCAACAACGTTTGAAGTCAAGAAAAATGCTCTGTATAAGAAATATAACTCAGCCATATGTAGTGGAGCAAGCCTCTAACCCCAGCACTCTACAGACTCGGAAGAAGAATTGAGAGTTGATGGCGAGCTTGGGCTACACAGTGAGACATTCATTGCTCAGTGATAACAAAACTAAATTGTGAAACAGTGAAAGGAAACATTACTTCTTCTCTCCCAAGTTCAGATAAAAATATTGCAAATTAAAAGCCTTAGTGTGTACTGCACAGACATCAGACATTGCACTTTAAATAAAATAAAAATATTTCATTAAACACAGGTAATTGAAACTATTTTCTATTATGAAAGAAGTATTTTGTATTCATTTGTCTATTACTTTTCTTTCTTTTTTGCTTTTGTTTTTGTTTTTGGTTTTGGTTTTGGGTTTTCGAGGTCAGGTCTCACTCTAGCCCAGGCTGACCTGGAATTCACTATGTAGTGTCAGGGTGGCCTCAAATTCATGGTGATCCTCCTACCTCTGCCTCCCAAATGCTGGGATTAAAGGCATGCACCACCACATCTGGCCTACTTTTCTTACTTATTCACTTTATTTTCATTACTTTTCAGCAATCTACTATGTAATAATATAAAGATATTTTTCATACCTATAAAGTATTTCCAAAATAATATTTTCTTTTTTAATATTTATTTATCTATTTGAGAGAGAAAATAGGTGTGTGAGGGCCTCTAGATGCTTCAAACAAACTCCAGTCAAATGCACCACCTTGTGTAACTGGCTTATGTGGGTCCTAGGGAATCAAACCTGGGTCCTTTGGCTTTGCAGGCAAGCACTTTAACTGCTAAGCTACCTCTCCAGGCCCAAAATAATATTTTCATGGCAAATAAATACAGTCAGCTTCATCTTCTGAATAAAAAATGAAAACTATGTTTAATTTCCCAAGCCATCCTTAGTCATATTTGACACTGCACAGAATCCAAACTCACTGAAAGAGTTAAGAAGTTTCTAAATTCCCAAGAGCAAATAAACTCACCCACAGAATCTACTCAAGAGCTTATTATAAAAGACTAAAAGTCAATGTCACACCAAAAATTTAAATAACATCATGCATCCCTCGATTTAATAAATTATTTCAAAATCAGGTCACAATTGACAGACACACTATCTTGGGCAGACGGGCGAGAGTAGATAAGCAGAGAAAATTTCCTTTTCTCTACTGAGGCATGTCCACCAACTGTCATATCTGGAAAACAGCCAAAATGAGCACTGTATTTTCAAAAAGAACAGGGGACTTGGAATAAGGGCAAAACGCAGTGTATAAATGTGGAATATGGAGAATTCTTTTTAGAATTTACATTTATGGGCATTTAATGTTACAAATGCACATTTAAAGCACAAGTCCAACCACATAACAAGCTCTGAGAGTTAAAGGTAGAAATTCACTAGTTGGAAAGAAAAGGGATTTTTGTGGAGAGGGGACATGGGAGGATAGACAAAGGAAGGTTGTGGGAGGGGATTAGGGTCAGGGTACATTGTATATATGTATGGAGGTTGTCAATTAAAAAAAAATTATCGTAGAAATCCTTGAATTCCCATGAATAATCCTTGCCTTTTTCTTCTAGGCTGCGACCATCTATTCAGGACACAGTTCCCTTGTATTTTTTTCAGAGATAATCCAACCCGATGGGTATTTAACTAAATCAGCACATGAATTGCCTTGAGAAAACAGAGCCAAACCATGTCTCTTCCTCTTAACCTTCCCTTCCTTCAGTTTCTTCTTTAGTCACGCAGCATTTTCAAGTTTCTTTCCATGGGGATTACTGGCAAAAGCTGACACAGCTGAGCCACTGAGAAAAAACAACTACACTACTAAGGAAACAAGTCAGAGAAAAGAGCCAGGGAACCTAGAAATATCAACTTGAAGAGCAGAAAGGAAAACCTTGGGCTGTGTCTGTGTATATAAACTCCTAAGTCTAGATTGATATTTTAAATTCAAGTTAGAGCCCCTAGTCAACAAAAAGTACTCAAGGTGGCTGGAGAGATGGCTTAGCGATTAAGTGCTTGCCTATGAAGCCTAAGGACCCCGGTTCGAGGCTCGATTCTCCAGGACCCATGTAAGCCAGATGCATAAGGTGGCGCATGCATCTGGAGTTCATTCGCAGTGGTTAGAGGCCCTGGCATGCCCATTCTCTCCCTCCCTCCCCTCCCCCCCTCTCTCTGTCACTCTTAAATAAGTAAATAAAGATAATTTTTTTAAAAAGTACTCAAGGATGGGCTGGAGAGATGGCTTAGTGGTTAAGTGCTTGCCTGTGAAGCCTAAGAACCCTGGTTCGAGGCTCGATTCCCCAGGACCCATGTTAGCCAGATGCACAAGGGGGTGCATGCATCTGGAGTTCGTTTGCAGGGGCTGGAGGCTCTGGCGTGCCCGTTCTCTCTGTCTCTCTCTCTGCCTCTTTATCTCTCTGTCACTTTCAAATAAATAAATAAAAATAATTTAAAAAAAAAAATGTACTCAAGGATGTTCTAAATGGACTCATTGATGCTCAGAAATAAATACCTATTTAAAATAATAGAAGGAATAAATAATATAATGGAAGAGTCTGGAAAATGCCTATAGCCAATAATTAGGAAACACAGAAGGGTTCAGTCTTTGAGAAAACTTTAGTATTGGAAACTCCCTGACAGTTACTTCATTGTGGTTAATATCAACTCTTGCCTTCAAAAAGGTGCCAACTGTGTTTTACAATATTCTGCCTCTTTAAAAAAAAGACCTGTAACAGGGAGAAGGGGAGTTATATAAAGTGAAGCAAGGGCAGAAGAGATGGCTTAGCAGTTAAGGCATTCGCCTGCAAAGCCAAAGGACCCAGGTTCGATTACCCAGGACCCATGTAAGCCAGATGCACAAGGGGCACATGCATCTGGAGTTCATTTGCAGTGGCTGGAGGCTCTAGCACACCCATTGTGTCTGTGTCTCTCTTTCTCTCTCCCTCTCCCTCCTTCCCTCCCCCCCCCACTCTCCCTGTCTGTAATAATAAGTAAATAAATCAGGAAGAAAAAATTTAAGTGAAGCAAGATCTCTGGGTTGAATGAATTCTATCAATAAATTTACAAAATAGTTGAGGTAATAAATATTTTTCCATGTGCCCTCTTTGAGATTTTTATCTCCTCTCCCTCCTCCACAATGAGATTAGGTTCAAAGAGATCCAGAAAGTCTGAATTTATCAGAAAATATTTCATCCCTGGGATCTTCTGTGCTTAGATTTCAGGTTTTTCCAACAGCCTAGGAGTTCAACTTTTCCTTGACTCTCTGAGAGACATCTGTAGTCCTATGCATTACCATTTGAGGAAGACTTCTAAGAAAAGGCAATAAAACATGTCCCCTCCTTCCTTTAGAGAAATAATAATAATGTGGATTATGCTGCTGAGAAAATCATTATGTATTAGTCCCAGATTTATGAATTCCATAGAAATTTTGAAGGGCAATAGGGAACAGATAGGAGAGTGTTTTAGCCAGCTCTATGTTGATGGAATGAACATCCAAACCACACAGTCCATGAAGGAAGGGATTTACTTTAAGCTTCCAGATCCAGGGGAAGTTTTATCAAAATGGCAGGAGAAGCTGGCTCCCATTCATAAATCCAAGCAGAGAGAGACCACCAAGCAGCCAGCACCACAAGCCAGCACAGCCAGAGCTCAGGACCTCTCTGCACACCTTTAGGCTGTAATTCAGATTCACTGCCAGTGACACTCCTCCCATAGCAGGACTCAGCCTGCTAGGGGCTGAAGCTGCAAACTGGATTTTAATAAGCACCTGAGCCTATGGGGGACATACACTCAAACTAGTGTATTTTTTTATCACACAGCCACACGTTCTACTAATGAAATGTCAAAAACCGCAAAGTTTAACCATTTCTATGGCATCCCAAGCAACCCATAAAAATAGAAGTGAAGATATAAATACTACAGGATACTAGGAAAAAGTCATTTGTTATTAGAGGAATCGATAAAAAAAAAAAAAAAAACATAAGAAAAGAGTAGGGGGCTGGAGGGATGGCTTAACAATTAAGGTATTTGCCTCCAAAGCCAAAGGACCCAGGTTCGATTCCCCAGGACCCACGTTAGCCAGATGCACAAGGGGGCGCAAGCATCTGGAGTTAATTTGCAGTAGCTGGAGGCCCTGGCGTGCCCATTCTCTCTCTCTCTCTCCCTCTTTCTCTGTCAAATAAATAAATAAATAAGAACAAAAACAATTTTTTTAAAAAAAAGTAGGAACCATGTTATCTTTAGAGACCTACATATCTATTGTACATTAAGTATATTATATTTTATACCCAGGTCTAATTCCATTCCTAAGTAGTAAATTAAAGTCTGACCATTTCCCACCAAGCTGTTTTCCCAAGCCTCGAGAACAGCAGCAACTGATAACACTGCCTGCTGCTTATTTTTTCTTGAATTTGGCATGGAAAGATGAATGGTCTTTTAAAGAATAGAATATAGCAGCAGTAAATTATTTCTGCAATGCTCCTAACTATTTTTCCCAGTTTTTGTAAAATAAGTAAATAAGTAAAATGATAGTTGTGAGCTATAGCAAATGTTTACTGAAGAAATTCCTGGAGATTTCTTCACTCAGATTTGCTTCTAAGAATTACGGATGGCTGGTGACAATTTAAAATCTGGGAAATCCCCAGTATAAATTACTTACTGCCCTGGTTCACTTAGGGTAATCATCATTTTTAGAAAATCTATGTATACTTATAAATTTAAAATCTACTTGATCTAGTTTTTGACATAACACTAATATGACATTTTAAAAACCATAGTGGGAATATCACATAACAAGAGGAACTTACTTGTGCTGAAATCCTATCTTTATTAAATTCTGCAAACTCAACTTCCTCCATAAATGGCAGCTACTCTGTCAAGGCTTTTATAACTCTTTTTCTGCACTATCATCACCTGACTCAAAGACTTGAGAATGTGCTCTCCTGACAATGACAACAAAGACAGACCTCCAGCTAGACAGAACCCAAACTATGCAAAGATCTCTGTCTCTCAATCTGGAGGCCTAGTGAATGTCCACAATGACATCTATCAAAGAAATTTCAAAAGATGCAAAGTGATGGCCCATTCACTGTCTTATCATTCTCTCTTCCAAACTTCAAAACATGTCTGGAAATTTTTCTACATAGTACTCACCTTTTGTCCCTAATCCCCATGCTACCTCGACTTCTTAACTGCCCACAGTCTGGTGGCATACTCTCATCACCACCATCACTGTGGATTGTTTTTAAAGCAGTATGTCATTTTGCTCCTCTAGTTCCTGTCTCCAGTCTCTCTTCCTCTTCTTTTTCCTCATTTCCCTTTTCTTCGGTAACAACAGTTCAGTACCTAACACTATCAGATAGGACGGAGAAAAGTAGGCATTCATACCAGAGAAAGAGCAAAGCTGTAGTGGCCAACTGTGGAAGAACAGAACCCAAGCCCAAGCCTCAGTAACGGAAAAGCATGTCTCATGGAGAACCAGCATGGTAGAAGGTACTGAATTAGTATTTCTTTATGGTAGCAGGAGGCTGAGGAGATGACCCAGTGGATAACGCACTTGTCACACAAGCATGAGGAGCAGAGTTCAGAATCCCCACACCCATGTAAATGCCAAGTGGGTGTGGAGCTCTGTAACTCCAGTCCTCAGGAAGCTGGATAGCTAGGTTACCTGAATCAGAGAGACCTGGATTCCAGTGAAAGACTTGACCTCAGTAAATAAAGGTGAGAATGATCAAGAAAGACTCCCACAGTCAACCTCTGGCCTCCATACACTAACACCTGCATATACACCAGCACACAGATGCCCATGAAAATAAATAAATAAATAATAAATGGTGATAACACAGGCATGGGTGTTAAGAGTTCAAATGGGGTCAGAAGTTTTGTACAGGTGACTCCATGCATGGAGACTGCAGCCCAAGCAGGGTAAAAAGGATATTATTACCCTGTGGACATGATAGATCAGCACAGGAACTCAGAGCATAAAAAGCACAAGAAAGTATCTAGGCAGAAGAACAAGCTAGCATGGGGAGGCAGAGCCTGAAAGGGGTAGCAGAGCATTATACAGAAGAGAGGTGGCAGATAAGAGAATGAGAATTATACAGGAGTTCTATCAAATAAGTATATACACAAAAGACTACAAAATCTGGGTTGGAAAAGGATGGAGTTACAAATACAGGAAGGAGAAAACTAGAATTAATTGTTTGTAGAATAGACCTAGAATTAGAGATAGCATTTTAAAACTCTGTTTTCAGGAAATATAGACAGATATGTAGATATGCAATTCTTCAACCCTGGCTAAGAACATCTGGGAGAGGCAACTTCCTCAAAGTCATGCACACACCAAGTACTCAGGTCTTAGCTTGTGGTTACCATTTTCCAATAAAAGTAACCATGTCATTTAAATAAAAATATGATTCCAGGTGAAAAAGGATGAATGCTGGAATATTATAGGATGGTAAAGGCAAGAAAGTGCTCAAAGGATGACTCAAAAAAAGCCATCCTGGGCTGGAGAGATGGCTAAGCAGTTAAGGCATTTGCCTGCAAAGCCAAAAGACCCAGGTTCGACTCCCTAGGACCCACGTAAGCCAGATGCACAAGGAGGTGCAAGTATCTGGAGTTCGTTTGCAGTGGCTGGAGACCCTGATGCAGCCATTCTCTCCCTCCCTCCCTTCCTCCCTCCCTCTCCCTCCCCCCCCTGCCTATTTCTGTATATCTCTCTCAAATAAATAAATAAATATAAAGTATATATAAAAAAGAAGTAATCTTTTTTTAAATAAAAGCCATCCTAAGAGGGCTCCTACTCACTATATCTGGAATAATTTACACATCAAAAATAATGAAAGTGGGCCGGGCGTGGTGGCACACGTCTTTAATCCCAGCACTTGGGAGGCAGAGGTAGGAGGATCGCCGTGAGTTCGAGGCCACCCTGAGACTCCATAGTGAATTCCAGGTCAGCTTGAGCCAGAGTGAGACCCTACCTCGAAAAAAAAAAAATAATAATGAAAGTGGGACTGGAAAGATTGATCAGCAGTTAAGGCATTTGCCTGCAAAGCCAGAGGAACCTGGTTTAAGCTCCATGACCCACATAAGCCAGATGCACAAGGGGACGCATGCATCTGAGGATTGTTTCAGTGATTAGAGGCTCTGGCACACCCATTCTCTTCCTCTTTCTTTCTCTCTTTCTCTCTCTCTCTCTCTCAATCTCTCTGCCTCTTTCTCTCTCTTAAATAAATTAATTAATTAAATAAAAAATGAAAGCAATGCACTATAATCTACATGATAAAATAGTAAGCCAAGTATTCTTTATAAGTTTTTAAAATGATAAGAAATGGGATATTTACATCTTTTAAAGGTTCTGCCTCACAAACAAGTTATGAGTGAGGGACAAGGAAGAAGTGTACATGCAGAAGCTTGACAGCCACCATAATACACTGTCAGTAGTAGTGCAACAAATCAAATCTCTTGCCACCCAGTAGGAAGCAAAGAAAAGAACTCAGCATCTCTCTGTGGCATCCCTGCCAAAGATGTATAACACAAATTTAATCATGAGAAAACATCAGGCCAGACCCAAATTGAAGGACACTAATAAAATATCTGGCCTATACTCTTCAATGTGTCAAGATCATAGAAGCCAAAGAAAGACCAAGAATTTTGCCTAGATTCCTTCTTGTAGTCTCAGGGAAAAAACCATCATATTCCTCTGGGATCAGAAGATTGGTCAAGTAATATCACCCACAATGGCTTGTTCTCGTGCCTGTAGTCACACCACTAAATATTTAAGTTAAAATAAGTGACATGTTACAATGCAAATAAGTCTATTTGTGAAGTTGTAATCAGGATTTATAATTATGAATATTTATGAACCAACATTCTTTACATAGTCATTGATGTCTTAGTAATAACAACAGCAAGAATTAAGCACTTTCTGTTCTCCTGTGTGACAAGCATTATGCTGCTGTGTATGAATGATGCAATTCATTTTACTCCATAAGGAGTATATTCAAAAGACTCCCAGGAACACCTGAAATGTCAGATGGTACCAAACATTATGCATGTGCTTTGTTTTCCCATACATACAAACCTATGGTAAAGTTTAATTTATTAATGACATACAGAACAAGATTTATAATAATAAAATAGAATAATTAATTTAAAAGTGGTAAATTGTTTCTTTCTAGATTTGCATTTAATGTTTTCCTACCATAGCTACCCATAAATAACTGAAACCATACACAAAGGAGGCCAAAGTTGCTAATTTTTTTTTTTTTTTTTTTTTTTTTTTTGAGGTAAGTTCTCACTCTAGCTCAGGCTGACCTGGAATTCACCATGTAGTTTCAGGGTGGCCTCAAACTCTCGGTGATCCTCCTACCTCTGCCTCCCGAGTACTGGGATTATGCGCCACCATGCCCGGCTTGAATCTTTAATCCTTCTAAATCAACAGGATACATATATCTTCACCCTCACCTTATAACTATGAAAACTGAAGCCCAAAGAAAATGAATAACTAGCAGAGGGCTAAATGACCACTGAAGAGTGATCTTACATTCAAACTCAAGACTCAGACCTTTCCCATCCCACCCTGTCCTTTCTTTCACTGATGTCATCCACTGTTCTGAAACTGGGTATTATGGTCTGAACCTGTAATGTTCCTCACAGGCTCAAGTTTTGAACACTTGTTACCAAGCTAGTATGTCTGATTTCACAGGCTGTGGAGTATGTAGGAGATAAAGTCCGGCTGGTGGAGTTAGACCTGCCTCTGGCTCCATCCAGCCTTTCTTTGTTTCCTGATCTGCCACCATGAGCCTCTACCTCATTTTCTGCTTCCACAGAAAGCATCTCTCTACCATGCCTTTCTCCCCTATGATGCACTGAAACCATGAGCCAAAATAAATCTTTCCTCCCAGCAGTTACCTGTCAATATGTTGTTATAGCAATACAAAAGTGGCCAATGTGGTATGAAGGAATAAAAATGAAATGTATACAAGTTTGTTGGCACAAGGTAAAACATTAATAGTAGGTTTATATAATACTTACATTATACTTTATAGTATAAGTTTATATCATACTTAATACTAGTAGGATAATATATGATATGAAGGAATAAAAATGAGATGTAGAAAAATTTGTTGGTACAGGGTAAAACTTAATAGTAGGTTTGTATTGTACTTATATTACACTTAATATTATAGGTTTATTTTAATAGTACTTAATAGTACTGGTTTGAGTTAATAGAAGCCAAAAAATAATACCCAGAACCCAAGAAACTCATCAAAGAAACGGAGAGGTACTGAAATGGGGTTAGGAAATGCTAAGGCACACTGTTCATTTTTTATCTTATCAGAGTCAGTAATATACTACTAATAATGAGTGAACTGTGGACTTAGATGTACTGGCTTGAAATAGATGGGTCATAAGATGAAGGTAGGTGAGCACTGTACTCTCCTGCATAGAGTGAGAGGGAAGAGATGAGGAACAAACCCCACCCATGTGGAGACATGAGATAGACAAATTTCGTAACCATCTTTAATGACAATAAATATCAGACATTACCAAACACTCAAAATTTTGAGTAGAATAAATACACAATGACTTAGGATGAAAATTACAAAGAAATACTTGGCAACATCTTAACCTATTTTAACATTCAATTCATTTTACTATTTATGTGCTACCAAGAAAAAATTAAAGCAAAATATTGCCCTTAACATGACACTGTGTGACAAACACCAACAAAACAGAAGTATTCCAGACTGAAATGTTACTATGTAAATCTTGTAGAAAATGCATGGCCTGGGCTGGGGAGATGATTCAGTAAAGTGCTTGCCTATAAAGCCTAACAATCCAGGTTTGATTCCCCAGTACCCACATAAAGCCAGATGCACAAAGTGGTGCATACATCTAAAGTTTGTAGCGGCAAAAGACCCTGGCACACACATTCTCTCTCCCTCCCTCCCTCCCTCCCTCTCTCCCCCCCCTTGCAAATATTTTTTTTAAATATTGTTTAAAAAAAAGAATGAAAATGTAGGGATGGAGAGATGACTTAGCAGTTAAGGGGCTTGTCTTCAACGCCTAAGGACCCATATTCAACTTTCTCACGTTTTCTCTCCTCCCTCCCTCCCTCCCCCCCTCTCTCTTTCTCTCTTTCTTAAAAAATAAGAAGAAGGAAAAGAAAAGAAAATGAGCCAGGTATGTGGCACACATCTTTAGGCCTAGCACTTGGGAGGCCAAGGTAGAAGGATGGATGTGAGTTCAAGGTCACCCTGAGACTACATAGTGAATTCCAGGTCAGCCTGAGCTAGAGTGAGACCCTACCTAGGGAAGGAAGGAAGGAAGGAAGGGAGGGAGGGAGGGAGGGAGGGAGGGAGGGAGGGAGGGAGGGAGGGAGGCAGGGAGGGAGGGAGGGAGGGAGGGAGTAAGAGAGAGAGAAAGAGAAAGAGAAAGAGAAAGAGAAAGGGAAGGGGAAAGGGAAAGGGAAAGGAAAGGAAAGGAGGGAGGGAGGGAGGAAGGAAGGGAAATTTCCATCTATTACTGACATATATTAATATTTCTAACTTTAGGGCAGGAAATACATTGATTATTATATCACTAAGAAGCCAAGTAGTATATTAAAAAGATATCTGCCTGGAGAAATGGTTCAGTGATGTGGCAGTAGGAATGGATGTCCCCCAATAGATTCAACAGTTTATTAAAGCTTGCAACTTAGTTTTCTAGTTGTCTGGCTGGAGAGGGTATCGCTGTGGGCAGATCCCAGGGTCCAGCCCTAAGGTGTGTTTGGGGTTGGATCTGGGGTTCCAGGCTAAAGGTACACAGAGTGCTCGCCTGGAGTTCCAGGAGAGTTCTTGCTTATGGTGCTGGTGAAGGTGTTTCTCTCTGTGTGGACCTGTGAGAGGGGTCAGTTTCTACCACCACTATGGAACTTCCCCTGGACCTATAAGCTTCAATAAATTCCATTTCTCCCATAAACTGTGCCTGGTTTGGCAGTGCACTTCAGCAATGTGAAGCTGACGGTGACAACGGGGTAAAAGAGCGTGCTGCTCGAGCGGAGGGCCCGAGCTCAACCCCCAGCACTCACACAGGAAGCCAGGTGTGGTCCTGCGTGCCTGCAACCTCAGGAAGGAGGTGCGTAGAGAAAGGAAGGTCAACGGGACTCTCTGGTCATCCACTCTAGCCAAAACGTGTGCTCCAGGTGCAGTGAGAGACCCTATCGCAAGAATATAAGTGGTAGAAAAGGGCATCCAGTGTCTTCCTCTGGCCTCTGCACACTTGTGCATAGGACACACACAAGCATATGTGAACATACCATGCATACTACACTCATACGAAATAAAAAATATATCTGCACAGAGGAGATGGAACAATGGATAAAGCAGATGCCATGCAAGGGTGAACAACTGCGCTTGGATCTCCTAATAGACATAAAGCTGGACACTACAGTCAGACGGGAGGCAATGACAGGACGATCCCCCAGAAGTTCATAAGCCAGCTAGCCTGGGGAATGCGGTGGTAAATGAGAGATCCTTCCTCAAACAAGGCAGAGGGCGAGGAACAGCACCTGAAGTTGTCCTCTCGCCTCCACACATGTGCTCTGGCACACATGCACCTGCACACCTGCAGCACGTACACACACACACACACACACACACACACACACACACACGCATGCACGCACACACACGCACACACCAAAAACCAAATAAATAAATAAGAAAAGAATATGGATAGTCCTGGCCTTCAGGATAAAGTTTAAACTTGTTAGGAAACACTTAAAGTCCTTCAGCCTCTGGACTCACCTCTTACTTGTGCTCCAAATTGTTTCTAATACCCCAATGACACTGTGTATTTTCATACACTGTGACTGAACACACACTTCCTTCGGTCTGAAATACCCTTCTCATACTCTGTCAGCCTGACATGTTCCTACCTACCCTCTAAGATGCAAGGATCATTCCTCTCTGAAGTTTCTCCTGACTAAAATACTCTTCCCATGTGAAATTAAGAATGATTTGCCCCTTCTTCCCGCGAGTGTTCCTGTTGCATTGTGTGATATTTCCACCACGGCACGTATTGCAATGTAGTGTAACTCTGGTTTATAACACTGCCCTATAATTCTACTAGTACCTGTGGCCAGAAGAGATAATCTCATCAATTTTGGAAATCATAGGCACCTGATAAATAAATATTTGTTGAAATAATAAATGATCTCATTTAGTTTCAATTCTACAAATCCTGATTAAGTTGGTCAATGATAGAGTATCTGGCTGGTTAATTAGTATAACTGGTCTAAGTATACCTGAGCATACAGCAGCCAAAAAAATAAACACCAGTGAAAAATATTCTTTAAAAACATAGCCACTGCTTGTAAGTCTTTCCTTTTTCCTCTGACAATATTTTCAGTTTCTGCCAGTCTTCAGAATGATGGGCTGCTCTGGTCCATTGTAGAAACAAACAGTACTGGGCTGGGGTACCCACTGATGAAGTTTACCAAGCCCCCCAAAAAGACCTCTGCAGCTCCCCACAAACACACTCCTACTCACACCTATGTTTCCACACTAGCATGAAAAGATCTATATAAAGTGGAAATGAACCCAAAGTAAACACAGCAAGTTTTAGTGTATTCAAAATACTAAACATTACATTTAGCCAGACGCATAAGGTGACGCATGTGTCGGGAGTTTGCAGTGGCTAGAAGCCCTGGAACATCTATTCATTCTCTCCCTCCCTCCCCCCCACACACACTCTCTCTCACACACACACAAAGCCTCTTTCTCTGTCTCTCTCGTAAATAAATGAATAAATAAAATTTTTAAAAATTTTAACCAGGGTATGGCTGCACATGCATATAACCACAGTGGTGATGGGAGTGGAGACAGGAGGATCACAGCTGCTCCCTCATCAGACAGTCAAACTGAAAAACAAGTTTCAGGTTCAGTGAGACTCTGTCCCCAGAAATACAGCAGAAGAGAGATAGAGGAGGGCCCTCAACATGCTCTTCTGCCTTCTACACTGGTGTTCACAGATCACATACATCTGCCTACATACATGCATGTAATACACAGAGAAGAGAGGGCAGAGAGAGAGGCGCATATACCAAAACATCTATTTCAGGCTTTACTCAAGTTTAACATAAATGTTAAAATTCATTTGCCATCCTACTGATGTAAAAAGGAAGAAAACTAGACTCTAGGAATAGTTTCTAGAGCTATCCTACATAAGGAAACTCACTGAGTTTTCAACTGGCAGCCTGCCTCTGCCTGCCTATGCCCTGATCATCACACAACCCAAGAGGAAGACCTACAGAATGGACGAGGTTGGAGCATATCAATCATTCACCTAATCAGGAGACCACCCCTCACCTGCAGATATGCTAAAGAGATGGGAAGAATAGTCATACCCTTAATGATACTCCAAAGGACTTTGTCCTTGTGGCTGATGCTCACGGACACTCACAAGGAGCCTACCCGCATTTCTAAGGTCTAGCTCAGAAGTGTAATTTTTCCTTCTTCTTCTCTTGTTTCCATGCTGGCTGAAATTCTATGTTCTGACACTTTGGAGCTTTTCCACATTTTCCTCAATAAGTTTCCTTTAGTTTACTCTCACTACCATCATCTGTGTGCTAATTTTTTGTGGTCATAAGATAAAGAACTCCACAGCATCACAGTCTACAACAACAGAGCACTTGCCCAGCATGTAGGAGACCCTGATTTCAGTTCTCAGCATCACAAAAAGATGAAGAATTAAGAATGGACAAACGGTGTGGTAGTTTGAATGTAGAATGTCCCCCCATAACCTCATGTGTTTGTGAGTAAGCCTCATACTTAATCTCCAGACGGTACAGCCTTTGGGAAATAGACCCACGCTGAAGGAGGTGTGTCTTTGGGATCCATCCTTGGGGTGCTATACCTCAGCCCCAATTGCTGCACAGAGTTCACTCTCTCTACTCATTGCCTGCTGATACAAAGAGGCGACACCTGGATGTCTGCTCTGCCACGCTTGCTCTGTCATGATGAAAGCTCTCCTAGAAACTGTAAGCCAAAATAACCCCTTTCCTCCCAAAAGCTGATTCTGATCAGGGGTTTTGTCCCAGCAGAGAGAAAGTAGCTGCCACATACAGTTATGAGGAATCTTGGACTTTTAAAGAGGAAGCTAAAAATCCTGCTTAGTAAAGAAAGAGGTCAACACCAAAATTCCCTCTCCTTTTTCTCTCTCCCTCTCTCCTTACCTCCCATCACGCAGCTGGCGCTGTTCACTCTGGCAGACACAACCCCTGAACACAATGGTGCAATCACTGCCTCAAACATCACTGCTAGCTAAAATAGATAACCCACTTGCAACTTGACTATTTTTATAGAATAACATTTTCATGCGCTTTAACTGCTCTGTTTGTGATTTATTCCACTTAACCAATGCAGCTTCCCTGAAAGCAAGTTTCTTATATCAGAGTCCCAATAACCACAATTGCTCAAATTGTTATGAAAAGCACAACGCTTCTTACTCCTGCCTCCTCTTATCTCCTTGTACCTATCACCAAAAGCTTCATGAGTTGACTCTAAATATGAGAAATGTATAATCTCTCTGTTTTATGTCTTTTGAAACTAAGACTATTTCCTCCCATTTCTTATTGATCTACTTTGTTTCATGTGACTCTTAAAAAAAAAAAAATCTTCAAAGATCATATGACCAGTTCTATAGAATCTGGAAAACAGTCTGATAAAATTCCGTTTATCAATGGAGGTACAAGCTCCACTAATTGAAGCTGTAATAACGGGGAGCTTTCTTAAATGAATAAAATTATCTACAAAAAGTACCTAAAATCAAAACCACAAAAAGATGCACATGGTGGCGTATATGTCTGGAGTTTATTTGCAGTGGCTAGAGGCCCATTCTCTTTCCTCCTCCTCCCCCTCCTCCTCCTCTTCTTCTTCCCCTCCCTCCTTCCCTTCCTCCCTCTCTCCTTTCCCCCTCCCTCTCCCTCTCCCTCTCTCTCATATAAATAAATAAAAGAAAAAACACAAACTGGGCATGGTGGCACACACCTTTAATCCCAGCACTTTGGAGGCAGAGGTAGGAGGATCACCATGAACTCAAGGCCACCCTGAAATGACACACTGAATACCAGGTCAAACTGGGCTAGAGTGAGACCCTACCTCAAGAAAAACAAAAACTTTAAAAAAAAATGTATTTTGTATGATCAACAATAAGTTGTAAAATACACTTTACATAGAACTCTAAAGCATTAAGAAAATCAAGGAAAGAAAATCCAAGGCATAAACAAACTAATTGGTTTCTTAAAACACAAATAATTATTTTTTTGTTTTGTTTTTCTGAGATAGGGTCTCACTCTCACCCAGGTTAATCTGGAACTCATGCTTTGTTCCCAGCCTGCCCTAAAACTCACAGAGATCCTCCTACCTCTGCCTCCTAAATGCTGGGATTAAAGATGTGTCACCACTCTCAGATTAAAAGACACTTCTTTTTTGGTTTTTCAAGGGATTCACTGTAGCCCAGGCTGACCTGGAACTCACTATGTAGTCTCAGGGTGGTCTCAAACTCACAGAGATCCTCCTACCTCTGCCTTCCATGCGTTGGGATTAAAGGTGTTTCCCACTGCACCTGGCTAATAATTTTTAATACTAAGTTCAGTAAAAAATTAATATCAATCTTAAATATAAATTTTTTTGTTGAGAATAAAAAGCAGTTGTGTCAAAAGGGAGATTTCCAAGGTTTTGCATCTGTCTCATGAAAGATATAATTTAAATAAAATGAAATTTCATGTGTATATTCTTGAGAGCAAAAAGGAGTAGGGAGTTCTCGGATTTGATCAGATTTCTTTAGGAATTAAGGACGGTGAGGAATACAACTCAAAAATGCATATAGAATAAATATAAACTTTTTCCAGGAAAAATGCTAATGTCTCTTTCAGCTAAGTTTGGGGAAAAAATGGGAAGAGGTATAATAGTTCAGCAATGTATTCTTAAATTCTGGCAGCATAAAATTGTGGGTAATTTTAGACCATAAGAATGTTCTATGATATCTAACAATGCCAAGTATCCAATTATTCATGATTTCTATTTTACTTTTATCTTCTCTGTTGAGAACCACAGTCCAAAATAATTTTAAAAAAAGAGTTATTGAAGCTCGAGACAGAGATCATACAAGACACTTAGCTGCTTTAACTGAGTGTTAAATATCCAGACTCAGAAGAGTTTGATGCAAGAAGGTAAAAGGGATTGTCATTAAAACTAGGAATTTCCAATGGTTCATTACCAGAAACAAGCTGCAATAAAGTACTTGGTTTGGGTGGTTTATAAGCATGCTACTAAAAGGCTAGATCAAAGGAATGCCATAACTAACATGATGTTAATATAGGAAAGATGATGGATAAAATACCTCACAATGTTCTCTCTGGCATAATGGAGGGAAGCAGATGATTGATGGTTCTATTGCATGGCTCCAATATAGGGAGAAACACCATGCATAAAAATTGCCATCTTTAAATTTAAATAAGTGGAAGGAAGGCTCTTTGAGAATATGTTATGGATGTAGGGTTCCATCTATAAAGCATGTTTATTAAATTCACTGATGAAAGAGAATATATGGCAAAACAGACTGGAGTCAGAAAGATATCTATAGATTATAAATACAGGAAAAAGCAAATAAGATGGAACATGTCAGTGGGAATTTAAGTTCAGCCAATATTCTTACAAGAACCAGACATAAAGACAATGGTTTCTTGGGTCACTGGAAGAAAATACCTGGAAGTGTTAACTGATGTGAGCCAATACCAAGTTCATAGCTCAGAAAATCTTGACCAAGGTCTTAGACCAATAAGATAATGGTAATAATTTTGTTGTGTCATGTTTTAATAGTTGCCACTTATACCACTGGAAATACAGGCAAAGAAAAAAGAAAAGTCACCTACGGTCGTATCACTTGAAGATGAATGCTATCTCCACTTTGGCATTCTATCATCCCAAACATCTTAGTGCAAATTAAGAACCTAGGGTTCACCCACACAACTCTTTTTTTCTTATAAACACAGGCTCATGCTTATAAATGCTGTTTTGTAATCAGTTGCCTTTTTAAAAATTCATCAGTCTGTAAGTCCTTACCATGTCCTGCATGTACCAAATGCATGCTGTCCATTTCTGGTCATAAGCTTTAAAAAGGTCACTGTAAATTTTGAGAATATGCAAGAAAAGGGATATAGTGAAAAATACAAAAATTTGAATTTTAAACCCTTAGGCTCTATTCCCACATGATACTTAGGGGAAAAAAAAAGTGTTTCCATAAGGAAAAAAAACAGATTTATAAAAAAAACAATATAACTAAATCCATGTACATAAATAACTGTATTGGCAGATAAATTAGACAACTTTTGTATTGACCCTTAAGCTAATCTACTACCAGCCATTGGATGTTACTGGAGAGTGTATTTGAATAAAATAAGAATTCTTTTAAATAATTATAGCTATTGAAAATGGACCAGACTGGAGGTGAGGTGTAGCACAGCCTACCTGTAATCTCAGACAAGAGGATGCTGAGTTTGAGGCCAACCTGAGGTAATAAATAGTGAAATTCTGTCTCCGAAAACAAAGAATAACAAAAAAGAATAGATCTAATTATTGAATGATTTAACAGAACTTGCAATAACTAACTGGAAAGGGATTATGCAGAGGAAATTCCTGCACCAGGTAAGAAGGTGAATCAAAGGCTCCTTTCTGTTTGAAGATTCTGATTCTCATAGAAAGTTTACTAAGGAAAATTACTCCCAGTCTAATATAAAGCAAAGTTTTAGTAAATAAGTAAGTGTCCCATGTGCCATAGAGCTACACAAGAAATAATACCACTAGTGATGAACATCTGCATGCTCAATACTTTTCATTTATTTTTTTACCTCATATAATTCTTACAACCACTCTAGGATAGGTACTATTATTATTTACTGAGGCTTTTCATATTTATTTAAGGGCAGCCTTGCATTTGCTAAAAATTGCAATCACCCAAGCATACCTGATTCCTCAATATCTTGCCACTGCTTGCTTAGTAAGTTACAAATAGCCAAAGACTCTTCTGGAAAAGTCTTACCTAATGAAGCCTCAAAGAATCAAGCAAGGAATTTTTCTTAAGAAATGCAAAAGATTTTGAATGCAATTATTATTTATAGAAAAAAATGCCAGATGGGACTATCTAAATTGACCATGTACCCTTAAACTTTTGAGGATAAAATTAACAAGACTAAAGACCTGGTAGAGCAAATTAGAACCGCTGAATTTCAAACCCTGGGCATTACTAATGAAGTGACCTTGGACAAGTTATTAATCTTCTATCTCTTCAGTCCTTCATCTGTGAAATGAGGATCGACCTCTTATGGTGGGCATAAACACTGAATGAGAGGAGAGCTGCAAGCATTTATCACAGGGTCTGACATGATCACCATACACAAGCAGTAAAACAAGTAAAAGAAAATGTAACAAATCTGTTTCACAATTCACTCCAAAATATTAAAGTATTTCAGTGTCATTACACTTGGCAGTGATGGGCACATCTTCCATTATCCCCTAAATTTCTGATAACAAATCATTTTTGAAGAGATAACTAAGCAAAATGCAACTTCTTAGATATTTCACTTTATGCAAAGGATCTCCCAAATACAATATTGATCCTCATCTTTTTTAAATACTGGTTATAGCTGTTCATTCAGTGTGCAATACATACATAGAAGTTAGAAGGTTATTGTTTTGTTTGTGACTTTTACAACTTGGTAAAAACTACTCTCATGAATATGTCATATTTTCTATGTGTGTCCCTTTACACGTGTCCCTATACGTGTAACCCTACCACTACTACTTCTAGCAAAACCAGGAAAAAAGAGAACTCATTCCAGAAGAACACTATGGTTTCATGTTTTTGCTACTTGGTGTTTACTAACATCAAATAGCTGGCAAAAAGTTAGCGTTGTATTCTTATTCTTTTTTCAAAAATAACACAATTGGGAAAGGAGTATTTAAAAGAAGTTTGCCTTTCAGTTCTGTCACACAGTCTTTGAAAAATATCATTTTGTCTCAGTGAAATTAGCAATCTCATTTTTAAAAGTAATCTTTAGTGTTTCTCCAAAGGGATTCATGCTTTCAGCACATGGCCAGAATCATTTTTTATAACTAATGGGTTGATTCACTGGCAAATATATTTGTGTTACCTATAACTTAAATTTGTAAATGTTTTTCCTATTAGTTATCCAAAGGCAATTATTAAAGCGTGTGTGAAATGTGTGCACATCAACTTTATCTACTTGTGTTTGAAACTGAAAGTTATTTAGCAAGAAAGTACACACAAGAACTATCTTTCCTAAAACCTACTGAAAAAAAATGCCCATAAATAATCATTGTTCTGGAGAGAACTGTCATTCCAATCAAATGAGTCAACTAGTATATATGACAGCATATGGAGCTTTTAAAAACCTACCACTCCAACTATGTTCATTTCACTGTAACATAAATTTTCATTTTCTCCATAGCCAGCAGTATAATTAATTGCACTGTGTAACCACTATGATAGTTTTGTTAAGCGCACACACACACACACACACACACATACAATGTCACCACTCAAAAGTTTGTATTCAGCACTTATCAAGAGTAGCAACAAGAGATTGAAAAAAAGAAAACCAAGAGAATAACTTGGGCTTTTAAAAATGTTTACATATAGCTGGATCATTTAAGAGATGTTTTCAAGGTAAAGATACAAAAAATGATTGATGGTATCTAAAATATGTGAGACAAATTAAATAGCCATGACTTGAGAAACTAAAGTGCTTCCTTCAATTTTATTTAGTGAATGCTCCTCGGGGCTCCTTCCTCTCAAGTGATTTCATTTATCCAATTTAACTTTTAAGTTAATAGTTTCTCAAATATGCAAATTGAGCTACTGCCTGCTGGGTCAAGACCTTGGCATTTTTTAATGTCATCTTAGAAAGATTTTTCAAGCCATAGTGGTCTCTCCTGTAACGTGTTCATATTAAAAGGCCTCTAACTACATTCCAAGCACACTATCCCAATTCTGACCTGGCATTCTGTATGTCCAGGTGACTGAAAGTCCTCCTCAAGCTGCTTAACCTGCTTCATCAAGTTTTACACACTCCCCTGACTGATTGACATGTCCTCAGAAGGTTCACTTTCTTCATTTCGTGGGATCAAAACCCACGGCACAGCAAACGTCTTGCAGCAGCAGCAATCCACCCAAGGCTGTAGCTTTAGCAGGGTAATTGTAGTCATGCATGCTGTAGTTTCTCTGCCAATTTCATTTACATAGACAAAATGGGGGGGGGGGGTCGAAGCTGCAAATCTATCCTAAGCAGCGATGGAAAGCGGATTGGAATGTCGATTTTCTTCGAACCACATGAGTACATGTACAAGTTCTGCACCGCAGCTCAGAGAAAGAAAAGTAGCTGACTGACGCATTGATGGAAGGCTATTTTAAAATTACTCCAAGGCATCAGTCTGACTGGAAGGCTCATGCCTCCCCTCTCCACCACACAGTCTGTTTCCTACCTAACTTAAGAGTGAATCGCTGACAGTCACAGGGTGCAATAACCGCGAGGAGGAGGATGTATTATTCATCACAAAGCCATAATGATGTGTGCCATCCCCGGAGCTGGTGCCCGTCCTTACCTTAGTAGATTGGACAGGGGCAAGGGTCCGGATCCACCGCCCAGGATCCCTCCTTTCCTGCCAGATAGGAGTTTCTCCACCAAAGCCACATTTCCAGTGCGAGCAGCTTCCAGCAGCTCCTGGTCCTTCCCCATAGTCTCTCCCCTACTCTCCAAACAGAGTCCTTTCCCTTCCTGGGGTCCTCCTCCCCGCCCCACCCTAAAATAATGCTAGAGCTTCAGCCCCAAGGGATCCTGCAGCCCCGCGCCTGGAGCACCTCGCTCTCCTCCTCTTGGGGCGCAGCGTGTACAATGGGGATCAGACCATGTCTTGCAAGAGGGGCTGGCCGAGCACCCCCACAGCCACTCCCCTGAATTCCCGAGGCCTCCTTCCCGCGGGTGGGGCGTGAGGGGGTGGGGACTGGGCCCGGGGGGGGGGGGTGCTTCTCGGGAGCGGAAGGATGCTGAGGACCGGGGAAGGATGCTGAGGACCGGGGAAGGATGCTGAGGACCGGGGAAGGATGCTGAGGACCAGGGAGGATGCTGAGGACCCAGGCGGTCCCGAGCCGCGGGCTGAGGAGCCGGCGGAGACCGTCCTCCTGGTACCCGAGCGCGGCGAACGGCCGCGGCGGTGACGGCCCGCGCGCCCTCTCCCCCGGCCCTGTCTCGCCTCAGCCTCCGCGCCAGGCCGGCTGAGCGGGGCGGCGGCGGCGGCGGCGGCGGCGGCCCGCGGCTGGAGGGAGCGGCGGCGGCGGCGGCCGGGCTGGCGGTGGCGGCGGCGGCGGCGGCGGTGGCGGCCCGCCGCGGCTGGGCGGTGCGGGAGAGCCGCGCGGAAGGCAGCGGCGGGAGGCCGGGCGCGCGGGGGGCGTGTGCGCGCGGGCAGGTGCGGCCGCGGTCCGGCCCGAGGGGCGGGGCGCCAGCACGTTCGCCTCGCAATCGTGGGCGGGGACACTCCCTCCTCCTCCTCCTCCTCCTCCTCCTCTTTTCTCCCTCCTCCCTCCTCCCTCCTCCCAGCTTCCCTCTGCATCCTCCCTACCTCCTCCTTCCACCCCCTTCCTCTTCCCTGATTCCTTCTCCATCCTTCCTCCCTCCTCTCAGCTTCCTTCTGCATCCTTCCTCCCTCCTTCCTCCCTGATTCCTTAGTCGTCCTCCCTGATTGCTTCTCCATCCCTCCTCCTTCCTCCCTCCTCCCTACTTCCATCTCCTTCCTCTGTCCTCCTTCCTTCTCACTTTCTTTTCTCTCTCCTCCTGATTCTCTCTGCCCTTCTTCCGACTCCTTCCTCCCTACTTCCATCTCCCAGCTGTCTACTCCTTCCTCCCTCTCGCTTCTCCCTGCTCCCATCTCCCTCTTCCTTCCTCTCTCCTTGCCCTCTCTTCTCTTCTCCCTACTCCTTCCTCCCTTCTCCAGTCTCCTTGGAAGAGGTTTACTAAGTGAATAGTGGAGTTCTCCCAGCCTCTGCGACTCCTCCTCCACCAGCCCGGAGCCCCGCCCAGGTCGCTCAAGGTATTTAAGGAAAAAATATCCTAAGTGACTGAGGTGCTGATACTGACGAAAGGCATTTTTGCAACTGCTTCTGTCACAGTGCAGGCAATAAATATTTCGCCCTCTCTCTCTACCTAACGGGGAGAATCGGAGATATCCGCCCTTTCTTGACGAAGGTTTGTTTTCTCTTCGTTTCTGAGCAATGTGTGACTCTTTCAGTTTTCCTGCGGTATTTTTTTGTTTTGTTTTTATTTATTTTATTTATTTATTTATTTGAGAGTGACAGACACAGAGAGAAAGACAGATAGAGGGAGAGAGAGAGAATGGGCGCGCCAGGGCTTCCAGCCTCTGCAAACGAACTCCAGACGCGTGCGCCCCTTTGTGCATCTGGCTAACGTGGGACCTGGGGAACCGAGCCTTGAACCGGGGTCCTTAGGCTTCACAGGCAAGCACTTAACTGCTAAGCCATCTCTCCAGCCCTCCTGCGGTATTTTTAATCAGCCTATATTTTAGTTGGACTTTGGAGATCTGATGACTTGTACAAATGCCAGGAAAAAAAAGCTGTCATTGAAAATTCCTCCAGATCCACAATGGGAAATATGTGTGTGTGTGTGTGTGTGTGTGTGTGTATACACACATGGGGGCTTCGTTGATCATTGATGGGGAAAGTATTCAATAGGCACTTTGTTTACAACGCCACAGTGGGGTGGATATTATTACTACATACTTATTTCAGAGATAAAGTCACAGGTTAGAAAATGAATAGAAATTCAAGGTGTCAAAGAGAGTCTTTGGCTGAGAGTTCTGAACCCAAGAACTGTCTTATCCCAGATCCCACACTTTTCCCAACACACCTCTCTTGCCCCATGGAAAAGTAAGGACAGATAATAATTATCACAGACCTTTGATGAGCAGTTACTATATACCAGAAAAAAGGCTAAGTGCTTTCCTTATTTTTTATCTCCACGCTCCCAAAAAAAAAAAAAAAAAATCCCAAGGAAAGGGATATCATGTTTATCCCTATTGTACAGATGAGCAATTGGATACACCCAAGACCATGCAGCTGAAAAGTAACTGAGACAAGACTCAAAGCTAGTGCTGTCTGCTGTAGGCCAGTAAACAGCAGAGAAAATCAAAAGACATTCAGAAACAATATCAAATATTTTCATGAATTCAGGGGTCTCTAAAATATCACCTAAACGATTCAAAATCTTGGGTAAATTATGACTTCCCATTGGAAGTTTCATGAAGGATATAGCATTTTGAGCTGCATTGTTGTTTGTTTTGCTTTTCACGTTAGAATCTGTTCTGATGATGAGATGACAATACCGGTGCTCGGAAGATAGCTCAGTGAGTAAAGTACTTGCCGTGCAAGCAAGAAAACCTGAGTCAGACCCCCCAGAGTCAGAACCCAGGTAAAATGACAGATACAGAGGCCATGGTGAGACAGAGACAGGAGGACCTCTAGAGCTCACTGGTTAGACAGCCTAGCATAATTGGTATATTCCAATTATGAACAGGTTAATGAGAGATGCTGTCTCAAAAAGAGCTGGATGGCATTCCTGAAGAACATCCCGAGAAGTTGACTACTGGCCTCCACACAGAGGCACACACATATTCACATACAAATATTCATACTCACCCCACATACACATGAAAAAAGGCAAAATAAGATGGTATATAATCCTTGCCATAACGAGACTCACAGATCAATTAAAGAAATGAGAATAAAATCCTTCAGAAAATAACACAGGGAAAATCCTTCTCCCTTACTCATGTTGCCACCTAAATAAAACAAACTTTTCCCAGAATATCCTGTAAGTGTTCGCTTGGGAAGAGCTAAAATATCAACCATATTTTTCACAAATAATATTAAATCATGGAAGACTCAATGGTTGGAGGCTCCTAACTCATCATGATCAAAATCATGCACTCTCCAAGGGGAATACTACTAGTAATGATTTATTCTAAGGATCTGTTCCACAGTTCCAGGCAGTCTACTGACATGATACTTAAAGGCAGCTTTTCAATACTATACTTTCGTTTTTAGTACTTCCTGGCTTCTTGTTGAAGAGGAAAAAGGTTTTCACTGAATGGGAGCTAAACATAAAGATTAAAAGTGAGAAAAAAAATAGCGTTAGTCTGGAAATCCAAAGAGGCTAAATAAATATTCAGATTTTTAAATGTCCAGATTTTATCAAGATATTTCTCACTAAAAATAGTTCAAGGAACAAGGAAATCTTGGGAACCAATTAGACAATCTCAATCTGGTTATACAAATATAAAATGAAGTTTCATATCTCATCTTCACTAGCCTTCTAAGTCCCAGTAATCTATTCCTATGAGGAAATATGTAATATGTCAAGCACATTCTTCGTCTCATTTAATCCTGACCACAGGACTAGGAGTTACTTATAATTTCTGAAAAATCTGACTCCCTGATTTCTTTTGAATTCCTTACTTTACACCACTGATAGATAATAGATAGATGATTGATAGGTAGATAGATGATTGATTGATAGATAGATAGATAGATAGATAGATAGATAGATAGATAGATAGATGAGATGTTTCTAAATATTTTTGGCATGTGAGTATGTGTTTGTGGGTATCAAGACATTTTTATTAGGGTTTATTAATAAAGGAACAGGATTTAAAAATAGAAATGGTAGGTTAAAAAAAATGCCAAAAAAGGCTGGAGAGATGGCTTGGTGGTTAAGCACTTGCCTGTGAAGGATAGTTCGAGGCTCAATTCCCCAGGACCCACATTAGCCAGATGCACAAAGGGGCACACACATCAGGAGTTCGTTTGAAGTGGCTGGAGGCCCTGTCGTGCCCATTCCCTCTCTCTATCTGCCTGTTTCTCTCTTCTGTCTGTCGCTCTCAAATAAATAAATAAAAATAACAAAAAAAAAATTTTAATGCCAAAGAAAATACAAAAGTATTTGCAAATAAAGCCTTTGAAAACAGAATGTGTTGAGGGAACATTAATACAGACCAATATTAAAATTATTTTCCAAAGTTTGTAGTTATGAAAAGAAAATATAATGACTTATAGTATGAAGTTGCTAAGCTAAGATACCACTGTAATGTGAGGGAAGTGGGAAAATACCTACTTCCCAAGCCACTCCCTGGAGCTGACAGGCTGCAGGGTAGAAGTGAACAAATCCTGGTTACAGAATGGGAAGATTCTAGAAACTTAGTTAGGAGAGCAGGATTTTGCTTCCTGTATTGAATATTAAGTTCTTCCCATACCCACCTGGCCCAAAATCTGTCCATTACTTTTTAAATTTTATTTATTTACTTGGTTTTTTATTTGCAAGCAAATTGAGACAAAGAGAAGAGAGACAGAGAGAGGGAGAGAGAATATGGGCTTGCCAGGGCCTCTGCCACTGCAAATGAACTCCCGATACATGTACCACTTTGTGCATCTGGCTTTATGTGAGTATTGGGTAATTGAATCTGGACTGCCATGTTTTGTAGGCAAATACCTTAACTGCTGAGCCATCTCTCCAGCCCTCCAATATATTTTTGAGGGAATCTGCCCTGGCCAACGGGGAGTCGAACAAGGACTCGAGGGGAAGGTAACCTGATTGGGAGAAGGCAAACAGACACAAGAAGGAGACCAAGCTAGGTATTTGTCAAGGTCTCGAAGTTTATTTTTACACATAGGTTTATATAGGGTTGTAGAGAGAAGGAGTCATAATCAGGCCAGATATCACAGGGTTAATGGCTAAATGCAATTTCTTTGTTTCTTCATCAATTACTGGCAGCACCAGGAGAAGCTATCACCCAGGCATAACAGCTTTTTCATTTCTGGTAATAGATCATTAGATGAGGAAATGGAAACTTAACTTGCTATATGGTGGTTTCTGTCAAAATGGCCGAGGTTTGGTTCATAGCTCCTAACATCTCCTCCCTTCTTTTATACAAAAAGAGGGAAAGGTCTGCTTTGCAGTGGTGGGCATTAGCCAACTGGGGGAGTAGGGACCCAACTCCTCCTGTGGGATATCTTTTTCCCACAATCTTTGGCCCTTGGTACCTTTTGGGTAGGGGAGGCAGGGCCTATGTGGCCAGAGAGTGAGGCACAGCCTTAGTGATAACAGTTATGGTACCAACCTCCATGTAAGTCAGGTTTTTCTTTCAGGGAATTCAGAAGTGGTCAGAAAGGGACCTTCCCTTGTGGTGCTTTGCCTCACACCCATGTCGGTGCCCATATCACACTCACTTTATTGTGAGCTGATATGCATAGGTCTGAATCCTATGTAGCTCCCATAGGAGGGGTAGCTATTTGGCCATGACAGGTAGACTGTAGCAATAGCAGAGGTGTAGAGGACAGAAGTGTAATAAATGAGTACAGAATGTACACAGTATAGTAAATGAGTACAGAATGTAAGATCAAGGGAGAGTGACAGCCGCAGGTGGCAGGTCTTCAGTGGCAACACCTTGATCCGCCAGCTCCAGTCTGTGATAATGGACCTGTAAAGGCTGCATCTTAATGGCATCAATCTGTTGACGTATAAAAAGTATGATTTTATTTACAATATTAGGTCCAATAGTGAGTAGGAGGATTAAAATAAGTACAGGTCCTTCCAGCTTTGTCCTTTTAGGAAAAAAGGAGAGTTTCTCAGGGAACTCTTTCTTCCCTGGATAGGTGAGATGTCACTGGAGGATCATCAGCCTGTTTTACAAGTCTCTCTGGCAGCCATCTCGCAGCATTTTCTTTGGTGTCAAACAAGCATACTGATCCTCGGCCCCAAATGAGTACTGGGTCTGGGCCATTCCATTTTAATGTCAAAGGATCTTTCCACATGGCTTTGGCAAAGGTATGTTTTGTGTTTGTGTGCCAAAAGCAATCAGCAGCTGACTTTCCTTGAGTATCAAGGGTTAAAAAGTTTAGGACAAACAGGGCATGATGAAGAATGTTTTTTGGGGAGTCTTTTATGGGATAAATATCCCCCATTTTTAACTTTTGGAGGGTATGTTTAATAGTTTGATGTGTTCACTCAACAATTCCTTGACCCTGGGGATTGTATGGTATGCCTGTAATATGTTTAATTTGTAGTTGATGACAGAAATTTTGGAATTTTTTTTCCAGTATATCCAGGACCATTATCAGTTTTAATAATTTGGGGCTTTCCCATGACACCAAGGCAATTGAGTACATGAGCAATGACATTTTTTGAAGCTTCTCCAGCATGGAGACTGGCAAAAATGAATCCACTAAAGGCATCCACAGTAACATGGAGGTACTTAAGATTACCAAATGAGGGAACATGTGTTGCATCCATTTGCCAGATATCATTGGGAATTAAACCTCTAGGATTCACACCTAAGTGGGGAACAGGTAGGAGAGTGACACAGTTTGTGCATTGTTTGACTATCTGGCGAGCTTGTTCCATAGTGATTTTCAAAAGAAGACACAAGGTTTGAGCGTTAAGGTGATGTACAGAGTGAGCTGCTTTGGCCTGGTCCACAGGACAAAGTCCCTTCATGTCAGGACGGCCTTTGCAAGTATTTTACAATAATTTACCAAAAGCCAATTATCACTAAGGGCCTCTGGTAGGGTCATGGTAAAGGGAGCAATAGGTCCATAAGAGGAAACAACACTTTTTTAATTCCTTGATATGTTTAAATTTTAAATGGTGATGCTGCTGGGGCTTAATAACAATACTTTTGTTCCTTCCTGGCTTGTTATCATCATCTGAATCAGTAGATTGTTTAGAGTGCTTATCTTCTTCAGAGGCTTCCTCCCCTGAATCTGTTTCTGCCCCACTCGATTCAGGTGGTGAATGGTTTAAAGAATTTGCTCCTGCTTTCACTTGGGTGTGTGTTATTGGAAATGCAACAGTCTTGGGTTGTTTGATTTAGCTTTGATGTGTTGTTTGGGGGCAGGAGAGGGAAAGCATATTTCTAAGTCTAAATCATGGAGTTGTTTAAGCAAGGTGGCCTTTTCTTTTTTAACTGCAAGGAGAGTTTTTAGTGATTGGGCTTCCTGGGAAAGTTGGCGGGTCGCCTGTTGAGTGACTGTTTCTAAATCACAATTGAGAGTTACAGGGGCACAGAAGTGACGTGACTTAGGCTTGTGAAGATAAGGTGGAGGGTCTGCTATGGGGGCCGTAGGAGGTGGCCAGTCAGGGTTGTGATACCTGGCAGCCTCACCCTCTACCTCTGATTCCTCATCTAGGGAAAGAGGGGTATTAGGGGGAGGGGTAACTGCAGATTTGGAGAGAATAGAATAAGTGGATTTAGGGGCAGATGGGTCATCCTCGGGCATAGGAATAATGACAGAGGGGCACTGCGAAGGGGGATCATTTGTCTTGCCTAGCACCTTTGCCTGGGAGCCACCACCATAGTGTCTGCCTGGAGGGCGGGGCGGCTCAGGGGAGGGAGCTGCAGCAGCAGCAGCAGTAGCCACTCGGGGATGCTGATGGCTGGAAGTTAGTTCATGAATGGGAGGGGTTTGGCTAGATTTAAGATTATTTTTAAGAAAGAATTCTCCATACCTAACAACTTTTGAAATGTCTGGTTGGCACCGGTGAATCTGTAGGACATCGTTTATTAAGTTCCAATAGGAGAAGAACTGAACTGGGACTTTTTCAGGGCCAAAAGTCCTATAGTAATCTTTTAAACAATCTCCCATTCTCCCCCATCTTTTTTCATCAATGGAACCTTCCCGGGGAAACCATGGACATAAATCTTCTAAGAAGAGAAAAAAGTGAACAAGATATTTTTTCTTAACTTTTGCCCCACAAGTCTTGAGGGAGTCTTTAAGTCCCGGGATGAAAAGTTCCTGTTTACTTAGGGTCTATCCCATGATAGAAAAGAAAAGAGGAGAAACGGCAAGACCAAAGGGCAACATTCCCGGTCGGAGAACTGGCATGGGGGATTCCCCAGTGAGCTTGACACAAGACTTTCCACAAATTTAAGAATCTGGCAGCCGCCCTAAGGGCATTTACTGGCTATTGCATAACCAGTTTCATTGATGGGAAGGGAGGCTAGATAGGAGGTCTTTGCCAATGCCCGAACAGGCTGTTGGGAATTGCACAGGGAGCTAGGGGCCTTCAGCCAATGCCAGAGGGTATCCCTGGCCAAGAAGCTTCAGTTGCCCTGTCACTATGTTGCAATTCCATGCAATGGCACCAACTGAAAATAAAAGAAGGAAAAGAAGTTTACAAAAAGCAACAAAGAAATCCTGCAATTCTTGTGTCTTGCAGATCTGACTAAATAGTCTTTAAATAGTTTGCCTTAGAATGTGTCACTTGTCTTACCTTAGTGGATCTGTATCATAGAGGGCTTTATGTGGTGATCACGGTGTGGGTCTATATTACAGGCGCAGACTGCCTGCAGTGACCTCTATATGGATCTTCACTCACTCACACCCCCCCCCCGTGGGGCGGCAATCCAATGGCAGGGACGGCTATCCACTCGAGTGACATTCAGGTTTTTTTTCATACCAAAAGCCCCACGTTGGGCGCCATTTTCCCTGGCCAGCGGGGAGTTGAACAAGGACTCAAGGGGAAGTTAACCTGAGTGGGAGAAGGCAAACAGACACAAGAAGGAGACCAAGCTAGGTATTTGTCAAGGTCTCGAAGTTTATTTTTACACATAGGTTTATATAAGGTTGTAGGGGGAAGGAGTCATAATCAGGCCAGAGATCACAGGGTTAATGGCTAAATGCAATTTCTTTGTTTCTTCATCAATTACAGGCAGCACCAGGAGAGGCTATCACCCAGGCATAACGGCTTCTTCATTTCTGGTAATAGGTCATTAGATGAGGAAATGGAAACTTAACTTGCTATATGGTGGTTTCTATCAACATGGCCGAGGTTTGGTTCATAACTCTCAACAGGAATCAAGCATCAAACATAATTGCAGTCTTTCTCAAGACCTAGGGTCACGAGTGTCGAAGACCATGGGGTGCCAGTCACCCAGTTCTCTCAAATTCTAACCAAGAACAAATACAAACAACAAAATGAGAATGTTATTTGCATATTATCTTTATCACTGAGGTAAGTAGGTATATAACTATTGCATAAGGTGCAGGTGTTCCTACTGAAACAAAACCAGTAATGAAGCTAGGACCTCTTACCCTACAAATGGGACCTGCCTGTAGGAGAAATTAGATCTTTGACTATGCCTTAATATAGCTTGCCACAATAAATAAAGCCTGTTTCTCAAATGGATTCAGAAAAATAGAAAGAATGACAGGTTTCCAGATTCCTTTGGAAAAAAATATATAAATTTGAGGTAGACATCAGAAGAAACCCCACCTCTCCTACTGATCATGAAAAAGGAGCCTCATGGAGAAAAGAAAGATAGAGAGAAGGAGAGGGAGGGAGAGTTATAGAGGGAAGAAGGGGGAGGGAAAGGAAAGGAAGGGAAGGGAAGGAAAGGGATGGGAGAGGAGAGGAGGGGAGGGGATAGAAAGACTGCCCACCAAGGGTGAGACTGAATCATATTTAGAAAACAAGGAAACCTCACCCCTTAGTGAAGTGACCCCAAAAGATACAAGTAGGGAAAGACAGACATGTGCAGTCTCTCACACACACACAACTCTTTCTTGAAATTGGAAGTTTTCTGTTCCTGAGGAAACGTCAGTGAGAAGGAATAGGATTTTCCTAGGACCTCACATTATACATTCCATGACCACTTTTATTACTCTTACCATTAGCTCCCACCTCTCAGGGCCTTCCTGATTATATGGTACTACTGTCTTTGAAACCTTGTGTGCCCCATGGGTCACCCCACACATGGCACACTAAAAATAAATGTGGTGTCTCACTTCAAACTGCTTTGTTCCTTGAGAGAAGCTTCCTCAAATTCTAATAATCTTTCACCATTTTTAGTTTTTCTAAGGAAAATAGTATACCTGGCAAGCCTATGATACAGTCTCCCAGAGGAGCTGCTAAGAAGACACAAGGACACATTATTCACTTTGGGCATCTTTACTTATATCCTTTCAAGAGCTAATCCCAAACTTCCTCCTTCTTAACTCATACTCTACTCTGCTCTGTGGGCCACATGGTCCCCATAACATAACACTCCTCAACTCTGTTTCTATACCCCAGAAGTGGCCTTGGGCAATATTTAAATACATGCGTGCAACTATTATTCAGTAAAAACTTTTATTTGTCCATATGGAAATCATTTTAATGTGTCAATAAAAAATATTTTCTTAGCATTTTTTTCTTCAGCCATTTAAAAACATTAAAACCATTTTTAGGGTCTGGAAAGATTGCTTAGTGGTTAAGGCGCTTGCCTATAAAGCCCAAGGACCCAAGTTCAATTCCCCAGTACACATGTAATCCAGATGCACACGATGGCACATGCGTTGGAGTTCATTTGCAGTGGCTAGAGGCCCTGGTGCTCCCATTCTCTTTGTATATACCTCTTTCTCCCTCTTTCTCAAATAAATAAATAAAACTAAAATATTTTCAAAAGCATTCTTAGTTCCCTGGCCATACAGGCTGTCAGTGGGATTCACTACTGTTAAGTAAAATGACTTGATCTAAAGCTCTCCTGGGATAGTGCTGCTTATACTTGGCCCAATTGCTTAGAAATAGAGAGATGGGAACTAGGTAGAATCATCGTCCCATTTAAGCCATCTCTACCATCCTAAGCTGAGCAGACACTCTCCTCCTCAGTGAGTCATGATTCCGTTGTATCTCAGAATGACTGTTATCTATTGCCGTCACTTTACTATGCCATTTTGTGCACTCAGGGTATGCCTTTCTTTGCCACAGTCACAGCACCCATCTTGAAGCAGGACTCCTGCTGAGCTGTACAACTTAGGAGGAGAGGAGTGATGCTGAGATCTTTGGCCACAACAAGGGACAATCCAAACATCTTAGTAGTGGGTACCAGTTGGATGGTGCTGATGTCTCGGAGGAAAAACAGTAAGTGTGGAATCAATCAGTTTCTGGAATAAAATGCCAGTGCCAGGTTGACCACATGCAGCTGGAGGAAACACAGTCTCCTTCTAGCACCCTCTACTGGGAGATCCTAACAGCCAGGTGGCAAAGCAGCAATGGTGGTTTGCAGAGTCACAATCACACCCCATACAATTTTTTTTTTCCTTCAACCAAGGGCCAAGTATACAATAGTTGCCCATGAGAGTATGTTGTCTATTGACATAGCCATCCTACTTTTCATAGGTACATTGTATAATAGTCGCACAACAAAATTGCCTAACCAATTTTCTCAGAATGTGTCCCTGTTGTTAATCTACATATGACTGCATATGAGAATGAGTTTACAGTGAAGAGGCAAGAGTGTAATAATTGCCGTAGCTGCTCCCTGGAAATCAATTTAAATGCTTCACACTAGCATCCCTAATTTCAAAGCCAGAGTTCTATCCACATCGAATGAAAAATCCCCACCTCGTAGTCCCACTCCTAAAACTCGTGGTCCTTTCCCTCCCCTCCTGAGATTGACAGACAGCTTGGATTCTGCTTCTCCTTCTCATTCAGGAGAGAACTCTTATCTCTTACCATGTTCCATGAAAAAAAATCCAGTCACTTTCAAAAAGCTTAAAGAGTAACGTGCTTTCTCATGGACTTTCACCAAGCACATGAAAGCTGTTTATGTTTCTCTTCACGCAGAGCTATCTTTATCGCACCCTGAAATGGCTTGGGGCTCCTGGGCTTAGTACTTGATTCAACCAAGGATAAGTTCCTGAGAATCACAGCCTGCTTGTAGCATAACACATTCCAACTATTTTTTTCCATGGGAAAACACACTCCTCCTGTATGTTTGTTTCTTTCTTGGTTGGTTGGTTGGTTGGTTGGTTGGTTGGTTGGTTGGTTGGGTGGGTGGTTGTAGCAGGGCCTCAATATTCAGCCCAGCCTATCATCAAACTTTAGGGTCCTTTTGCCTCAGTCTACCAAGTGATAGAATTACAGGTATGCCCCGTCGTGCCCAGTATTCGCCTATATTTTTGATAGATAAAATATTGTTAATAGCTTATATATCATGGTGCACCCCTGTAATCCCAGCACTCAAGTGGCAATGGCAGAAGGATTGCTGCAAGTTCATGGCCAGCCTAGTCTATATGGTGAATTCTCTTTACCATGCCAGACAATGCAGTCTGGCCCCATTGAGCCCATGGGGCGGGGACAAATGTGAGACCGCTCTACAGCAGCAGCCCAGAATGAGAAAGAGGGAGGGCTCATGGAGAATAACTGTGAATGAGAGAGCTAAATAAGATAGTGCCACCCATGCAGTGCCCATCATTACTGTGATGAAGCAATATAAATGATGAGATCTTTTCATGCCATCTTAAATCTTATTAGCATTCTTAAGTGTCCCCTTAGCTGCTGAATCCTAAATAAATTGGCACTTGCCTGGAATGCATAAACTGTGGGCCTTCAGGGACCCTGCTGGCCTTCTGTAGAAAGGTTTCATTGCATAATGCTAACCCTTGAGTGGCTTGCTGATTTGGAAAAGCATCTGGAATAACAGTAAAAGTAGCAACTGAGGAGTTTGAACAGAAGCACCATGCATGGGTGGGAAAGAGACTCTCCAGAGCTATATGGCTTTGGGACAAAAATCCCAATAACAGGAGTTACCTGAGTTGAGAAGGCCCCTGATGTCTCATGAACCATAAGAGTATTGCCACTGCACACCAGAACCAGATGGTAAGACCCTATGAACAAAGACATTTAGACTGTAGGAAATGTAGAAATCAGGCTAGGAGGGAGCTACAAGCTTCCTCCCTGCTGGCTGGCTTTTGTATGCAGGCTGGTGGGAGAGAATTATTCCTTGCTGCTCTGCTTACTTACAGGCCCTGCACACTACTACCAATATGCCAGGCAAGATGTGCCCACTGGTGCAATAATGGCATACCTTTATGGGTGCAACCAGCTACTTTTAGATTAGATTTAAGGCCTATGACACAGGAAAGAACACATGTCTGGTACTTTTAGCCAGGCCAAAAGCCCATGACTGGGGAGGTTATAAGACTATATTGGGGAGGCTGCTATTATTTTATTGTTGCTAAAGTGATGTAACATGCCTATCAAATTGCCTTCTAAACCTTTATATTTATTCCCACAGGCAACTGCTGTTGTCAGCCTGAGTCATGGAGGGAAATTTCTTGCAGTGAATGGTGGTTACTGTGGAGGCACAAGCAGTCAAGCTGATGAAACTAACTGTTGCTGGGTATAGTGACCCTGTGCTCAGTGGTAAATGGAAGAAAATAATCACGAGTATTAGATGTATCTCCAAAGGCTCAAGGAATAGTGTGGAAGAGGGGCAGAAGTGGTAGAGTTGTTGTGTTGCTATTTCCTCCAAATTGAAACATGACTTGGGAAGACAGGTGAAAAGCTTACTTTATAAGGTTTAAAAAATTCAGAAAGCAGCCGGGCGTGGTGGAGCATGCCTTTAATCCCAGCACTCAGGTAGGAGGATCGCTATAAATTGGAGGTAAGCCTGAGACTACAGAGTGAGTTCTAGGTCAGCCTGGGCTAGAGTGAGACCCTGCCTCAAAAAGAGAAAGAGAGAAAGAAAGAAGGAAAGAAGGGTAAAGGAAGGGAAGGAGGGAGGGAGGGAGGGAGGGAAGGAAGGAAGAAGGAAGAAAGGAAGAAGCAAAGAAAGTAAGTTACAAGATTCACAAGGCCATACATGTTTCCAGGAGCTCTGGACAAGCAATTACAGTTTTTTAAGCTATCATACACGATAAAGTGGGCAATGCAATTACCTTTGAGTCACCCATGCTCCTGTAAGTAATAAACTCATTGGCTCACCGAGATAAACTTGGGTAGAACCATTTCTTTGGTTTGTCTTCAGTGCCCTCTTTTATTGTGGTGGTGGTGGGGGGCAGGAGGTGAATAAACATTTGTTCACATCTTCCAAAGAAAAGTTCCAAAACAATATGCTATAATAGCCTAATACAGTGTCATTATTATTACTTCATCCATTCATTAGTTAAGAATAAAAGAAACTGAGGCTGAGGAAGATGGCTCGGAAATTAAAAGGGGCTTGCTTGCAAAGATTTTTAGCTGAGGTTTGATCCCCAGCACCCACTTAAAGACAGATGCAAAAGTGCTGCGTGTGTCTGGCATTTGTTTGCAATATCAAGAAACCCTGCTGTCCCAGAACTCAGGAGGCTGAGGTAGGATCACCACAAGTTCAGGGCCAGCCTGGGCTACAGACAGAGTTACAGATCAGCCAAGGTTGAGTGAAACCCCATTTCAGAAAAAAAATATTAATAGGGTGCTGGGGAAGTGGCTTAGTTGGTATCATGCTTGATAAGCATGCACAAAGCCCTGGGTTCTATCCTAAGCAACATAAAACTGTATGGTGGCACACACCTGCAGGTAGGAGGTGAAGCTACATGGTGAGTTCGAGACCATCTTGGGCTTCCTGAAACCATGCTCATGTACATGGTGGGTGGGGCCTGGGAAGATGGCTCAGTTAGTAAAATGCTTGCCTTGCAAGTATGAATACCTGAGTTCTATCCTCAGAACCCCTGTAAAAGCCTGGCATAGTGGTCTGTGCTTGTAATCCCAGCACTAGGAAGTAGAGACAAACAGATCCATGGGCTTATTGGCCAGACAATTTAGTCTTCATGGCAAACTACAGACTGGTGAGAGACTCTGTCTCAAAAAGAAAACGGGTAGGGTGGAGAAAGGAAGGGAGGAGGATACTTAATAGGTTGATATTGTATATATGTAATTACAATGATTGTGATGGGGAGGTAATATGATGGAGAATGGAATTTCAAATGGGAAAGTGTGGGGGTGGGGAGGGAGGGAATTACCATGGGATATATTTTATAATCATGGAAAATGTTAATAAAAATTAAAAAAAAAAAAAGAAAATAGGTAGACAGCTCCTTAAAGAAATGACACCCGGCCAGGCGTGGTGGTGCATGCCTTTAATCCCAGCCCGCAGGAGGCCAAGGTAGAAGGGTGGCTGTGAGTTCCAGGCCACCATGAGAATACATAGTGAATTCCAGGTCAGCCTGAGCTAGAGTGAGACCCTGCCTTGAAAAAATAAAAATAAATAAATAGGGCTGGAGAGATGGCTTAGTGGTTAAGCGCTGGCCTGTGAAGCTTAAGGAGCCCAGTTCGAGGCTCAATTCCCCAGGACCCATGTTAGCCAGATGCACAAAGGGGCACACATGTCTGGAGTTCATTTGCAGTGGCTGGAAGCCCTGGCGCACCCATTCTCTCTCCCTCCCTCTCTCTCTCTCTCTCTCTCTCTCCCTCCTTCTCTCTGTTGCTCTCAAATAAATAAACAAAATTTTAAGTAAATGTATAAAACGAAAAGAGTCAGGCGTGATGGCGTATGCCTTTAATCCCAGCGCTTGGGAGGCAGAGGTAGGAGGATCACCGTGAGTTCAAGGCCACCCTGAGACTACATAGTGAGTTCCAGGTCAGCCTGGGCCAGAATGAGACCCTACCTCGGAAAACCAAAAAGAAAAGAAAAAGGAAATGACATCCAATGGGCTGGAGAGGTGGCTCGGCAGTTAAAGTACTTCTGACCCAGGGTTCAATGTCCCAGTACCATGTAAAGCCGGAGGCACAAAATGCATATGCTTCTGGCGTTTGTTTGTAGCTGCAAGAGGCTCTGGCACACTGATTCTCTCTCTCTCTTTCTAACAAATAAAAATGAATAATACCCAAGATTTTTCTCTGTGCTTCACACATATGCAAACACCTGTGCACGTGTATACATGCACACACACACATGCACATACTAGTGCGCCCACGCAACCACAAATGTACATGAAGAAATAATAGATTTTCTTTTCTTTTTTTTTTTCTCTCTTTCTGCTGTTCCTCTGTCTTTTAATTCTCCATCCTTCCATTCCTATCTCATTTTAACATTTCTTACAGAAAAAGTCTGTTGGTGCTACATCCCCTCAGTCTTTGTTACTCCAAGACAGCATTTGACTTTGAAGGATAATTTCACTGAGTAAAGTTTTCAGGTTAATCTTGTTGGCACTTCCTCAATATCTTAAATAGTTTATTCAATTGTCTTCTTTTTTTTTTTTTTTCTTAAGAGAACTCAAATGTCATTTTGATCTTTGTTCCTCCACAGGTAAAGTGTTTTTCCACTATCTTGGACTCTTCTGTAATGTTTGGCTTTCTGCAACTTGTGCATGACATGTCACATATTTCTTATTTATTCTGGTTAAGTACTGGTATTTGAGTGCTCTGGTCTGAGGTTTTATGTTTTACTAACTTTGGGGAAATCAGAGCCATTGTTGTTTCAAATGTTCCATATGCTCCATTTTCTCTTTATAGCTCCATCTGAACTCCACTGTGATTTTTCCTTTTTTTGGGGGGGGGGGGGGTGGAGGATCTGAATGTATCCCTGACTGACCTGGAAATCACTCCGTCATTCCAGGCTGGCTGCAAACTCACAGTGATCCTCCAACCTCTGCTTCCCAAGTGCTGGGGTTGAAGTTGTGTGCTACACGCCTGGCTTCCACTGGCTTTTTCAATTCAGCTACTATATATATATTTTAAATTTTTTATTTATTTGTTTGAGAGCGACAGACACAGAGAGAAAGACAGATAGAGGGAGAGAGAGAGAATGGGTGCACCAGGGCTTCCAGCCACTGCTAACGAACTCCAGACGCATGCGCCCCCTTGTGCATCTGGCTAACGTGGGACCTGGGGAACCAAGCCTTGAACCGGGGTCCTTAGGCTTCACAGGCAAGCGCTTAACCGCTAAGCCATCTCTCCAGCCCATCAGCTACTATATTTTTCAGTACCAGAACTTTTGTTTGGTTCCTGTTACAGATAAATTCTGCTTTTGCATTCATATTCTCATGCTGTTCATATATTGCTTCCTGATTTCCTTTGTGAATAGTTTTAACTCTGAGTATTTTTTTAAATTTTTTATTTATTTATTTGAGAGCGACAGACACAGAGAGAAAGACAGATAGAGGGAGAGAGAGAATGGGCGCACCAGGGCTTCCCACCAGGGCTTCCAGCCTCTGCAAACGAACTCCAGACGCGTGCACCCCCTTGTGCATCTGGCTAACGTGGGACCTGGGGAACCGAGCCTCAAACCGGGGTCCTTAGGCTTCACAGGCAAGCGCTTAACCACTAAGCCATCTCTCCAGCTCAACTCTGAGTATATTTAAACAGAGTGTGTTAAAGTCCTTTGTTACAAGTTTGACACCTATATTTCTTCAGGAACATTCTCTGGAAACTTATTTAGTTTATTTAAATGTATAATATAATAATGTCACAAACTACATCAGTATATATATGTACCCATTAACCTAGATTTATCATTTTTCATGCCTTTTCCATTTTGATCTATAAAAGAATAAAAAGTAGAATTAAAAACTTAAGTTACAATGTAATTCTGTAATTTGTCCAGATATGTATCTACTGAAGAAAATTATATTTTCCTATAGCTTCATGTTGCTGTTTGAAATCCTTTCATCTCAACTTGAAAGCCTTCTTTAACATTTCATGAAGGGATGGTGTACAGGTGATGAACTCCTTCAGATTTAGTTTACTTATCACTACTATCTTCCTTTCTCCCTCTGTTTTAAAGAATGGTATTTCCAGATATAGAATTCCTGGTTATTTTTTTCCTTTATAGCACTTCAAATACATGACTTCCCAGATTTGTGGCTTATAAGAGTTCTCCTGAGATATTCACTGATTACCTTGTTGAGAATTCTTTGTATACGACAAGTGACTTTTCTCTTCTAATTTATCTTTGATTTGTCTCTTTCATCTTTCATTGGTTTGGTTATAATCTATCTTGATATGGATCTTTTTGAGTTTAATCCTACCTTTAAAGTCCATTCAGCTTGTTAGATTTATCTATCCTTCATGTCTTTCCTCAAGCATGAGAAATGTTTGACCATTGTATTTAAATAATCTCCTATTCTATTTTCTTTTCAAGTTCTCATAATGCATACTTTGGTTTGATTAATGATATTCCGTAAGTCCCTTCAGTTCTGTCCACATTTACTTTTTCAGTATGATACTTTCAAACAATCTGTCTTCAAGTACACTAGTTGACCTGTATCAGCTGTCAAACTTCTGAGATAAACTTTTCAATTCAACTATTATATTTTTCAGTTATAGAATTTCTGTTTGGTTACTTTTATTATTATTTATTTTAATTGATTATTTTTGAAACAAGGTCTAATGTATCCCAGGCTGGCCTTGAATTCATTATGTTGTTGAAGATGACTTTGAACTCTATCCTGTTGCCTCCATGTACTAAGTACTAGAATTACAGTCATGTGCTACCATACCTGGTTTTAGTTGGTGCTGGGGATTGAACCCAGGGCTTTATGCATGCTAGGCAAGCACAGTACCAACAGAACTACATGCCCAGCCCCTTTTTTGTTTTTAAATAAATTCTAGTTATTTTTTGATATTCTTATTTTGATCATGTATTATTTTCCTGGTTTGCTTTGTAAATATTTTCCTTTAACTCTTTGAGTATACTTAAGAAAGTATTTTAAAGACTTTGTTTAATAAGTCTGATACCTGTGTTTCCTCAGCAACATTTTTTGGAGTTTTATTTCATTTCTTTAAATGTGCATGCTTTCCTGTTTCTTTGTAAACTTGTCGTTTGTCAAAAATTGGACATTTGGGAAAAACAGCCATTCCTTCAAGTCTTTGAAAACTGTATTAAGTAAGACCTTCACTAGTTAGCTTAGTATAAATTCTTACTTCTCAGGCTTTTTCTGGGCAGGCAACTTTCCTTGGCTATATGCACATGTGTGTGTGTGTGTGTGTGTGTGTGTGTGTGTGTGTGTGTGTGCGCGCGCGCGCGCGCATGCACGTGCGCATGCATGTGTGCACCCTTTTCTGGTTCCTTCAATGTAGATGACTGCTTTGAAATGTCTTCATTTTCTGAAATATCCCCTTTGCATCTTCTCAAAGCCCTAGCTGTTCTAGTGTATTCCTCAGTAGGTATCACTTGCCCTAAGAGTCTGAGTGTGTCACCTTGCCATTTCCACTGCTTCTTGTGGCCTTTCCTAGGCTGAAATCCAAGCCATGTCACTTTTGACCCTGTAAGCACAGAGTGCAGGCAAGCATCCTCTAGACAGATTAGAACACTGCAGGTAAGGTTCCCTCTAGAGTGTACAGTGCCCAGTGTACAGAATGGAACTGGAATGCAGAGTTCTGTTTCCCCAAACTGCACCAGCTCTGCTGTGCCAGGGAGGGGCTGCAAGCAAGTGAGTGAGACAGCATGAAATTCCCTACCTGGTGGATGTGATCTTTCTCTATTGGACATTGCCATTGCTGTATATCAATTTTCAGAGAATGCATAAAGTTGGTTTGTCTTTATTCTTGTATTCAATCTCTGCATGAAGAATCATCATTTGAAGCTCCCTAGGCTGTCATCTTGCTGGTGTCACTCCTCTCCACCATGAGTTCGAGGCCACCCTGAGACTACATAGTGAATTCCAGATCAGCCTGGGCTAAAGCAGAACCCATGTCAAAAGAAAGAAAGAAAGAGAGAGAGAGAGAGAGAGAGAGAGCGAAAGGGAGGGAGGGAGGAAGGGAGGGAGGGAGGAAGGAAGGAAGGAAGGAAGGAAGGAAGGAAGGAAGGAAGGAAGGAAGGAAGGAAGGAAGGAGATAAAAGGCTTTTCTAAAAAAATGGTGACTTTTTTCACTTGCATGCAGCCCCTAATTCCATTTTAATAGATATTTGTCCATAGAAACGTCTCTCATTCTTCATTTAAAGAAAACCAAAGTAAGTAAGCAATATCTTATACTTTTAAAAGAGTCTATGAACATGTTATGGATCAATGACTAGGAATTTAAATTTTAAGTTTGAAAACAATTTTAAAACAAAACTAAGCTAAACTAATGAATATTTAATTCCAACTATAATTGTCCACCATACATATGTTGTTTTTTTTTTCTTTTTTAAGTTCTCATACACTAACAAAGAAACATGTGCAACTAATTCTCTATTTTTGCCACAATCCAGTCTCCTGCCATCTACCACATTCATGGGCTAGCTTCTTCCTGTTACCCAGCTGAGGCCCAGACTTGCCAATATGGGGATCAAGCTGAATTCAGTTTGTAGCCAAGAACAGAAGGGAAGTAATTGTGAGGTTTTTCTGGCCTCAGTCACTGTGATAGTACTAAATATATGTGTCTTGTTTTCTCCATTGTCCTGAAACTTAACAAAGCACTAGACTTGGAGTCAGAAAACATGAGTTTGAATCAGAGCATTTGGGGCTTGATCCTATTCCAAACTTTCATTAGCTTAAAATCATGTATTATTTGTAGCCTCAAGAGGAAAGTAATAAACACCTTCACAGGTCTAACAACTTGCTAGGATTGTCATAACAAAACCCTACAGACTGAGGGTTTGAAGAACAGAAGTATATTTCCACACAGTCCTGGAATCTAGAAGTTCAAGACCCCAGCTTGCACTGGTTTCTTCTGCAACCTCTGTGGTTGGCTTGTCTTTTCCCTATGTCTTCCCAGTCTTCACTCCATACATCTTTATCCTGATCTCCTCTTCTTAAAAGGACAGCAGTCATCATGTTGAATTAGACTCATCTTCATTAATTCTTCAAAGACCCAGTCTCCAAATAGTCACATTCTGAGGTAAGGATTTCAGCATATGAAATTAGAAAGATATAGTTCAGCCCACAAGAACAAGCTGACAGCATAGGCTGGCCTTGAATTTTGTACATTGCAGAGACTTGGCCTTGAACTCCTGGTCATCTTGCCTCCACCTCCTGAGTACTGGCATCACAAGCATGCAATGCCACTTTTGGCTGGTGGACTGTCTTAAGGATCATAAAAAGAGAAGGCACTTGGCTCAAAGTGGATGTTCAACAAATGCTAGTTAAGTATAAAGTAATTTTTAGTTTTTTTTTTTTCAGTTTTTTCAAGGTAGGGTCTCACTAGCTCAGGCTGAACTGGAATTCACTATGTAGTCTCAGGGTGGCCTCGAACTCACAGCGATCCTCCTACCTCTGCCTCCCAAATGCTGGGATTAAAGGCATGCGCCACCATGCCCGGCAAAGTCTAAAGTAATTTTTAAAGTATGTATTCTCTCTAATGTTATGAATATCTCTATTTATAAAAGTGGGAAATTTAGTTTTTAAAAGGTAAAATTTAAATAAGAAAGCTATACTTTCCATACAGATACAGATATAATCTTATTTTTTAAAAGTAATTACATGTGTTTGGATCAATTCCTTCACTAGTTTTCAGAATCAGCAATAATCAAAGTCACTTCCTTTCAATATCCACATGGTCATATTGGTCATTAGAATAATAATAAAAAAATTCCCAAGCTGGAGAGATGACTTAGTGGGTAATGTACTTGCCATACAAGCATGAGGACCTGAGTTCAGATCCCTAGCACCCACATAAAATACCACATATGGTAACATACACCTAATCCCAACAATATTGAAGTGGAGACAGGAGGATCCCCTAGGGCTTGCTAGCTAGATATTCTAGCCAAATATGTGGGCTCTGGATTCCCTGAGGGCTCCTATCTAAAAAACTAAGGAGAAGAGCAACTGAGGAAGACACATGACATTGACCTCTGTCTCTCTCTCTCTCTCTCTCATACACACACAATACACGTGCCGCCATGCATACAAACACATACACAAATGCATACAACACATACAGCTTTTTTCTCATTTTGGAAATTGTGAGAATTTTTAAAATTTTAGTAATTGGAGCTGAGTTTGCTCAAGGTTTATTCTAAATGGTGGTCAATCTTTTAAGCTGATTGCTTGACTCAGAAATTTATGACATTAAATATATAGATATATGAATTCCCAATGCATACAGTAAAATTGTAAAATGGAAAAAGTGTAGTAGTGGTATTAATAAATATATCAATAAATACTGTATTAGTAAATGTATCATTAATATAATTCAAACACGAAAAGAGATGAAATTTCGGCTAGGGAGCTGGTTCAGCAGTTAAGAGCATTTACTTGCAAACCTGTCAGCCTGATTTCACTTCTCCAGCACCAACATAAAGCAGACACAAAACACTGCATCGTACTTCCAGTGCTTACAGCAGTGGGAGGAAGAGCTCACAGGCCAGCCACACTGGCCCCCACTCAGAGGCAAAAACAAGAGAACTCTGTCTCAAACAAGACAGGAGAGGGTAAACGCCACGAGGCTGTCCTCAGATGTCCACACATGCTCTGTGGCACACACCCATACACACACACACACAATACACACATGCATAATAAAAAGAGATGTCGCTTTTGCAGACAACAAATTTAAACTGAAAATGGAAAACAAAATGATATCAGTATTATCAACCAATGAATGACTTTTCTTAAAAACAATCAGCCAAGTTTTATGGTATTTTTCAGTAGTTTCCAAATGTTTAATACATTTCCCAGTGTAATACAGATACCATTTGATCCTAAAAATTTTATCTGAGATTTTGAAAGGACAAAGAATTAAGTCATAAATAGTACTTGGGATCAGAAGCAAGTATATTACTTGTTTGTTTCCTATCTGTACTATGTTGGTTTAGGTTAAGGAATCTACACAGAAAGTAGATCCTTACAGCCAAAACTGAGGGGAGACTATTTCTGAATCTCAGGCCTATGAAGCATTTCAAATAGGGACAGGAACAGAGTTGAGTGCCAAGAATAACAGAGCTTATGACCTTAACCCCTCTCTTGAACATAAAAAAAGAAATATTCCTGAGCTAGGTAGGTAGAAAATAGAAAAATTACAGGAAAACAAATACATAAGAACCATCTTGGGGGCTGGAGAGATGGCTTAGCAGTTAAGCGCTTGCCTGTGAAGCCTAAGGACCCTGGTTCGAGGCTTGGTTCCCCAGGTCCCACATTAGCCAGATGCACAAGGGGGCGCACGCGTCTGGAGTTTGTTTGCAGAGGCTGGAGGCCCTGGCGCGCCCATTCTCTCTTTCTCCCTCTATCCGTCTTTCTCTCTGTGTCTGTCACTCTCAAATAAATAAATAAATTTTTTTTAAAAAAAGAACCATCTTTACTGGCATAGCTTAAACACCAGTAGTGAGACCTGAAGCCACCTGTTATCAATATGAGATATGTATACCATGAAATTATTTCCCAAGAAGAGAATTCTATGAACCAGTAAATACTTTTACTCTACTCTTTAGGAATTTTTTCTAAGTTATCTGGACAAATAGTTTCCACAGATGGTCAAACAGCTTCTTCTTGGGAAGCAAATGTACATTCATGGAAAACTACATCATCTGGAGTACAACCCTCTGGGTTACATGATTGTGGGGAGGTGGAAGTTCTGGCTTACATTGCCTTTCAGCTGCAGATAACTCATAGCAATTTAAAATAATTCTTAAGCCAGGCATGGTAATGCATACAATGTAACCCCAACACTGAAGGATGAGGTAATGGGATGATAAGTTCAAGGCAGCAAGAGTCTGCCTCATAGAGAAGAAATGAGAAGGGCCAGGAGTCTAACCAAAGAAATACAAGCTTCAGGTTCAGTGAGAGTCTTTCAAAAACAAGGTAGGGCTAGAGAGATGGCTTAGTGATTAAGGCACTTACCTATGAAGACTTAGGACCCAGATTCAATTCTCCAGAACCCACGTAAACCAGATGCAGAAGATGGTGCATGCATCTGGAGTTCGTTTGCAGTGGCTGGAGGCCCTGTTGTACCCATTCTCTCTCTCTCTATCTGCCTCCCAACTCCCATCATTTTATAAATGCTAAGGAATCATGGTTCTATCCTATAAAAAGTTATAAACAAGATGCAATACTACTTACCTGGAAAAATCACAAGCTGATCAGATTACTGTTTACTTACTAAAGATTCACCAAGAGACTCGGAATTCATTATTTCCACCAATTCTAAGTCATTCCATCTTGAACATTTCATAATTCTTGTCAGATCCACATAACTAAAAATATTTCAAGGTCTTAAACTATTTAGAACTGGACCATAATTACTCATGTCTGCTCTTCCCCTTCTGAGACACCACAGACATTCTGCCAACATTGGGTTCTCCATTCCTGCAGAAAATTCTGTGTGTTGTATTTCTTACTTGGGAAGTCTTTTTTGAGAGCTGATAATCTATAGTATACAAACTAACAGCTCTATAACTTGTGACAATAACTCACATTTAACAAATACATTTTTACATTACATTTTACTAGATTCCTACTGCCTGTGGAAGCCTCTGTATAGATAATTAAAAGAAAATTGCAAAAAAATACATAAAATATTTATCTTTTTTAAAAGATAAATATTGCAGGCTGGACAGATGGCTTAGTGGTTATGGCACATGCCAGCAAAGCCTAAGGACCCTAGTTTGATTCTCCAGGTCCCACGTAAGCTAGATGCACATGGTGGCACATGTGTCTGGAGTTCGTATACAGTGGCTAGAGGCCCTGGCATGCCCATTCTCACTCTCTGTCTCTCTCTGTCTCTCTCTCTCTCTCTCTCTGTGTGTGTGTGTGTGTCTTTCCCTCTCTCTCTCCCTATCTCTGTCTCTAATAAATAAATAAATAAAAATATTAAAAAAATAAGTATTGTACTTGGATATTTTCTACTCATATCATTTCTAAGATGCTAGGAAGACATGGTGGCACATACCTGTATGGGCTAGAATCCAGCATGAGTTTACACAGCAAGATCCTATCTCAACAATTTTGAAAATGCTGGTGCACTTGCCAATAAGTAAATGAGAAAATAAGTAAATAACCCATGAACAAACGTAGCCAAGACTTGAATGCCTCTACATTGACAACTTTTAAAACACCAGAGAAAGAAATTGAAGAAACTACTAAATGAAATTAGTCCCTGTTGATGTACAAGTAGAGTGATTATTATGGAAAAATGACTGGGTTACTGAAAGTAATTTACAAATTTAATGCAATTCCAATGGCATTATTTACAGAAATAGAAAAAAAAAAGGACAATTCTAAAATTCATATGGAAGAAGCAGAAAAATCCCTGAATAGCCAAAGCAACCCTAAGAGGAAAAACCACTGTGGGGAGTATCCCTATAGGTCCCTGGATCCCTTGGGCCATGGTTCCTCAGAGACGTTCAGGTACCTCGCAAAGCAGGGTCATGAGCGGCTGTGAGTGCAATGGGAAAAAGTATACCCTAGAGACAGCTAAAGAGAACAGCTCAGTTTGTCAGGGGACTGAATTTTATAAGCAGTTAAGTGAGAGCGGGAAGAGGGACTTAAGGGGATTGGTGGGTTCAAAGGTTGCTTGCTGATGCTTAGGAATGTTCATTCCAGCACTTAGGGAGAGAGTCAGGTGATCTACATAGTGGCAGGAAGAGGGTTGCAGAGGGATGGGCTGTGTGAAGGCCGCTGGCTGATACCATGTAAGGAATTTCCTAGGCAACTGACTGAAGGTCACAGGGCTATCAGCCAAACCTAAGTCTTAGGACATCCAGGTGTCTCGGGCTTGGAGAGGGAGTGGCCTCCTGTAGCATGGGGCCCTCAGCCACACCTGGCAGTTCAGGCCTGTTTTAACCCTCAGTGGCCCAGGGCCCTTACAATGCCCAATATATCCCAATGCCTGATCTCAAATTATATTACAGAGCCATAGACAAAATAAAGAAAAAAGTCAGGTACTGAGACAAAATAAAAAGACCAGTGAAATAGAATTAGAGGACCCAGAAATAAATCACTTAGCAGAAACCACCTAATTTTTGAGAAAGATGTCAAAAACATATGCTGGAGAAATGACAGTCTATGCAATAAATAATGCTGTGAAATCTGGATATTCAAATGTAGAAAAATAAAACTATATCCATTTTTCTTACCCTGTAAAAAAAACTATTAAAAATGAACAAAGGCCCTAATATGAGACCTGAAACTTTGAAATGTTATGAGAAAACATAGGGGAAATACTTCAAGCATAGGCAAGAACTTTCTGAAAAGGACTTTAGTAACTCAGGAAATACAAAATCTGACAAATGGGGCTGCATGAAATTAATAATTTTTACACAGCAGAGGAAGCAGCCATCAGAGTAAAGAGACAGCCTATGAGATGGAAAATCTTTGCCAGTTATACAACTGACAGGGAATTAATATCCAGAATACATAAAGATCTCAATGAGAAACCAAGACAACATGACTCCTTCAAAAATTGTTAATGTTATAGTAGTGTCATCTTGTTAAAGTAAATTGGATGAAATCCCAGAATTCAAAAGAATTAGTATATGTATGTTCAAATAAATTATAGAGGAAACAAAAAGAAGTCATGAATGAATTCCAAAAGAACATAATCAGCCAAATGAAATAAGGAAGCCAATACAGGATATGAAAGTGGAATTCAATACAAAGACAGAATCTCATTACTTGAAGACAAGGTAGAGGAACTGTAACATTCAGTGATAAAGATAAATTAAAAATAAGATACAAACAGAACATTCAAGATCTTTAAGACATATTAAAAAGGTCAAGTCAGAGTCATAGGTGAAGGAGAAGTTCATGCCATAGAAAGTTCAAAGCCATAGAAAATACTGTCAATAAGATCGTAGCAGAAAATTACAAAATCTAGGGAAATAAATGCATATCGTGGTACAGAGACATTAAGAACAGCAAATAAGTAAGACAGAACCTCTACCCATGCCATATTATAATCAAAACACTGAGTAGACATTATATTGAAAGCTGCAAGAGAAAAGCAGAAAGTCATATATGAAGGCAGACCCAGCGGAACAAGAGAAGATTATCAGTGAAGGGTAAAAAGCCAGGAGGGCGTAGAATGATATATCTCAAGCTCTTAGAAGCAACTTCAAACCTAGACTACTATGCCCATAAAAATAATTGGTAATACTTAAAGGAAAAAAAAATCTTTCCATGATAAAACATACTAAAAGGAATACATGATCCCTAAACCAGCTCTATAGAAGATAATTGAAGGAATGCTTTGGATTGAAAAGAAATATAAGTACCCCTGAAACTACACCACAGAGTTAAACAAAAGGGGAATAGGAAAACACCAAATACCACAAAGGCAACAAAATGATAAGAATTAATACATACCTTTCAATGTAATAATACTGAATATTAAGATTCTCAATTTTCTAGTAAAAAGACATAGATTAGCATATTGGATTTGAAAAGAAACAAAAAGGTTGGAAAGATAGTTAAGTGGTAAAAGCACTTGCCTGCAAAACCTAATGACGTGGATTCAGTTCACCAATGCCCACATAAAGCCACATGCACAAACTGGCACATGTATCTGGAGTTTGTTTGCAGCAGCTAGAGGCCCAGACACACCCATTCTCTCTCTCTCCCTCCCTCTCTCTCCCTCTCTCTCTCTCTCTCACTCACTCACTTTCTCTCTGTCTCATTCTTCTTGCAAACTAAATAAATGAAGTTAAAAAGAAATAATGTATTTGTTTCCTCCATGAAATGAACCTCACCATCAAATAAAAAATATTGGAGGTATAGAAATAGATATTCTAAGCAAATAGAACCAGGAAACAAACATGTCATTGCTCTGATTAATATTTGACAATATAGATTTCAAACCAAAATTAGAGAAGACAAATAAGGTCACTTCATACTGTTTAAGGGAACAATCCATCAAGAGGACATTACAAATGTAATTATATATGAGCTGAATAGAAGTGTATCCAATTTCATAAAACAAATACTACTAGACACAACTTTATCCCAACACAATAATAGTGAATGAGTTCAATACTCCACTCTTACTAATAGATCATCTCAACAAAAAAATAAATCAACACAGAAATATTTTAAAGGACATCATAGATCAAATGGACCTAAAAGACATCTACAAAACATCCCATGCAAACCCTGCAGAACATTCTTTGCAGCACCCCATGATCTAAAGCAGATATTACAAAACAAGCTTTAAAATATATATATAGGGCTGGAGAGATGGCTTAAAAGTTAAGGTTCTTGGGCTGGAGAGATGGCTTAGCGGTTAAGCGCTTGCCTGTGAAGCCTAAGGACCCCGGTTCGAGGCTCGGTTCCCCAGGTCCCACGTTAGCCAGATGCACAAGGGGGCGCACGCGTCTGGAGTTCGTTTGCAGAGGCTGGAAGCCCTGGCGCGCCCATTCTCTCTCTCTCCCTCTATCTGTCTTTCTCTCTGTGTCTGTCGCTCTCAAATAAATAATAAAAAAAAAAAATTAAAAAAAAAAGTTAAGGTGCTTGACAGCAAAGCCAAAGGACCCAGTTTCAGTTCAGTTCCCCAATACCCACATAAAAACTGGATACACAAGGTGATGCATGCATCTGGAGTACTTTTACAGTGGCTAGAAGTTCTGGCACTCCCATTCTCTCTTTCTCTCTTAAATAATTAAAAATACTTTTAAAAATAAAAATAAAATAAAATATAAGAAGATTGAAATAACTTCTTGTATTCTGCCTAACTACAATGGAATAATACTAAAAACTGCAAAAGAAATGACAGAAAATACACTCAGGGAAATCAAACAAGGAAATTGTTTAAAATCCCTAGAGTATAATGAAAATAAAAACACAACATACCAAAATGTGCTGGAGTGGAATGAAAGCATTGCTATGAGGGAAGTTTATTGCTGTAAGTGCCTACTTTAGAACACTAGAAAAAGCTCAAAAAAAATTACTTTATACCTTAGAGCTTTGGGGGGAAAAGCAATCCAAATCCAAAATCAGTAAATGGTAAGAAATAATTAAGAGCTGGGTGTAGAGGCCCATACCTTTAATCTCAGCACTTGGGTGGCTGAGGACTGAGATAGGAAGGATCACTGTGAGTTTAAGGCCAGTCTATGCTACAGAGTGAGTTCCAGGTCAGCCTGGGCTAGTGAGGCCCTGCCTCAAAAAAAAAGTGTGTTATATTTAGTTTTTAAGGAATGAAGTATTTTTACATACAGCTCTAGAGATTATTTTACATTTTAAATGACTACTGTATTTCTTGCTAAATGATTACTATTGGAATTTATAATTATTCTAGAAAAGTTTGTGAAATGCATTATTGTTGGCAATGTGCTTATTTCTTTGTCAACAGAAGTATCATTGTATTGTGCTTCTACTAAAGCCATGTGATTAGGACAGTTGATCTAGAGTCAGAAATAAAAATGTCATTCTTCTAATATCAAATGGTGATGGTGATAGTGATGGAGATGGTGATGGTAGTGCTGGCCAGGATGAAGAACAAATGATGACCTCATGTATGTTAATTTATTCATTCATTCTGATCCTCTGTGCACTTTTCATGTTGGCAAATAGCATGCTGTTATTCACAGTGACTTGATATATTTATAACTGTAATGTATAGACATTAGCATCTCAAAATCAGATACACAAGTATACTTTTTGATTACTTCCACATTCTTGAATTTGTTACAGCTGAGATTACAAGACAAAAATAATGGAGTTTTGCTAGAAAGTTACTTTTATATTAATAATCCTACATATTTAAATAGCATAGTTGTGCTAAACAAAGACAATTATGTCTCATAGATATTGATTGCCAGCATTTTAAGCTGACACTCATCAAGAACATTTCATTTGATGACTAGCAATGATTTTTAAAGAGAAGCCATTTTACAATGATTGAGATGGGGAGATAATACAATGAAGAATGGAATTTCAAAGGGGAAAGTGGGGGGGGAGGTATTACCATAGGATTTTTTTTTTAATTTTTATTTTTTTATTTTATTTAATTGAGAGCGACAGACACAGAGAGAAAGACAGATAGAGGGAGAGAGAGAATGGGCGCGTCAGGGCTTCCAGCCTCTGCAAACGAACTCCAGATGCGTGCGCCCCTTTGTGCATCTGGCTAACGTGGGACTGGGGAACCAAGCCTCAAACCGGGGTCCTTAGGCTTCACAGGCAAGCGCTTAACCGCTATGCCATCTCTCCAGCCCAGGATTTTTTTATAATTATGGAAAATATTAATAAAAATTGTGAAAATAAAATAAAATTTTAAAAAAAGAGAAGCCATTTTGAGATTTAATATATTCACTCTTAATAGCATTACTAAAGAATAATGTATACACCTCTTTCAAGTATAAAGTGTTTTATTTTATTTATTTGAGAGCAACAGACAAGAGAAAGAAAGAGGGAGAGGGAGAGAGAGAGAGAGAAAGAAGGAGAATGGATGTGCCAGGGCTTCCAGCCACTTGCAAACGAACTCCAGATGCATGTGCCCCCTTGTGCATCTGGCTAACGTGGGTCCTGGGAAACTGAGCCTTGAAATGGGGTCCTTAAGCTTCACAGGCAAGCACTTAACCACTAAGCCATCTCTCCAGCCCAAGTATTAAGTTTTAGACTGTATAAAGTTGCACAAATACCACCAATATGTGTTTCAGAACACTCTGATAAATCTTGCGATTTCTATTATGTCCCTCAGAAATCCAGCCATCCCTTACCTGCCTACCTATGATTGCAACACAAGTTATTTCTGCATTTCCTATCAATATGATATCTCTCGTATGTATCTGACTTTTTTATTTTACCACAATTTTTTTTTGAGATTCGATATTGTTCTGAATATCAGTACATAATTTTGCTGGGTTTTTTTTTCCATTGGAGAGAATGGGCACACTAGGATCCAGATGCATGCACCACTTTGTGTATCTGCCTTTATGTTGGTACTGGGAAATTGAATCCTGGCCATCAGGCTTTGCAACCAAGTGCCTTTAACTTGCTGAGCATCTCTCCAGCCCCATCTTGTTTTATTTTATTTATTTTTGGATGAGTGTGTGATCATGTCTGTACAGGGGTACATATACATGTGTGTGCATCTAACGGAGGCCACAGGACAACCTCAGGTCATCTTCAAGTACACTATCTTCTTTGAGACAGTGTCTTTCATTGGAGGATTACTTGTGCCTGCTACCAAGCCTGGCATTTTTTCACGTTTGTGTGGGCATTGAGTATCAAACTCAAGTCCTCAAGCTTGTGTGACAAGCACTTTATTGACTAAGGTATCTTCCCATCCCTAGTACTTTCTGAATTGTATTCTGCTGAATACATATGCCACATTCTATTTATCCAGCTAATTGCTATTTTAGTTGTTTCAATCATTTGGTTATTGTGGACAATGCTGCTAAGAACATTTGTGCAGTCCTTGTGTGAACACATAGTTTGTTGCTCTTAGGTAAACATCTAAGAGTGGAATTGCTGGGTCATGTGGTAAGTGTAATTTCCATTTTAAAGACAATTCAGTTTTCTGATGGCTGCACCACTTTACATTCCCACCAGCAGCACATAACGACAGCACCACCATTTGTACCACGTCTTCAACAACATTTGTCAATCAGTCTTTTAAAGACTGAGTTAGCAGAGTACTACCTTAATTTGCAGTTCCCTAATAAACAATAAAGTTAAATTTATTTTGGTTAAGAGCCTAACAAATGTTCTGCCTGGGGTACTTTTTTGTTTGTTTTTCTTTTTCAAGGTAGGGTCTCACTCTACCCCAGGCTGACCTGGAATTCACTATGCAGTCTCAGGATGGCATCAAACTCATGGCAATCCTCCTACCTCTGCCTCCTGAGTGCTGGGATTAAAGGTGTGTGCCACCACACCTTGCTCTTAAGATTTATTTTTATTTATTTATTAGAGACAGAGAGAGGGGTAGAGAGAGAGAGTGTGTGAGAATGGGCACACCAGGGCCTCTAGCCACTGCAAAGAACTCCAGACACTTGCGCCACCATGTGCATCTGGCTTACGTGGGACCTGGAGAATCAAACCTGGGTCCTGAGGCTTCCTAGGCATTTGCCTTAACCTCTAAGCCATCTCTCCACCCCTTGTTATTGTTTTGTTATATATCTTTCTTTAGTTTTAAATATGTTGTGGTACTTTAAATGTATGGTTCCCAATATATTCAGGATTTTATTAGTTTGTAATTTAGATCTGTGGCTACCTGGCTGGAGGAAGTTTCACTGGCCTGATCTTAAGGTCCAGCCCTAAGGTGTGATGGTAGATTTGGAATTCCAGTCTAAAGATATTCAGAGTGCCTGAGTTCTGCCTGGAGTTCCTGAAGTCTGCTTGACTGTACCTGTGATGTGGCTTTTGGGTTTTGGCTTGTGGCTTTTTTTCCTCTCTCTTCTTGGACCTGTGAAAGTAGGCCAGCTTCTTCTGCCATTATGGAACTTCCCCTCTATTTTCAATAAATCCCTTCCTCAATAACTGTGCCTGGTCTGGAAGTTCATCTCAGTGACCTGAAGCTGTCTGCTACATATGTTATTAACATATTAATTATACATAATAATGGGTTTGATTGTGACATTCACATACATGTATATAATGTATTTTATCATGTTCACTCCTCCATTAGCCCCCTTGTTCCTTTTCTATGTCATATATATTTGTATTAAATGTAAATATTTTCAATTAGATTGGATATAATGTCAGAAAAAAAATGTTTTGGAAAAGTTTTCACCTAAGATGTGGTTTGTCTTTTCAGTTTCATAATGATTTCAGCAAAAAGAAAAAAAGAAAAAGAAAAAAAAAGATTTGAAATTTTTGGAAGTTTGACTTTTTTCAGTCATATTTTGTGTTTTTGTGTGTTTTATCCAAAAGTTACAAAGATTTTTCTTATATCATTTGAATTTTGATACATGATATGGAGAGAATCAATGTTCATTTCTTCTCCAAGTAATAGCCTATTATTTGGATTTTTTTTGAGATAAACTATTCTTTCCCCATTGGATTGCTTTGCCACAGTTATTAAAAATCAATTGACCACATAAGTGTGAACTTACTTGTGAATTCTCAGTTATGTTCTATTGCTCTATATGTCTATGAATTCCTTCATGATTCATCATCCAGAACAGGAAAATATTTAGAGAAAAATAAACACATACAACATGTTACACTAAAACATAAAATTCATCAGAATTTAAATATAATAGGAAAAAAAGGACAATTAATCTTTGCAAAAAGAAAAAAGTCTTAGGACACTTTTTTTTTTTTTTTTTTTTTTTTTTTAAGTAGGCTCTCACTCTAGCCCAGGGTGACCTGGAATTCAGTATGTACTCTCAGGTTGGCCTTGAACTCATAGTGATTCTCCTACCTCTGCCTCCTGAGTGCTGGGATTAAAGGCATGTGCCACCACACCTGGATCATTTTAATTTTTTATTGGAACCTAGAAAGTTAACAAGGAAATATTTAGCATTTAAAAGAATATAAACTATATTCTAGGAGAGATGGTGCACGCCTTTAATCCCAGCACTCGGGAGACAGAGGTAGGAGGATCCCCGTGAGTTTGAGACCACCCTGAGACTACATAGTGAATTCCAGGACAGCCTGAGCTAAAGTGAGACCCTACCTCAATAAAACAAACAAACAAAAACCAACAAAAAAGGATAAACTACTGATAATAGCTATTGTACTCCTTATATTCATGAAGAAAAATACTTTCAAAGAAGAAAAAACGGGAAAATTATGAGACAATTATAGCATGTCAAAAACACATCTAGTTCCTTTGAAACAGGTTCAGACCTTCAGCCACCAGCAATTTATGTCCATGGGTATAAAACATCCATGGAACTAATGGCAGCAATTTTGAGAAATGGAAAACACAAGAGTTGCCACAAGACTGAAAATGCACAAAAGATCCTCCTGCCTCAGCCTTCTAAGTGCTGAGATTATAGACATGCACTACCATATCTAGTTCTCATTTGTTGTTTAGGATTTAAGGTGAGAGATTTTACAATATATTTGTATACTAGAAAAACATCCTATATAGAGAGAAAAGCTGAAGATGTAAAAGGAGAGGGAAGAATGGTATAGTTTAGAGGCATGGACACATGGAAGGTTCAGCTGGAAATGTCAGCTCATCAGTGAATATTGGATCCAGGCCCTGTTAGACCAAAACATTTTAGAGGTATAGGTGCTAGGGTTTCCAGGAAGCAGATATGGAAACACTGATAAGACTTAAATGTCCAGTTCTCTGGATAAGGCTGCCCATTAGAGGAATCCCACTTTGGATAGAAATGGACAGACTCTTTTACTCTCAATAATTGGCTGGCTATCACTTGAGAAGCCTGTGATCTTAACTTGAACTTTGAAAGTAGTGGTGCCTGGATGCTACCAGCCAAAGACTCTTCATGAAAATAATAATAGCAAGTAACTTCTTCTGGGAGGGAGAAATAAGTGGGAATAACTTTATATCATGTAGAAATTCTCTTTGATTATTTTCATCTTCACAGGAAAATACCAAGCAAAGTCACTGGTTTGGATGGGACAAGGTGAAGAGCATTGAAATTCTGTATTAACAGAAGAAAGCATTAAGTAGTTGTGTTTAAAAAAAATATTAAAATAGCCAGATGTGTTGGCATGTGCCTTTATTCCCAGCACTCAGAGGCAGAGGTAGGAGGATCACCATGAGTTCAAGGCCACCCTGAGACTACACAGTGAATTCCAGGTCAGACTGGGCTAGAGTGAGACCCTACCTCAAAAAAAAAAAAAAAAGAAAATTGTTTTTATTTTATTTTAATGTTTTACTTTATTTTAATGTATAAGGGTAAATATAAAAGGGAAGGTTTATTGAAATAATTTAAAGTAAGCATCTAGTATTAAAGAAACTTAAATTTGCCAGGTTAAAAGCAAACACCAAAAAAAAGACATGTATGGCTAAGTATGCTTTAGATGCATTTAAAAACACTTAAAAAATATTACTAGGAATCATTCCATGGAAACAGGTCATATGTATAGGAACAAACAGAAATGCTGGGCTTAAATTCCCCTGAGAAAGAAATGGACCAATGTATAAAGTTAAAAATTGATTTTCAGAGCTGGAGAGATTGCTTAGCAGTTAAGGCACTTGCATGCAAAGCCTAAGGACTCATGTTCAACTTCCAAGTCCCACATAAGCCAGACACACAATGTAATGCAAGTATGCAAGGTCGCACATGCACACAAGATGGCACATACATCTAGAGTTCGATTGCAATGGCTATAGGCCCTAGCGTGCCAATTTTCTCCCCCCTTTCTCTGTCTCTTTCTCTCTCTGTCTGATTAAAAAAAAAATAATAATTGTTGGGCATGGTAACACACACCTTTAATCCTAGCACTTGGGAGGCAGAGGTAGGAGAATCACTGTGAGCTGGAGGCCACCCTGAGATGACATAGTAAATTCCAGGTCAATCTGGGCTAGAGTGAGATCCTACCTCCAAAAACCTTAAAAAATAAAATAAAATAAAATAAAATAAAATAAAATAAAATAAAATAAAATAAAATAAAATAAAATAAAACAATTGATTTTCAAGAGACTTTTGAGGCCCCTAGACATGAGAACCCTAAGTACTAGGGAGATGGCTCAGAGGTTAAATGAACTTGCTCTAGAACGGTTCTCTAACCAAAGGTAAGAACAGTTTGAATTAAAAGGAATAAGCCACTGGGTATGGTGGTGCACACCTTTAATCCCAACACTCAAGAGGCACAGGCAGGGGGAACTGCTATGAGTTCAAGGCCCCCCCTGAGACTACATGGTGAATTGCAGGTCAGCCTGAGTGAGAGTGAGACTCTAACTTGAAAAACCAAAAATCAAGAACAAAAAAAAAGGGTGCGGGGATAAGCCTATTTATTAGAAAGACTTCTTGACGTGTATGTCTACTATTCTTAAAGAGCAGAGGACTCTTGGGAGCCTGTTGGCTTCAATCCTAGGGAATCTGGCTTAGTTCCCAGAAGTAGGTATGAGTTCTCCCCCACAGAGCAATTCTCATGTCTAATCCATGAGCAGTTGGTTACCTGCATCAGTTGTGTGCCACAATTGCACAAGTGTGCGTATGTTCTAAGTCTACTTCAGTGATGAACTCTTAGGAGCCTCTGGATGTTGCTTTGGTAGGTGTTGAGTGTCCTCAGCATCTGTCTCCTCACCCTGGCCCTGATTATCAGGCTCACCATGGAAGCAGTGCTCTTGCTCATCTCCCCACTTCCTCTGTGGTTTCACCTGGGCCTTGGCTGACAGGCAAGGAGTGGTTTATTTCTTCAGGTCAGGTCTCATTACCTTCTGGAAAAAATAAATAAATAAACAGATTCTCCAACAGATTGAAGTCAGCATAGGTTAGGTGGGATAAGAATTATTAATTTAGAGAGAGTTTGATGGATGTAGCCCCTCTTTTTAAATTTTATTTGTTTATTTATTTGAGAGAGCAAGAAAGGGAAAGAGGCAGACACAGAGAGAAAGAGAATGGGAGCATCAGGGCCTCCAGCCACTGCAATGAACTCCAGACACACATGCCATCTTTTGCATCTGACTTACATGGATCCTAGGGAGTCATACAGAGGTCCTTCGGCAAACACCTTAACCACTAAGTCATCTCTCTAGCCCCTGTAACCCCTCTTTTAACCAAAGACTAGTGGGAGTTTGACATTAGAGAGCATAATCTTTGTCTCCATAGGATTCTGACCTGGTTCCCAGTTCCAGATATGGGATCCTTTCCACTGAGTGGATCTCTTAACCAATCAGAAAGCCATTGTTTACCCACCAATGCTGTGTGCCACCATTGCACTGGCGTGTGCTTCTTGTCAGAGCACTTGCTTCTGAGTAGCTTCACGCCCTGGTTGTTCAGATTGTTGTTGGCCATTTTCCCTCAGTAGCACATGTAGCGCTTTCCAGTAACAGAGAGGCAAAGTGTCTGAGACTGACTCTCTTCTGGATTCCAGCCAGGTCTCTGTTCTGTGCTGGCAGCATATGGTATCTTCAGCAATAGGGTCTTATCTTTTACCTCAGGAGAGTAATCAAGGGCTTCAACAGAAACCTATTTTGGAGCCCTCTTAAAGCTTTCTTCTTCCTCCCATCAATTCTCAGTTTACTTGTCTTTGTTCCTTGAGGGTTTTAATTTTCAGATCACCATCACTTTCTACAATATTCCTCCTGTCGTTATTCTTAGTGATTTTTAAGATCCACACTGATGATTCTTCCAATGCCCTGGCCTTTTTGTTCCTTAGTTTCATCTTCTCCAGTGACACTGTATGCCTTTTACTCTTTGTACATTACTCGATGCTACTCATTCTAAATCGTCTATTACCATTATGTCCTATAGAATTTCAAATGCAAACCTCGTCTCCTCCAGCCCCTATTTCATTTCTAGTTTGCCACCTCTAACTCCCTTCAACACCAGAGGTCTACGGCCTATTTGTCCTGCCATCCCCTTATTGTCTAGCCTCCCTCTTGTGTACGCGCTTCACTCTCTACCCGGCCGCTGTGGGCTGTGATATGACAAAGCACTAAATGCTGGTACCTGTGGATGGTGATCTCATTTGAATATAGGACCACTGCGGAGGTAATCAGGTAATGGAATCATTGTGTAGGCTCTACTCCAAAATGACTTACATCTTTACAAAAATAAAATTGCAAAACAGACATAGAAGAAAGATGGCCACGTGAAGACAGAGGGAGAAATGGAAATTAAGCAAGAGAAGTCTAAGGCTACCTGAGACCAGAAGAGGTGAGAAGGCACTTCCCCCAACGTTTCAAGAGCATACCGCTCTACCAACCAAAGTGATATGAGACAATACATTTCTACTGATTTAAGCTACCCAGTGTGTGGTACTTGGTCACAGAAGTCCTATGAAGCTAATATACTAGATTAAGTTATACATGGTCAAATGATAAAATCATGATAGATATCTGCTTGCATATGCTATAAATTCTTTTGGTTCTATCTTATTTTCTTATACTAACATTAGCAATAAAACTCATTAAATTCATTTTCAGCCCATTCCATGACTATATATCAAAACCAGGCTAGATGCTGGGCATGGTAGCACACACTTTTAACCCCAGCACTCAGGAGGCAAAGGTAGGAGGATCACCATGAAGTTGAGGCCACCCTGAGACTACACAGTTAATTAAGACACATCAATAATTGAAATTGGACCCTAATTCTGCTTGACATTTTATATGTCTCTATTACATTTATTCTTCAATAATTCTCTCTCAAAAACCTCTGATACCTGGCCTCTAATCATCTTACATGTCTATTTCAAAGAGAAGATACAAAATGTCATTTTAAAAATTCCACAAGCTCCCATGACCGAATCAGCCCACCTACTTGTACTTGGTGTCATATTCAGTCTCGTATGTGTCTCCTAAGTGAAAGGAACCCTTCCCGTCATGCTCTACATACTATGCGCATCCCTTATCTTATGCAGGCATTTTCCAAAATGTCCCTTTCTCTAGTATAACATGTCTCCTACTGGGTTATTCATTGCCTATTATTTGTCACTAATTAAAAAGATGGCTCAGTAGTAAGGCACTTGCTGGCAAAGTCTAATAATCCAGGTTTGATTCCCCAGTACCTATGTAAAACCAGATGCAGAAAGTGGCATCTGGAGTTCATTTGCAGTGGCTGGAGGCCCTGGTGTGTCCCTATTCACATTCCCTCTCTCGCGCTCTCTTTGCAAGTAAATAAATAAATAAATAATTTGGGGTGAAGGTCTCCAGGTAGGGTCTCACTCTAGCCCAGGCTGGACTTGAACTAACACCGATCCTCCTACCTCTGCCTCCTGAGTGCTGGGATTTAAGGCATGCACCACCATGCCCAGCAAAATAATTTTAAAAAGAAGAAGAAGAAGAATCTCTCTTTTAACTCACTTCCTTTCTAGTCACAGCCCTCTTTTCTTTCCTTCACAAGATGAAATTTCCTCTAGTTGTCATGACAATTCCATTTTATACTTAATTAACTCTTGGATTAATTATTAATGGTGCCCTTTCCAAATTTGCTTCACTTTGGATTTAAAAACTGTATGGTTAGTTTTCTTTTTAATGTTAAACTTCCTGAAATAGCTCTCTGATCATCGTCTCCAAAAATTTTAACTTTTAAGCAGGGCATGGTGGTACACACCTTTAATCCCAGCACTAGGGAGGCAGAGGTAGGAGAATCGCTATGAGTTCTAGGCCACCCTGAGACTCCATAGTGAATTCCAGGTTAGCCTGGACTAGAGTGAAACCCTACCTCCAACCCCCCCCCCAAAAAAACATTAACTTTTATTCTATCTTGAGAAGCACTGCAAACATATTCCCCAGCTCCTCCATTGGAACTGCTGTTTTCAGAGCATGAACCATGCTCGTATTATTAAATCTAATAGTTATTTACTATTTCTCATTTTTTTCACCTGTTAGCTGTATTCAACATAGCCAATAATCCCCCTCCTTCATACATTCTACAATTGGCTTTCATAGTTATCAGTCTTGATTTTCCTCCTTACTCAAAGGAAATATGGTTGAGAGGGAAAAGGAAGAGGGAATTACTGCCTTTCCCCCCTTTGTGTAAGGAAACTGCTCACAAATAGCATACAACTCCAGCTCTGGGCACATGGTCACTTTAGGTGTATAAGAGAATTGGAAGTATATCATCATTCAACTACATACACACCATATGTGTGTGTGTGTGTGTGTGTGTGTGTGTGTTGTTTTGAAGGTAATGCACCTTCCATAAACTCATTGTTTTATATACTGTTTTTTGTACATTGTTTTCCAGTAAAGTGGCACTGTTCAGGAAAATTGTGGAACTTTTAGGAGGTGGAGCCTTGCTGAAGGAAGTATTTCACTATGGTCAGGCCTTGAAGTGTTATAGCCCCTCCTGCTTGTTGTTTCTTTCTTCCCCCCCCCCCCAACTCACTCTCTCTCTCTCCCTCTCTTTCTGTCTCTCCTTTCCTGTCTACTGCAGTGATTCCCACTTCTCCCCATCAGGACGGACTCTGCTCTGGATCTGTAAGCTGAATCAAACTCTTTTGCTGCCATAAGCTGCTTTTGGTCAGGTATGGTCCCAGCAGTCAGAAAGTAACTGATGCAAATCTGTTTTGTATATATACACAGATACAGCCTCTCTCTCTGACTCTCTCTCACTGTCTCTCTCTCTCCCCCACTCGCCAGACAACTACATAAAAACTACCAATTCTATTATTATGGAAGGGCGGGGAGAATAATGAGGAACAATAACCACAACAATTTTTAAGTTTTCTATAAAACTGCATCTTTTAATAATAAGAAAACCTTCTTACTTTAAATATATAATCAGGGCTGGAGAGATAGCTCAACAGTTAAAGGTGCTTACTAGTAAGGCCTGATGGCCCAGGTTTGATTCCCCAGTACCCACATAAAGCCAGATGCACAAAGTGACACATGAGCTGGAGTTCATTTGTAGTGACAAGACCCTGGTGTGCCCATTTTCTCTCTTGATCATTGAAAATAATTTAAAATATTTCCAAACTAAAATCAAATCATGAGAAAGGGAGGTGAAAAGTAACAAAAATACTTCCATCTCAAGGTAAGTCCCTATTGCTTAAGAAAACACATGCTTTGGATACACAGAAGCCAAGTTGGAACTGAGATGGAAGCTTCCTCCTTGCTTGCTTTCTTCATGTGGGAAGGTGCTAAGCAAGCTGTTTGGGGAGAGAAGTCATCAACAGTCCTGACCAGCCATGGATACTGTGTACTCAACTGCTATGCCAAGCAAGTTGTGCCCATTGATTCAATAGTGGTCGTTTGAATATATGGCCCCCAAATAGACTCCTGAGTTTATTAAAGCTTGTAACTTGGATTTCCAGCCACCTGGCTAGAAGAGGTGTCACTGGGAGATGAATCCTGGGATCCAGCCCGAAGGTATGTTTGGGGATAGATCTGATTTCCAGGCTAGATGTATGAAGAGTTCTTGAGCTCTGCCTGGGCTCCCTGGTGTTTGGCTACCAGTTTTGCTCTTGTTTGTGGTGCTGGTCAGTGGCTGGGTTTCTCTGTTTGGCTCTGTGAAAGGTGTCCAGCTTCTTCTACCATGAATGGAGCTTCCCCTGGATCTGTAAGCTTCAAATAAATCTTTTCCTCCCATAAACTGTGTCTGGTTTGGAAGTTCATCCCAGCAGCGTGGAGCTGACTACAGCAATGGCATAAATATTATGGTAGTAACCAACTAATTTTTTATTGGATTTGAGGCCAGCTTTACAGGAGGTAATTCATGCTTAGTACTGTAAACCTGCCCAAAGCTTATGGATAGGGACGCAGGCCCTAGGGGAGGACCTATTACTGTGGTCATGCTAACAGACAGTATGTCACACTAACTACTAAGTATCTGTTTTTTCCCATAGATTAGTATTACTTGCAGCCTTGACCACAGAAGTTTCTCTTTGCAATGGGGAGGTCAATGTGAAGATGGACAACCAGCAAAATTGCTGAGAATAAGTATCAAATGCTCGGCCCAATCAGGACATCTAAACCATCCCTTCAAAGCTCAGAGAACCCGGAGAAGAAGAGGAGGCAAATTAATGTAAGCAGTGCATAGCCTGGCCACACAGGTTCAATTCTTCAGTAGCCTGTGTAAAGCCAGATGGACAGGCATTTTCTTGTATCAACAAGAGACCCTAGCATGCTCACATACACAAACACACATGTACAAATAAAATAGATTACAGTTTTTTCTTATTTTTCTTCAAGGTAGACTCTCACTGTAGCCCAGGCTGACCTCACCCTATAGTCCCAGCATGGCCTCAAACTCACAGGGATGCTCTTATATCTGCCACCCAAGTGCTGGGATTAAAGGGGTCAGCTACCACACCTGGAAACAACAAGATTTTAAAAAACAAAATAAGTTATATGGTCTTTTTTTGTATTTATCAATTCTTTTTTTGAGATTTGTTTCTTGAGATAGGGTCTCCAGCATTGCAGGCTGACCTGGAATTCACTATGTAGCTTTGGGGTGGCCCCGAACTCATGGCAGTCCTCCTACCTCTGCCTTCTTAGAGCTGGGACTAAAGGCATGCACCACCATGCCCAGCAATTATTATTAATTTATTTATTGGAGAGGGAGAGAATAGGTACACCAGGGCCTCTAGCCACTGCAAATGAACTCTAGATGCATGTGCCACCTTGTGCATCTGGCTTATGTGCATCCTGGGGAATCAAACCTGGATCCTTAGGCTTGGTAGGCAAACACCTTAACTACCAAGGTTATCTTTCCAGCCAAATTATTTTCTACTACAAAGTATTTGTTTAGGGTTTAAATTTAAAAATTGGGGCTGGAGAAATTGCTCAGTGGTTAAGACGCTTGCCTGTGAAACCTAAGGATCTAGGTTCTCTCTCTCTTTCTGTCTCTTTATCTCAAATTAGTAAATAGCTGCCATGTTTTCCTGCATAAGATTGATCTTGTCCATATTTTATCATGAGTAGAAGAATTCATAAGATCCCACACGTCCCAGAATAGCAATGGCAGCTAGTAGTTGCTGGGAGAAGAGAAGTCCTGCTCTTCAGTGGTGTGCTCACTGGTAAGTTGCCCATTTGCCCTCTTGTAACCCCCCACCCAGGATCATGCAGGCAACCCTAATTTAACTCTGTGGAACAGAAAAAGGGAGGCATGAAAGTAGGAAGGGGATTAAGTGGAAAGAAGGGTTCTGGTGGGGAAAGGTATGAGAGGATAACTGAGGAAATAGGATCAAAATACATTTTGCATGAAAGTATTAAAATTAAAATACTTCCATCTCATATTATTTAGCAGATTCCCTTTCTGCTTTCCATCAACCCAATTTAAGAGCATTACATGTAAATGGAATCAAATGTACTGGGCAATACATCTAGTGATGTGATCATGTATATAGCACCAAAGACATAATGAACTCATACAACTGGGAGGTAAAATGCTGAGGTCCCAAAAACAAATCATTTAAAAAATTATGTAAGTTGAGGGCTGGAGAGATGGATTGGCAGTTAAGTGCTTGCTGTGAATCCTAAGGACCCAGGTTCGAGGTTTGATTCCCCAGGACCCAAGTTAGCCAGATGCACAATGGGGAGCACGTGTCTGGAGTTTGTTTGCAGTGGCTGGAAGCCCTAGCATGCCCATTCTCTCTCTCTCTCCCTCTTTTTCTCTTTCTGACTTTCTCTGTGTGTCGTTCTCAAATAAATAAAAATAAACAAAAAAGCTATGTAAGTTGAATATAATTCTTACCTCAGTATTGTAAGAAAGACATTTAATGAACAAGTTGTAGAGTTACCCATCAATTTTTATGTTTTTAGCTATTTATTAGATAACTATCAATTTTATTAATATTATTGGTTGTTAATGCTGTTCACTAGTAGAGGAGAGGCTTCTGAGAATATCAGCTTTCTGAATCTTTCCAAAGCAATCCTTGCTTAGGAAAATAGTGACCTTTGATAGAGTTGAGATTTTTGAGAATTTATTCTAAGAATCAATCCAATAGATACTCTTTGGGCACAAAGATGTTGATTATACAGTTACATAAACAGTGAAACATTGGGGAAATCCAACTGATGAAATGAGCAAGAGATACATGTTATCATAGTTATTCCATGAAGCAGTATACAATAATTTAAATTATAATCAATATTTAATTTAAATATAATCAATCAGATAAGGAAATGTTCATAGGAAAAATATTTCATTACTGGATTAAAGTAAATGTCAACTAACTAGTATAAACAGGAAAATAATATGGAACATTAAAAATATTTAATATGACCAGGCGTGGTGGTGCACGCCTTTAATCCCAGCACTTGGGAGCCAGAGGTAGAAGGATCACCGTGAGTTTGAGTCCACCCCGTGACTCCATAGTGAATTCCAGGTCAGCCTAGGCTAGAGTGAGACCCTACCTCAAAAAAAAAAAATATTTAAAATGATCAAAAGTACACTGAAGTTCCAGGCACAGTGGTGCACACCATTAATCTCAGCACTGGGGAGGCAGAAGTAGAAGGATTGCTGTGAGTTCAAGACCAGCCTAAAACTACATAGTGAATTCCAGGTCAGCCTGGAGTAGAGTAAGACCTTACCTCCAAAAAAAAATACATTAAAATGATATGTCAGATCTAGGTGGGTACAAAGCAATTATGATTTAAAAAAAAAACAGACTGAGTCAAAAATAAAACTAAAGAGGTAGTTTTGGGCAGAGTAATGGTCCCTAAGGATGCTTATTTACCTCTTTCCCTAGCACCTATGTGTTCTGATACACAACAAGAGACTTGACAATAATAAGGCTATAGACCTTATGATAGGGAGGTTATCCTCCTAATCATCCAACAGTCCTGAAAGGCAGAGGTCCTTCTGTAAGCAGCAGCAGCAACAGATGAGACCAGGAGATTCAAGGCACAGAATGTGTCCTGCTATTGCTTTGAAGGGGTTAACTACAGAGGATCCAAGGTCTCTAGAAACTGAGAATGACTCCTTCGATAACCACAAGGACACCTGCCTCAGTGTGAATGCTGTCAAGTACTGACTTTGGCCAAGAACCTGAGTGAGCCAAACTGACTGACTCCTTGATTTTAGTCTTGGTGATGAAGAAGTGAGGCACCAGCTTGGCCACAATGAACAAGAACTTTCTACTGCACTGTGAGATAAAGTTTTGGTGGCTTCATTACAGTAACAATTAAAACATGATAAAAAGTGAAATGCTGTTCAGTTTAATAAATGCCTACAGAAGATCATAAGAAAAATCCATTTCAATCTTTCTTTTAAATCATGAAGTATAACATGCATAACCTAGAAGAAAAGTTAAGTGTTAAGACTTATACCAAGAAGGGCTGGAAAGGACAAAATGGCACCAAGGGCATAAAATTACTTGTTCTTATGTGTAAAGTACCCAGGAATAAAAAAAGAAAGAAACAAGCCTTACTTCTGTTAAAGATCCTACAAGGCTGATCAATGACTGGAACTTCTGTGATTGTAAAGCACTGGCATACTGCATCTCTGGAGCTGAATTATCTTGGGCTGTCTTTAGCCCCTTAAAGTCTCTTAATAATCATTCCCTCTATAACATTGCCCACATCTGCATTTGACCTAATATCCTGTGATTGCCAAATAAGTCCTTTTCTTTAATTGATTTTTTTTTTTGTTTTGTTTTCGTTTTTTTTTTTGTTTTTCAAGGTAGGGTCTCACTCTGGCTCAGGCTGACCTGAAATTCACTCTGTAGTCTCAGGGTGGGCTCGAACTCTCAGCGATCCTCCTACCTCTGCCTCCCGAGTGCTGGGCTTTTCTATTATACTAATAGACCACTAGCTTCCACCAACCAACCAAAGGCTAAGAATGTCATGAGAGAGTATCTGAAGCCCACAGCAGGTTTCCCTGCTCTGCTGCACACACCTACCCGAAATTCCCCTCAATGCCTTAGGAAGTTCATTGACGTGTGGCTTTCTCTTGTTACTATGAAAACTTCATGAAACTGTTACCACCTTGGAAATTAGTATTTGGCATAACCCAAGTCTGTGCTGTTGGGCCATGGTCAGTCCATTAAACTATCTTCTGCTTCCTTCAAGGATTGAGAGCCATGTTTCTGCACCAACAGCCACATGACAATCAAGGGAAGGGCCTGTATGGCCATCCAAAGTGCTCTGCTTGGATCTGGAGAGAATTGAGACATGGTGGTTACACACAAATGCTGAACCTAAGGCTCAGGTATTTGGAGGTGTAGCTTTGTCCAGCGACTCTGGTGAAGTCAGCATAATTAGTAAAAACATTCAGTTACAGATCCACACCGTATCACCATTTCCCCTGGTCAACTGTCTTTACACAAAGGACAGGTGAGGATGAGGGGGAAGTGACTTTCCTACTGTTCAGTGTAAGGTACCCTGAGAATGAAGAAACATAGACAGTCTAGATGTAGTTCGGGAACCTGGAGATGATGGCCACCTACCTCTTGTTGTCAATAACTTTGTAGAGCACTACTCCATCAATTCATTTACATATTGTCTATAGCTAATTTCACTCTATTGTGACCGAATGAACAGCTGCAACAGTGACCACAAAATATTTATTCTGCAGAAAAAAAAATCTGCTCACTTTTGGCCTCATAAACACTGAGCCTAAATAAAATGAAAGGACATTTATATTAAACTAAAAAATATCAACTACAAATATATATACAGGAGACCTGACTGGGAAGGAATACACTTAAATGAAGAAGTCATAATGGTTAAAAATCAGCATAAATTATACATGGGAGGACAGACCACTTAAAAAGCCAGGAAGCATACTCTTGGAAACCCTAAAGGAAACAATATCTGGATCAGCAGTTGTAGTCTCCTAGCATCAATCACATCCATATAGACTCTGGACCAGCAGATGTAGTCTCCTAGCATCAACCACATCCATATGGACTCTGGACAATTAGTTAACAGTATCTAGCATTAACCACACCCATATAAACTCTGTACCAGTACTTACAGTCTCCTAATATTAGCCACATCCATATGTACTCTGGACCAGTCGTTACAGTCTCCTAATGTCTACCACACCCATTATGTACTCAGTCTGGCACTCTTAACCTGCAGATGGCACTTTTTCATACTTTAGCTCAGGTATCAACCTCTGAGAGGCCTTCTTTATTCTCCAAGACTGCATTATGTGTATTTATGATAGCATTTACATAGCATGTTGAAAATGTTTGTCTCCCCTACTAGGTTGAATTTATGTTAGCAAGGAGGACTGGTAGGCCCATAACATACTACATGGTAAGTTTTCAAAACATGCCTGTTGGGGCAATGAATGAATCACTCACTATTCATCCATCAGACTGTATAGTGTGTTCAGTTCTGATTATTAGAAAACTGTTGATTCCAACTCAAATGTGTTTCCTTGCCTGTTTTTCTGGCAGACAGAGTCTATGCATTTACTGCATTCTATTTGTCATGTAACTTGAGTAGAACCAGCACCCTGGTCCTGGGTAAAAGATCTGAACCAATGACACTGTAGGAAAGATTATTATTCATTTATGTACAGCAAAATGAAAGTGTAAGGGAAAGTCCTCTGAGGACTTCATGGGGAGGTATTCTATATAAGAGAAATGTGGGCCTGGAGAGATCACTCAGTGCTTATTTGCAAAGCATAATGGCCCGGGTTCACTTCCCCAGTCAACCACGTAAAGCCAGACACACAAGATCGCATATGCATCTGGACATCATTTGTAGCAGCTAGAAGCCCTGCTGTGCCCATTCTCATCTCCTTGCAAATAAATGAAAAATATTTTTAAAAAAACATTTTTTTGGAGCTGGATGTGGTGGTACATGCCTTTAATCCTAGCACTTGGGAGGCAGAGGTACAATGACCTCAGTGAGTTTGAGGCCACCCTGATACCAGTGAATTCCAGGTCCACCTGGGCTACAGTGAGACCCTACATCAAAAAACAAAAACAAAAAAAAATTTTTTTTTTAAAGGAGAAATGTGTTAGCAGTACTTTGTATCACAAAAAGGGGGGGAAAGGAGCTGGCGTGTTAGTACATGCCTTTAAAACCAGTACTCACTGGGGAGACAGAAGATCACTGTGAGTTTGAGGCCAGACTTAGACTACATAGTGAATTCCAGGTCAGTCTGGGCTAGAGCGAGACTCGAGGAAGAAAAGAAGGCAGGGAAAGAAGGAGGGAGGGAAAGAAAGGTGTGGAAGAAAGAGGTCTTTATTTTCTGATTTTGGATGTGGCTGTGTTTAACAAGGTTTTACCAACAGCTCCTAGAAACTATGAGGCTAAGTGTAAAGATAAAATGTGGCAGAAATGCAGGGCAGGAAGAACCGGGTCCTTGATGACATCAACATGCACCTGCAACCATCCATCTCCAAATGTGCTGCCTCCTTATAGAAGCTACTTAGGATTAAACTGCTTTTAAGGTAATATTTTTAGTTGAGTTCTCCTTTACATGTACACCGAGCTGGCTTGAACTTACAACCTTCCTGTCTGGGCTTCCTGAATGTTGTGATGGCAATCATGTACGTCACTCCCAGGTTACCAGTACATATTGTTTTATGCTTCAGTCTCTACAACTGGTCATACTAAAATGGGATGTATACATGTCAACTATCCCAAAGTAGACTGAAAAAAAAATCAAAGGCTGGGGACATAGACTGGGGGTAGGGCTCTTGTCTAGCATATCATGCACATGGTCCTGGGTTTGATTCTCAGTTCCCTCAAAAAAACAAAACAAAAAAAAAAAGATATGGCTGAAGGCCACTTGGCAAAAATATCAACCTCAATTCTTTTTGAAGGTAGAAAAGCATGCCCACATTTAATCACTCAGGAGGGAGAGATAGGAGGAACATCATGAGACAACACAGTGAATTCCAGGTCAGTGTGAGATAGAGTAAGACACTATCTTGAAAAACAAAACACACAAAAACAAGCGGGCATGATTGTTAATGGTGAAACTGGCAAATCATTAACTGAACCACTAATGATATAAGAGAGGCTCTCATACATAAATAAAGTAATTCTCAAAAATGTGTGCTAATGCAGGGAAATGCTAACATTTTAAACAAGATACGCTTAGACTGACCATGCTTTTACGTTATGGGAATAGCATTAATCTGGAAATTTATGGAACTCATTTTTATATTAAATTAAAGAATTTCTTTCTGTATCTTCTTTTCTGGCAGTTTAGGTTTTAATTCATATAATACAAACATCAGGGGAATTGTCTTTCTCAAGTGCTTAATGATTAGAATTTTGTACATTTCCTTATATTTGAGTCATTTACTATGATTTACTTTTAAAAACTCCTGCTCTAGATGCACAAGGGGGCGCACGCATCTGGAGTTCGTTGCAGAGGCTGGAAGCCCTGGCGCACCCATTCTCTCTCTCTCCCTATATCTGTCTTTCTCTCTGTGTTTGTCGCTCTCAAATAAATAAATTAATTAATTAAAAAAAAAAAAAAACTCCTGCTCTAAAAATGTATCTTCCCTAGAGAAGTGGTTTTAACTATTGTCCCCCATTATCCTTCAAAGACACTTCTGACTTCTTTTCTTACTTAAACCTTAATTCATGTGTCTACTTTGAAATCTTTCACTTCTTTTCAGTGGTATCTACGTCTTAGTATTAGAGTTCTTTTTATTTTATTGATGAAGGTGCTTTACTGAAAATGATCTGCTGAGTTGTGGCAGGTTCCTCACTTCTCCCTCCTCTCCTGGCTTCCATAACATTCAAGCCTTTCTAAACATAACTAGGGAAGAGGTACATCAAGGATGTGAGAAGCCTCACTTGCCGCTCCATTTCGGACAAATGAACTTTTGAGTGAGCACACAGAAAGGAAAAGGTGGCATACACATTAGATAGCATTGCTTTTTTATATAAAAATTTTTATGTCAATATTTTATAACACATGCAAAGCTGAAAGGAAGGCTTCACTTTCATATTTCTCAATAATCTTCTTTAAAACTTTCAAGTACTCAGATGTGTTGGTGAGAAACCTGCTAATTTTAATATTATTAACAGGGATTTGTCTACTTCCTATGGTAATCCATTAGATTGTATCTAATGGCTGATAAAAACATACTACCATTTTGTATCATGTTAACTTTTATACCTTCAAAGAAGCAAAACAAGAATGTAGCAAATATTTTAATTCAATAAAGTTATTCCTTATTTTTAAGTGTTTTTAACATTTTATTTATTTATTTGAGAGACAGAGAGGTAAAGAGAGAGGGAGAGAGAATTGGCATGCCAGGGCCTCCAGCCACTGAAAATGAACTCCAGATGCATGTGTCATTTTATGCATTTGGCTGACATGAGTACTGTGCAATCAAATCTGGGTCCTTAGGTTTCCCAGGCAAGCACCTTAACTGCTGAGCCATCTCTCCAGCCTGAAGTTATTCTTTTTAAAGCATTACTACTTGGTATTCTAAAAGGAAAATTAAAATATAGCTCAAAATGAACTTGTTATAACTACTCTAGGTACAAGATAAAAAGAGATTTTTGTACTATACAAATTAGACTCAACTGAAATTCTGAATATCAGTCAATTTTCTCCTCAGCCCCGCTCATTTCATCTCATTTCCACTCTGCTTAGCAAATGGGATTGGCAGACCTCAACAGCTATCACACCATATGTCATGAGTAAAGCCAGATGACACTCTGGCATGGTGGCCTTACCATGAAGTGACATACTCATTTTCCACCATGAACCAAATCAACTAGAAGCTCAGGGATTCTGATTCTGATTACATGGCAGTCTCATTACTCCTCTGCCTTTTTCCCCTTTTGGAAACAAAGACTCTCCTCGACCCCCACCTCTTTATTAACTGCCGACTACCCTTCTGCCTGTGTTCCAGCTCCCGTAAATCCAACTGAGGAACTCAATACCCCAAAAACTTCCTTGACACTTTATTACTTTATTCTGTCAATAAACTTACTGAGTACCTCCTACTGTCCAGGCACTGCACAAGGCACAAGAAAGGTAACATTTAATAAAGATAATGACTAGAACTGTTCTTATCTTCATGGGGTTTATATCTAATAGAATAAGATACTAATCAAAGATGTATAAAATTACAGAGGCATTAAATGTTAAACATATATTTGTGATCATTTGTGAAAGTATAATAGCTAGACTTGCTCTATGAAAGAAATTCACAAATGTTTTCTTAGGAACTGACAAATGAGCTGAGAGCTCAAAAGCAAACAGAAAAAAAAAAGGGAGGGAAGCAAACAGAAATTAACTACACAATGCAAGGAGGTATTTCAAAACTATGCAACAGCATGGAAAAAAGTCAAACAAAGTACTATAGCTCTCATTTGAGACATTCACCCAAGGGCAAATGAGAATAGAAGGTGAAATCATAACATGATAGTAACAGCGAGTGTATTTTAGGTGGCATGTCTACCAGCTTTAACCTTTTCAGACATTAACTCAGTGCTCAGAATGACTCCCGATAGCAGACCTAACACATGAGGCACTGAAAGCTTTGTTGTTGCTTTGCACTAGTGGTGAGAGTTGGAAGTTGGGGTGTGTGGTGGTTTGATTCAGGTGTCCCCCATAAACCCAGGTGTTCTGAATGGTAGGTTCTCAGCTGAGGGAGATTTGGGAATTAACATCTCTTGTAGGCAGAGTATTGTTGGGGGCAGGCTTATGGATGTTATAGCCAGTGTCCCCTTGCCAGTGTTTGGCACACTCTCCTGTTCCTGTTGTCCACTTTATGTGGGCCAGGGGGTAATGTCCACTCTCTGCTCATGCCATCATTTTCCCTGCCATCATGGAGTGGCCCATTGAGTCTGTAAGCTAAAATAAACTTTTTTTCCCTAAAGATGCTCTTGGTCGGGTGATTTCTGCCAGTAATGCAAACTGACTGCAACAGAGTAGAAAGGCCTTGATTAAAATTGTGCCTGCAACAGAAGAAGGAAATTCTGCTTGCAGTAAAGATAAGGAGTCTCAGGAGGACCAGAATAACTACAAGAAGATCAGTTAGGAGGTAAATGCAGGAAAAAAAAATGCTTAGTAGCTTAGGTTAGAGAGTTAAGCACACAAATCTTAGAGATGTTTATAAGGTAAACTGATAGGACTTGTGGATGAAATAGTTTTAAAAAGGTATCAGTTTTGTTTTTGCTTTTGTTGTGGAGGTAGGGTCTCACCCTAACCCAGGCACACCTGGAATTCACTATGGAGTCTCAGGGTGGCCTCCAACTCTCAGCAGTCCTCCTACCTCTGCCTCCCGAGTGCTGGGATTAAAGGCAAGTGCCACCACGCCTGGCTAAAAGGGTATCTTGATATAATCTCTAGAGTACCAGCTTGGGAACTAGAATTAAATGATCATGCTATACAACTAAATAGAGTATTGTTAGAGGAAGTGTAACTTTCATGCTCACATCACTGTAACAAAAATAAAACCCCAGAAAGTAGTTTCTGGTTAATTTTTCCCATATCTGCCTATGATTATACACTCTTACATACCCTAATAACAATACTATGATCGAGGATCAAAGGGTGGAAAATTTGAAGTTCTAAATTATTATGATAAAAAAGGAAAAACATAAGACTCAAATGATTCTGACATACATGAAATTAATAGGCAGAGCTCCCAAAAATCTAACATAAAACTGTATGAAGAAACAGAACACCATACTGGCATAAAAAATCAATTCAGGGCTGGAGAGATGGCTTAGCGGTTAAGCACTTGCCTGTGAAGCCTAAGGACCCCGGTTCGAGGCTCGGTTCCCCAGGTCCCACGTTAGCCAGATGCACAAGGGGGCGCACGCGTCTGGAGTTCGTTTGCAGAGGCTGGAAGCCCTGGCGCGCCCATTCTCTCTCTTTCCCTCTATCTGTCTTTCTCTCTGTGTCTGTCTCTCTCAAATAAATAAATAAATAAAAATTAAAAAAAAAATCAATTCAAACATGAATTGAACAAAATAAGGAGCCCAGAAATAAGTCCATGAACTTATGGTCAACTGGTATTCGACCAAGATACCACGACACACGAGGAAATTGTTTCCTTAATACATAGTACTGGATATCAGTTAAACTGGATATCCACCGGAGGAAGAATGAAATCACATCATTGTCTTGCACTGCATTCAAACATCAACTCAGAGGAGGTAAGATCCCTAAACAGAAAACTAGAAACTGTGGAAATACTAAAAGAAAAATGTCCCACATTATTCCAGGAAAAGCTTTCTTTTGAGGAATCCACAATTCATTATTAGGAAAATAAACTACACAACTTAAAAGTAGGCAAATGACCTAAAGAGACATTCTTAAAAAACTGCACACAGTAAATAGTGATATGGAAAACTGATTGGCATCACCAATCATTAGGGGAATACAAATTGAAATGGCAAATGGTTATATCAAACAGACACATTTGGAGTGAGGATTTGAAGGAAAGGCAACTTTTATGTACAGTTGGTAGAAAAGTCAATAGTATAGCCACTATGACAAGCAGTATGAACATCCCTCAAAAAAAAAAAATTGAAGGGCTGGAGAGGTGGCTTGGTGATGAAGGTGCTTGCCTACAAAGCCTAAGGACCCATGTTTGATTCTCCAGGTTCCATGCAAGCCAGATGCACATGGTGGTACATGCATCTGGAGTTCATTTGTAGTGGCTAAAGGCCCTGGTGTGCCCATTCTCTTTCTTTCTCTTGGTCTGTAATAAACACATAAAAATAAATCTTACAAAAATATTTTAAGGGAAGCCTGGAGAGATGGCTCAGCAATTAAGTCCCTTGCCTACAAAATCTATCCACTCCTGTTTGATTCCCCAGGACAGATACACAAGGTGGCACATGCACCTGGAGTTAGTTTGCAGTGGCTGGAGGCTCTGGTGTACCTATTCTCTCTGCCTGTCTGATACCCTTCTATCTTCCTTTCTGCTTGCAAATATATATATATATATATTTTGTTTGTTTGTTTGTTTGTTTGTTTTGTTTTCCAAGGTAAATTCTCACTGTAGCTCAGGCTGACCTGGAATTCACTCTGTACTCTCAGGGTGGCCTTGAACTTATAGTGCTCCTCCTACCTCTGCCTCCCGAGTGCTGTTAGAATTAAAGGCATGCGCCACCATGCCCGACTACAAATAAATATTTTTTTAAAATTAAAAGAAACTAACATATGATCCAGCAAGTTAAAATGGAGTCAACTATTGAAGACAGATGTGCACTCCTATGTCCACCACAGCAATACTAAAACAGTCAAGATACAGAATCACCTAAGTATTGACTAGTAAAGGAACAGATTTTTAAAAATGAGGAATTTAGGCTCAGTAGTTAAGATACTTTCCTGCAAAGCCAAAGAAACTATATTTGATTCCCCAGTACATGTAAGCCAGATGCACAAGGTAACACATAAGTCAGGAGTTCGTTTGTAGTGGCTGGAAGTTCAGGTGTCCCCATTCTCTCTCTCCCCCCTCTTTTTCTCTCTCAAATAAATTAAATAAAATATTTTTAAATGAGGAGTTTATATATAACAGAATAGTAATCAGTCCTAAGAAAGGAGATCCTGTCATTTGTGACAACATGGATGAACCTGGAGGGCATTATATAAAGCGAAATAAACCAGATACCAAGATAAATACCATGTAATCTCACTTATATGTGAAGTGCAAAAGTTGAATTCATAGGAACACAGAATAAAATAGTTATCAAAGGGTGTTTGGGGGAGTGGAAAGATATTTGTTAAAGGACATAAACTTTCGGTTAGGAGAAATAAATTCAAGAAATCTATTATGTATCATGGTGACTACACTTGAGAACAATATATTTCAAAATGGCTGAGTATACTTTTAAGTCCTCCTACCACACACAGAAAGTACATAAAGTAATGTGTATGCTGCATGGATTAAATTAGCCACTCCAAAATGTATGCATATGTCAAGGCATCACTTGGTACACCAAAAATAATCCTTATCAATAAAAATTTTAAACATAAAAGCCTCCCAAACAAAAAATAAAAAGCAACATTCAATTACCACTTCATTAACATCTTCCCACTAGGAATTTAACTAAAACAAAATTCATGATAACTTTTATTTCCAATAGTCATTTTTAAAATCCCAGTAAATTTATTATAGGATTATTCCTTATTTTTTCACCCTGCTAAAATAGTTTGGAGTTCACTTAATAAAACAAAAATTGCCCACTATCTTTTAGGTAGTTTATATAAGACACAGTGACAACTTACATCGACACACAAGTATTAAAATATTATAGTCATCTTTAGGACTGGGAAGATGGCTCAGTGGTTAAGGGTGCTTGCCTACAAAGCCTGTCAGCCTAGGTTCAATTCTCCATCACCTGTGTAAAGCCAGATGCAAAAACTAGCATTCTTTTGCAGCAGCAAGAGACCTGGCATGCTCTCTTCTCCCCACACAAATATATAATTTAAAAATATTAGTCATCTTTGAAGGGAAACAAGTAAGACACTAATTTGTGTCCTTACTGCTGGACTTAGAAAAACTGTGCAAATTAAATGATAAAACTAAAATAACAGCATGTTACTGGGCTTTAAATAAATTTTTAAGAAGCCAACTAGGGGGCTGGGCTCAGCAGTTAAAGGCGCTTACGTGTAAAGCACGATGGCCTGCGTTTGATTCCCCAGTACCCACGCAAAGCCCTATGCTCTAGGTGGTGCATTTGTCTGGAGCTCATATGCAGAGGCAGGAGGCACTAGCACACCCATATTCACTATCCCTACCTGTCTCTTTCTTTCTTAAATAAATAAATAAAATATTAAAACTTTTTAAAAACCAACCAGGTCACTAGTTATGGCTTTAGTCAATGTATTCATTCTTTCTGAGCATTAAGGTCCCCTCACTCCCCACTCTCAAACTTCTAATACACAAATAATACCTACCTCAAAGGTTCACTGTAGAAATTACCAAGATGTTTTTGGAGGTGTTTCCTAAACTTCTATAAAACAGTTCTCCTTATAAATAAATAAAAAAGAATCACACAAAGCAATATAGATTGCTCAGAATATTACCATTTGTGTTGTTTATGTGATTTTTCTTGGGAAGGCCAAATACATTTTAAAGGAAAACATTCAGTGTCTATTAACATGAAACAATTATAGCATAGAAAACTTTAAAATTTATATAGACTAGGTCAAAATCCTGAGAAACACTGTCCAGCTCATTAGCTAAAGATTCTTCTTTTCTATGATAAGACTATGTGTGCAGAATATATACCCAGAAACAAAAGATTAGCAAGCTGTACATCTCAAATCTTTAATTAGACCCTTGCACTTAATCTAAGGCTATTGTACAGTTTTGGATGACATAATTTAACGTGAACTTTAGAATACTCTGAGGTAAAACATTAACAATTTCATTTGTTCTTGGGTGTATCCTTGGATCCCCCAACAATGCCTGTGTTCTTAAGTAATGATAAAAACAGATGATCTAGAAGGGGGTTCAGTACTATTTACAATAAAGCATAAAGCACTCCAGTACTCAATGAAAATGAACTATGTGGCTGCTCCCAGGCTCTCAGATACAGAGATGACAGTGTCAGTCATCCAAACAAGCAAAGCACCAAAATGTGTGACAACTGGGTTAGAGTTTTCAAGTATCATCAAGAAAGAATAGTCCAGCTGCTCCATAATCTATCTCAGATATGTTTACAGTTAGGAATGCAAATTTTAAAATAGACACCACTTAGTTTAATTCTATCAGAAATATATTTTATCTTCAAAACCATGTTCCTTAAGATACTTATGTACTTTTATTTCATGATGCATGGTTAGAATTCTCTCATGTTGTTTTCAACCTTACTCCTTAAAAATAGACTTCAAAATTTACTAAAGACTCTTATAGAAGACTGTGTGTGCATATATATATATACATATATATATACATATATATATATATATATATGCACACACACATATGTATATCACAGAGCTTTATTCAAAACTAGCTTTATATTTTCAATTTGTGCAAATTCTCATGTAATATGATACTACAAGAAGGGTATGAAATTGCTTTGTGCATATGAAAAGCAAATTCTTTGAAAACCTTCTTTAAAAATAAAGATAAAGGAATAATATAAATAGTATTAATTAAAACTTTCACAGTTACAAATACTGCCAAATATAGCAAGATAAATTACTCTTACCTCTAACAATAAATGTGGAAATGAATGTGCAAACAATGCTTTCTAAGTCACTTGCCCGTGTACTCTAATAAAATTTGTGCTTTTTATTTTTACAATCATACCATATTTAGTTGAAAATTACAATTTCCACTTACACAGATTACCCATCATTTAATGTAACTTATTTTATCACATTTTCAAGTTACTTTATAGGAGGGTGAAAATTTAGCAGTTTGTAAACTCAATAATTATGTAATTTATTAATATTATTAGACTTTTATAGCAATTTTAGATTAAGTACATAATTTTAATAACATTTAAAATGTAAGCCTCCTTTTCTTTACATTAGCTCTAAAAGCATTTGATTCTTTGTAAATAATAGTAAATTATTAACAAACGGTGAGAAATAAACAGCATTCTGTAAACCCAACAGGTTTTCATTTTTCTTTTAAAAATGTTTACAATGAAATATCAAAATTAGGAAATGGCATCTTTTCATCAGGCATGTAATTATTTTACAGCAACATCACTAGATCATACTGTTGAGAAACAAGCTAAAACCTCCAACACAGAGGTCTGCTATGTTCGTACCTAATACTTTCTAAACTGGGTATGGGATAGTCTTTACTTCACATTTCATTTCCCTTTATTTCTAGGGAAAGGAAAATCTTCATGAGTTCGCCACATCCACACTGTAAATGCGGACACTTGAGCTCTGCTGGTCAAGGGCCATCTTCTTCAGCTGATGGACAAGTGCATCTCTTTCCAAGTGAGCCTCTGCCAAGGCCATTTTAGCTGTGGCCAGCTCTTGTTTTAGAGATTCATTCTCTGCCATGAGCTGAAACAACACAAGACACTAGTAACTTCCAGAAAATGTGATTATCTTATGCAGTATACAAAGGTATGACCCTTGGGATGGTAAATTATCCAGTGCTGACTGGGGTCCACTTGAGCAGAAAACTGCTCTGAGACACTGTTTGAAAACACTTATGCAATTAAAGATGTTCCTAAATTTTGACACAGCAATTCAAAATAGTAATTAATTCCTTTCCAAATTTCATACTGATTTGTTTCATGGTAACATCCTTCAGCCTTCTCTGTGGCTTGGGACACTGTTGGCCTCCTTTCTGCAGCTTTTTCATGCCTATCCCTTTCCATCTGTCCCTTCTTACGCTTTTCATCTTTAAGAACTCAGAAATTTTCACATTCTATTAGATTTCTCAGTTAGCATTTTCTCTTGTCATTTAAGTAACTGTCTTGGATTATCTCATCCACTCCCGTGACTCAACTTGACCATGGATTGCCCAATCTAGCACAGTTTACTGGGCGATCTCTGCTGCCCCCATCCCAAGCCCCACAAGTTCCAGACTCACATTCTAAATGTCCCAGAAACCATTTTCTTCTAATGGCCACCCCTCTTTAAGATTTAGTATTTTGTCCTCTCACAACCATTCCTTAACTCCTACATATTAGGATATAATGAAAACAGGGATGTTTTACATTTATAGGGATACATTAATACATAGGCTTTTAGGGTTTTGTTTTGCTTTTGACTGCTTTTTTTGAAGTCTCAGATTAAGAATTTCTGCTTACATATCATTTAATTCCTAACTAAGGCTAATTCCTAATACTTCCCTAACTCTGTAGCATAGCATCAAGGACAGTATGCTGTGGCTACTCATCTCAAATTCTTGTCTTTCCTGCTAGACTTTAAGTTTAGAGTTCTAGTTTGACAGTAAGTATCCTGCTCAATTTCACATTTTTAACTCAGAGGTGTCATCCAGTAAATCTTTGATAACAGATAGATTAAATTCATTCTGTAACTGCATCATAAAGAACTGAAGTTTGGAACTGGAGAGATGGCTTAGTGGTTAAGGCACTTGCCTGTAAAGTCAAAGGACCCAGGATTGATTCCCCAGGACCCATATAAGCCAGATGCACAAGGTGGCACATGTCCGGTATTCATTTGCCACGGCTGAAGGCCCTGGCACACCCATTCTGTCTATCTGCCTCTCCCTCTCTCTCATAAATAAAAAGATACTTAAGAATTGAATTTTGCTGAATATTTTGCGTATTCATAATGGTACATAATCAGAATCACTTGAATGTTGATAAATGTCAAAAAGAAGGTCCAAAAATGATCATGTATATCCACATGCACATTACTCAGCTATTGAAATAGGCATGAAGCATATGTACCAATATGAAAAAAGTGTTACATAAAAATGTCATATAGAGGGGCTGGAGAGATTACTCAGTGGTTAAGACTACTTCCTGTATAAGTATAAGGGCCTAAGAGACCTCTAGAATTTGATCAACAGGGCCCACATAAGCAGGCGGCCTTTCCCGGCATGGTGGTGCACTCCTTTCATCCCAGCACTTGAAAGGTAGAGGTAGGAGGATCACTGTGAGTTTGAGGCCAGCCTGAGACGACACAGTGAATCCCAGGTCAGCATGGGCTAGCGGGAGACCCTACCTCAAAATAACAAAAACAAACAAACAAAAAACAGTTGGCTTCTATGAACTGTATCTATACGTGCAGTCTCATAGGTGAGCAGTGACCCGAGAATCACCACAGCTCACAGAAAATCACCTCTGGGGTCAGGAAGGGACTCTAGCTCCAGTAAGAACAGTAGGAAGTGAAGGAACAGAACATGGGATGCTCAGCTCTGCCCACCGCAGACAAGTGCACAGGGTGTTGCATAGCACATACACATGCATATTACACACACACACACACACACACACACACACACACACACACACACAAAACATCACATATACACTTAATTTTCAAGAAAATATAAAATATCACTGGAAAAAAATCACAAAATATTGATAGTACTATGGAAGGATAGAAGGAATTATAGCATTTTGTCTCAAAATCAAAACTATAGCATCTAGCACAATGCCTCTGTACAATACACATCAATATACTTTATTCAAATACCTAAAATGTTTTAACTATTAGTGCCTTACTATTCAATTATTTTAAATGTTAGAACTAAATCTGAATCAGAGTTCTCCTTACCTGTTCCCTAGTAAAGTCAAATGAGCCCTCAGGAAAGTTGGCTGACTGAGAAGGCCAAGAAACCTGTGGATTGGTCTGAGTGGCCTGAGTGACACTGTGTTGTTTCTTCATAGCACACCTCCCACTTGCCAGCAGCACTGTGTCACCTTTAACATCGTCTTTCAAATCATCTTCGGTGTTAAACACACGAGAATCTGAAGAAACAAATAAAATGCTCAGAGAACATTTCCAAATATTTAAATTTTGAAAGTTTTTCCAAGTTCTGGGATTAAAGGTGTATACCACCATAACAGACCTTAAATTTTTAAAGTTTTGTGAAAAATTTTAAAAAAGTATGCATTCCTATTATTATTAGGACAATATTATGTGACAGGAAAATAGGGAAAAAAGTTAAATCAAAAGCTCGTCCTTTCAAATGATTAAGAAAAAAATTATTTCAATCAGAAATAAAAGAGCAATTACTACTCATCATACAGAAATAAAAATGGTGCCGGGTGTGGTGGCACACACCTTTAATCCCAGCACTCAGGAGGCAGAGGTAGGAGGATCACCATGAGTTCAAGGCCACCCTGAGACTACATAGTGAATTCCAGGTCAGCCTGAGCTAGAGTGAGACCCTAGCTTGAAAAAAAAAGGCTGTAAAGAGCCAGACATAGTGGCACATACCTTTAATCTGAGCACTTGGATGGCAGAGGCAGGAGGATCACTGTGAGTTCAAGGTCAGTCTGAGACTATGGAGTAAATTCCAGGTCAGCCTGGCCTACGGCAAGACCCTACCTCAAAAAAAAAAAAAAAAAAAAAAAAGGACTATAAAGGAATGCATAAACAGTAATGATGAAACGGATTCCTAAGGAAAATATAAACAACTCAAGTGGACTCAGATACTATGCATAGATGTGCATGTGCCAAAGAGGATTCAATCTCTGACAAACAAAACACAAAGCTCAAGCCCAAAGGCTTTCCTGGAAAACTGCCTCGAAATCCTTATAATTTCTATCCAAAAAAAGAAAAGGAACATTTCCAAACTCTTGCTATGTACCCAGTATTACCCTGATACCAGTGCCAAAGAAAAACCAAGAAAACAAATGCAAGGTGAATGAAGATGCAGTGATTGGGAAGATGCACACATACAAGACAAAGTGAGTATGGACATGCAAACTTAAGAGATGGAGTGAGTGAGTGTGAAAATGCAGTGAGTGTGGATGTGTACACAGACGAGATGCAGTGAGGGTGGCCGTGCACACAGACGAGATGCATTGAGTGTGGCCGTGCATGTGGATGTGCACACAGACGACATGCATTGAGTGTGGCCGTGCATGTGGATGTACACACAGACAAGATGCATTGAGTATGGCCATGCATGTGGACATGCACACAGATGACATGCATTGAGTGTGGCCGTGCATGTGGCCATGCACACAGAGGAGATGCATTGAGTGTGGCCGTGCATGTGGATGTGCACACAGAGGAGATGCAGTGAGTGTGGCCGTGCATGTGGATGTGCACACAGATGAGATGCAGTGAGTGTGGCCGTGCAGGTGGACATGCACACAGACGAGATGCAGTGAGTGTGGCCGTGCATGTGGACATGCATACAGACGAGATGCAGTGAGTGTGGCTGTACACAGAAATGAGATGCATTGAGTGTGGCTGTGCATGTGGATGTGCACACAGACGAGACGCATTGAGTGTGGCCGTGCATGTGGATGTGCACACAGACGAGATGCAGTGAGTGTGGATGTGCACACAGACGAGATGCATTGAGTGTGGCCGTGCATGTGGATGTGCACACAGACGAGAAGCAGTGAGTGTGGCCGTGCATGTGGACGTGCATGTGGATGTGCACACAGACGAGATGCATTGAGTGTGGCCGTGCATCTGGCCATGCACACAGACGAGATGCAGTGAGTGTGGATGTGCACAACAGACCAGATGAAGTGAGCATGGGCTACATCTAAAGTTTCAGGCCAGCTTGGTTGCAATGGTTATAGTGAAGAAAACAGAGGATCAAGGGCCCATTCCAGTCATTCTACAGCTCTCAGGAGATCCTAAGTAGAAGGCAGAGTGATAAAAGTATAGCAAAGATGTAAGAATGGACAAGAAGGAGGGGGAGAAGGAAAGAAAGAATGGGTTAGAGAAGGAACAGTGACAGAGTGGGAAAAAAAATGAGGGGAGAGGGACTATGGAGAGAGGTTTGTGCACAGGTAGATAAAGAGATAAGGGAGATGGTCACAGGAGTGGAAAACAGTGGAGTTGAGAAGAGGATGTAAGAGGAGAGGGGATAAGAAGGAAAAACAGAAGAAAACAAGTATAAAGATGGGAAAGGCTGAGACAGAAAGGCTGAGGAAAGGGGAGATTAGAATACTTTATGGGAAAATGAAGGTCTTTTATTTGCTTTAAGATAAATTCTTTCAAGTTGTTAGGGGCTCTGTTACACCATTACAGGTTGGGAAAAATGAATCCATACTGCTTGGAGATGAAATTGTTCAGAATCTTTACACAGGCTAGGTTGGACTCACCACTTTTTAGCTGTTATATCATGAGTAAGTCCACTTACTAAGCTTCCATTTCTTCACTTATAAAAAGAAAGTAATTGGAATATTTAGCTATCAGGTTATGATGAGAATTTAATGAGTTAAATTTAACATAAAGGAACTTTATAAATTAGAAGTCATTATTCAAATGCTAATTTCCATTACTAGCATGATAATTGCTCAGCAGATTTTTCACAATGGACTTTAAGATGTGTCTGTTTATTCAAACATATTTTTATTTTTCTAGTCACACTTATGAGTTAAATACACCATTATTTATATTTAATGATGAAAAATTCTTATATTCTCAGATGAGCACACAACATTGATTTTAAGAGTGTGTGTAGGAGAGCTACAGACTTCTAAATGTATGATAAATATAAATACATTTCAATATAAATAGATAATGTACCTTTCCCTCAAAACTTTTTTGGGTCAGAATCAATGCCATAGTGGGCCACAGCTCCCGATGGAACTATGCCAGATACAACGTCCATGAGGTGAAAAATGTTCATAGCTAGTGCACTGTTGGTAGGGTAATTACCACACACGCAGATTTTGTCTTTTTCTCCTCAATAATTAAGTTGCCTAATGAGGTGGTTTGATTAGGGGTCTCCCTATAAAATCATGTGCTCTGAATGCTAGGTCCCCAGCAGGTGACAATTTGAGAATTGAAGCCTTGCTAGAGGAGGTGCATTGGGGGTGGGCTTATAGGTGTTATAGCCAGCTTCCCCCTTGCCAATGTTTGGCACACTCTCCTGCTACTGTCATCCACCCACAGTGGCCAAGGTGATGTCCACCCTCTGCTCATGCCATTCATTTTTCCTGCTGTCATGGAGGTCCCCCAGAGTCTGTAAGCCAAAATAAATCCTTTCCTCCTACAAGCTGCTTTTTGTCAGGTGCTTTGTGCCAGCAACAAGAAGGTAACTGTAACACCTGATTAGCAATATGTCACTGGAGAAAGAAGGAAATTGTAATGTACTGATTTCTGAAGTTATCTAAAGTTAATACTGAAAAGCATTTACTGAAAAATTGGTCATGGTTTTTAAGATTTTCTCAAGAAGTGTGAAGAACTGTGATAAGGAGAAAAAAAAACAGCATAAAGCTATCTATTTATTCTTTTTTTTTTTAAAGATTTTGTGTTTTTACCTTTTTTATATTTTTTACTTTTATTTTTATTTATTTATTTGAGAATGACAGACAGACAGAGAAAGAGGCAGATAAAGAGAATGGGCGTGCCAGGGCCTCTAGCCACTGCAAACGAACTCCAAACGCATGCACCCCCTTGTGCATTTGGCTAACGTGGGTCCTGGGGAATTGAGCCTCAAACCGGAGTCCTTAGGCTTCACAGGCAAGTGCTTAACTGTTAAGCCATCTCTCCAGCCCCCTATCTGTTCTTTAATGACTGACTTTACTGAATCAATTCAGAGCTACTCCAAGTACAGCTCTGAGTTTACTAAGTAAGAAGGAAGAAATGAGAGCAGAACTATTTGGTAAACTGCCATTATCACCATCCACAAACACTTACAATCAAGTTTTGAAATAGTGAATAGTGGCATTACTTTGAATGGTAATACATGGTAATCAAATTTTCTTTTGATGGGGAAACAAGAACATAGCTTAAAATTTCTTAAAGAACTGTTTGGGAAAATTCATAGAAATAATTCCCCAGGTGCCTATAAAAATTCCAAGCAAATAAAATTGTTGTCAATTAAATGCTTATCATAGTTGTCACCAGCTTGGGTATTTTATAACACATTAACATATAAACTACGTGCACATACAGTAGGCAATCTTTTACTATATATTTCATAAACCAAATACCATAATGCAATTAATTTCTAAGTCATAAAGAAAATAACTATTATAATTGGCCTCAGGTTATTATATTAGCAATATACTGATATAAAATGTGAGACCCATATATAAAAAAAAAGCTTTCTTCTTTACATTTATTATTTGTTGTTCTTTCCAGAGCTGATGAAAAAACCACTTTAAAACAAATTTATCTTGGATTTTGTACAATAGTAATAATAATCTGAAAATCACAATATAATACTGCTGAATTTTGAAAGCTACATCTACAATTTACATGTATAACAGGTTTGAGTAAAACGCAATATAAGGACTGGAGAGATGGCTTGGTGGTTAAGGCACTTGCCTGAGAAGCCTAAGGACCCATGTTCTACTCTCCAGGTTCCACATAAGCTAGACACAAGGTGATAAATACTGAGGAAATCAATAGGAAAGATAGCTTAAGGAAACATGATTTTTAAAGTTCTTCATCTTTTATATTAGCTTTTTATATTTGCATTTATTTATTTGAGAGCGAGAGAGAGAACAAGAGTGAATGGTGCACCAGGGCCTCTTGCTACAAACTCCAGATACATGTGCCACTTTGTGCATCTGACTTTATGGGGATACTGGGGAACTGAACTTGGGCCAGCTGGCTTTGCAGGAGAGCACCTTAAACTGCTAAGCCATTTCCTCAGCCCTTTAAGTTAGTTTTTACTCATCAAATTGACGTTTAATTCTGTATTTCTCTAGCTGTGCATGGATGTATGCAGTTTATAAATTTATAATGTAAAGTAAGTTTTGTTTCTTTTTCTTAAGCAAATACTAATTAGCAAGTCAGGTACTGGATTTAGTACTATGAGAAATACAGCAAGGTTATTTTAACAGCGGGGGAATATATTAGAAATAATCAAATCTTACTTCCTTGCCAATCATTCTCTGAGAATTATTTCCACATATATTAATATTTGTCAAGTCTATTTTATCTGCTGTTAAACTTTTTGGTTCCTGAAAGACTTTATTACACTAAAATCAAAGACACAGCATGTGTAAACTCTGTTTTGGAATCTGCTGATTATTTTTTTTTTATTTTTTTTTAGTTTAATTTATTAGTTTTCTTTTCAGTAAATACAGGCAGTTTGGTACCATTGTTTAGGCTCATCTGTGATCCCCCTCCTATTAGACCTTCCTTGTTAATGAAAATGGGTCGTGCATTGTGGAGTTAGCCCCCAGTTATTGGTATGATAAATGTCTCTGCAAATCATGACCCAACATGTGACTCTGACTTTTGAGACTCAGTAAATATAAGTGTCATGGGTATTTGAAATTTCTTGTTTGTTGCATACAAAGTAAATGTTATTATGTAAATAAGGATGTTAAACATGGTAATGTAATTCTCTACAGTCAAATATTTTATGGATTCTCAAAGGATGACTCTAAATATGATTTTTATTTCAAACACATGTTCTATATATTTTTCAGTATTTATTTAGTTATTTATTTAAGAGAGAGAGAAAGAGGAAGACAAAGAGAATATCGGCACACCAGGACCTCTTGCTACTGCAAATGAACTCCAGATTTATGTGCCACTGTGTGCATCTGGCTTTACATGGGTACTAGAGAATCAAACCAGGCACATCAGGCTTTGAAGCAAGTGCCTTTAACTGTGAAGCTATCTCTCCAGCTCTATAATTTTTTGAAATGAGGTTACTAGATTGATAAAGGATTATTAAAGGGCATATATTTGGTGTCATTAATATGAAATTTCTGTGTTGTTTTGTTTTATCCTTTGTTTTAAATTCAACTTCCCCTAAAATTAATTTTCATTGTGCTAGTATGTCTAGGATATTTTTAAAATTTATTTATGTATTTATTTGCAAACACAGAGAGATAAAGAGAGACAGAGAGAGAATAGGAGCGCCAGGGCCTCCAGCCACTACCAATGAACTCCAGGTGCGTGCACCACTCTGTGCATCTGGCTTTATGTGGGTACTGGGGAACTGAACCTGGGTTATTAAGCTCTGCAAGCAACTTAACCACTGAACCATCTCTGTAACCCATGGGATTTTTTTTTCATTATTCTATTTTTCGGTATTTATGTATGATTTTATTTTGGGAAAATACTTCCTATGATGCATATATCTGGAATTGTGTTTCTCATTCTATACTGGCACCTCTCTGATTTTAACAGGAGAATTTAAATCTTTCATATGTACAGGGATGTCTCAGTGTTTTCAATTTACCATGCTTTCTTATCTTTGATTATATTTGATTTGAATGGCTGAATTTATTTTTGGTTCAGTTTGTCCTAAGCCCTTAGTGGTTCATTAACTTTGCTCATCTCATGTTGAGCATACATATAAGATTACATTGTCCTATAAACGTATACCCTTTTCATCCTTGAAAAAAGCAGTAACTTTAGCAAAATTTTACTATCCTAATCTCCTTAGGTTTTCTGCACTAAGATTTCTTATACTGACATCATCTGGAAATTTAATGGTATAGTTTGAAAAAGTTATATTCTTATATAATTTAAAATTATTTCAGCTTAACTCTTAAGTTTCTTAGTTTATTATTTTTCATTTTCAACTATTTGTTTGCTTATTTACTTATTTATGAATACAGAAAGAAGGGAGATGATACTGCAAATGAACTCCAGATGCTTGCACCACTTTGCACATCTGGTTTTACATGAGTACTGGGAAATAGAACCTAGGACATCAGGCTTTGAAAGCAAACACATTTAACTATTGAGTATCTCTCCAGCCCAACCTGTTTCTAATTACAAGTTCTTGCAGACATTTTGTCATTAATTTTGGTTACCTGTCTCTGGATTCTTTCCTATATTTAAGTAACTGCATACTTAATTAGTTTTGCAGGGTAAAAGTTGCTTGCTTCAATACATGTTGGAAATGAGTACTCAGTTTCCCAGATCCCTTCCATGCATGTGGCCAAGATGCCATTAGATCACACTCACTCTTGACTTTCAAGTGTGACAAGAAAAGGAAGGGAAGAGAAATCAACTTCTGCTTTCTGGAAGGAGCACCATGATACTCACCCTAGGTCAAGTTCCCAGTAGAAAAGTAGAAAGTGTTGGCTGTGACAGTTTCACTAATGAGAAAAAAAGACAGAGAGAGAGAGAGAGAAAGAGAATGGATGCACCAGGGCCTCCAGCCACTGCAAACAAACTCCAGATGCATGTGCCACCTTGTGCATCTGGCTTATATGAGTGCTGGGGAATTGAGCCTCAAACCGGGGTCCTTAGGCTTCACAGGCAAGCACTTAACCACTAAGCCATCTCTCCAGCCCTGATATTTCTTATAAATGGAATCACATAATCTGTGGTCTCTTTGTGATGTTTTTCATTTAGCATAATGATTTTAAAATTGCTCATGTGGTCAAATATATCACTTTTATCATTCTTTTTGTTGTTGAATAATATTCCACTGTAGAGTTATACCCACATTTCTAACAAAACCTGGGTTATTTATAATTTTGACTGAGGACTGTGGAACTGCTGAACTTTTTGAGAAATTTCCCTACTGCTTCCAAAGTATCTGTGTCATTTTACAATCCCAACAATGTATTAGGTGTCCAATTTTCCTACAACTTACCAATATTTATTAATGTTATTCTAATTATAATCATCCCAGTAGGTGTGAAGTAGTATCTCATTGTAGTTTTAATTTGTACTTCCCTATGGCTAATGATGTCAAATCTTTTTTCATGTGTTTATTGGCCATTTATATATCTTCTTTGGAGAAACATCCACCCAATTTATTTTGACCTTTTTCAGGTTGAGTTGTCTTTTTATTACTGAGTGACAACAGTACTTCCAGTAGCCTTCATACCAGTCCTTATCAGATAAATTACCACTTTCTCCCAACCTATGGGTTCTCTTTTTACTTTCTTGATAGTACAAACTGTGGCACTGAAGTGCAAATTTTTATGAAATCCACTTTATTTTTTCTTTGGTAATTTGTTCTTTTAGTATAGTGTCTGAGAAGGGTTTGCTGAGTCCAAGGTCGAGAAGATGTATTCCTGTTTTCTGGTAAGAATTTTATAGTTTTACCTCTTATCTCTAAGGTTCTGATTCATTGAGAGTAAATATTTATGTAACAGAGACAAAGGATTCAGTGTTCATTCATAGAGCTATCTAGCGGCTCTGGCACCATTTGAGAAAAAGGATTCTTTCCTCCACTGAATTATTTTGTCAGTTTTGTAAAAATCAATTAGCTATTAAGGTAAAAGTCTCTGAACTCTCAACTCTACTCCATTCCAATCAAATAGGCAAGCTCTTTTTCTACTTAAGCAGCTATCAAATGTCATGTTTTCTTACTCAAGAGTGCTGACTGGTAGTTTCCTCAGAGGCTGGAGAATTATGAGATGAACACCTCAATCATTTTCTGGACTGTAGAAGTTGTTTCTATTTGTCAGTCATCCTCTGTGGAAGAGGACTTTATGCCACCGGGTGAAAGACACCTAGTTCATCAATAGCACACAGCCATTCCCTTCTCAAGCTGAGCAGCTATATGCGGATCTACTTCTGGTCAATGGGCAAATACAAGTGGAGTCTGCTTCTAGGCAGCAAGATGGGTGAACATCTCATGCTGCAGTACCCACACGCTCCTGTTTCAGGGTCCCACTGTAACCACAGTGTGCTGGGGGGAACATTTCTGATCTGAGGAGTGACTTTCTTAGCACAATTTTTCTAAACTTTCTTGGCTCTATTTCTCACTTCTTCCCAGGGAAAGATAAACAATGTATCTTCCTGATAAAATGAGGGGCACAGCAAAACCTATCACTGAGACAATCAAAGGCTTCAGTTACAGGACACAGAGAAATCAAGATGGAACTGCACTGGAAGCTTCCTCTCTCGTTGACTAGCTTCTACAGTGCTGGAAGGTGAAGGTGTCACATGGACTTCTAGGGGATAAAAGTCTCCAACTGTCTTAACCAGAGGCATACCCTGTGTACTCCACAACTGACCAGTTGGGCAAGCTTAGCCCACTGGTGTAATAATGGCATGTCTCTTATGCATCTAACCAAGTGCTTTCTGACTGCTAATGTAAACCTAATCAAAAGCCCATGACTGCGAGGTCATAACCCCTGGGGAGAAGGTTCTACTATTTTGCTGTTGTTGTTAATTTGACATGTTGTGCCCATCTAACTACTTTCTAAATATTTACATTTAAGCCCAGAGATTAATGCTGCTCTCAGATTTGGTCAGAGTAGCTTCTTTATATGCACTGGGTAGCAACAACTATGGAAAGTCAAAAGTTGTAAAAAGTTCTGAAAATAAGTCACTGTTGAGTGCTTGGCCTTAAATGGGACATGTATATCCTCCTTCCCAAGGAACATCATGGAAGAGAAAAGAAAGAATGTAAGAGCTGGAGAAAGGGGTGTTATGGAATGTTGTCTTCTAGACATGACATGACCACTACACTCATAAACTCCCAGCAGCTGTGGTTACCTGTACAAAGCCTTCATGGATAGGGAAGGGGCTCATGAGAGCCCATCTTTGTTTCAAGAGCTATCAGAAGTTAATGGTTGCTAGGGGAGGAACAGACATTTTCTTTAGTAGTATAGCCACTAGTGAATGCCCATGCACCAGTATATACACCTCCTCACCCATGCTCATACAAGCAACCCTAGTTAGATTCAGTAGAAAACACACGTACAAAAGACATGAAAGTTGGAAGGGGTCTAACTGGGTTTTAGTAGTAGTGGGAAGAAGGTAAGGAAAGGTAACGGGGCAAATATACTCAAAATACATTATATACAAATAAAAAAGTGACAAAAGAGAGAGAAGAAAAAGATAAAAACAAGCCAGGCGTAGTGGCACACACCTTTAATCCCAGCACTCAGGAGGCAGAGGTAGGAGGATCACCAGGTCAGCCTGGGCTACAGTGAAACCCTACCTCAAAAAAAAAAAAAAAAAAAAAAAAAAAAGATAAAAATAAACTTAAAAGGCACAACTAAGATCTGTGATTAAGTAAGAGCCATACAGTACCATAAAAGCCTCTTTCACTTTTATCCAAGACACATTTTCAGAACATGCATTAACTCAGCCACAGTTAAGTTATTTCCTGGGTTTATACATAGATGAAATTTTACACTAATGAACTGAAACCATCCCTCAATCATCTACAACTGCAGAGACACATTCATCTTAAATAAACAACGAGTAAAAAGAAACAATCAGGGCTGGAGAGATGACTCACTGATTAAGGTGCTTACCTGCAAAGCCTACCAACCTGAGTTTGATTCCCCAGTATACACATAAAGCCAGATGCACAAACTGACTCATGCATCTAGAGTTCGTTTGCAATGGCTAGAGGCCCTAGTACACCAATTCTCTCTCCCTCTGTCTGGCTCTCTTTTCAAATAAAAATTTTTAAAACACTTAGGGAAAGAAACAATTGGCACATAAAAAACTTTAAAAGGTGAGGCAGGCAATGAGATCATGTTCAGGTATACCTCTGATATGAAAAGAACCGTCGTCATTTCTCTCCACCACAAGGTGGTCAATATGCACAGTCACAGGAGCTGTTTCTGCCAGGGACACTGTGCTACTCCGCGGGCTGTCATCCTGCAGGTAAGGGAAAACACTGGTATGTTCTTACACAACAAGTGATGAAATTAAAATAATCATTCTCAATAAATATGATTTTTGTCGGCCTTATTTGCATGGGGGGTGTGAGCATGTGTGTATACATATGAACATACATATGTGTGCGTGAACAGAGATCAGAAGACAGCCTCAGGGGTTTTCCTCAGGAACACAATCCACTTCCTACACAGACAGGGTCTCTCATTGGCCTGGAGCTCAACAACTAGGCTAGACTGGCTGACCAGGAAGCCCCTGCCCAGTGCTGAAAATATGGGCATGCATCACCATACCCAGCATTTTTATGTGGGTATTGGAGATCAAATTCAGTCCTTTTGCCTCTAAAGCAATCACTAACTGAGTTACCTCCCCACCTCCTAAATCCAATATTTTTTCAATCCTATTTTTTAATGAGTTAAAATGATTGTTTTATTTTGACATTTTCTAATTTCAAAGGATTTTTGTATCACTCACCATAGAAACCAATTAAGTTTACTTCAATAAATTCTAAATAGTAGATATTATATTATTAAGAAAGCATATTTTAAGATACAAATAAAAGTCCAGATAGGCATGAAAACTAAAGATTAACTTTTAACGTACTTTTAAATTTATTTTTGTGTTAGAAACTTGTATCTTCATTGGCATTACTGTTGCAACAGTTTCATCTTCCAAAAAATGTTGAATATTCATAAGAGAAGATGTAAGAAATTCAGTGCTAAAATTTTCTATATGACACTGCAGAAATCCATTTTTTTCTGCAAGCAAAGAGTGTATTACAGCACCAGGACCACTTTCAAACCTCAGAGAAATCTCAGGACAAGATTTGGAATGAATTATAGCTTTCTGATCAGAACCTAAGGAAATGAACATAAAAAAATCATAAGTTCATAATAATATTAAAAATCATTATTTGTTATTAAGAAGTTGTAGTTATAAAACAGGGTGTAGTCACTTTGTATATTAAAGTAATAGATGAAACAGTTTTAATATTTATCCCTAATGTAAATGATTTTCTATCCTATATATAAAATACACCATGCACATAATTCCACTTTTCTCTAGGTAACTGTCAACTACAATAGGTAGATTCTTCAACATTTTCACTTGTTTTATAAAAGGAAAAAAGCATGATATAACTATGATATGATATATAGTTTAGATATATAGATGTATTTTGCATGAATACCTATCTAAAAACAAAATGGATGTTTGTGATGAAGAAACATAAAGTGATTCTTAGGCTATTTCTTAGGAAGCAACAAAAGCCCACGGATTTGTTGTGCCTTTGTCATTAAGTAAGCCATTTAATAATAAGGAAGTAAGTAACTAAGACCTCATTAAGATGTTCCTACTAGAACAATTAATGCTGACATTAAAGAATACATTGTGTGTGTGTGTGTGTGTGTGTGTGTGTGTGTGTGTGTGTGTGTAGATACATATACATAGTTACATTTATTTATGCCTTGATCTTGTTCCAAAAAGATTTTGTATGGCTTACAGAGATATAAATATTTACATTTAAAAACAAATTTTGACATTTCAATAAAAGTTTCTTGGTATATGTTTTTATGGTTACAGGTAAGGGAACCACTCCAGTAAAGTGCTTGTGAACTGACACCCATGACTATCTTGCTTATTTATTTTATGTCACCTAGATTCAAAATATACAGAATTCAACATGCACATGGTACAACCAGATTAAAGAGTCAAAAAGGAAAACTGTAAGATGAGAAAGGCAAAGCTAGAAGGAAGGTTAGCAACCCAAAATACACTGTTTAGTTTTATGTGATATAGATTAAAATAGAGATTCCTAGCAAAAGATGGGTAAATAGAGGTGATCAGATACCACTAGTTAACAATAAGCTGAGGTGATAGCTCAATTGTTAAATTGCATGCTCACAAAGTCTGCTGGCTTGGGTTCAAATCCCCAGCACCCACATAAAGCCAGATGCACAAAGTGGTACAGACATCTGGAGTTCATTTGCATTGGCAGAAGGCCCTGGCATGCTCATTCCCTCTCATTCTCTCATCCTCCTCTCCTCTCTGCTTTCAATTTTTTTTTTTAAAGCCAAATATTTTGGAAAATTAAAAGCAATTCTGGTTCTAAGGCATGACAGCTATTTATTGAGTCTTCATAAGAAAACCACATTAGGATTGGAGAAATGGTTAGCACTAAGGCACATGCCTGTGAAGCCTAAGGACCCATGTTTGATCCTCCAGATTCCACATAAGCCAGATGCACATGCATCTGGGATTTGTTTGCAGTGGCTAGAGGCCCTGGTGTGCCCATTCTCACTCTCTTTCCCTCTCTTTGTCTCTAATAAATGAATAAAAATAAAATCTAAAAAAAAAAAACACATTAATTAAATTCACAATAGAAAAGATATTTTATTTCCCTATCTCATGTATACATATTTCCAAGGGAAAGCATTATCAGAAATTGAAGACTGGGGCTACAGAGATGGCTTAGCAACTAAACATGCAAAGCCAGAGGACCCAGGTTCAATTTCCAAGGACCCATGTAAGCTACATGTACAAGGTAGCACAAGCGTCTGGAATTTGTTTGCAGCAGCTAGAGGTCTTGGCATGCCCATATTCTTCCTCTCTCTTCCTCTCCCTCCCTCTTCCCCCCCCTCTCCCGCCTCTTTCTCACTCTCTCAAATAGATAAATATTTTTAAAAAGAACTTAGACTTGTGTACTCAAGCACCATACACAGATGTCTGTTCACAACTCAAAATGAAGAGTCATTTTTAAAACTTTAATTCAGGTACAAAATTACCTTAGTTAATGTTAGTACTAGTTATTAACACTCAAAATAAGTAATACAAATATTATATATTCTGGATAATTCTTTAAATATTTAAAACATCATAATTTTTTTTTTTCAAGGCAGGGTCTCCCTAGCCCAGGATGAACTGGAATTCACTATGTAGTCTCAGGCTGGCCTCAAACTCATGGCAATCCTCCTACCTCTACCTCCCAAATATTGGGATTAGAGGCATGCAACACCATGCCTCACCAAAACCTTGTATTTCTAATATTTTTTTAAAAATTGGGGCTGGAGAGATGGCTTAGTAGTTAAGGCACCTGCCTGCAAAGCCAAAGACCCAAGTTTGATTCCCTAGGACACACGTAAGCCAGATGCACAAGGTGGTGCATGCATCTGGAGCGTGTTTGTGGTGGCTAGAGGCCCTAGTGCACCCATTCTGTCTCTTTCTCTCTCTCAAATAAATAAAAATAAAATATAAAATATTAGGTAAAAATTCCAGAAGTGGTAGCATACACAGTAATTCCAGTACTCAGGAGGCTGAGGCAGGAGGATAAAGGGTTTATAGCCAGACTGTGCCCTGCATCAAAATAAAGAACATGGTAAAAGAAGCAGGAAGATCGCAAGTTCAAGAACAGCTTGATGTGGAATGAAACACTGTCTCAAAAGAATTAAATAGAAACGAAGGGGAAAGAAAGCACAGTTAACGTGTTGGTTTGATAATACAAAATGAGCAACAAACTGGTTAATATTTTGTTCTGCCTTTTGTCTCTCCACATAGATACCTATATCTCTATCTGTTTACCTCTCTTTCTATATACATCAACTCCAAAGAATTCAGTATCAGAACTAATTTCAAACAAAAAGAATATTTTGGTGAGTCTGGGATGCATTGTACCTCAGTGGTAGAGCATTTGCATAGCATGCCTGATCCCCAACACCACACAGACAGACAGACAGACAGACAGACAGACAGACAGACACACACACACACACACACACACACACACACACACACAAGATTTTGAAGCAGAGATAAAAACAAAATTAAAAAGTTATTAATCAAACATAATCTTTGCTGCTACTCGCCATGTCTTCCTATGAAAGAAACCCAAGATCTACATAACATATAAAAGATAGCCAAACAAAATCAAAAACAACTTTGCCAGACTTGCTCCTGTCAGAGTGACTACTATGCTTTTAAACTTAGACACTGAACTCTTTAACATGACTTGTTACTGTGAAATGTTCAAGCTAACTCTGCGCTGCTGTTTTCTTTTCCTTCAACTGTCTTCTTCATACCTCCTTCGTTTTCCTGTTTTCTTTCTTATCTTCAAAACACTGAGACAACTGGGAAAAAATAAGGGTATATACCATTGATCATATAACCCACATATATAAGGCATTTTATAATTTTTATAGTTAGTAACAAAATGAAACAAAGTAACAGAATTTGGTATTAAGTGAGCTTTAAACGAACAAAAAGTTGTTCATCTGGAAATAATGTAAGAGTGCATAATTTGATCAATGCTGAGGTAGGGTATAGGTTTTAAAACTTTATTTAAATCATGTTTTGGATTTTTTTGACCATTATGTAAAATTTCCAAATATAAACTTGGCTTCCTCCATTTGCATATTATTAGGATTTTTTTCACTAATATAAAATCCTTGAAGAATCTTATTTATTTTTTTTTTAAAGCAGTAAGCTGCAGAGCCTAATAGAAGAGAAGTTAAGAGCCATTTTTTCCCCTGTGTGGTATGGACTCATAGACAAATGACACATTTACCTCTACCTCCAGAATGTGAGGTGACAGCATGCTCTCTGACATCGTGCCAGATGGGGTTCATTTCAACAGATTACATAGCAGATTCAGAATTAGCATATTATGTATCAGAAACAAAATTTGTGAGCACAGGTTTTTCTTAAATGCAGCTTTCCTTGAATTCATTTAGAACAAAGACAAGACTATTGATGAGTCATGTATAAAATATGAAATAAATTTAAATCATGTTGAAGAATTTGTGTGAAAAGTAGTTTTTGAAAAAGTCTTACCAATTGGACGATTACAAAGGTAATGCCGAAGACTGATATTGCCTAACTGGTGCGGTGTCACCTGGTTCACCTGAAGACAGATTTCTGTATCTTCTCCTCGGATGTCAATTTCCCCATTAATTCCAGTAATTTTAAACACCACAACTGACATCTATTAATGATTGCATAAATAATATTAGTATACCAAATAAGTCTAACAAAATTTAAGAAATAAAAGAAACAACCACTAGTCTTTAAAGTTATGCCTTGTCAAAACTATACTCACCACCCATACGACATGGATGCTGTATTACACAACTGAGCATTTCTAATTCAAAATTGGGACTGCTAGTACATTTTGAGTAACAACATGATGCTACAAACAGAAAATTCCCCACCATTAAAACATGTTCCATGCACAAGATTATTAAAACCATTATATATGCCAAGTATGGTGGGGCACACCTTCAATCCCAGCACTTGGGAGGCAGAGGTAGGCAGATCACTGAGTTCAAGGCTAGCCTGAGATTCCATAGTGAATTCCAGGTTAGCCTGGGCTAGAAAAAGACCTTACCTCAAAAAATACAAAAGAAAAAACATTGTATAAAATTACCTTTAGGCTATGTGTATAAGGCATCTTTAAAACTTTGTGTTTAGATTTTGGTTTGATACCTGATATATCTCAAATGCATAGGCAAATATTACAAAATCTAAAGTGACCTGAAGTACAAAAGACTTCTGGTCATAAGAATTTTGGATAAGGGAAACTCAGTCTGTGGTGATATACTTAAAGCTCTTTTTTTATTTCATTCAGTTATCATTTTAGATAGCAAAGATAAATTATGTAACCTTTCCACATAAAATAATTATTGTTAATAAAGCAAGACATAATATATTTTTTCATAAAAATATTTCACTGGATCAGGAAGTTTAAAAGAAACCAGTAACATATTTCCTTTATAGAAATCCCCTCACTGTACGGATTCATTACTGTCCCTGTCATCAGACTTTTAACAAGTATAGTCACTAGGCATGATGGCAGACACGTGTAATACTAGCACTGGGCAGGCAGAGGCAGGAATGTCAGAAGTTTAAAGTCATCCTTGGCTATACGGTAAGTTCAAGGATAGCTGGGGCTACATGAGGCCCTGTCTCAAGTATAATCAGAAGGAACTAACTATAGATCAGAACACTAAACACACGACAGAAAACAGACCCTGTCCTCTTGAACATGAAAAACATAACATCATAAAAGTAGAGAAACATTTTCAAGAACAGGGAGCAAAGTAAATCATCCACCATCTAAAAGTATCATGTACTAATATCTGGAAATGTGCACCCAGCAAACATGTAAGGCGGCGGGTAGTGCTTCCTCCCAGGGCCTCCCTTTCAAGTGATTACCAGGTCATCGTGGTTTTCATGAGCACCCTCCGAATTTGTACTAATGGCATCTGGAGAGGCTTCGCCACAACTCTGCATATTTGCATTGGTGTCCATACTTTCTGCTGAGCTCTGGTGGCTTGTATTTGAGTTCTTTTTAATACCTGAAATAATTCAAAAGTAAGTTAAGATCAGTTGTACACAAGGTCCAATGCAGTATTTATCAAATCAAAATAGATATTATCCCCCTTCAAGCCTTTCTTGAACATAGCCTTCTTTAAAACCAAGCAAACAAAATCAGATTAATACAACTTAGCAAATGAGAAATAATTTCCCATAATAAAATGTGACATTACTGGGCTGGAGAGATGGCTTAGAGGTTAAGTGCTTGCCTGTGAAGCCTAAGGACCCTAGTTCAAGGCTCAATTCCCCAGGACCCACGTTAGCCAGATGCACAAGGGGGCACATGCGTCTGAAGTTCATTTGCAGTGGCTGGAGGCAATGACGTGCCCATTCTCTCTCTCTCTCTCTCTCTCCCTCTTTCTCTGTCACTTTAAAATAAATAACTAAGCATTTAAGAAGTGACATTGCTAAACTATGAAACTCTGTAAGAATGAAATTTCCCCCCACTGAGCACAGTGCACATTCCCCCACCCCCGCACTCCCATCCACCTTCTGATGACTCCATTTCTCTTTTCACCTCTCTACAGCAATGACTGGCCATCTATTGTGTGAACTTAATGCCAAGTGGTTATTCTCCATTGTCATCTACATGCCTAATGTCACAGTGTTTAACCCAGGTTTGACACCCCAGGACTCAGGGAAGCCAAATGCACAAGGTGGTACACACATCTGGAGTTCCATTTGCAGTGGCTGGAGGTCCTGGTGCATCCATTCTTTCTCTCTATCTGCCTTTCTCTATCTCTTAAATTAAATAAAAATAAACAAATAAATAAATTAAAAGGTTGCTTTGATAAAAGATTTTCATCAAAGTGAACAGAGAAAAAGAGAATTTTCTAGATACAGTTATGGAACTATGAGGTGGAAAAACAGTTTGTTACAGTAACGAAAAAAACAGAAAAGAAATCGGGTCAAGTTAAATCATGCAGAACATTTCCAGTAAAGTTAAGGATTGCAATTTAATAGCCTTATAGCAACAAGAAGTTATTGGTGTAATATTGGAAAATGGCAATAGAATGTGCATTTTTGAAGAGCAAATCTATGGACTGAAGAATAAATGGAAAAATAGATAAAAATAGATGTGAAGAGACTAGAAGCTTATAGTAGATTGGAAACCCAATTATGTTTTTGTATCTGTGTTCATAAATATATATGCTCATATTCATAAATAGGTACACATAGATACCAATACACTTGCCTACATGTGTGTCTTTGTATGATGACACATACATATACAAAATATCTACAAAGGTCTAGCACTATATGTGGCAATAGTTAATGATGGTCACTTCCTGAGCAGGAATAATGTCAACAGCCAAGTAAGGATAATGTTCAAGAACTACTTCAGCATTATCTGAATCATTCATTTTGTGTGTAGAATGCACACATGTGTGTTTACATGTTCATTTGTGCATGTGGGCAGATGCACACATATGAGCATGTGGAAGCCAGAGGTGGGCATCAGATATCTTCCTCATTGACGTTCCACCTTTTTATTGAGACAAGGTCTCTCAAAGAACACTGCTTTGGCTAGAGAAGCTGGCCAGCTTGTCCCAGGAGTTGGCCTATCTCTGCCTCTGGAGGTATGGGCTGCCATGTCTGCATTTACATGGGTTTTGAGATCTGAAATCCTCATACTTGTGGTATAAGCCCCTTAGTGATTGAGCCACCTCCCTAGCTCTGATGTTTTTCTTATAATAAGAGTTTTCATATATTTTCCTATAATATTACAACACAAAACACCAGGAATCTTTTCCTAATGAGTATTAATTGCTCCAGTACAATTATACTAAGTCAGGAGAGGGCCAGGGATGTAGCTCAGAGCTAGAGCGATTTCCCAGTATGCACAAAACTCTAGGTTCAGTGGGAGCAGGAGGATCAATATTTCAAGGAAAGCCTGGGCTACATAATGAGTTCAAAGTCTGTCTGAGTTACATGAGACCCTGTCTCAAAAACATAGAAAAACAGAGGGAAGGAATTGCTACATTTTGTAAGTAAGTACAAATATTTGCCACCAGATCACTATTTTTGAAGTATGTTTGTGTCACAGGACAGCACCCTATGATAAAAGTAAAAATCTAGTTGCTGGAAGGTTTTTAGAGCCATATCAGTACTACTTCTACATTTAACCAATAGGCCAGAAAGGAGACTATTGTGAGTTAACTGTAACAATAGGTCTAGATTAGGAATTGTTCATCTGCACTAATTATCACTCCCCAAGTCTGGGAAGCCAGTGAAGCAGGATGACTGTTAAAATCTTGGGCTCTTAAGTCAGCCCAGTGGGTAAACCTGACTTTATGACTTCCTGGCTATATAACATTGAACAAGATAACTATATTTCATTTTCTGGAACTATAATTAAAAAAAATAGATCAATAACCATTATATGACTGTTCTTAGGATTAAATAAAACAATGTAGGGGCTGGAGAGATAAGAGGTTGAGGCACTTGCCTACAAAGCCTAATGATCAGAGTCCTATTCCCCATAACCCATGTAAAGCCAGATGCACAAAGTGACACATGCACTTGGAGTTCATTTGCAGCAGCTAGGAGCCCTGGTATGTTCATTCTTTCTGTCTGCCTCTCTTTTATCTCTCTCTCTGCTTGCAAGTAAATAAATAAAAACATTTTTTAAAAAACACAATGTAGGGCTGAAGAGATGGCTTAGCAGTTAAGGCGTTTGCCTGCAAAGCCAAAGGATTCCGATTCAATTCTCCAGGACCCATGTTAGCCATATGCACAAAGGGGCACATGCATCTGGAGTCCCTTTGCAATGGCTAGAGGCCCTAGCACGCCCATTCTCTCCCTCCATCACCGCCCTCTCTCTCAAAAAATAAATAAAAGCATCATCATCATCATCATCATCATAAATAAATAAATGACCCCACAATGTAGGTGATGGATGCTGAGGATCATCATCATCATCATAAATAAATAAATGACCCCAGAATGGAGGTGATGGATGCTGAGGATCCACCACTTGGGCTGGAACACACATGTGAGCTCAGGCACTAAGCTTCCCACTAGAACCCCTCCCCCCTCCACTGTGCGGCACTCAGATTCTCCCCGCACTCCTTCCTTTCTTCCTTTCCTTCTCCAGCAGCAAGAAACCTTGGAGCATACATTCTCCAAACTTCAGTTCCCTCTCCCTCCCTCCTTTTCTCTCAAATAAATAATATATTTTAAAGGGATAATAAAATGGATAGACTAGAAAAGATTATATTAAGTGAGGTAAAAAGCTCAGAAAGACAAATGTTCTCTCTAATATGCAGATCCTACCTTAAAATTTTTGTATCTGTATCTAAGCTAAAGAGACAGCAGAGGACAGAAACTAGACAGGAGCCATAAGGAGGGAAAGGGTGAAATATGGAAAGAGATTAAGAGGAGGGGATGGTAGATATGTAAGGAGAGGGGTGGACAGGTTTGAGCAGGGCCTGGGGAAGGGAACCAAATCAAAAGGAGGGTTAACCAAAACTAAAGACATTATGAAAAGCCACTGGAGCCAAGAATGGTGGCTCATGCCTTTAATTCCTGCATGTAGAAGGCTGAGGTAGGAGGATCACCATGAGACCGGCCTGGATTAGAGTGATATCCTGGCTCAAAAAAAAAAAAAAAAAAAGTCAGAGAAATCTACTACTTTATTAGCTAATTAAAATATACAATTAAGATTAAAAGAGAATTGAAGAGATGGCTTAGAGGTTAAAGCACTTGCCTGCAAAGACTAAGACCCAGGTTCGACTCCCCAGTACCCACGTAAGCCAGATGCACAGGGTGGTGCATGTGTTTAGAGTTCTTTTGTGGTGGCTTCAGGCCCCAGCATGTCCATTCTCTCTTTCTCTCTCACACAAACAAATAAAAACAAAATTATTTCTTAGATATTAAAAGAAAAAGAGAGTTTGGGGCAAAAATTACTTGTAGGGTGGTAGATAATGCTGCTCTCAGTATTGCTTAAGCAATACTCCAGTGCTAGGGTTACAACATCTCTCAGAGAGTCCTTTAGCAGGGAGGCTCTGAAGGTCCCCAAAATAACGTAGGGTATTGCCAATGCTCTTGGCTGCCTACCAGAACTATAGAGGACCTCAGTGCTGACAACATCACGCAAATCAGATGCAACACTGAAAAATCAAACTGGGACTGAACTAGAAACTTCTTCCATAGTGTCTCTGGCTGTCATATTGCTAAAAGGTGCTACTAGGAAAGAAAAATCAACACTTACCCAATAATGGATCCACCCTGCATGTTACACAAGCAACCAACTGGGAAAGATGTGCCTACTGGTACAATAGTGGCATGACTATTATGGAAATAATCAAGTGTCTTCTTGACTGTGTCTGAGGGCCATTCCACTGGAAAGAATTCAGACTTGGTACTGAAAACCCAGTCAAAAAAGCCTGTGGTTGGGAAGGTTATAGAATATAAAGGAAGCTACTACTGATGTTTGAGTGAATGGATATGTTGTGACCATAAAACTATCCTGTAAGTACTTACATGATGTTTACACCCATGGATTAGTGCTGCTCTCAGCTTTGGTCAGAGTAGCTTCTTTTTGCAGATGATGGTGTATACTGAGAGAATCAAAACTCACCAAAGTGCTTAGAATAAATGTGCTCAGTGCTAAATGAGACATCTCTCTTATACCTTCCAAGGCTTAGGGAACAAGGCCAAAGAGGAGGTGGAGTGTAAGAGCCACAGGAAGGAAGGAGGACTTTAGGACACTATGCTTCAGACATGAAGTGACCACTGCATTCATGTCTTCACAGCACCTGTCATCACCTCCACAAAACCCACACAAGATTGGGCCCATTAACATTTGACATAAATGATTGAGGAGGACAAAAAGCTATCCTTTAAAACATCAACACAGAAGACAGAGTAGGTAGGAAGAAGAAAGAGTTCTGTGGAAAGAGGCAGGGGAGGGCAGACAGAAGAAGGTAAGGGGAGGGATTAAAATCAAATCACATTATAAACATATATGAAAATTGTCAATAAAGGCAATGCAATTTAAAGCACATGGCAATACTTGTTATTGTTACCGATGATCATCTATGCAGCTGGGCAGACTGACTAGTATATCCCACCAAATGAAGGCACACAGGCATCTAGAAGATAGGGTTGTCTTCCTGACTTTTACATAAAGGATAGATCCAGTTAAAACTTATTCAGGCCAGCTGGGTGTGGTGCCAAATGGCTTTAATCCCAGCACTCAGGAGGCAGAGGTAGGAGGATCACTGTGAGTCCAAGGCCACCCTGAGATGACATAGTGAATTCCAGATCAACCTGAGCTACAGTGAGATCCTACCTTGACAAAAAAAAAAAAAAAAACTTGTTCAGGTAACACCAAAGCTTAGGCTTGAGTCTGACTAATTGTATTCATGTACAAGCGGCCCCAACCCCTGTGTGACCTTGGGAAATCTGGTTGGTTTTCTTCATCTTTAAAAGAGAGATAATAATGGTCAGATTTATCTGAAGATTAAATAAAATATATAAGATGCTTTCAAAGTTAAACCATAATTGGCACAGTAAGTACCTAGTGCATATTAGATTAGAACAAACAAAAAATGATAATCCCAACTCTACCTACAATATTGTGGATACTGTCAAATTACTTTACTTTTGGAAGTCCCAGTTTCCATACCTCTTGTGGTTTGATTCAGGTGTCCCCCATAAACTTAGGTGTTCTGAATGCTAGATGCCCAGATGATGGAGACTTGGGAATTAATGCCTTCTGGAGGAAGTGTATTGTTGGGGGCAGGCTTATGGGTGTTATAGCCAGTTTCCCCTTGCCAGTGTTTGGCACACTCTCCTGTTGCTATGGTCCACCTTATGTTAGCCAGGAGGTAATTGTCCACCCTCTGCTCATGGCATTGTTTTCCCTGCCATCATGGAGCTTCCCCCTCGAGCCTGTAAGCCAAAATAAACCTCCTTTTTCCCACAAGCTGCTCTTGGATGGGTAATTTCCATCAGCAATGCAAACCAGACTATAACACCTCTAAAATGAAAATAAGAAAAAACACTTGATATTCAGATTCAAGTACTACAGCATCTGGATTTAAACACCAACCTGGCTGTGCTACCATGAATTAGTTATTTAACCTCTGTAAGGACAACGGTACAATACTGACAGAATTGCTATGAGGAATAAATGTGGTATCTGTGTGCATGTGTGAGTGTGTTGTATAGATCACACAGAATACTGCCAATACTACAGAGGTATGGTTCAAATTAAATGAGGTAAACATTTAAGTACCTGGTATAGTCTGAATGTGTCCCTTGTAAAATTCATATGCTGTAGGTCCTAAAGGCCCCTCCCTTGGGAATGTAATTTAAGGAGACTCATAAGTGTCTTCACTTAGGGTCTCATTCTTTCATCTTCGCTGTGAGGACACAGCATTTCTTCCTTCTATAGAATGAAACCCTCAGCAGACAACCAAATCTGTCAGTGTTTGGGTCTTACAAAGTTCCTAGTTGCCAGAGCTAGGAGAAACATATTTTCTCTCTTCATAAATTGCCCATCTGTGATACTCTGTAACAATAACACACAGTGGAGCAAGACGGCATCTGTACAATAAGTGGTGGTTACAACTATAGTAATTGTATTAATCACATCTACACTATTGCTTATTATATTTAATACTACATTATTGCTTCTCAGCCTTTTGGCTAAGATCAAGTGTATTTAATACTACATTACTATTTGTCTGTCTACGCTGTTTTCAACTGGACCAATAGGTTTCCTTTTCCTGCAAATAGAAAAAAAATTATATTTGCCTCTAGGTCTCTTATGTTTGTGTGTCTGGTAACTATTGCTTAACTATGGCTCATGACATTATGTCTGTCACAAAGTCCTCAACAGCTTACTTATGGGGAATCACATAATACTTTCTAAGTCATTCACAGCAGCCTTTACAGGGCCACTGGTTGCTTCTGCATGAAATGGGGTAACTGTGTAGTGAAAGAATGCTGCTTTTGCAATGCAGTAGCTCTAGTGTAGAAAAGTTCCAGTCATATGACCATAATAGTTTAGTAAAGTAGGCCCAGCTAAAAAGATTTTCAGATGAGGGTCTCTGTACTAAAGTACTGTAGCCTTAATGCTGGCTGCTCTACATGATCTAAGCAACTGCATATATCTAAATAAAGGCTGGATGCCAGCCCGGCAGAAGCAATAGAACAGCCGTCTAGAGAGTGTGAGACTGCATGTTCTTTAAATTAAGTCCTTCTGACTATATGTTTGTTCTATGCAATTCACAAGTATTGAGCATAATGAAAATATTTAAATATCACTCTATTTGTAAGATTTATTTATATGCAGTAAGAATTCTTCAACTGTATTGTTTTACCTTTTTCCAAAAATATATGACTATCATCACTTTCTAACAGCTGTTCTTCCAATATCATGCTGTCCAGTGAAATCGTATCCAATGAAATCTGTGAGGAACTTCTTTCCACACTCTTATAAGAAGCAAAGAGTGGAGCCAGGTTGGCTGGACAACGTTCCTTGGCTTTTCCACTGTTACAAACAAAATTAATAGAAAATTACTACATGTAAAGAGAAGAGATTTATCTTAAATACATGTTAACAGTATGAGTGACAGTGAATGCCTGCAATCCCAGCATTTGGGAATCAGAAGCAGCAGGATTGCTGCAAGTTTGAGGCCAGCTTGGTTTGCAAATTCTAACTCAGCTAGGGCTACATAACAAGACTCAAAAAAAAAAACAGCAACAAAAGAAACTTGTAATAAAATTCAAATATGTGTTTAGCATCCAAAAGTTTCAAAATTATATTTAAATGTTTAAGGTCAAATCTACTGTTAACTCTCATACTGCCATATTGTTATGAGGTTTTTTTCCCCAAAACAAAATACACTCAAATGCATACACTCAGCAAAACAGAAAAGCCCCAAATTGCAGCAGTATCTTCTTACCTTAAAGAAGAGTGAGACTTAAGAGTTCTGAGTGCCAGCGCCTCTTTACTAGTTTCCAGGTTCTCAGACAGTGAAACTGCCTCTGGAAGCAGATCCTCAGCTTTGAAGCTGGACTCTATATCATTTCCTTTGCTAGTAAGACTACCTGGAAGTATGTTTAGATGACCTTCATTATGAAAGGAGGGCATGGTTGAGCCTTCCTGGTGGTTTAAGACACTATGTGAATCTATGTAAGATGAATTCTTTCTGTCACTCTTTTCTGATCCAATTTTTCCAGAGCCACTCTTATAAACCAGCACACTACTTTCATCCTCGCTTATTTTTCCTAAATGTTTTTCTGGTAAATAGTCCAGAAAAGAAGTACCTTTTTGCAAATTTGTGTCACTTGCTGATTTAAAAAGCAAAGGATCCTTCAAAGGGGTGTGGCTAAGGTCAACACTCATAGATCTGCTGTCTGACAGATGGTTAACAGGAGCATGTCTAATTCGGCTTGCACCATTGCTACCTGGTGTTCTTTTCAAAGACATAAAACCCGCATTTTCTGTAGGCAAATGCTCAGGAATCGTGGGGCTCCCATTTTCAGAAGCAGGAGACTTCAGAGTCTTCGCATGATCCACCGGATGTAGAAGAAGAGCCAGTTCTGCACTTCTAAGTAAGATCCCAATGCAAACGGACGTCTGATGAGCAGGACTGCCAGTCACAGCTTCTACGTCTTTCCTCAGGTTTTCAATCAGCAGGATGAGCGACTCGTGAAGGAAAAGCAGGAGCAGATACTGGTAGTGGTTGATCTGCAGACTGACGTGTTTATGGACACGAACCAGGACATGAATATCAGCTTCGGACGGCGAAGATGAGACGCCCACAAGTGCATCTGAAGGTGGCTGTTGCCCACCATCGCTTGCGGGCTCGCACTCAGTGCTGTAATACTCCTTCAAAAGCTTCTTCCGCTTCAACCGGCCCACCAGATCACCAGATTCACTTTGGGAGGTACTGGATTCCTGATCACATGTCTGCACTTCTTTCTGGGACTCTGCGTATCTTACTGGCTGACAAATCCAGATAGATAGAGGGAAAGCATCTACAAAACTTACTGGCCGTCCTTTTCCGCTTTTCATCCCTTCATAGTCTATCCAAAATTGAGAAAAGTATACAGCCCACACATCTGTGGCAGCAGAAGTTTTAAGTGTGTTTTTATTCAATTTGGGAAGAATATTCCCTTTATAAACTTCATGCATCTTGGTGTCTTGTTCATGGGCATGTCTCTGGAAGATTGGATGTAAAAGATTAAAACTGTCACAGGATTTGGGAAATCTAGTGTATGTTTGACTAAAGAAGTCCCAATCTTTAAAGTCTTGAAATAAAGCTTCTAGGTCCGAATGCCGGCAGTTGGGACACTGCCTGGTGTTCGTGGCTGTCATTTCAGAGCTCTGAATGGAAACCGTGTGTGGTTGGTCCTGATGACATTCAGACTTCACTTCAGAAGGTATGACAAACTAGAAGGGAAAAACATTAATCTAGACCAACTAATAAATCATGATAAAACAAAAACAAGACTTAGGTTAGTATTTCTTTTTCCTGGCATTTCCCCCCAAAATATTTCTTTCCTATACAGATGCAAAACAGTAACTCTCCTCCTTCCAAGCCTTTAATAAACACAGTAAAAGTACACATAAGTGATTAACCACTAAAGAAGAAAAACATACCAAAAATTAAAAATATTCATGAAGTAATTTTTAACAAGTACATAAGGACCTAAGTTTGTTCCCAATCATTACAAAAGGGATGGAAGGAAGTAAAAACATTTTTACTAAATATTGATCATGCCCCAAGTACACAGGAAAAAGTGCTAATTCTGAAAATAGTACATTTCTATGAGCATGATTAGACAGAAGTTATTAGAACCTATTTTGGGGCTAGGTATGGTGGCAGATACATATAATTCTAGCACTCAAGGTAGAGCCAGGAGGGTTGTCACAAGTTCCTGCCAAGACAACATAACAAGACCTTATCAAAAAAGTGAAGAAAAAAAGTTTTCTTGAAGAAAATTATTATGAAAATAAAACTGGAGTATATGCTTGTAAAGCCTGTTAGACTGGATTCAATTCTTTAGTATCCACATAAAACCAGACACAAAATGCACATGTATCTGTGATTCCAACATGCCTACAACTCTGAGAAGTAGAGTCAGAACAAGCTAAAGCTTAGGGACCAGCTACTCTGATACTCTGCAACAGCAAGGGACTGTCTCAAAAAAGGGACAGCACAGACACCAAGTTGTCCTCTGACCACCACATGCATGCAGTGGCACATGCACACAGACACACACATGGGCACACATACACACAAACACAACTAAGTGAGTAAGTAAATAATTTTTAAAAAGAAAATAAAGGTAAGAGATATGTCAAGCTATTCACTAAAGTAATTCTCAAAAAAGTCTCAAATTCAAGATATTCTCAAAATACTTAAATCAAAAAGCTCAGTAGTTTTTAATACTACTCACACTCAAAAAATGTACTGATCATTATGTGTGCAAGAGACCCAGAAACTGGAAAGTTTCACCTATGCCTGTTGTCTTGTTCACTAGACTGAACCTGCTTGAGTTTTGTTGTTTAATTTTGGTTTAAAGATTAAAGACTCAAGATTTCAGAAATCTAGTGTATGTTTGACTAAAGAAGTCCCAATCTTTAAAGTCTTGAAATAAAGCCATTCCAAATGGACAGATATCAGGGAAAAAAATAAATACTTTCAGCTTTTCTTATATAAAAATGATTTTGTTCTTACACCACTTTTTATACAATACCTTGAGCATTAAACCATCAACTCGAATATCAACATGCTCATCAGATTTTGAATTGTCATTCAACTTATACACAGCCATAAATTGATTGAGACTCTGTTTTAAGTCCAGAAGAAACTGATTAAGCCACAGAATGCTTCTTTCATCCACAGTAAACTGCAGTGCATTCAGCTGGCTATAGAGGTTGGGAGATGGAACTGTGAGAAAAAAAGTTAAACACTGTTAATGAACAGACAGTTCTAAATGTTTCCTGAGAACTAACAAGTTTCATTCTTTCTTAAAATAAAATTTTTTGAAATATCATATACAAAATTAGAGTTACATATACAAAGCTAAAGATAGCAAACACAGATATAAAACATTCTTCTGTTTCATTAAGTGAAAAATATTCAGCTTAATCTAAAATTAGATGTATAAGTAGGAAGTCCTATTTACATCTCCTTGTCTAAGGTCATATTCACATGGAAGAAAACTAAAACTGAATGTAATAAACATAGTAACAGAGGTAAACCACAACTAAAAACTTTAGCTTCTTTTAAAAAATATTTATTTGCATGTGTGCATGCATGCATGCATCCGAACACATGTGTCTATTGCCCCTGAAAACAAACATCAGGTATTTGCACCACTTTTTGCATCCAGCTTGATGTGGGAGGCTAAGAAACTGAACCTGGGCTGATGGGCTTTGTAAGCAAGCACCTTTAACTGCTGAGCCATCTCCCTAGCACCAGCACTGCCCTCCTGATGAAGTGTGACATCAAAGTTGTGGCCCTCAGTGACCTATTTCTGTAAGAACTTTACTATCTCAATTTTAATCTGAAACCTTTAAATCAAATGACCAATCACTTAGGAAAGTGGTACAATATGCAGAATACCCTGAGATGACCAGCAATGTCAATTTACTCTCCACTCTTAACCACAGGTTAAAACAGTACCTCAGACAAAGTCATAACTGAAGTATTCTTGAATAATCAGATTAATATGCATTTCCACTGTCCTCTGAAATAAACTAATCTGGGTAATTAGAGGGCACATTACTTTTGAAATCCACATATATTTATATCTACCATAAAATTTATGAATTTTAGAACAGTTTAATTAAAAAGAAAACCTGTACCCTAAAAATTTGGCCTGGGGAAGATAGCTTAGCAGTTAAGAACTCTTACTGCATAAGCATGAGGGCCTGAGAGACTGAGATGATTCAAGTAAGATTCCCCCAGAAATCACATTAAAAAATTGGGTGTGGTCACATGCAGGCAGACACACACACACTATGAATATGAATATATAGAGAACTGGGCGTGGTGGCGCACGCCTTTAATCCCAACACTCAGGAGGCAGAGGTAGGAGGACTGCCATGAGTTCGAGGCCACCCTGAGACTATGTAGTGAATTACATCAGCCTGGGCTAGAGTGAAACCCTATCTCGGGGGAAAAAATAAAATAAATAAGTATTTATAGAGATATTTTTTCCATTAGGGAGGGTGGAGATCAGCGAATAGCACATCTGCACACACATGGATACACCACACCACACGTAACACCTCTACACACTCAAAAATAAAACAATAAAATAAAACCAAGAGCATGGGGAGATGCCTCAGTGCTTGCCTGCAAAGCCGACCAGCCTGGGTTCAATTCCCCAACCACCACACAAAACCAGACAAGGCATTTGACTGTCATGGCAAGAGATTCTGGAATGCACACACAGAGAGAAATAAGTAATTTAAAAATAAACAAGTGCAGGCTTCTCCTGGAGCAATGGAGTGAGCAGCTTTCCTCTGCCATGCCTTCATCGTGATAACTCTGCCCTCTCAGGGGCCTGAGGTACTGGAGCCCACTGGGGGCAGACTGAAACCTCTGGATCTCCCTAACTTGTTTATTTAAGGAGTTAAGGTTCCCTTTAGTTTTTTTAAATATCCTATTTTATTTTACTTCTTTATTGAGAGAGAGAGAGAAAGAGAGAGAATAGGTATACCAGAGCCTCCAGTCACTGCAAACAAACTCCAGATGCATGTGTCACCATGTGCATCTAGCTTATGTGGGTTCTTGGGGAGTCAACCCTGGGTCCTTAGGCTTTGCAGCCAAGTGCCTTAACCGCTAAGCCATCTCTCCAGCCCCTTTAATTTTTGCTTGTGGAAGAACTTGAATGGCAAAGGAGAGTAGGTGATTGTATGATTAGCTGTGACCTTGAGGAGGATGGAGACATGACACTTCCAGGGAGGACATGCAGGATTCCTGAACCACAAGGGACAAACAATGCACTCAGAAAACAGGACCTGAAAGTGCAATGTGGGCCAAATACCCAGAAACTCCTTCATTAGTTACATTTGTAACAAAATCAATATAAATGAAATAAATGATCCTAGTGAAATGACAGGGACATGAAGCATACTAGTATTAGCAAAATGGCATTAAAATCACACTTCAAGAGCCAACATGTCTAATGATGCACAAAGAAAATATGATACTTACATGGCCACCAAAAAGACAGACAGACATACAAAAACTAATTCTAATGGACCTCAAATTTGTCTTATGTTGACAACCTTCTATCTATGTTAAGGTCTTGTTTAATTATCACAGATTAATAATCACGAACCCAGTGTACTTAGATTCAATTCAGGCAAGGAAAGTCAGACAGCCATGCAGACCTATGTGTCTCTGAAAAATAAAACCTCGAAAAAGAAAAGCAGAAATGGCATGCTTTTATCCTCTTAAAGAGCTGCAAGTGGAACTGTTTAAAGTACAAATGAATAGTTACAAATCATGTTAATTTTGACCCTGTGTTCACAAACTACTGGTGGTATCCAAAATAGGCTAGGAAGTTCCATCTTTTTTGGTGTATTAGTGTGTGTACAGCATGTGTGGTATGGTGTGTGGTGTATGGCATGTGTGTGGGTGCTTGCTCCCTCATTTGCACACATGTGGAAGCCAGAAGAAAATGTTGGGTATCCTTCCACTATAGCTCATTGGCAAGTTTCCCTGAGACTGATTTAGAGCTGCTATTTTTAATCAGTGAGCCCAGAATCCCTGTCCTTTCTCCCTCATCCCCAGGGGACTATGGTTACCGACACACCCAGCTGTTAGTGTGGGTGCTGGGGAATCAAACTTGGGCCGGCTCAGGCCCTCATACTTGTACAGAAGATGCTGAGCCACTTTCCTAGCCCCATGATATCTTAAGAATTAATGCATTTCTGGTTAAAAGCTGTCCTTGTAATAGACATGGTATTTGTCTACTGCTTTTGTTTAATAAACCATACATTTACGTGAAGTCAACAGAAAAGGACATGACAGAAATGAAGACCATCACATTCCTTTAAAACATGACAGAGGCTGGAGAGATGGCTTAGTGGTTAAAAGTGCTTGCTTGCAAAGGCTGATCACCTGGGTTTGATTCTCCAGTACACATATGAAGCCAGAAACACAAAGTGGTACATGTGTTTGGAGTTCTTTTAAGGTGGTAAGAAGCCCTGGCACAACCATTCTTTCTTCCTCTCTCTCTCTCTCTCCCCCCTTGCAAATAAATAAAAAGCATTTTTTAAAAATGACAGTCCCAGTCTTTAAAAACATGATAAAAATAAAGGTGGTCCCTTTTCTTAAAAGCATCCTAGTTTTATATTAGAAAGCATGTGACCAAAAAAATATACCATTGAAGTCTGTCAGAGATGCATAATTGTGAAATAGTGGGGCTTATCCATGAAGTGGGTAGGGTGCTAAGATTATGGGTCACTCTGAAAGGAAATGGAAAACAAGGAATCTGTATGACTGAGGACTGACATTACTGAGATAAGACTAGAGAGGCAACACAGTTCTCAAGGACAGAGCTCAAAGACAAAGAACCCTAAGTATAAACCTGGGATTGAAAAAGAAACCCAGAACATTGAGCAGAAAGATCTATGATGCTGTTTCCAAGAGAAGTCTATTCATTAATATTATGTGGCTACAGGAAATATTTCATCATTTATTGTCTTGGTAGTGGTGGTGCATGTGGTGCTAAAGAATGATTTCAGGATCTTATACATGCTGGGTAGCCCTCTGTCACTGAGGTACACTCTAGTCTTAACATTTAAAATTAGCTTCTAGAACTTTACTATATCTACAACATTAGAGGGAAAGGACAGAATGTAAATTAAGTGTGTAAAAGAACCCCATGTATTAAAAACAGAACTAACAAAAGTACACTTATTTCTATGGACTGAACTACTTATATACCCTTTATCCCATGCTCCCAGCAAGCTGCTATGTTGAATCCTAGTCCCGTGCCTCAGAATGATTATTTTGGAGATAGATTTTTACAAGAGGAAATGAAGGTAAAGGAGTCCATATGAGTGGAACCTAGTCCAATGTCTGGTATGCTTGTAAGAAAAAGAGATAAAAACAGACATACAGTGGGAAGATGATCTGAAGAGACACAGGGAGAAGACAGGTATCTACAAAGCAAGAACAGAGATCTCTGAAGAAAGAACCCTGGATCTCTGACTTCTAACATTCAGAAATGTGAGAATATGAATTTCTGCTGTATAAGCCACAAAATCTGTGGCATGTATTATATAATAGGAAACCAATACGTTTATGTTTTACCATAGGTCTCTAAATTGTAGACTTATGAAGCAGAGCATTCTCCTAACTGCTAAGCCATATCTCCAGCCCCTTTGTTCCTTTTTAAAAACATAATGAGAATATGAAACTTGCACAAAAGTAGAAATAAAATCATATTTTAAAAGGTAGATTGCTTAATAGTGTTGAAAATAGAGAGACCAGCTAATATAGGGCTGAAAAACATTTCAATATTACCATCTTCTTTTATTGCTTCTTGGCCTTTTGGCTAGGATCAAGCATAATATTGCTATCTTCTCTATTTTTACTTATGAATATTTCCATAATTAAAAATTGCCACTACTATATATCAAAAGCTAACTCTTAGTTTAAAGAACTCAGGTAAAATGTGTTAAACACAAAGAATTTTAATATCCAAAGAGCACAAATGTATAATCATTTAAACCTTAGGAAGCCAAATTAGCTTATAATAGCCAAGAAAAATTTTTCTACAGTTAAGAAGAAACTTATTCTTTTTTGCAGTAAAATATTTTTAAATAGCTACTCTATAAATGGAGTTTTACAAAGGAAAAATAAAATGATATTATTCTGCAAATAACCTGATTATTATTCATTCCTTAACTTTACAAATAGCTACTAATACAAAACATGGAATAAAAATGCAAACTTCAAGGATAAAATCAATAATAAATGTTACATTATTCTTGCCACTAAAACTGCCACAAGTTGACAGGCATGTAGGCACATGTCTTTAATCCCAGCACTTGGCAGAAGTAGGAGGATCACCGTGAGTTTAAAGTCACCCTGAGACTACATAGTGAACTCCAGGTCAGCCTGGGCTAGAGTGAGACCCTACCTCAAAAAAACAAAACAAAAAAAAAAGTGCCCTAAGTCATGAGGGAAATGGGCAAGTACACAGATAAGAACAATATGTACAAACGTCATACACTAAAGTTATGATCTAAGCACATAATGGTAACAGAGAAATTTTATGTCTTTTATGTTAACCCAAAAACTTAGCAAAAAAAATAATCCAAGTAACGGACAAATAATAACAAAACAGTGAACTCTCTTACTTGGAAAGTCCTTTCCATCTGGATAATAATATTCTGTGAATTCGATATAGATAGCGGACATTTCTTGTGGAAGATACAGGGATTTTTTATTGCAGGAAATCATACTTTTGGGTGAAGAACGACACTGTTCTGCAGTAGAAACCTGACAAAACAATTAAGTCTGTTTACATGATATTGAATAAGGTCCTTTCCAAAGAATGTACACAACCTGCACATCACAGCCAAAGTCATTTACAACTACTTCTAGACCAAGCATGGTGGCACAGGCCTGCAATGACCTAGCATTTGGGATGCTGAGGCAGGAAGATCAGAAGTTCAAGATCAAAATGGGCTATGTGGTGACAAATTATCTAAAATGCACATGTGTACATGTGTGTGTACACACAAAAAATCTATTTTCATATTTTTTCAATGGTTATTTGCCAATTTAAGGTTTATTGCCGATTTAATTTTACAATAATGATTTTAAATTAATATCCACTAACTTCAGAAAGTTCTTTAACCATTTTAGACCTTCATCAGTTAAAAAAAAAATCAACTCTAAGTTGGGAAGAAGTGTTTCAGTGGAGGAGGTATTTCAGAGGGGTAAGGGAAGGGTGATAGGAGGGGATTATGATCAAATCATATTATCTCTACATCTATATGAAAGGTATCAATAAAATATAACAGAAAAAAGGAACTTTGTACACTAATCCTTAAAAATTTACTATTTGGGGCTGGAGAGATGGCTTAGCAGTTAAGTGCTTGCCTGTGAAGCCTAAGGACCCCGGTTCGAGGCTCAATTCCCCAGGACCCACACTAGGCACATGCACAAGGGGGTGCACGTGTCTGTAGTTTGTTTGCAGTGGCTGGAAGCCCTGGTGGGCCCATTCTCTATCTATCTGTCTCTTTCTCTCTCTCTCTCTGTCACTCTCATATAAAAAAATGAACAACAACAAAAAAAAATTTTTAAGTTTACGATTTGGGGTGTTAAAATGGCAGAAAAATAACAACAATGGCATAGTATTACAAAGTGCAGATGAAGTCTCTGCAATCCTGAGGGCAGCTTTTCCTGAGTCCCCTTCTACCACTCTGTGGGGAGCTTTGCTCTATCTCTTTCCAATAAACCTTCCATGGAAACCAAAAAGAAAAAAAGTATTATTTTTGTTTGTTTGTGTTTTGAGGTAGAGTCTCACTCTAGCGCAGGCTGACCTGGAATTCACTATGGAGTCTCAGGGTGGCCTCAAACTCAGTGATACTCTTACCTGAGTGCTGGGATTAAAGGTGTACACCACCACACTCCAGCTCAAAAAGAAAAAAATTTAAAGGAGGGGTTTGGGGATGGCTCAAATGTTAAAGGCACTTACTTGCAAAGCCTGACAGCCTAAGTTCAATTCCCCATCACCCATTTAAAGCCAGACACACAAAAAATGGATTAAGCATCTAGCATTCTTTGCAGCATCAAGAGACCCTCCCTAGTACGCATGCACATGAGTGTGGGCTACATGAAGTCCTATCTCAAAAAAAAAGCTTAGTAAAAAAAAAAAAAGTAAATAAACAAATGCTACTTTAAGTAGGCTTTATTTTGTAAAGAAAATGGAAAGAACATTATTAGACAATGAGTAATCCAGGCTTCTCACTGTACTGTAAAGCTGTGCATAGCAGGATGGTCAGCATATCCCAGCCTTTGCCCACTAGATGTCAGTGTGACAACCAAAACTGTCAACTTTGCCAAATGTGCCTTGGGGACAAACCTGGATCTTGAGAACCACTAAGCTAAATGAAAATTTTTCATATAAAGCCACAGACTTACAAATACAGCAAAACAATTTATAAATCATACAAATCTAAAATATTTTTATTAAAAAACAGGTATTTGAGTTGGGCGTGGTGGCACACATCTTTAATCTTTAGTCCCAGCACTTGGGAGGCAAAGGTAGGAGGATGGCCCTGAGGCTACATAGTTAATTCCAGGTCAGCCTAGACCAGAGTGAGACCCTACCTCAAAAAACCAAAATAAATAAATAGGTATTTGGGGCTGGAGAGATTGCTTAGTGGTTAAGCCTTGCCTGCAAAGCCAAAGGACCTAGGTTCAATTCACCAGGACCCATGTAAACCAGATGCACAAGGTGGTGCATGCATTTGAAGTTTGTCTGAAGTGGTTGGAGGCCCTGGTGTGCCAATTCCCTATCTGCCCCCGCTCTTTCTCTCTCAAATAAATAAATAAATAATTTTAAAAAAATAAGTAATTTATTCTATTTTGATGCTCATCAAGAATGTGATATTACACTTGGGAGGCAGAGGTAGGAGGATCACGGTGAGGTCAAGGCTACTCTGAGACTACATAGTGAATTCCAGGTCAGCCTGAGCTAGAGTGATACCCTACCTTGAAAAAAAAAAAAAAGTATGATATTAGAATGTTGTTTGATTGTGGTCTGAATAAAGGCAGTACAAATGTGACAGTTCTCAATATAAAACTACGTGGGCTGGAGAGATGGCTTAGCGGTTAAGCGCTTGCCTGTGAAGCCTAAGGGCCCCGGTTCGAGGCTCGGTTCCCCAGGACCCACGTTAGCCAGATGCACAAGGGGGCGCACGCGTCTGGAGTTCGTTTGCAGAGGCTGGAAGCCCTGGCGCGCCCATTCTCTCTCTCTCCCTCTATCTGTCTTTCTCTCTGTGTCTGTCGCTCTCAAATAAATAAATAAAAAATTAAAAAAAAAAAAAACTACGTTCACAGTATGGGTAACACTTAGTAGTTCAGGACAGCAACAAAGGCATTTTGGGTTCTTTCACACATTGGCCTTCAAGAAGAGTTCTGGCCTTTGCACGAGATACAAAGGAGCTTAATTTCCTATTTCTGGTGGCAAGTGATAGCTTTATGTAAACCAAAAGACTCTTGATTGGGCTGGTCACATTTGATAGTCTTCTTTGTGGTAAGAGGTAGAAAATTTTAGGTCACCTGCTATTGGTCCACTCAGAGAAGAATTAGGCCATAAAGACAATACTTCATACAAACTGCACATCTGCATTGTGGTGATGGGGACTGAAACCAGGGCCACTCTCTACCACTGCACTATATCGCCAGTCATGAACTTCACATCTGAAGCCCTTCGAGACTTTGGACTATGCATCTCTTCCTATGGCTGTATTCTTTCTTTCCTTATAAGAAAAGTGGCTATGAGCATAATAGATTTCAGTGACTTCTCTATTTTAAATGTATTACTAAACATGAGTGTAGTTTTAGGAACCCCCCCAAACTTGCAATTGATGTCAGAAATCTTGGCAATGTTGACAACATGGAATACTATGCCCTTGACTTCAGTTTGGCCAATTCAAGACAACCATATAAATTAAAATTAATGAACTGATAGTTTCTATTTCATCTAATTTGGCCATTTCACAAAACTGGATAGGGCATTTAAAAATAAATGTTGCTTGTGTAAGATACAGTGTTATGAAAAAATTTAATTTTAAAAAACAAAACATACCTGATATATGTTGAAATCTGCAAGTCTAACCACAACAGAACTAGACATTAGCTTAGCTTTTGATGGTTGAGATAATACTGAAGATGTTCTAGAAGTGCCTTTCAGAATGGAATCCTTCTCTGCAGGAAACAAAGACTCCTTTTAATTTATTATAATATTTTAAAATAATCACTCTTATTATTATAGTAATAGAAATATAGATAAATGCAAATTCTCAACCAAGATAATATATGTGGAAATACTTCATAAATTACGAAGTGATAGAGGAATGTAGGTTTTTGTACTGATTACTTTTAAACAGAAATCATATTTTTATCACATTTAAAATTCACTGTCGATATGTTAAAACTAAAAATGTAACAAGCCATTTAAGTGGAAAAATTCTACCTAGGGGTTACTCATATTGGTTATATTAATCTTAAAATAACCTTATAGATCAATAAATCTATCTTGGTCTGAGTAAAAAGTAGAATATCTTTAGATATTAATTAAAAGTAACACATATAGGCCAGGCAAGGTGGTGCATGCCTTTAACCCCAGCACTTTAGGAGGCAGTAAGAGGAAAGCCATGAGTTCAAGGCCACCCTGAAACTACATAGTGAATTCCAGGTCAGCCTGGACTAGAACGAGACCCTTCCTCAAAAAAATCAAACAACAACAACAAAAAAAAATAACACCTATAAAGACTAAATTATGAACACACACACAATATTAGGGAATGCCATAATGCTGTTGGGTAAAATACCTGTTTGCATGTGCTGGGGAGAGGCATGTGTTGGGGATTTAGGAGGTGAACCTACATTGTGATCCTTCACAGCCTGCTTAAGCATTTCAACGTTGCACTCAAATTCATGTAACAACTCGTTGGCCCATCCGTTTTTTGTTTTAGTTGCATCACTAAAATACATCCAATGATTACAACTATCTCCTATGAAATAAAGAAGAGATACTTCACTGAACATGCAATTTGTTCTGCTATCACAGTGCTTCCAGTAAAATTTGTCATTTTCTCAAAGGAGACTTTTTCCCCCTTTTCCAACAGGGTCTTGTAAAGTGGTGCAATGATAGAAGTACACTAACACACCTGGCTTGAGTCTTAAAAAAAAAATCACAGTTTTTACCTACTGCTTCTCTACTAAAGAAAGAAGAAGAAGGGGCTGGAGAGATGGCTTAGTGGTTAAGGCACATGCCTGTGAAACCTAAGCACCCAGGTTCAATTCTCCAGGTCCCACATAAGCCAGATGCACATGGTGGTGCAAGCATCTGTAGTTTGTTTGCAGTGGCTAGAGGTCCTGGAGTGCCCATTCTCCCTCTGTCTCCCTCTGTCTCTAATAAATAATAATAAAATTAAAAAAAAGAAGAAGAAGAAGAAGAAAAGAATGTCAATAACAAGTGATGAGTAAGTTTCTATCTAGAATCATCCTTGCTGAAACAACAATCCAAATTTAATTAAAAGACACAGGACTGCATCATTTTCACTAGATATTTCATTACCTCACAAATATCCATATAAAGAGCCCAAAAGGAGTTTGGGACTTCCAGTTAAGATGTCGGCGTAAGAACCACACCAAAGCAGCCTAGGGGAGAAAAGCAAAACAAAAAAAGCAAAATACACTCTTCTAAAAAGTGAGGTGTATAAGAAATTACCAATGGCAGCAGAGAAGTAGGAGGGATCCAGAGCATCCAAAGCCCACATAGGTAGGCAGAAGTGGCCCCAGCAGCAATGGCACCAGGTCTGAGGGAACATAGCTGCAAGGCTCAGCTTGAGCTGCAGGAAAAGCCAGGTGAGGGGATTTTCCACTCACACCGGAGCTCTTTGCAAACTCAACAACATGAAGGGAGGACGGCAATGAACAACGGGAGGAGCAGATTACTAACTAGGCAGAGGATCAGGTGGACTAGCAGAAGAACTAGAACCACTATCCACAGCCTCCCCTTCCCCACCACCAGCACAAGTGCCAGCAAGCTCCAGAGACCAGGGAAAGGGAGCTCACCTACACATCACCCAGCACCGGAGACTAGAGCAGTGATCCAATGACCCAGCCAGCCTACTTGAACCCACAGTGCACCAAAGAGGGACCCAAGCAGGAGCGCAGCATAACTGAGACCAAAATCATTCCAAAAGGCAACTGGGATTACACCACGTCAGTACCTGCCAAATAAGCCTGGTATATAGCCCTGAACCAGAAGTGCTACCTGCACCTTCCATATCATCATAAATTATACATTAAATCTGAAAGATGGTCGGATTTGCCATTCTTAAATAAGCTATATTTTGGGCTCATTATTTGTTGCTTCTTGATTTATAGTGGGCTTTGTTTCCTCTTCTGTTGTACATTAGGGAAGGTCTCACTTGCTCACAAGCTGACTTGGAACCCTCGACAGACCAGAAATCTTAATCTTCTTGTTGACAGGATTAAGGGAGTGGGGCAGCACACACCCTAAGGGACAGTACTTTGTTAAAGGATCTGAATGTCATGATACTGACTCTTGCATAAATACTCTGTGCTGTTTTTCATTGAATGTGTACATTGTTTACTTAAATTTTATAATCCACCTATTTCTACTCAGCCTACTTGAGTACTCTCATAGCAGGCAAACCCAACAACTAGGGTCACTTTTGTAGATACTCTGAGAGTCTTGCGAGCCACACCTAGCACCTTAAGCTCCTACCCTGATGATATATAACATCAGATTGATTGATACATCTAATAATACTGCAGCTAACTAGAAAATCCAAGTATTAAATTAATCCAAGATACAAAAATGTATACATTATAACACAAAAAAAACACCAAAAATCAAGACAATAGAAATCCATCAAAAAGTATTAATGCATCAGAAATGACCTCCAGTGAGAATAAGTTAGAGGAAATGCCTGAGAAGGATTTCTAAAGAATGATTATGCTCAAAGAAGTCAAAGAGGAAATCAAAAGAATGAAAGAGGAAATCAAAGGAATCAAAAAAGACACAGGAAACCAATTTAATAAAATAAAGAGTTCAATACAAGACATAAATAAGGAAATAGAAACAATAAAGAAAAACCAGTTAGAATTAATAGCAATGGAGAACACAGTTAATGAAATAAAAAACTGTAGAAAATCTCACCAGTAGAATAGATGAAGGACAGAATATCTAAAGTAGAAGGCCAGGTGGCAGATCTAATACAGTTCAACAAAGAGAAAGGCAAACTAATAAGAAAGTATGAATGGGAATTTCAAGATATTCAGGACACTATGAAAAGATGAAACATAAGAATTCAGGGTATAGTAGAAGGAGAAAAATTTCACTCCGAAGGCACAGTAGGCATTTTCAACAAAATCATAGAAGAAAACTTCCCCCAAATTGGTAAAGAGGTGCCACTGCAGATACAGGAATCCTTTAGGACACCAACCAAACAAAACCTGGAAAGAACCTCTCCTCGCCATATTACAAACTACCAAACATACATACCAAAGAAAAAATACTCAAAGCAGTTAAAGAGAAAAATCAAGTTACCTACAAAGGCAAGCCCATCAGGATCACAGCAGATTACTCAACACAAATTTTAAAAGCCAGAAAGGCTTGGAGTGATGTATCCCAACTTTTGAAAGATACCAACTGTCAACCAAGATTACTTTATCCTGCAAAGCTATCCATTCAAATAGACAGAGAAATAAGGACATTCCACAACAAAAGCAGGGTAAAGCAATATTTGAAGACAAAGCCAGCTCTACAGAAAATACTTGAAAGAATCGTCCACGCTAAAGAGAAAGAAAAGCACACATTAGGAACGAAAAAAACAAATAATATTCAAATACTAGTTAACACAAAAGAGCAAAGGTATAACCAGGAGAACTACAAAAAAATGGCAAAAATAAATACACACCTTTCAATAATATCTCTTAATATCAATGGCCTCAATGCCCCAACCAAAAGACATAGATTTGCAGACTGGGTTAAAAAACAGGATCCTTCAATTTGTTGCTGCCAAGAAACCCACCTTTCTACAAAGGATGGACACTATCTTAGGGTGAAAGGTTGGAAAACGGTGCTTCAAGCAAACAGGCCTAGAAAAAAAGCAGGAGTTACTATCCTAATATCTGACAAGGTAGGCTTCAGTCCAACATTAGTTAAGAAAGATAAGGAAGGTCACTTTATATTGATTAAAGGCACACTCCAACAGGAGGACATTACAATCCTAAACATATATGTACCTAACATGGGGGCTCCCAACATCATCAAACAAATGTTATTAGAATTAAGGTCACAGATAACATCAAACACAGTGGCAGTGGGTCACTTCAACACTCCACTCTCATCAAATGACAGGTCATCCCAGCAAAAAATAAACTGAGAGGCATCTGGCTTAAATGAGGCATCACGGTGCTGGAGAAGTGACAGGAGTGCTCAGCACTGAAATATCTCTATCACACCTTCCAAGGCTCAGGGTCTATTGCGGAAGAGGTGGCAGAAAGAATGTAAGAGACAAAGGAAGGGTAGGACTCCTTACAACATGCTCTCCCCAGACACAACTGGCCTGGATATCCATGACCTCACAGTGCCTGACACTACCTACACAAGACCATCATAATAGGAGGAAAAGATGATGACATTAAAATAAAAGAGAGACTGATTGAGAGGAGGAGCAGATATGATGGAGATTGGAGTTTCAAAGGGGAAAGTAGGGGGAGGGAGGCATTACCATGGGATATTTTTTATAATAGTGGAAGTTGTTAATAAAAAAAAAAAAATTAATTCCTGGAAAAATCCAGACAGGCATAGTGGCTCATGCCTGTAATACTAACACTGACAGAGTAGACTAGGACTGGTGTGAGTCTGAGTACAGCCTGGGCTATACAGTGTCCCAGGTCAGCCTGGGCTGGCGTGAGATCCTGCCTTGAGAAGGAGGAATGGAAACTCATTATCATTTTTTGTTCTTTCTTATTTGTGTAAATTATAAAACAAAAAGGGAGAGAGCAAAAGAAAACATACACTTTGTATGATTTGTATTGCCAAATCACTTACTTTGGCAATAATCATACTTTTTTGTTTTTATTATTCAGAAAAAAATTCCCATCAACATTTGAGCCTATTAAATCTTATTTAGAGCTGGAGAGATGGCTTAGCGGTTAAGCGCTTGCCTGTGAAGCCTAAGGACCCCAGTTCGAGGCTCGATTCTCCAGGACCCACGTTAGCCAGATGCACAAGGGGGCGCACGCGTCTGGAGTTCGTTTGCAGTGGCTGGAAGCCCTGGCACGCCCATTCTCTCTCTCTATCTATCTGCTTCTTTCTCTCTCTGTCACTCTCAAGTAAATAAATTTAAAAAAATGAACAAAAAAAATCTTATTTACTAATTATATTTAGAAAATATAGAAAAGTAGAAAAAAGCACAGAATTCTATATGTATGTTTCATTTAAAAATTCAATATATTCATTAACAACTTGCTTTTGTCACAGCAAATAACAGACACATACATGCTGTATCCTTCTTTGTCAGAAGTTTCAAATTAAATCCTTAGAAAAATTACAATTCCGTGTTGGGAGGTACTCAGGATTAAGCCCACATCCTCAAACATGCTAAGTAAATTCTCTAGTATTAAGCCAAAATTTGTCAATTTCACTTTCCAATAATCTACATGAACCTCAATATACTCCCTAAAGCAATTCCATTTTCTTAATAAAATACAGTCAAGACAAAAATAGTAAAGATCTCTCTTGTTCACTTTTCTCTTTAATAAAAGAAAACAATTTTAAAAGAAAATAATTAGCCGGGCGTGGTGGTGCATGCTTTTAATCCCAGCACTCGGGAGGCAGAGGTAGGAGGATTGCCATGAGTTCCAGGCCACCCTGAGGATGCAGAGTGAATTCCAGGTCAGCCTGAGCTAGAGTGAGACCCTACCTTGAAAAACAAACACAAAAAAAAAAGAAAAGAATTAAATTTAAAAATAACTTGCTATATAATTTTAATGAATACTTTCTCATGTTTAATAAATATTATACATACCTGCTTTATGATAAGGATAATAATCTATAGTCAATTGTGTAAAAGAGAGTTGCATAGCACCTCCAGTAATACGTCTGTTTGACTCTAGGATAAGAAAAATATATAAATGAAGTGGGGGGGTAAATATTAGAAACAATTTAACATTAAAAAATCCTCATAATAATGGAGTCCAAGTAATAATACCTATCTCTTTTCTCATGGATCTCCAGAAACACAACTGAATCTAGTCAATACTTCTGGAGGGGCATCCGCCAGGGCACTGAAGGACAGGGAACAAGAATGGGAGCTCAGCCCTTGACAGCAGCCCAACTTTCCAATCTGTCAGTCCTAACTCCATGCCTCCTCACCGTCAGTACTTCAGGCAGGGTTACCCTCCACTGCCACAGCAAGCCGGTGAGACGGGTACTATTTCTGCTATGTATGTCCATTCTTCCTCTACATAAGGAAACCAGGCACAAAGAGTAGGACCCACATAGCTAGTCAAGTGCAGAGTGGGCTCTGAACCCAGGAACTCTTAATGACTTCACAATGTATCAGCTTGCCTCTTACCAGAGAATAAATTAAGTATATTAGATCGAGTAAGTTGTCTAAAGTCACAGAGCTTGAGCAAGATCAAAACTAGATCAAGGCTTATGAGCAGAGGCCTTTCCCCCCTCACTAACCCACACCATTCTCAGGAATGTCTCTCTGTTTCTTAATAAACTGCCTCTGAAAAAAAGGAACAAAAGGTGGTATAAATTTAGCTTAAAAGTCAAATTTTACAACAGCCTGAGCAATTCAACTACAAGACAACATAAACTAAGATTTATCAAGTATGTACACCCTACATAATTGAGTAACTCCAATTTACCTCAACTAGTAGAACTCGGAGCACAGACCCACAATCCTTTGCCTAATACCTTTGTAGCTAAATGTTTTAGAATCAAGATGTTCTTTTAGATTTTATCAAAGTAATATGATATGTGCATAATAAACTATGAATCATTTCTAAGGTAGCAAGGAGAAATAAAATAATTCTGCAGGAAAACATATTCATAGTGGTAAAGTGGGTAAAATAAAGATACTAAGTAATAGTGACTTGGTCAGTCCAGGTTTACAATCAAATGACTTTTGCAAATTTACGAAAGAATATTTCAGCCTTTTGGATTTCACAATGGCAGAAGTGACTTGAGACCTGTACAGTGCAGGAGACATTTTGGTGGCAGACTTTCCCTTATATAAAGCCATCCAGCTTATTCTACTAGAAGGATAATGGGGTATGCCAAAGAGCTTGAAGAAAACAACATAAAAATGTTTAGACTTTCACTTGATCGCCTCATTTTGTTACTCTGGTTTAACATTTTCAGGTTTTCTTTTCAAATCACTAAAGCAGAAAGATGCCAAATGGCATAAAATGGGCAAAAGAAATGACAAATTTCTTTACAAACCTCAAATCTTCAGCTTTGCCCCTCCAATACTGGAGGGGGGCAAGTCTGGGAATGGAGGATTAGATTGACTCCATGGCCTCTTACAATTAGGAAGACACTCTGCCACTGAAAAACAACCCCAGCCCTTTAAAAAATGTTTAATTTGAAAGAAGGCCTCATTAAATTGCCCATGTTGACCTTGAAGTAACTCTGTATCCCAGATAGGCCTTGAACTTATGATTCTCTTGCCTCAGCCTCCTAAATGGCTGGGATTACAAACTTCACCAACAGACTCATGTCAACCTGCCTTTCCTCTATTAGCTGAGTCTTGCTGTTTTGTCTGATAAAGGCAGAGTAACTTCCCTACTCACTATCCAGCTTTAATATTCACTTTCTATGCCTATAAAAAAAATTCAAAGCACAAGTTTCTATGGAAAAATATTCTGATTCAGGTCTGAAGAACACAGGTCAAAGATACCCATTTTTAAAGGTCTTCAGTTTGATTCTAATGCTCATCAAAATTTGAGAAAGTGTCCATGACATATGCTAATCTGCTGAATTCTCCCAATACTAGTGGCCAGGGACACTTTATGGCAAAGAAACAGAAAAGGCCAGTATCACAATAATGAAGCCACAGACATCCAATACACAAAGAGCAGCTTCCTACATGCTGTTAGCTGAAGAAACAGTGAGTGTGGATAATAAGGAATAAGGGCTAAAATAAGAAAATTTCCGAACTAGAATTTAGTTTCCTAATAATTTTTGGGACAAGAGCACAGAGGACATAAAACGTGAGAGAGCCATACGGTTATATTTATACACATGTGGGTTCAGACATAGAGGTGGATTCATTACAATGCTTAAATAGCATCAGTGAATACTTGTGAAGGGAGCACAGGCTAAAGTGTATTATATAAATAATTTCAAAAGGCAATTCCAAGATATTTTATTCAAGGGTATCATGTATTCAGTTTTAATTTTTTAAGCCTAATTTTAGTGTTAGCATTGATAGCTAATATTAAGAGTAAGAACTATTGAGGTAAACAAAAATTTTATATCAATATAATGCTTCAAAAATACACTATATATATATATATATCTCCACACACATACACATACATACACCTGAATGATAAAATTATGATAAATTACCTTATAGTACATATGACATATAATAAACAATCCAGTTTGCAATCAATTCCAGAAAAGGCAAAATAGTTCGAAGTTAGATATTTAAACTTATTTTTAAATTTATTTATTTGGATCAATAACAAACCCTACAAGGCTCAGGGAACATTACAGAAAAGGGGGCAAAAAGAAAGTCAGAACCACAGAGTGGGATATTGAACTCAGGTATTGTCCCTCCCCTCCCCACACAAAGACTGACTGCTACATGCATGACTCCACAGTGAATACCAATAACCCCACTGAGCCTCCTCAGTGGGGTTATTATTAGTGGGATAGTGGCAGGAGAGGGGATATATATATATATATAACCCAATGGGAATACAACCAATATGCAATATGGTTCTCAATTCAAAAAAAAAAAAAAGTATTCCTGTGCATGTGTGTGAATGGGCATTCCAAGAAGGGTCTATTGGTGCTACAAATGAATGCTCATCCAGCTTTACATGGGTGGCTGGGTAACTGAACCCAGGCTGGCAGGCTTTGCAAACGAATGCCTGTAACCTCTGAGCCATCTGCCCAGTTGCTGAAATAAGAGTTTATTACCTTTTTCTTTTGCATGAATATCATCACAGATGTGTAGATCCAGGTGAGAAATCACTAGATGATGGGAGGTTTCTTTAACATCAAAGTCATTGAATAATTTCACAATGGCATCATTTAGATCAGGAGCACTGGACGCCTGTGGTGTCTTCACGTGCTGGGCAGATGGGGTGACTGCAGAGCTCTACAAAGATTCAAAGCTGCATCATCAATGCCAGTGTACAAGCTTCAGTGCTCACACAAGCAAACCTGAAGGTTTGCAGGAAATATAAGCAGAATGTATTTTATTTTGTATGAGGAACTCAGCTGCCTTAAAATAGCTTCTGGCTTACAGACATATAAAACTATAACTTACTGAATAATTTTAATTGAATTCTACCTGGTGTGGTGGCCCATGTCTGTATTTCCAGTACTGTGGAGGCTAAGGCAGGTCGACAGCCATCAGTTCAAGCCTGGACTACAAACTGCATCCAAGAGCCTGAGCTACAAAGCCAGACCTAGTCGAGACAGACAGTTGATAGGTGATGACAGATAAGGTAGGTACGTAGGTAGGTAGACAGACAGACAGACAGACAGACAGATAAGCAGGCAGGCAGGCAGGCAGGCAGACAGACAGACAGACAGATAGATACATAGATAGATAGATATAGATGATAGATAGATATAAATGGATAGATAGATGAATGATAGATTATAGATAGAGATAAACTAGAGAACTATATACACTTTGAATATAAACCCAATGCCTTTCAGCAAATGCATTGGGTTTATATTATGAATAAGTAGTTATATTTAGAAATTATGGCTCTCATTTTAGAAAATAGTTATTAATCATTATTAAAGTAGCTTAGTTGAATATTAGCACTTAATACTTAAAAAGCAAATATAAGCTCTATATACAATACTATATATCTTGTAGGAAAAGAAAGATCATGTATTTATAGAAGCCCTTGGGTTATTATTTAGTATTGTAAGCACTCTAGTGTCTCAAATGACATGTCCTTTAAGCCTGGAAATCTAAAGAAATCAGAAACCAAGGATAAATAATTTGAAGTATAAATCTTTTTGCCCTAAAAATAGAGTGTTGGTGAAGAGTAAAGACGCACATGAATCCAATAGCTTAAGATAACAATGTATATATGAGCCATACATGAAATTTTGATATTATTGAAATTAAAGCCAAATTTTCCAGTTTAAAATTAATGAAATTCACATGCTGAAGCAGAGTAGGAAGAATTATTTGTAAAGTAAGATGAAAGCAAATATGGAAAGGGAACCAGCATGCCATCTTAAACCAGGAGTAGTCTTAGGAGGATCAGGGTTAAGAAAAGCACTTACTGAAGTAGAAAGTGAGGCCTCAACTTCCTTCAAACATAAAGCTCAAAAAATTGTAATGCACTAGGTGTGGTGGTGCACACCTTTAATCCCAGCATTTGGGAGGCAGAGGTAGGAGGATCGCTGTGAGTTCAAGGCCACACTGAAACTACATGGTGAATTCTAGCTCAGTCTCAGCTAGAGCGAGAACCTACCTCAGAAAACCAAAAAAAAAAAAAAAAAAAAGTTGTAATGTATCCCCAGAAGCACTTGCACCTGATCTTAAGACGTTGCTCTGGTAACACCAAATTCTTTCTCTTGATCATAAAAATGCCATTTTTGCTGGGCGTGGTGGCGCACGCCTTTAATCCCAGCACTTGGGAGGCAGAGGTAGGAGGATCGCCATGAGTTCAAGGCCACCCTGAGACTCCATAGTGAATTCCAGGTCAGTCTGGGCCAGAGTGAGACCCTACCTCGAAAAACCAAAAAAAAAAAAGCCATTTTTTTAAAACAGTGCCATATTTTTGCAGATTCTTCTCTCTTTGAAATACTTTCTTCTGAAATACCTATTGTTTACGACTGCTATCAAATGTTCTTCATTTTAAAACACAATCCCTTATCTTTCTTGTAAAACCTGTTCCAACATTGCAGGTAACTAAAACCTATGCTTCTATAGTTCTGCACTTTCCTCTCTTTGCTCCTTCCTTCTGATGTAACATTGGACTACAATCCCTATTTCAGGTTTCACAGCCCATTACATTATGAGGTCCTAAAAGGTGGAGTTAGAAGATATTTATTTTTACTTTGCAATATGTACCTCTGCACCCTTTGACAAAAGGCCGGGAGTGAACAATGTCAACCTGATACCCAATGAAAGCTTAAAAAGTACACTATCTTCATGTACCATGCTAGATCACCAATAAGCTTGACCTCTGTGTCCACACAAAAGAAAAGTTCATAGAGGAATGATTTTATAACATCCTTCATATTTTATGAGGGACAGATATAAAAAAATTATAAAATGATTAAAGACACTACCCATTGGAATTTTCCATGTCCCTTCCACAAAGATTGCTATGCATTAAATGTAAGCACAACTTGAAACTGAAAAAGACTAGACTTTTTTTTCTTTAGACAAATACTTCTGATTTGAAGAGAGTTATCATTAAATACTCATTCTGCTCCTGTCCCCCATCTTCTTGCCGTAGCCATCAGAAGACATGAGTAGGAGTTTTGCTTTCAAGCTCGGCAGCTCTTTGCAGTTTCTGCTCTCTCTGCTACCCGTCCTCCACGCGCCTTCTTATAACCACCCAGGTTTTATTCCAATTTTCCTTCATGTCAGAAGTCTAAAAAATCTATGGCTATATCATACACTTTTATGTTATCAATAACTCACATACTTAGTTCAGAGCTCCAAAGTAAGACAAACATTAACATATTTACTATTTTCATATAGGCATCAAATATAAATTACAGAGGAACACATCTAGAGAGAGAAGGTTCTTCATCTCAGTCTTACATTTTCATACATAGAAAATACAGACCATTCTAGTTATTTAAGTATTTACACATAAAGTGTTTTCCTTCATAATTTAAAGCATACCTGTGTAGGTTCTGGAGCCAGGCTCTTCCTTTGTTCTGTGGATTTTTCTATTGCTTCACTAAGAGATTTTGCATATTGTACCATGGCTTTCAATTGGGAATCCGTTAAAACCCATAATAAATCATCCAATATTAAAACTAACTTTGTTGCTATGACATTGCAGTCTTTTAACTGTCAAAGAAGAAGTATTATAAAATTAAGCCAAAAATAAAACTTTTAGTACACTTGCATTTTAATAAAGCACAAAGCTTTTGAAAATAAGTATGGAACTTCATTCATTTAAGAAGCATTTATTGAGCTTCTACAAAAGACAGCATCTCCTAGAGCTATAGCTAAAAAGTGGCAACAAAAGACTGACTAGTTTCTATTATTTAACAAGTATAAATTATATAGCATTTATGTATTTTTGCACTTATGTATGACAATTACTTGTATTAATTGAACTAATTCTAGCAGAGAAAGGCATTAAAATTCATCAAAAATCTTTTTATTCACATTTTACATTTAAGCATTGAGAAATTTTTAAGAATAATTTAATCCATCTATCTACATTATAAGCCATACTTTAATAACTTACTAAAGGTTAGAGTTTGGGTTACCAATAATGAAGACTTAAGATTCAGCAAGAGAAAATACTTTATTTTTTAACTGAATGGGGGCTTGAACTCAGGGCACTTGCCTATGTTGGGTAAGCACTCCACTACAAACTACAATCCCAGCCCATGAAATAAAAGTAATTGTAAGATAGTAAAATTGTTTGGCAGTTAAAAATCTGTTCAAAGAGGCTGGAAAAATGGCTTTGCAGTTAAAGCACTTGCCTGCAAAGCCGAAGGACCATGGTTCAATTCCCTAGGACCCACATAAGCCAGAAGTACAGGTGACACATGCCTCTGGAGTTTGTTTACAGCAAGATGCAAGAGGCCTTGCCATGGCCATTCTCTCTCTCTAATAAATAAAAATATTTTTTAATCTATTCAATGGGAGGAGAATAAGGAAGGTGGCAGATCTTAAGTGACATGAGAGTCAGAAGTGGAACAATGAGGCTGGGAGAGTTAAAGAAAGAGAGATGGATCAGAGAGGGGATAAGGGGAAGGCTTAACCAAAATTAAGTACATGCCTTTACTAAGGATAAAAGAAAGAAATGAAGGGCTGGAGAGATGACTTAGCAGTTAAGCACTTGCCTGTGAAGCCTAAGGACCCTAGTTCAAGGTTCGACTCACCAGGACCCACATAACCCACATGCACAAGGGGGCGCACGTGTCTGGAGTTCATTTGCAGTGGCTGGAGGCCCTGGCACCCCCATTCTCTATCTATCTGGCGAGCCCATTCTCTATCTGTCTCTCTGTCTCCCTCCCTCCCTCTCTCTCTCTCTCTCTTTCTCTCTCTGTCACTCTCAAATAAATAAATAAAAATTTTTTAAAAAATTAAATAAATAAAAACAACCTATTCAATTAAAGAGAAATAAGATCAAAATATGTCATACATATATGTATGAATGAAATTATCAAAAAAGAAACTAAAAGAAAAAATGTTTGAAATTTTAAGTATTAAATGGAAGAATGTTGTTATACAAGCTTTCTACAAATACTGGTTATGACCTTACCTCCTCTTTATCTGGCACTGTTTTAATATACCACTTGTAGCATGTCAATATTTTACTTAAAAAGTTACTCAAAACATCCTTCCAATTTTAGCAGTTAACAAACAGATTAAAAGGTAATCTGACTGACTTACTCTTCTTTTCAGAGTGACTCTGATTTTTGATTGATTAGTTATTAATCGAACTGGTGCACACATAATTTCAAGGTGTGAACTTTGGGTAGCATCTGCCTCTATTCGAATCATCTGCCAATTTATTTCTTTAAATGTCAAAACCTAAAGAGAACACAGAAATTAGCTTCATGTACTCATAAAATGAGAAAAGTGTAGATTTATACAAACAAAAAGAAATACATCCTCCAAACTAATTTTCATGATATTCTAAAAATATTCATCATGCTGCTTTAATTATATATTTCACCAAATTCAGCAACATTTTCAAAGTTATATTCATTTGTAAAACTGCCAATACTTACTCAAAGACATTTAACAAAGTATACAAAGCAACTGAATCATGACCAAAAAGGCATTTGAATAATACATTTCAGTTTTTTTTTCTTTCGGAAGGGGGTTGTAGTATGTAGCGTGTGTATATGTATGGGGGTAACACATGCATGTGTGTATACAGTTGCAACAACCTCTTGCACACACTTGCAGAGGCCAGAAGAGGACAATGGATGTCTTCCATCTTATTTGAGTAGCTTACTGAACCTGAAACTGGTTGTTTTTCCATTTAGACAGATTGACCAGCAAGCCCAGCTAGTGCCTACACCCTCCTCAGCTCTGGGGTCACAGGTATGTGTGGACAGGCTCAGCTTTTTATGTGGGTACTGGGGATCAAACTCACATCCTCATGCTGAACAACAGCAGGTATTTTTTACCCACAGCCATCTTGCCAACCCCATTTTAGCTTTATAAATTAAAATTTCAAAAAGTGGCTGAGATTAATCCTATAAGATGAAAGATTTATTACATTAAAAGATTAAAATAAGAATGATTTATAATTAAATGATTAAGACTAATAGAAATGTGTGCCTAAGAAGCAAGAACAGGAATCTAGTTATATGTGAATCTGACAACCAGATGATATAATTTATTTTAAAGGTCTGTTATCACTGAACAAAACACTAAAAAAGAAAGAAAAGAAAAAAAGCCTTTTACCTCTCCCCTCTGTGGATCTTGAATACGAGTAAATCTTAAATCTCCATGCTCCCAGTTTGCATTAACACTATATATCCGCAGCTGAGACAGTTCAAAAGATGCATTAAAGGCTTTTGCTCCAATTCGGATGACAATAGAATTGACAGAAACAGTAATTCCCTCAACTACTTTTTCAGCAAAGCCGTATTCACTGGAAAAAACATAGCAAAAAAAGGATACAATGCACTAGAGGGAAAAAGCCATTAAAACTCACTTGTGGGCTAGAAAGATGGCTCAGCATTTAAGGCACTTGCCTGCAAAATCTAACAACTCAGGTTTGATTCTCCAGTACCCATGTAAAAGCCAGATGCACAAAGTGGTGCATGCGTCTGGAATTCATCTGCATTGGCAGGAGACCCTGGCATGCCCATGCTCTCTCTCTCTCTCTCCTCTCTGTCTGTCTCTACTTACAAATAAATAAAAATATTTTTAAAACTCTCACTTTTGAGGTAACCAAGGCCCAGGAAGACAAACATCACATGTTTTTTCTCATATGTGGATCCTACAAATGTTAGGCTTGTATGTCTGTTGGAGTGAAAATCAGTAGCAGAGGCCAAAAGCTAGAAAAGGGCTATAAGGGAGGGAGGAAAGGGGAGGACTTAAAGGAATGGTATTGTGTATATGCAAGTAGATGAACATATTACTGGGGGTGGAATGGCCTAAGTGAGGTCAAGGGAAGAGACTGGGTAAAAGGATGCGAGAGTTAATGTTCAAGATATTGTAAATAAGCCATATGGAAACCTATTGTTTCATATAATGACACACCCAGAAGCCATAGACTGTACTAGAAAAAATTCAGTGACAGGGATGGGATAGCTTCCAATGAGTTGTTGGCCAAAGAGGTCCCTAATGCCCCCAAATATCACAGACCATTGCCAAGGCTCTTGGTTTCCCACCAGGAATAGATGGTAAAATCCTATTGCTGAAGACTCCACATGCCTGGTCTGCAGGGTCACTGAGAAATCAAGCTGAAGCTGAGCTAAAAACCTCCTCTCTGTAGAGCAATTCATAGAAAGCTGGAAAAAGCCACACTGCATGTGGCTCCATGGGAGAGAGGGAAGTAATCAGTGGAGAAAAACAACAGTGGACATTGCAAGTCTTAAGTTTGGCCAGCCAGGCCAAATGAGCCAACAGGTGCAATAGTGGCATGTTTGTTATGGGGGAAACTAACTACTCTCTAATTGGACTGAAGGCCCACTCCATGGGAGGGAATACATGCCTGTTACTGAAAGCCTAATCAAAAACCTATGGTGGGGGAGGTCATGAGCCCTAAGAGTGTAACACTGTTCTTATCTGACTAAATGCATATGTTATGCTTACCAAACTGCCTTGTAAGCAACATACTCAACATTCATACTGTCTCACTTTTGGTTCAAGAAGTTTCTCTTTTGAGATGGTAATGACCACTGGGATGACCCAAAAGATACCATAGTGCTGACAAGTGACAGAGAAATATTCAGCACTGAAATATCTCTATCATATCTTCCAAGGCTCAGGGGCCATTGCAGAAGAGATGGTGGAAAAAAAATGTAAGAGCCAAAGGAAGGGTAGGGCTGCTTACAATGCAATCATTCAGATAGAAATTGGCCTCGCCCAGATATCCATGACCTCGTAGTGCCCAGCACTACCTGCACAAGACCCTCACAACAGGAGGAAAAGAGGATGACATCAAAACAAATGAAAGACTAATAGAAAGGGAGGAGATATGATGGAGAGTGGATTTGTGAAGGGGAAGTGGGGAACGGAGGAAATTTTCATGGTTTATTGTCTGTAATTATGGAAGCTGCCAATAAAAAAAAAAAAATTTAGAAAAAAAAAACATACTTGTGCCAAGTGAGGTGGTGCATAGCCTTAATCCCAGGACTCAGGAGGCAGAAGTAGCAGGATTGCTGTGAGTTTGGAGCCAGCCTGAGACTATATAGATCAGCCTAGGCTAGCGCCTAGGCAAGATCCTACCTTGAAAAATAAAATAAATTTTAAAAATTTTTTTAAACTTATTTGCTAGTAGTCTTACACAAGTATACAGACATATAAACTGCTATAATGCCATTTATATTTGCTTAAAGAAAAGATTTTAGTTTTTTGTGAAAATTATAGTGTAGGCTACTTACATGTAAGTTATCAAAATAAAATGTTCCATGCTGGAGAAATGGCTTAGCAGTTAAGGTGCTTGCCTGCAAAGCCAAATACCCAGGTTCAATTCCCCAGGAACCATGTAAGCCAGATGCAAAAGGTGGTGCATGTGTCTGGAGTTCATCTGCAGTGGCTGAAGCCCCTCATGTGCTCATTCTCTCTCTCTTTCTCTCAATTAAATAAAATAAACAAGATTTAAAAAATAAAATATCCAAGCCCTTGGGAAGCAGATAGGAGGATCACCATGACTTCAAGGCCACTCTGAATTCCATGTCAGCCTAGGCTAGAGTGAGACCCTACCTTGTAAAACCAAAAAATAAAAATAAAAACTAACTAAAATGTTCTTCTCTAGCACATTTGAGGACCTGGGTTCAAGCCATAATCCTGCCCCCAACAACCCTACTTGTGATAATGTGTAAAGAAAGACATAATATCATCCTGGTCTGAACTAGTATTCTCCATAACTTACGTGTTCTGAATGCTAGGTCCCCAGCTGGTGGCAATCTGGGACTTGGAGCCCTACTGAGGAGATGTGTTGTAGGAGCAGTCTACGGATGTTATAACCAGCTTCCCCTTCCCAGTGTTTGGCTCACTCTCATGCTGTGGTGTTCTACCTGGTGTGGCAGAGGTGATATCCAGGCTCTGTTCCTGCCATCCATGGAGCCTCCCCTCAAGTCTGTAAGCCAAAATAAACCCTCTCCTCCCACAAGCTGCTTTTGGTCAGGTGCTTTGTGCCAGCAACATGAAAGTAAATGCCACAAATGCCTATGTGAAGCAAATAACATAAACACTATGATTTGGTGTTACACAACTACAGGAAGGTATAAATACGTTACTGTGATACTTGACATCCATCAGATAGCCTAGGCTTTTACTAAATGACTAACAGAGGGGTTATCCTATACCACACAAATATCAGGGACAAAAGATGATTCTCATTTGCAGTTGTATCTCAGTGTGTCAATATGCTATTCTTATTGGTATAGAACTGAAAACCTATGAATTGAAATTTTCCACTAGTATTTTTGGCTGTCATTGGCCATGGTTTACTTAAACCACAGATAAAGGAAAAGGAACTACAGTGCTTAGTAAATATCTTCAGTGTTCAAAACTTAAGAAAGTATCTGATTTATAGAATTGCTAAGGCCTGGGCTGGAGAGATGACTTAGTAGTTAAGGCCTAACAACCCAGATTTGACTCCCCAGTGCCCATGTAAAGCCAGATGCACAAAGTGGCACATGCATCTGAAATTCATTTGCAGTGGCTAGAGGTAGAGGCTCTGGCATGACAATTCATATTTATTTTCTCTCCCCTCCTCTCTCTCTGCTTCCAAATAATATTTAAAAAGATTGTCTAAACTCTTCTGCTCCCATGGTCTGCTGCTGCTCAGCCCTTGGCTGCTCATGCAATTAACAGTGTGAAAATAAAAATGAATGAAAGCTCAAAATAACCTGCCACTAAATGAATCTGTACAATGTCTAATGGAAGAGGTGATTGAAATGGAAGCTATATGAGGTTAAAAGATTTTCTACTCTCTATATTTTTCCTATATACAGAACTTTGTAGCACAGAACACCCCTTGATGTCACACAGACAAGAGGACAGGGCTTACCTCTGTCCTGAGGCAGTTGCAATTGGCGATGGGCCATTGGGAGCTCGAGGTTCTTCACATGTACTCATCTCCATTATTACTTTATCTAGAGACTAATAAAAATGTAAAAGATATTTAAAATGTATTGTAAAAACATGAAGGTTATTTTCTCTTTTATTTCTTTAGGAACAAAGTAAACCATTGTAAAAATGTCAAAAAGGACAGTAAATCATTCAGTCTTCTATAAGGGTATGTACTCTGTGGTGGACCGTGTGCACATTCTATGAGTACAGGAGAAAATGTTCACAATTAAAAGAAATTGCTTGCAAGGCATGCTGACCCAGATCCAAATGCCAAGCCACCCACATAAGCCAGACCCAAACAGTTGCTCAAACATCTGGCATTCACTTACAACACACCCATACACATTCATACACACACACAAATAACTAAATCAAAAATTTTTAAATATTGAAAGAAAATAAAATAAAATGAAGCCTGAAAGTCTAGGAAGCTGTTTCCATGAGGCAAAGTAGTAACAGAAGCAGAGCAGGTAACTTGCATATATACATGCATACATGAGACAGTTTCAGAACTTACCAAACAGATAGGATGTGTTTTCAACTTTGTCCATGGGATCTAAAATAGAATTTTGAAATGAATTATTAAAAAATAATATAAAACCTTAACCAAAATAGATACTCTGTATACATAGTAGTGCTAGAAACCAACTTCTATCAGATGGCTTTTCTCTCAGACTATAGAACAGCCTGAGCAACTGACCTGGATGTTCAAAACCAGATGTAAGTATCTAATGCAGGAAAACATTACTGGGCATATTTTCTTAGCCAATTATTTAAAGAGCTCCACTAATTATTTTCAAGTCCTCTGACACATAATTTCAAACTAAGACTTCTTAACGAAGTGTAATCACTATTGTGCTTAGCCATTTGCTTAACCCTAGAAATTTTATAGATATTCAAATATAAAAAAGTAAAGCCACTCATGTAAAATCTAGGCAATATTAATTTAAAAGTATTCAAAAGTTCTCTGTATTAAAAATGAAATGTCTGTAGATATTTGGGTCTAAAGAGAGAACAGAACACCAATGAAAGGTGATTATCAAAGGATACAGTCCTCGCTTCCAAAGTCTCCAGAGCAACCCACATTTTAATTTTATGAGAAAAAATAGGATGCAATATTTCTACGAAGTAACCTCTCAATCTAAGCTTGGTTTTTTGGTTTTTTTTTTAATTTTTTTTTTAATTTATTTGAGAGTGACAGACACAGGGAGAAAGACAGATAGAGGGATAGAGAGAGAATGGGCGCTCCAGGGCTTCCAGCCTCTGCAAACGAACTCCAGATGCGTGCGCCCCCTTGTGCATCTGGCTAACGTGGGACCTGGGAAACCGAGCCTCGAACCGGGGTCCTTAGGCTTCACAGGCAAGCGCTTAACCGCTAAGCCATCTCTCCAGCCCTAAGTTTGGTTTTTAAAAGCAAGAAGTGAAGCTGGGCATGGTGGTGCACACCTTTAATCCTAGCACTGGGAGGCAGAGGTACAAGGACCACTGTGAGTTCAAGGCCACTCTGAGACAAAAATTCCAGATCAGCCTGGGATACAGTGAGACCTTACCTCAAAAAAAAAAAAAGCTAGAAGTGACACAAGGGTTACAGAGATGGCTCAGTAGTTAAGGCAACTACCTGCAAAGCCTAAGGACCTGAGTTCAATTCCCCAGTACCCATGTAAAGTCAGATGCACAAAATGGCACATGCATCTGCAGTTCATTTGCCAGCAGTTGTCTGTCTCTCTTTCTCTTACCCCCACCACTTGCAAATAAATAATAAATTTTTTTTAAATGACACAAATTGGCATACTGTTAGAAATAAAAACAGGAAGATTAACTAAGGGTGAAATTGATAAAAAGACAACAGTAAGGAGAAATTGTTTCAATTTCTCAATAACAGAAAAAATGAAAGAATAAAATTCAAAAAGTATAATACCTGCAGTAAGAAAGAATAGTTCTTGTGTATGTTTTCATATAAAATGATTTACTTACTACCAATTTAAACTGACTTATTTGACTCTAAGTCCTATGGAAAAAAACTATTTATGAATGTGCCAAATTGAGGCAACTATTTTAATACTAACAAAGTATTAATTTTAAATTAAATTTTAAACAAAATTAAAATTATCTTAACATACTAATATAATGTCAACATATATTCATAGAGTATATCACCCCTTTTTAAACTTTGTTAATAAAAAATGTATAAATTATTTAAAATGAAATATTCAAAGAATGGAGATAAAATTAAAATATAAACAAGAACAGCCCTCCACAGATATTAAAGTCTTACCCTAATGGATGCTTTATTACAAAACACTTTGTTGATGGCAAGCCATGTGGGCAAGTCCAACATATTCTGAAGCACCTCTTCATCCAGCTCCAAGTTCTTCAGCTCACCTTCTCCTTTAAGGGTACTGAGATTTATCTTGTCAGGAGATAAATTTTTGGTAAATCTGAAAGAGAATATATGTTACATTTATCTTAGTGTCATTTCAGTTAATGTCCTAAAAAGTAACATCAGCAACAAGAACCCGAAATCCACACTAGTAGAATTACTTTAACCCATGTTCAATGTCTTTCTTTTTCTTTTACTTCTTTTTTTTTTTTTCAAGGTAGAGTTTCACTATACCTCCAGCAGTACTGGAACTCACTTTGTAGTCCTAGGCTGGCCTTGAACTCAGAGTGATCCTCCTATTTCTGCCTCCCAAGTGCTGGGATTAAAGGTGTGTGCCATCATACCTGGCTTTTTTTTTTTAGAAGTTTCTTTTTATTATTTATTTACTTGCAAGCAGAGAGATAGAGAGAATAAGAGAGAGGGAGGAATGGGTGCACCAGGACCTCTAACCACAGCAAACTCCAGATGTTTGTGCCACCTTGTGCATCTGGCTTCTATGGGCATTTGGGAACAGAACCCAGGCTGTCAGGCTTTGCACACAAGTTCCTTTAACTACTGAGCCATCACTCCAGCCTGTCCTTCATTTTTGTTTTGATCTCTCCTACCCACAGCTCCACAGTATTTAGTTCTCTAGTATTAAGTCTTCAATAGTGAGGAGGCACAGATTTGAATGTCCTATTCCCATAAATAATCAAGCTCTGGTTCTTACTGCCTTTCAAACTTGATGACAACTTAGTAGGTTTCTATATTCTGCACAAGACCATAAGCAGTTCCGACTCACGTTCCATTCACTGAAGGACACACAAAGCTACACTATACAGAAGGTATGGCACTGGGGGCCCTTCTGCAGCAGCAGTCATGTATCCGCCCTGCAGCAGCAAAGGGCACTCATCAACCCAAGACTGATAGTCAAAGGACATAAATACATCCCTTAGAAAGCATCTAGTGACTCCTATCATTAGAAACTGACCCTAATCATGTGGGGCATGATAGTTCATGCCTTGAATCCCAGCAATGAAAAGGCCAAGGTAGGAGGATCACTGTGAGTTCAAGGCCAGCCTAGAACTACAGAGTGAGTTCCAGGTCAGCCTGAGCTAGAGTACAACCCTACCTTCTAAAAAAAGAAAAAGAGAGAGAGAAAGAAACTTTAATCATTCTAAAACTGACCTTAATCATTCCAGAAATAAATTTTAGAAAGCATATCGTAGCCAGGTGTGGTGGCACACGCCATTAATCCCAGCACTTGGGAGGCAGAGGTGGGAGGATCGCCATGAGTTCTAGGCCACCCTGAGACTCCACAGTGAATTCCAGGTCAGCATGGGCTAGAGTGAGACCCTACCTCGGGGAGGGGAGGGGGGAAACTTCTCAGGAAAAGAAAAAAAGCATATCTTGTTCTAGCAGGTCTCCAAGGAAGGAGAATGTGCAACTCATTTAGCAGCTGAGGAAGTCTGTTGCTCAGTGGTAAAGCACTTGCTTACCATGTGGTACATTTGCCCATATGGTTTGTGATCAGCAAGTTGTGTTTGGTTAGGTTTGGTTTGGTGATGGATCTCATTTGTGCCAGGCTGGTCTCAAACTCTCTATGTAGCCAAGGATGACCTTTAACTTCTGATCCTCCTGCCTCCCAAGTGCTAGGATGAAATGGGTACACCACCACACCCCCTTTCTGTGGCGCTGTAGTGATCAAAACCTAGGATTTTGTATATGCTAGGCAAGCACTCTACCAACTGAGCTACATTTCCAGCCCAATGTACAACACGCATTATAAACCAGCTGTTTGGGAAACAATGAAAAACTGTAACCAAAACCTTGAAATTAATAGTTTTTGTGCAAAAAATTTTTGTAGTGTTTGGTAAAAAATAAAAGTTGTCTGTAATAATATGTCAGTGGCGGACCTTTCCTGTTTCTATTTTTAATTTTATCTGTCTTTTTTAGATAATCTTATAAGCCATTTTATTGGTATAATTTTTAAAACCTGAAACAATAATAGATAACATGGTAGATACCATTTTACAAGCGCTGACATTGAGTGCTAGGGTCTTCACATTCATGCATCACCACTGCACCTAACTGTGACAGCGCTAGCCAGCACCAACTTCACATACAGCTGTCAGGGAGCAAAGGACTAAGAAACCTAAGTCATTTACTTACCACAAACAATGACCATATTAAACTGCAAATGAACTTTGGAATGCTTTCTGTACGTTACTGAATCCATAAAATAACCTCTGAAAATGAAAACCTTCTAACTTTACCCAGGAAGGGCTCTTTCAAAAGTGAAACATCCCTAAATTAACTACTGGTTAATAAAAAGTTAATCTTTACCTTATTTTTAACTCAAGTATTAAAGCCACTTGATGTACTAGGTCACTTATGGCCTACATGTCAGCAAGAATGCCTATCAATGCACACATGCTTTTAACTATCTCCAAACCTGAATGTTCTGAGGTAGATTTTAATCTGGATTCTTATCTTCCCACCTAAAATACACAGTTCATTTTCAACCCACAGTTAAGCAATAACACTGGGTTATATTAAACTTCCCATTAATTGATTTGACTCAATACTATGGGAAGCTTTGATAGCGTCTCTTCCTAAGTATGGACAACCTTTCAAAAACTGCTTTCCTGAAGCAGAATGCTAAAGGTAGAAAGAAGCATCCAATAATAACATAAGACTAGGGCACGGTGGCACACACCTGTCACCCAGCACTTGGGAAGTGGAGGCAAGAAGAAAAGCAGCCCAAGGCCAGCCTCAGTTATGTAGCACAGTGGAGACCTGCCCAGGCTACAAGGGACCCTATCTCAAAAGTCAAAAACACAAAAGCAAATCAATGATACTTACTGAGGATTCTGTATTCAGACACATGCTGGTAAAACTGTACTAAAGGTCCTTACCCTTGTGGAGTTTTCAGATGGGTTAGTGAAAAGGGATCAAACAGTGTAACAAATAGAGTAAATCCCCAGATGTTCTAAAGAGGTTTCCTTGTGGGACTTTTAGTTGCTATCTAAAAGATAAAAGATTAAGTAGAACTTTGCTAGGCAAGGAAGAGAAAGAGATAGAGAATGAAAGTATTCCATGAAGAGAATAAGAAAATGTACATAAGTGTGTGCTATAAGACAGGTCTTCACAGAGATCAGCACCTTGCAATGAAGCAAGGCCAGGACAGGAGATGAAACCGGACAGACAAGGAGTGGGCTGCCTATACAAGGCCTTGATCATTTTATTCATTCAGTCAATAAATACTGGTGTGCAAGCTGGAAATACAGTTCAGTTGGCAGAGTGCTTGCCTAGCACCATCAAGCCCTGGGTTTGATTCCTAGCACTGCATAAACAGGAGATAGTAGTGCATTGACTATCATCTCAACACTTTAGAGTGAGAGCAGGATGATAAGAAATTCAAGGTCATCCTCAGCTACATCTTGAGTTTGAGGCTTCCCTGGGAATCATGAGGCCCCTGTGCTCAAACAGCTTAATGGAAAGAGAGGTTAAAAAAAAAAAAAAAAGTTAAATATATACTATGTCAGATTCCAGTGACTATGCAGGTACTATACAGCAAAATAATAAGACAGAAAATATAAGCATAACACACTGTTTATAATTTCTGGTAAAGTTGGCCAAGAAAAGTCTTATGGAAGAATGACATTTGGGAAATATGTGAGGGAGATAGGTATGCAAATGTCTGGTGGAAGTATACTCCAATCAGAGGAATACAGAGTGCAAAAACGTGACAGAAGTGTTCTTAACCTCTATAGAACAGCAAGAATGTCAACATCAACATAGATGATACTGCAACCATCAAACGGAACAACTATCTCATGAGCGGAACAACTATCCCATGAGCGCAGTACACAGGCCATCCCCCCAAGCAGGAGGAACTGTCTTAAGAAAAGTAGTTGTCACCTCAAGCGATGATGACTAAAGTAGACTGAGATAATGACAATCAGACCACAGCTTGGCTTGCATACCTCTCAACCCTGCTCCAATTCTTCCTCTACTAAAACCTAAAGCTCAGGCCAGTACCCCTAGAATTCTTATCTTGGTCTTTATAAGATGACTATGCTGACTAAATTCCTTTCAAACTTTTGCACCTTTTATTTCTGGGGTAAGTGGCAGGTCCTAATTTTGGGGACCTACCCTGAGTGAGGCCTCTGGTTTAAGACTCCTGTGTAACTGGTTCTTAGGGATTATGGGACTCTGGGGATGGGGGGGGTCCATCTCTCTCTCTCTCTTTCCTCTCAGCCTTCAAACTGTGAGCTAAATAAATCTCTATGTCACAAGTAGCCTATGTCATTCTGTTACAGTGTAAGAAGCTGATATATATTGCACTCAAATGAAACAGCTCTATGACATGTTTCTTGATTTCACCAGGAAGTCATTCTCTTACTTTCAAATCATTTGCACTACAATCTATTACATATTCATATCTGTCAAATACTGCATTGAAAACCTTTGTAATCTTTTCCTCAGCTTAGAGTAAACTATGTGTAACAATTGCTTTCACTTTAAAAAGTGGGAAAACTGAGGCATTAAGAGGTTAAACAATGTGCTCACAAAGCACTAGACACACACATGCAAAGAAAAAGTAGGTCGACCACTAGCTCTAGCTCCATTACTTATTTTTAAAACTCAAAGCACAGACTAATGCCTTGTTATTTATCATATGTCAACACTAATGCATGCAGAGGCTTATTTACTTCTACCATTAGGATAAGGTGAGTAAATTTTAATGTGGATACATATATATATAGTTAGCCAAGTGCCATATTTTTTTAAATGTAATGACTTTTGTTTGTTTTGTTTTTTGCAGCAGGGTTTCACTCTAGCCTAGACTGACCTGGAACTCACGATGTAGGCCAGGCAGGACTCAAGTTCAGCCTCCTAGGGGCTGGGATTAAAGGTGTGAACCACCACACCCTGCTAACAATGTGGTAATGTTTAAAAACACTTAAATATGAAAAAAAACTTCTATTTTATCCAAAATCTTTAATTAAACAAAATGCATTAAAACAAATTTACTAATTTTTAGTATAGCAAAAAAAATATGCAAACTTGGGCTCAGGAGATAGCTCAGTGATTAAAGGTGCTTCCATAGCCTGACAGCCAAGGTTAGGTTCCCTAGTCCCAATGTAAAGCCAGAAGCACAATGTGGTACATACATCTAAGTTCACTTGCAGTAGCAAGAGGTCCCAATATGTCTATCTTCTCTCTCTTTCTCTCAATGGATCTCTTCACAAGTAAATGCAGAAAACTATTTTTTAAAATATGCAAACAGGCTGGACAGATGGAGCTGTGGTTAAGGAACTTGCCTGCAAATCCTACTATCCAGGTTCAAGTCCCCACTATCCATGTAAAGCCAGATGCACAAAGTGGTGCATGCATCTGGAGTTCATCTGCAGAACCTGGAGGCCTTGGCATGCCTATTTCTGTCTATATCTCTTCTTTCTAGCTCTCTCTGCACACCTTGAATGCCAGCACTTGGTAGGCTGAGGCAGGAGTATTGCTGTGAGTTCAAGGCCAACCTGAGATTATATAGTGAATTCCAGGTCAGCCTGAGCTAGAGTGAGACCCTGCCTCGAAAATAAAAACAGAAAAAAGAAAAAGAAAAGAAAGAGAATCCATCAGTCTCTGCTTCCTCACTGCACTGAATGTGAGCAGCTGCCTCAAACTCCTGCCACTGTGCCTTCCCCACATGGATGGACCGTGACTGGAATTGTAAACTGAAATAAACCTCTCGTCTCTTACACTGGTTTATGTCAGGTATTTTGTCCCAGCGATGATGAAGTAACAAATACTATACACCCTGTTTGCAGGAAGGGAAGAGTACACTGGAGGTGACAATGTCTCTGCTCCAGATTAACACCAAGGCATGCTGAGCACAGCCATGTCTTTATCAGGGACCTTACAGACTGCATGGGACTCACTGGTTCATGGGACTCTTCACTCCAACTACAAACTCACTATTACACTATGTATGCTCTTGCGGAGTCCTGATTGGGAGGTAGAACCATCCCCAGAGCAGCCCAGTGGCTCACGGAGGCCCAGGAGGTCTGTGATAAAGCCCTGCCCTTCCTCCAAGTGGTGCAGAGGATAGTTTCAGACAAGGAACAGGCGTGAGTTCTGAAGCTCACACTACCTCCAGCTACCTAGGTGCCTGGCCCTGTGTTCCCTCTTTCATTCAGCGAGCTTCACTTTCCCTTCAACACTACCCTGGGCTCAAGCTCAAAATGGTTAGGTGACTTGCTAACAGCCATTCAGCAAAGAAGACATAGTGAAGACATTAGACTTCAGTTTCTGAATTCAGGTACAAAGGCCAAATTCCAACTTGCTCAAGGTTTGGGCTACAAGAAAAGCTGGCCAATTCCAATAACAGCTAGTTCTGTCTTGTCTGCTCAAGGACAAAAAAGGCTTTCTGTTCTAGTTACTTTTTTTTTAAATTATTTATTTATTTATTTGAGAGCGACAGACACAGAGAGAAAGACAGATAGAGGGAGAGAGAGAGAACGGGCGCGCCAGGGCTTCCAGCCTCTGCAAACGAACTCCAGACGCGTGCGCCCTCTTGTGCATCTGGCTAACGTGGGACCTGGGGAACCGAGCCTCGAACCGGGGTCCTTAGGCTTCACAGGCAAGCGCTTAACCGCTAAGCCATCTCTCCAGCCTGTTCTAGTTACTTTTTAAAAAAGAATATTTATTTATTTATTTGAGAGAGAGAAAGAAATAGAATGAACATGTCAGGGCCTCCAGCCACTGCAAACAAACTCCAGACACAGTGCGATCTTGTATTTGTCTTATGTTGATACGGGGAGATTTAACCTGGGTCCTTAGGTTTTGCAGGCAAGTGCCTGAACTGCTAAGCCATCCCTTCAGCCCTATACTAGTTACTTTTATCCAACAGTATATTGGAGCCACCACCATAAGCCAAGAAAAATAAATAAAAGGAACTTCACTTCCCCTCCCCAGATAGAAAACATGACCACTAATCTAAAAAAATTCTATATCATCTTTTAAAATGTTACCAGAACCAATAAAGGAGTTCTGCAAAAGGTGTCAGGCCAATATATTTTTAAACATCAAATAAATAATATACTATTGAATAATGAACCAAACTGCAAACTAAATAGACTGATATGAGCACACAACTGAGAGAAACTGCAAACTAAACATACGTGGGTCTAGACCGAAATGAGCACACAACTGAATGAGAGAATAGATAAATCTCTACAAAAAAGTTCCAAGTAATTTATACAAACACTCTAACCTCAAGGAAGTGAAGCAGGGCTCCTTATTTCTCTAATGTGGGCTGCACATAGTATCTTTGTCCAAATGTACAGTATGATAGTGGACTAAGGAACTACAATGGAGAACCTAACAAACTGCATGAATCACAGGATCAAAGCCAATACAAAAATGGTAAGATATGTACCTTTGATAATAAATATAGCAGTAACTGGCTGGAGAGATGGCTTAGTGGTTAAGCGCTTGCCTGTGAAGCCTAAGGACTCTGGTTCGAGGCTCAATTCCCCAGGACCCAAGTTAGCCAGATGCACAAGGGGGCGCACATGTCTGGAGTTTGTTTGCAGTGGCTGGAAGCCCTCACACGCCCATTCTCTCTCTCGCTCTCTATCTGCCTCTTTCTCTCTCTGTCACTCTCAAATAAATAAAGTAAATAAATAATAAATAATAAACAAATAAATAAAAATCTTTAAAAAAAAATAGAAGTAACTGGCTGGAGAGATGGCTTAGTGGTTAAGGTGCTTGCCTGCAAAGCCAAAGAACCAAGGTTTGATTCGCCAGGACCCACGTTATCCAGATGCACAAGGGGGCACCTGCATCTGGGGTTCATCTGCAGTGGCTGGAGGCCCTGGTGTGGCATTCTCTCCCTCTCCCTCTCCCATTCCCCCTCTCCCTCCCCCTCCCTCTCTTTGTCAAATAAATAAAAATAGCAGTTACAAAAAGTGTCACTAGTGGTGCACATCTGGAGTATCAGCTACTCCAGAGGCTCAGGCACAGGATAGCTAGAGCCTAAAATTCAAACTCAAGGCCAGCCTGAGGAAAACAAAGAAGACCCTATCTTAAAAAAACAAAAGGTGAGCATAGGGCTGGGTGTGGTGGCACAAACCTTTAATCCCAGCACTTAGAAGGCAGAGATAAGAGGATGGCCATAAATTTGAGGCCACTCTGAGACTACATAGTGAAGTCCAAGTCAGCCTGGGCTTGAGTGAGACCCTAACCTCGAAAAACAAAAACAAAAAAGGTGGGCATAGGTATGCATGTCTGCAATCTCAGTGCTCCAGAGGCTGAAGTAAGACAACCAACCTGAGATAGTGAGTCTCTGTCTCAAAAAAATAATTTAAAAAAAGACTCCGTCACCCATAAGTCAGAGCTAGTCACAGAAGTTCTACCTACTTCATGTACTTAAAGTAAAATTCATTTAACAAGATTATAATAAAAAACTGACTGTTGGGCTAGAGAGATGGCTCAAAAGTTAAGAACACTTTCTGTACAATCATGAAGGCCTAAGACAGCTGGGCATGAACAAGCATAGCTGTAACCCTAGTCTTGTGGAGAGCAAAGACCAGAGAATCACTGGGGCCCATGAAAAAGTGGCAAGCTCCAGAAGCAGTGAAAGACTCCTGGAATAGTGACTTAGGGAAATGTGATGTTCCCCTCCAGCCAGGGTAGGCAAGTGCTCCCTGCCACAAGTGAGTGCAAGGGGCACTGCATAAGACACATATGCATACATCATACATCTACACACACAGAAATAAACAGTCAAACAAGCCGGGCGTGGTGGCGCACGCCTTTAATCCCAGCACTCTGCAGGCAGAGGTAGGAGGATCGCCATGAGTTCCAGGCCACCCTGAGACTACATAGTGAATTCCAGGTCAGTGTTATGCCAAGTTCTCAGCACTCCCAGTGACCACCAAGGAGAACCAAACATGTATGCAAGGGCAAGCAGCTTGAATTCGGGCTTAAGCTCGGTCCCTTGACTTCACCAATGCAGTTCATCCGTACAAGAGCCCCAAGCAGTGGGAGTGAAGAGTCCCATGAACCAGTGAGTCCCATGCAGTCTGTAAGGTCCCTGATAAAGGCATGGCTGTGCTCAGCATGCCTTGGTGTTAATCTGGAGCAGAGACATTGTCACCTCCAGTGTACTCTTCCCTTCCTGCAAACAGGGTGTATAGTATTTGTTACTTCATCATCGCTGGGACAAAATACCTGACATAAACCAGTGTAAGAGAGGAAAGGTTTATTTCAGTTTACAATTCCAGTCACGGTCCATCCATGTGGGGAAGGCACAGTGGCAGGAGTTTGAGGCAGCTGCTCACATTCAGCGCAGTGAGGAAGCAGAGACTGATGGATGCTCTTTCTTTTTTCTTTTTTCTGTTTTTATTTTTGAGACAGGGTCTCACTCTAGCTCAGGCTGTATGTTCAAATCCATGTACCCATCCCCTTCTATGTTCAAATCCCTCTCTCAAATAAATAAATAAATAAATATTCTTTTTTAAAAAGTAACTAGAACAGAAAGCCTTTTTTGTCCTTGAGCAGACAAGACAGAACTAGCTGTTACTGGAATTGGCCAGCTTTTCTTGTAGCCTAAACCCTGAGCAAGTTGGAATTTGGCCTTTGTACCTGAATTCAGAAACTGAAGTCTAATGTCTTCACTATGTCTTCTTTGCTGAATGGCTGTTAGCAAGTCACCTAACCATTTTGAGCTTGAGCCCAGGGTAGTGTTGAAGGGAAAGTGAAGCTCGCTGAATGAAAGAGGGAACACAGGGCCAGGCACCTAGGTAGCTGGAGGTAGTGTGAGCTTCAGAACTCACGCCTGTTCCTTGTCTGAAACTATCCTCTGCACCACTTGGAGGAAGGGCAGGGCTTTATCACAGACCTCCTGGGCCTCCGTGAGCCACTGGGCTGCTCTGGGGATGGTTCTACCTCCCAATCAGGACCCCACAAGAGCATACATAGTGTCATAGTGAGATTGTAGTTGGAGTGAACACACAAGAAGGGGATGGGTACATGATTGGTTGAGTTAAACAGTGTACTCTTCTGGCTTAGGATTTTGGCAGGCAAAGTTGGCGGGCTGGAGCTAGGGGAATTGAGCTCATCTATGACAACAGGAATGTTTCATGACTTCAGGAATGTATGGCATAATGTATGGCATTATCAGATTAACTGTTAAGCCTACCTTTATGGCAAGGTCATCGGGCTAGAGCTAGGGGAATTGAACTTATCTTATGACTTCAGGAACGTATGACATAGTCAGTTTCCAGTAACTGTTAAACCCACCCTTACCAGAAGATAAAAAACTTAGATCTTGCCAGGAAACAGAAATTTAGGCCTACTGAGGACTCTGAAGCCTGTCATGGCGTCCATCTGGTTCCTGAGTCCTTCAGTCAGCCTGGGCTAGCGAGAAACCCTAACTCAAAACCATCCCCCCAGAAAAAAAGAAAAGAAAAAAAAACAGTCAATAGTTCTCAATATGCTAACAACAAACAGCCAAAAATTGAAAATGTTAAGGTAGTATTTATATTAGCATTATATATATTTGGGGGAAGGTTACATCAGGTCTCACTATGTAGTCCATGCTAGCCTTGAAACTCAGGGCTATTCTCTTGCCCCAGAGGTTTCCAAGTGCTAGGATTGGAGGTGTGGGCTACCATGCTTAGGCTACTGCAAATTTAAAATTCTTAGAGATCTGGAAAAAAAAAAAAAAAAGATGTGCAACACACTGAAATTGAAAATAAGATGCTGCCAAAATTAAACATCTATATAAATGCAGAAATAAAACATTTTAGTTACCACCTAACAGGCAATAGTTAAGATATGAATTCTCCCTAAATAGAAATAAAAATATATTTCAGGGCTGAAGAGATGGCTTAGCAGTTAAGGCACTTGCCTGCAAAGCCTAAGGACCCAGGTTCAATTCTCCAGGTCTCATGTTAGCCACATGCACATCATGGCACATGTATCTGGAGTTCCTCTGAGTGGCTAGAGGCTCTGGTGCACCCATTCTCTTTCTCTCCCTCTGTCCCTCTGTATCTAATAAATAAATAAATAAAACAATTAAAAAATTTATCCCCAATTTACAGTGTTTGCTCAGCATGATTGTTTTCATAAATGCAGCTAGAGAAAAATCAAACAATCTTGTATAACCAGTTTTTCAACATAAACATCTGGAGAATGGAAGAAGTAAGCCAGCAGACTGAGTTATGCTCTATCCACATATACAATTTTCAGGCTAATTCAAATACAAATTTGTTGCTAGCATTAAAAATAAATCCCTGGAGCCTGGTGTGGTGGTACACACCTTTTATCCCAGCACTTGAGAAGCAGAGGCAGGAGGATAGCTGTGAGTTTGAGGCCACCCTGAGACTACATAGTGAATTCCAGGTCAGCCTGAGCTACAGTAAGAACCTACCTCGGGAAAAAAAAAAAAAAAAAAACTGGGCTGGAGAAATGGCTTAGTGGTTAAGGCACTTGCCTGCAAAGCCTAAGGACCTAGGTTCAACTCCCCAGAACCAACACAACCCAGATGCGCATAGTGGCGCATGCATCTGAAGTATGTTTGCAGTGGCAGGAAGCCTTGGTACAGCCATTCTCTCTCTCTTTCTCATAAATAATTTTTAAAAAATTAAATTTTAAAAAATTTTTTAAAAATTAATTTTAAAAAATAAAATAAACCCTTCATTAAAATAAGGATATTGAGATTTTGTTGAAATACCAGAATATGTAACAAAACTAAACTATGTATCCTTCATGACAAACATGGGGACACATAGACATAGATGCTGCTTTCAGGGAGCTCACAGCTCTACAGAAAGAAGCACCTTCATGGTCACTACAGCCTTCAGCCTTACCACGCACAGTGCTGAGTGAGGGCTACAACACAGCGAGAACGCGTGAAACAGAGGCAGTCACTGCAAGAGTGGCCAGTAAAGACGCCTTGGGAAGCCTGCTTTGGGAATGAGTTTCAGGTATGTTGTTAAGAGGAAGCTTTGCCTAGAGAATAAACCAGAGAGGGCATTTCACTCAGAGGCAGCAGAAGGTTCAAGGTGACAAAGGATGACATGTAGCAGGCATAGATGTACTCTAAGGTAGAAAACTGTGGTGTAAGGCCTTTGCATTGGACAAAAATGATAAGACTTGAGAAACCAACAGGAAGGCATCCTGTCTGTGACAAAGAATACAGGCTTCATTACAGAATGAATCAGTGTTGTTCCCAAGTTGTCTCTACATAGACTGATCATGGTTCATCCAAGAGCAATAAGAAATAAATAAAAAGGAAAAGGATGTGCTAGATGACTCTTGTGCTCCCATTACCAATGCAGTTACAAATCTACTTTCAGCTCCTTTGTACTGGATTTCCACCTCAAGAATTCTTTGAGCAAAGCAATTCTGTTACAGGGCTGGGAATATGGCTCACCTTGTAAACTTCCAGCCTTGCATGCATAAAATCTTGGGTTTGAGTCCCAGCATGGCATAAAACTGGACATGACAGTGTTCGTCCATAACCTCAGCACTCAAAAGGTGCAAACAGAAGATCAGAAGTTCAAGGTCATCCTCAGCTTTACAATAAGGCCAGCCCGAGTTACATAAGATGCTCTCTCAAAAAAAATTATTCTGTTAAAAACAATTTTTAAAAGCTTGAACAAGAACAATTAAGTAAGATTAGCATTTATGAAACGTCTTTCTGATAACAGTGCCAAGGACTGAATGAAGAACTATGAGGCCAGAAGGAAGTGGAACATTTAGTTGCAACAACTGATGCAAGAACTAATAAATTCAAGCAAGGTGGTGATGACAGAGTGGATCAAATGTGTGCCAAGTAATCTGCTATGTCCCAGGTTCAGGACAGAGCATAAACTCAAGCCACGTAATACAAAGGAGTCATGGTTGCCCAAACTGAGGAGATAACGTAGGTCTAATGACTCAGGTCTGTAACCCTAGCTCTCAGGAGAGTGAGGTGGGAGGATGACAAATTGAAGACTTACCTAAGAAAACTTAGTGAGACCCTGTCTCAAAAAGGAAAAAAATTTAAAGAGCTGGGTATAGTGACATGTATCTGTAATAAGGCAGGAGTATTAAAAGTTCAAAGCCACCTTGGCTACACAGCTAGTTCCAGGCCATCTTGGGTTACATGAGGCCATCTCAAAACAAAACAACCACCACCTAAGACGATATAGTGAATTCCAAGTCACCCAGGGGTAGAGCAAGACCCTACCAAAACAGCAACAATAACAAAGGGCTGGTGATATACTTAATGGTGGAATACTTCCTAAATTAGCACGTGTCAGGTTCCATCTCCAGCAACTGAGGGGAAAGGAAGGTAAAGAAAAAGCAGGTAAGCTTGGAGGTTGGATTTAGTAAACACATGCACTGCTGTGGTATAAACTTAGAATACAATCATCATGTTTTATCGTCAGTAAGATAAGCACTGACCAAGCCAAAAGGATATGTTAAAGAGGTGTCATCTAAAAAAACTAAAGAATTTTGGTTGTAACTCTACTTCATGAGCAACTGTCCTAGAGGATTTGCTGTCTATCTCCATCCATCTATCTAAACCATCCCTAAATGCTATTCTCAACAACAAAAGACCCTAACTATCAATATGCTAAAGAGAATCTCAAGAAATTTTGCTTGAGAGACAGATTACCAAAAGACAGCCTGGAGTTATAGAAACAAGGGATGGAGAACAAAGTTTGGATCATCATACTATACAATTGCAACAAGCCTATGGCAGCCAGCTTATCAACTGCTCCATTTCTCCAAGTAAATATGCAAAAAGTTGTACAATTGCACTTACAGGCACTTTTGTTTTGTCCAGAGCTAGAAATCTTACATGTTGCTCAGGCTGGTCTTGAATTCCTGAACTCAGTGATCCCTGTCTCAGTATGGGCCACATGCTGGCTAATGAAAGGGACACAGGGAAGAACAGATGGTGAGAAACCTGAAAAATTCCACAAACTGAATCCCATTCCCACTGCTTTTTTTTTTTTTTGTGAGTCTTGTTTTAATCTTTTTGATAAAGATCACAATTAATATTAAACATAAAGTAAACTCCTCTAAGTCTTTCATTAAATGAGAGATGTGATCAAACTATCTTGTGATCAAAAAAGCCTTCAATCTGGGCATGGTAGCACACGTCTTTAATCCCAGAACTCAGGAGACAGAAGTAGCAGGATCACCATGAGTTCGAGGCCACCCTGAGACTACAGAGTGAATTCCAGGTCAGCCTGAGCTAGAGTGAGACCCTACCTTGAAAAACCAAAAAGAAAAAAAGAAAAGCCTTCAAACCTCATTAACTATATTAGACTAGGAAACCTTCCTTAGCAATTAGACTAGGTCAAATGCTAATTGCTGTTAAAACTTAAAAACATGTTGCCAGACCTCATTGGCTAGAAAAGACATTCTAAAAGAAGAACTAGGGCTGGAGGGATGGCTTAGCGGTTAGGGCGTCTGCTTGCAAAGCCAAAAGACTCAGGTTTGATTCCCCAGAACCCACATTAGACAGATGTACAAGGGGATACACATGTCTGGAGTTCATTTGCAGTGGCTGGAGGCCCTGGCACGCCCACTCATTCTCCCCTCCCCCCCCCCACACTCTCTCTTTTTTCCTCTTTCTCTGTCAAATAAATCTATAAATAAATAAAAACAAAATATTTTAAAAGAAGAACTACATGAACTGACAGCTGCTTAGTAAAGGAAATAAAATCAGCATCTGACTGAAAGAATAAGAATTAGAAAATAGTCCCAAGTGGCTACATTTGTAGAAAGGAAAACAAAAATGGGGAATAGAAGTATTACCTGAGGGCAGAAAATTCAGATAAAAGGTCCCTATTCCTGGTGAAAGCAAGCAGTCAGTGGCCAGGGATTCTTAGACTCTCTCTTCTGGCACACCAATCTCCACCACAGCCAGCAGGGGATGCTGCAGGGAATGGGTACACAGGGGACACAGAAGGGAGCAAGTTTACGGGAAGGAAGAGGAAAGGATGAGATGATAAAAATATTCAGCTGTGATACACTTAAAAAAATACAGTTGTATCTCACACTGCATTAAGTAAAGGCAGATAGTGCTTCAATTCTAAAATTAACCATTTAGAAATTTTTCATTCTCTCTACTACTGGCATTACAAGTACTATGCTACATTTTCACTTTTTAAAATAATTCACATAACAATGCTGATTAACAAAGAGAACTTTATTGTATAAATTATACAAAGGCTGAACTAAAATAAATCAGGGCACTCTATAAAATAAGCAACCTACAAACGCAAATTAGATTTACTGCCAAAAGCCTCAATGAAAATTGTAACCCTCATTTCAAAGACTAGCGAAACATAAAGTTACTTAAGAAAAATAATCCAGTCTGGCATGGTGACTCATGCCTATAATCCCAACATAAGGCAGGTAAGTTGTTTCAAGATAGGAAAGAGTGTGGTGGGAGGAAAGCAGCAGAGAGAGGAAGGGAAAGGGGAAGGAAAGGAGATAGATTCATACAACAAAGAAAGATCCAGCAACATTCTATATCTGTATGACCAAATGTATATTATAAAGTTATAGTACTATCCAGAAAAAAATTTAATCTAAATTCTCTGGATATGAGTAAGCCTTTTAAAACTATCAAGAAAGTTGTATTCTATGAAGGTCATAGTGATATATGCTGTAATTACCTTCCTGTTGCTGAGATAAAGCACCCAGCCAGGGGCTGAAAAGATGGTTCAGCAGTTAAGGTGCATGCTACAAAGCCAAAGGATACAAGCTTGATTCACCAGTACCCACATAAATCCAGATGCACAAAGTGGCACACGTAGCTTGTCTGCAGTGGATAGAAGGCCCTGGTGTTCTCATTTTCTCCCTCTCTTTCTCTCATTCTCTCCCTCTCTCTCTCTCCCCCTCTTTTTCTCCCTTTCATACATAAATAAAGAATAAAGCACCCAAGCAAAGTAGCTGATGAGGGGAAAGATGTTGGCTTGCAGTCTTGATGGGAAACTTCACAATGGCAAAGGAAGCATGGCAAAGCAGAGGCTGGACATCACCTTCTGCTAGCAGGTAGAAAACAGAAACGAGAGGAGCTCTACAATGGGGGAGCTAGCTTTAACACCCTAAAGCTCACCCCATCCCCAGTAACACACCTACTCTAGTAAGACTCCACCTCCCAAACTGCCACCAGCTAGAGACCAAGCACTCAAAACACATGAGTTTACAGGGTTCATCTGATTCAAATCACCACATGATATAAGCTGATTTCTCTGGTCATTCATGTTTTTGAACAACTATGGCAGATGCTAAAGACATAGTGGGGAACAAGAAAATCACAACTGTCGTTGTTTATCAGGGCATTCTGCCCTTTAAAGAGATGACCAGCTACAGAACAATTACAACAATGAAGCCTGTGTTTACGAGATATATATCTTAAGCCAGGCGTGGTGGCGCACACCTTTAGTCCCAGCATTCAGGAGGCAGAGGTAGGAGGATCACTGTAAGTTTGAGGCCACCCTAAGACTACATAGTGAATTCCAGGTCAGCCTGGGCTACAGTGAGACCCTACCTAAAAAAAAGAGAGAGAGATACATATCTTATTATATATATAAATTATTTTAGCCATGTCAGTGAAGACTAGCTTAGTTAAAAATGCCCACCAAGGGGCTAGAAAAATGGCTTAGTGGTTAAGGAGCTTGCCTGTGAAACCTAAGGACCCAGGTTTGATTCTCTAGTACCCAAATAAGCCAGATGCACAAGGTAGCACATTTACCTGGAATTCATTTGCAGTGGCTTGAGGCCCTGGAGTACCCACTCTCTATCTGCCCTCCTCTCTCTCTCTTCCTCTTCCTCTCTCACATAAATAAATGAAAAATAAAAAAGAAGGTATTTTGGTACCTTCCAGAGAATTGTTGGTCAGGGAGGTTTCTGAGGCTTGCAGAACATTACAGGCCATTGCCAAGGCTCTTGGTTTCCCACCAGGAAGAGATGGTAAGACCCTACTGCTGAAGACTCCACATGCTTGGGCTGCAAGATCACTGGGAAATCTTGCTGGAGCTGATCTGAAAACCTCCTCTGTATAGACCAGCTGATAGAAAGCTGGATAAAGCTATCTTGCATGCAGCTCAATGGAAGAGAAAGAACTCATCAGTGGAGATAAACAACAATGGACACTGCAAGCCTTAAGTTTGGCCAGTCAGGCCAAATAAGCCAATGGGTGCAATAGGGGCATGTCTGTTATGGGGGAAATCAGCTGCTTTCTAATTGGACTAGAGGCCGGCTCCATTGGACAGAATACATACCTGATACTGAAAAACTATGACAGGGGAGATCATGAGCCCTAGGAGTGTAACACCAGCTGGTGTCTGACTAAATGCATATATTATGCTCAGCAAACTGCCCAGTAAGTACTTCTCTTAATGTTCATACCCATATATTAATTCTACTCTCACTTTTGATTAGAGAAGCTTAAAAAAAAAGTTTTTTTTACAGCCAAAGAAAGGGTAGGGGACTCCTTACAATGCACCATTTCAGACACAAAATGGCCTGGATACCCATGACTTTGCAGTGCCTGGCACTACGTACACAACACCCTCATAATAAGATGACATCAAGATAAAAGATAGACTAGTTAAGAGGTGACAGGGATATGATGAAGAGTGGATTTGTGAAGGAGAAAATGAAGGGGGAGGGAATTATCATGGTTTATAGTCTATAATTATGGAAGTTGCCAATAAAAAGTTTAAAAAAGAAGACGGAGATCCCTTTCTGAATAGTATGAGTAGGTAGAGAGAGTCCATATAGCTCAAGCTCAAGTTTACACACAACTGTCAAACTGGCTAAGAGACACTTACAGTATCTAATCCCTAATAAAAATCAACAAATAATAAATTATTATATACTGAATCACACTAGTTTCAGGTCTCAATTTTTAAAAATATTTATTTATTTATTTATTTATTTGCCAGAAGAGAGAGAAAGAGAGACAGAGAGAAAAGGGGAATACCAGAGCCTCTAACTGCTGCAAGCAAACTCCAGATATATGCACCACTTTGTGCATCCGGCTTATGTGGCTATTGGGTAATCAAACATAGGTCATTAGGCCTTGTAGGCAAGTGTCTTAATACTTGAGCCATCTCTCCAGCCCCTTAGTTCTCAATTTTGTTCTCATAGTTTGGTGTTGTTATAACTAATTTTTCACTCATGAAAGCAATATTAAGTATGTTACTTGAAACTTGCAAACTGAGCTCTAATCACTCGCTATCCACTGTTCAATACAAAGGCATAATAAAAAATTAAGTCTCTCCTCCCCTGCCATGTAATATGCAGAACGTTAAACACATCTGATTGGTAAAAGGTAAGTGTTTAGAATGAAAACTGCAGTTCTAATGTATCGTCTAACCTTACAAAAGTAAAGGTATGCAAGTAAAATTAGAGAATTATGTTCCCTAACTTAAAAGAATTGCTGAGTCAAGAGACTATGTTCTTCTATTTCAAAGATGGAATGTAGACTCTAAGGGTTATAATAATAGTCTCCTAAACAGTGAGGATGGTGAAATACCACAAAAGAGTACTACAAAAGAACTGAAGTTTTAGTAAACAAAAAGCAACTGCTTAGGTGTGGACAACAACCTGAAACAGGCAGGATAGAAAACTCAAATGAAAACAATACTGCGTCTGTGACTTTTCTCTCAGTGCTATCTTTCAGGCCTTGGGCCAGTGGCAAATCTTAATATATAATAGTAATTCCCTTCACTGATACAGGAACAGAGATCCCCTTAGATTTGGGATTCTAGGATGGTAGAGGTAGCATCTAACCCCCTTTTCAAAGGAAGTTTCAAACCAACCTCCTGAAAGCAACTTTAAAAACTCAGTATCTGGTACCAGGTGGAAATGAATGTGCAAGAAACACCTATTTCAGATACTTCTGCATATTTCTCTGAATAGTACCCCAAAAATCAGCTGGCAATTCACTCTGCATTAATTATATGTCATATAACCAAATGATAGCCACACAAAATAGCAAAAGCATTTTAATGTTCTATGGATTGAGAATATGAGAACCTATGTCCCCCGCCCTCCCACCACCCTTTGTTTTTTCAAGGTAGGGTCTCGCTCTAGCCCAGGCTAACCCAGAATTCACTACTAGTCTCAGGCTGGCCTTGAACTCAGTGATCCTCCTACCTCAGCCTCCAGAGTGCTGGAATTAAAGGTATGCCCCACTATGCCTGGCAAGAACCTGTGTCTTTTGTCCCCAAGAAGGCCCCTATTTCTATTTCAACCTGATCTGGCCTTTGCTGCTGTTTTTACCATGCTGAGGACCAAAGCAGGGCCTCAAGCATGCTAAGCAGGCGCTATACCACTGAGCTACACCTGCAACCTTGGCCTGTTTTCTCTCTTTTCAACTCAATTCATTCTTTACTTTTTTACTCTTTATTGGAGGCCTTGACACATTTCAAAACAGAGCAAGCTTCCACTTTGGACCCTCTGCACTTCCCACCACCTCTTTTAGGTCTCTTTTCAATGATGGATTCCTGATCACCACATTCAAAACTAGCTTCATACTCCATTCCTATGTTCTGCATTTCCTATCCCCTTTCTCACTATTACTTTTTTCAATAACACACAACTGATTTTTCCCAGATGCCTAATCCCAGTAAACCAAATGCCCAAATTTGATATGTCAACACAAAAACACAGCTCTCACCTCAAAAGGAATAAGAGATGGTTTGTTCTGGAGCCAAATATAAGTAACCATGGCCCAGGAATATAGTTCAGGTTACCCCAAATACCAATTTCCAAGGGGGTAACAGCTTCTTGAAGTTTTTATAAAACAGAACAAAAAGAGTAGTAAATGAAGACACCTTTCAAATACACTGTAGATGCCTCAGGCAGGCAGATCATGCAAAGCAGGGAGGCTCTGCTACAGGCTTCAGATGCTGTGTGGCGATACTCATAGCCTTTTGGTTGGTAGAAGCTAAGGGTCTCTTTGTACACTCCAAAAGATTTTATCTAATAGTCATCAGGATATTAAGTAACACATCGAAGTGGACATTAAGTGGATAGTCAGGAGCTAAGATAGCCCAAGATAATCTGGTTCCCAATTAGTAGCAGCCCATCTCTCCATATCACAAAAGCTCTTGCCTGTCAATCAGCCATGTGGGTTCCATGTTTAACACAAGGGCAACTTTTTTTTCTCTGGGAACTTCAGTTCACACATATGACAACACAGTTTAGAAACAGGTTATAGCTAATGGCATATTTATGCTTATTTTATTAAGATAGAACCAATGCAGTAAGACTCTGCCTTTAAAAAAAAAAAAGAAGAAAGGAAGGGAGGAAAAGGAGGAAAAAAACAAGAAAAAAGGTGAAGCACATGAAGAATTAGCTTTTGAATAATAATAATATGAGAAGGTAATTTTGTATTTTTAAAATTTATTTGCAAGGAGAGAGAGAGAAAGAGAGAGAGAATATGAGTGGGCACACCAGGGCCTCCAGCTGTTGCAAATAAACTCCAGACACATGTGCCACCTTGTGCATCTGGTTTCATGTGGACACTGTGGAATCAAACATGGGCCATCAAGCTTTGCAAGCAAGCATCTTTAACCAGTGCATCATCTCCCCAGCCCTATTTTCTTTCACCTTTAAAGCTTTAAACTTGAAGACCATTGTGGTGGTATGTGTCTGTAATCCCAAAATAAGGGAGGTAGTGCAAAGAAGACCAGGAGTTCAAAGCCTTGGTTACATAGGAAGGTCTAGGCCAGTCTGGGCTACAAGAACCCAGTCTAAAAAGAGACTAAGCAGAAGCTGGAGAGATGGCTCAGTGGTTAAAGGTACTTGTTTGCAAAGCCTACCAACCTGGGTTCAATTCCCCCTCAGCCCATGTAAAGCTGGGTGGCCACTGATTTGCAGCAGTAAGACACCCTGGCAGGCGCGCACACACACGCACACAGAGTCCATCTAGAGGCATTACATCTCCACTTCAGACACTGCTCCTGGACCCCAGGCTCCAGTAACCAGACTTCTTTTATGAACATTCTTCTTTTCTTCTTTAGCTGGGGATTGTTTACTGGAAGTCCCTTCCCCTCCCAAGGACAGAGTTCAACTTCCTTGAGATAGCAAATGAGGCCTACGGAAATTTCAGCCTATCATTGACACTAAAACCAGCAACAACCCTGACTCAAAATAATTTTCACCTCCACCATATTTCCTTCTTTGCCATGGCTAATTGATCTATGTGCAGCTAGAATTGGGACACACAGACTCTTTCCCAAAAATCTGAAAGCTGACAGAGATCAGTGAAGGAAGTTGTAGGAGATGAAAAAGTATTCTAAGTTGTAGATCTCAATCAGAGGCAATTTGTCCCAGGTGAGATTTTTTTCTTTTTCTGGAATTCCTGGAAGCATTAAGCATCCTATATAGTACAGAATAATCTTCCACAACAAAAATTATCTAGACTAAGATGTCAATAGTGTGCTGGGGGAGACAGCTCAGCAGTTACAGGTGGAAGCTTCCAAAGGCTGCCAGTCCCAGGTTCAGTTTCCCACTACATACCATAATGTCAAATACACAGCTGTTCATGCACCTGGAACTCATGTGCAATGACAAGAGACACTGGCATTCACTTTCACTTTCTCTCTCCCTTATCCTCTTCTCACATATAAATAAAAACACTTTAAAACTAAAAGATGTCAATAGTACTGACTGAGAAATCCTTCTCTAACAGGACTACCTAAGAACTCCCCCATGAGATTCATGGAGCTGGCTGGTTTCTGCCTTTCTCTGAGTCTAGTCCTCAGATCTTCCTCTGATTCTGAGACCCATTCTGACAGCTTTCTGATACACATATGTCTATTTTAAACCAGTTTCTCAATCTCTAAGCTACTAACATTTGCAGCAAGTGTCCTTTATTTTAGAGGTTTGTGCCGTACATATTAGGATATTTAGCAGCACCTCTGCCTCAACCCACCTGATGCCAACATCTTGCAAGTCAGAATAATCAGAAACATCTCCAAACACCGCCAAATGTCCCCAAGGGGCAGAAGTGCTAGTGGTTGGCAACCAGTGCTTCCAACATGACAGACTCCACCCAGATAAGGTGTGAGTATGCCTAGCCAACTGCCAGTGCCCAGAAAAACCTGTGTAGAACATGAAGTGTGTCCTGAGGCCAAGGGAATGAAGATGAGGGGGGCATTTGTAAATGAATCTTTTCTACTCCTTTTCAGATCTTAGCTTAATTAAATATGTGCCCTTTTTCCCTTCAGGTGAACCTGTACATGTGCACACACATGTACACACAGGGTAACAGATAGTATGCTCCTGAGCTAAAAGTAGCTCCTGTTCTTATTCCTTTTCTTACATTTGTCAAAACTCTTGAAAGAACATTCTATTCCCTATGACAGAAGTCTCCTATAAATGCCTCCTGTAAACCCTATGCTCTCTAGTTTGAAGGATCTGGGCAATTTCTCCTTGAAAGCCTCTTCCGATTTTGCTCATCTTAAAAATTTAGCTCCTCTAACCTACTCGTCCCTCTTACAGCACTCCCCAATAGGTCCAGATCCATCAAGTACATCAGTGTTTCACTAATGCAAGAGGCACTTGGAAAACAAACTAAACATTAGTCAAGGAAGAAATATTCAGATGTGTACTTCTCAAATAGTCTAGAATATGGGAAAGGTATCTGTTAATCTCATAAGAACAATTTCTCATTCATACTTTCCAAATATACCAGCTTCTCAAGTATTGCTAGTTTTAATCTTTCAATCTCACTAGGCTTCTATCTCAAAGTTCAGCGCAAACATTCTTTTTTCTCTTGTTGGTCCCAGGACAGACTTCTTCCTCCCTTACTTGGAAGACACCCTACATAACACCCAATAAGGACTAGGACAGGACAGGATAGGTACTGTATTTTGTAATGATTCAATTGTCATTGCTTCCTAACACAAAGAAACTGATAGACTTTGGGCTGGAAGGACAGCTTAGTGGTTAAGGAGTTTGCCTGCAAAGCCAAAGGATCCAAGTTCAATTCCCCTGGACCCACATAAACCAGAGGTACAAGGAGGTGCACATGTCTGGAGTTCATTTGCAGCGGCTAAAGGCCATGGCACACCTATCCTCCCTTCCCCACACCTCCCCCTCTCTTCCTCTTTCTCTATCAAATAAATAAAAATATTTTAATAAAAGAAACTGACAGACCTTAAACCTATGATAATACTAATAGCAAACAGTATCACCTCACTTAAAAAGAAGGTGAGGACAAGTCAGATCACCCATGCTATTCACTGAACAAATAAACACTCTATACCTACTTGTTGCTAACCTGAGGAGAAAAATATCTGCCTTCATGGAATTTACATTCATTCAGTTGGAAAGCAGAAAGCATGTGCTTATGCACTAAGGTGCTTGCCTGTGAAGCCAAAGAATACATGTTCGACCCTCCAGGTCCCACGTAAGCCAGACCCACAAAGTGATGCAAGTGTGCAAGGTTGCACATGTACAAAAGGAGATGCAAGCATCTGAAGTTCAATTGCAGTGGCTGGAAGCCCTGACATACCAATTATATCTCTCTCTCTCCCTCCCTCCCTCCCTCCCTCGCTCACTCATCAAAAATAAACAAATACATATATATATGTATGTATGTATGTATGTGCATATATATATATATATATATATATAGAGAGAGAGAGAGAGAGAGAGAGAGAGAGAGAGAAAGAAAGAAAGAAAGAAAGAAAGAAAGAAAGAAAGAAAGAGAGGTGAGGGTGAATGATGTGGAGAAAAACAGGCAAGCAGGTGGGATAAGGGCTCAATATTTTGAACTCTGTGGTTTGAAAACCCGCATTTGAGAAGGTACCATGGGTGTATCCACAGGCCACATGAATTATCTATTATTAGAAAGAAGTACGTTTTGCATAGCTATTGTCGAACTGTACTTTAGGCCACTAGATCAATATAGTGACATCTTAATACAATGGATAGTCTATATGATGAAACTTGATCCAGGTAATTTGAAAAGTTCATCTCATAGAAACAACTATAATTTATCACAACAGATGCTGCTATTATAAATAGCCTGTAGAGTCATAAGTGGATTTTCCTAGCAAAGGATGACAATAACATTCAGATCAGCATATTAATCAAAAACATGAACTTGATTCTCTTCAGTCTCCTAAGGATGCTCTAAAATATGAACTAACTGAAAAAGCTTGTGTCTAAAGAACTCATCTGTGGGGAAAAAAATTCCTCATTACTATTTACCACATAGCTATAAGAAATCATACAGATTATAAAGTAATCCTAAAGACTTAACTTGGAAAATGTGAGTGTTGTCTACCTGATGAAGTAAGCCATTACACTTTTGTTCTTAATCTAAGAGTCCATCCCAAATGGATTTCTACAAGAACATTAAACAGGAATGCCCTGAGGCACTTATCGATTGAATTAAATTTTCTTCTAGGCATACAAAGTGGTACTAGGTAGGTACCATCATCCTTGGGAGACAATATAGGCAGTCCAGTCATTTTCTGGGTCTGGCTATATTTTGTTTTTTAAAGGAACTGGACATGAGACAGGGTGGACTGCCTCTAATATACAGAGATAAAACCTTCTTCCAAAATAAGATAGTTCAATACTGAACTTTACATACAACATTAAAGGAAACTTCTCAGCCAGGTGTGGTGGTGCAGACCTGTAATCTCAACACTTGGGCAACTGAAACAGGATGAACCTGAGTGTGAGGCCAGCCTTGGGTATGTAGAGTTCTGTACATACGTACATACATACATACATTCACACACACGGCAAAAGACCTTGTCTCAAACATAAAAATAACCAAAAAAATTATGATATCCATACAGGAATGCATAGACATGTACGGGCATGTGCACACACACACACCACATACATACATAAACATACAAAAAATATTAAGGAATATATGGTCATAAATGTTGCTATGATTTGCTACTTTAATTATATATGCATAAATAAACATAAATCACAGGTTTTTTTGTTCCCAATATATCACTTATGGTATAAATAAATCTGGAGAATGAAAAACTGGGTTTGCTCTTTGCATAAATGCACAAATATACATTATGAATCACAGTGGATTTTTTTGTTCCCAATATATCATCTATGGTATAAATAAATCTGGAGAATGAAAAATTGGGTTTACTCTCTCTCTATACCCGAGCACCTTCCTAAAATCAGTTAAAAGAAACCATTAACTTGCAAATAACAGGGAAGAGAAAGGACTCCTAGCCCAGAGCTTTGAATCCCCTGTTACCAACTTGGAACCGGATCCTACATTTAGCCTGTGTCTTGAGACAAATATGGAGAAGCCCAGAGCAGTCACAAACTGCCAGTTTACTGAGTCATGTTTCTGACTAAAACTTGTGTTATGAAATGGGAAGAATGACACGTCTTGAGTTGAAACGCCAGAGATGTGAACTCCCAGAATTAAAAGGTCTAGAATAAAAAGAAAGAAAGAAAAAAAAAAGCAACAACTCTTCAGTAAGAATGACTGGGGGGGGGGGGGGGTTCTCAAAGGACTCCAGAGAGAACTTGCCAGATCTGACACCTGGGGTTATTTACCTAAAACAAATCCTCGCTGTGCAAACAGGCACACCCCGCAAAGCCGGGAGCAGCGGGGGCGCAAGGTGAAGGGGACCGAGGGCAAGCCCAAGGTTAACGATCCACGGGGCGAAGGCAGCCTGGACGCCCGCTCGCCTCCCCCACCGCCACCCCCACCCCGAGAGTCCACGCCGCCCCCGGGGCGTCCCGGGTTAACGGAACGGCAGCGCTCGCCAGCCGGCGCGCCCCGGAGCATCATCGACACCTAGGTGACGCCGGGGAGGACGTCATCGCCGCAGCCTCCGCGCACCGGCGACCCCGGGCCGCCGCCCCGGGGCGCCTCTCCGCGAGCCGGGGGCTCCGGGGACCCAACCTCCCCGGCCACCCGGGGAGGACTCGCCGAGGCCGGCCCCGGGGACGCCGCCCGCCGGGCTGCGACGGGAGACGCGGAGCGCCGGCCGCAGGCACGCGGCGGAGGCGGAGGCGGAGGACACCCGGCCGCCCCCGGGGACCACCGACCTGGAGAGATGCTTCAGGATCTGCTTCTTGATGATCCCGGCCATGGTGCCCCGGCGCTCGCTCGCCCGCCGTTCCTCACGGACTCGACGCCTCGCCGAGGTCTCCTCTCCGTGCCCGCGGGCCCGGCTGGACGAGAGCGGGAGACACTGGAAGCCTCGGCTGAGGCCGCCGCCGCAGCCAGCCCACAGCCCCGAGCATGACGCTCAGGCCGCCGCGGGCCCCGCCAGCGCCATCTTGGCTGCAGCATCACCTAAGAGACCGAGCCGGGGAGGGGAGGGGCGGGGAGCGCGGGGGCGTGGCCTCGGGGGCGTGGCCTCGGGGGCGGGGCCTGCGGAGCTCAGCCGGGTGCGGCCACGCCTCCCCGGCCCGGGACCTACACCCGCGTGGCTAGGCTGCCAAGTCCCTGGCCTTCCAAACCCAAGAACTACTTGGGCTTCCCAGGCCATCCTTGCCTCTCATCTTGCTTCTGCCTCCATCCCGGAGTGTTCTCCTTCGCATGCCTACTTCATGTCCTCCCAAGTTACCTGACCCACAAATTGCTCTGCTGGAGTTACTCTCTTGACGGGCTTAGCTTTATTCATGTAACTCTTTTACTAAGATCTTGTCCCCACCCCTGGCTAAATGCTATGATTTAATGTTCCCCCCAACCCGAAAGAAGGTAAAAGTCAACTCGTCTTAACAGAGTCTGACCTGTAAAGGAGAGAGCCCAAATTCAAGTCCTGGCTCTAGTATTTTTCCAACTCTACTAAGCTAATTTTTTTTCTTAACTTTTAGCCTCACTTTATTATTTTATTTATTTGTTTTGGGTTTCACAGCATAGGCTGACCTGAAATTCACTATGTATCCCAGGCTGGCCTCCAACTCATAGCGATCCTCCTACTTCAGCTTCCTGAGTGCTGGAATTGTTCTAGTCTTTATTTATTATTTATTTGCGAGCAGAGAGAGAGGAGAGAATAGACACAGCAGTGCCTCTTGCCACTGTAAACAAACTCCAGGTGCATGTGCCACTTGGTGCATCTGGCTTTATGTAGATACTGGGGAATCAAAGCCAGGACATCAGGCTTTGCAAGCAGTTGTTTTAAAGGGCTCAACCATCTCTCCAGCACCCTGGCCTCATTTTAATCATGTATAAAATAAAATTAGTGTCCATGCAGGAAGATGGTTGAGCATAGGACCAATTATGTACTATTGGGCAACATTTACTGGACACCCACTGCAGAAAGTTTTGAGAAAGTTTGTAAATGGTAGAAATGTTTCAGATAGTTAGAAGATGAACAGTGCAGGCCTATCTATGTTTTAAATGGGAAAACCCTGTCAGGTCAGAGCTGCAGGAAGCACGGTGTACTCATGAGTCACATAGCAAAAAGAACGTTACTCAAATACTGCGTACACATGGGAACAGTCGGGGAGATTTGGAAGTAATCAAACTAAACTGGCAGCACTGGCACACACTTGAAATCCTAGCAACTGGGAGGCAGAAGCAAGGGAGAGTTGTTAGATTGAGTTCAGCCTGGCCTACATAACAAGTTCCAGGCCAGCTGAGGTTATTACATAGCAATATGCTATCTCAAAATAAAAAGAAACTTGCCAGGAGTGGGGGATCATACCTATATAATCCAAGTACTTGAGGCGCTGAGATGGGTGGATTGCAAGAGCTTGAGGAGTCTGAGCTACAGAATGAGTTTCAGGTCACCTTGAGCTAGAGTGAGACTCTGCTGAAAGAAAGAAAGAAAGAAAGAAAGAAAGAAAGAAAGAAAGAAAGAAAGAAAGAAAGAAGGAAGGAAGGAAGGAAGGAAGGAAGGAAGGAAGGAAGGAAGGAAGGAAGGAAGGAAGGAAGGGAGGGAGGGAGGGAGGGAGGGAGGGAGGGAGGGAGGGAGGGAGGAAGGGAAGGAAGGAAGGAAGGAAGAAAGGGAAAAAGAGAGAAAGAGGAAGAGAAGGGAAGGGAAGGGAAGGGAAGAAAGGAAAGGAAGAAAGAAGAAAGAGAAAGGAAGAGAGAGAAAAAAGAAAAGAACCAAGTAGTTCAGCAGTTAAGAGCACTTGCTTGCAAAGCCTGTCAACCCCCACCCCAGTTTGATGTCCCAGTACCCATATAAAGCCAGATGCGTAAAGTGGTGCATGTGGCAGAAGTTCATTTGCAGTGACAGAAGACCCTGGAGTGCCCATGCTCATTCCCTCGGTTTCTGTCTGTCTCTCTCAAATAAAAATATTTTTTATAGAATAACAAGGCTAAAAATTATACTACCATAAAAGAACTCATTATAAAGATGCTTATTATGGGAAGGACTCTAACTTCAAGCTGGTTTGCCAGTCTACTGTCAGGTGCTACAGAGCCAAGAGAAGGCTTTCTAAAGCTGCCACCCGCTGCCACACCCTGTCCTTGGTCAGATGACTCATCCTCAGCCACCACAAAGAACTCTGGCTTTCTCAGTTCCTGAGGTCAAGCGTAATAACATTACTTATCCTGGGACACAACCTGTTTCTCCAGCTGACCTACTGTTGCTTATCTTAAAAATAATTGTAAGTGACTATCAGCTGTATTTGAAGAATAAATAGAAACGTTGATTGTGTGTAGAGGTGCCACAAGCCTTCTCCTGCTTTTTCCAAAATAATGCAACAAAATAGAACACAAGGAAGTCAAAAGGACCTGAGGGCCCAGGTCAGCCTCTGAGCACAGGGCGAACTGGATAGTCTAGTCTACCTCAAATGTTGTGAGGACCGCCAACACAAAAGGATGCCTTCTCTCTGCCCTGGATCTCTTCAAGAGTTGCAATAGCCTTAGCCTTAGCCATAGCAGCTGTCTGCAACTCCAAGAGTATTTTAGTCCGTACGTACAGGCACACATAGAAAAGATAGAAGAGAGGAGTAGGATAATCTTTAGAAGCCTTAACACTTCTTGGTTTTGTCCAGCTTATTTCATGAGAAAAATCAGCTTATTTGCTCCCATTTTAAATCACTGTGACTGAAAATTTATATCCACGGTTTGAACTTATACACAGCTTATCTTATGGGCAGTTGGGGGGCATGTCTATTTATATGCACATGTAACCTAAATGTCAAATATAAACTGGCTAAGGACAATCATATTAAAAATTTCAAGTGCAAGGTTGTCCATGCTGGTAATCTCAGCTGGGGTTGCTGGGAAGGCTAAGACAGGGTATAACAATTTGAGGAAACTGAGTTGGGCATGGCGATGCATGTCTTTAGTCCTGCACTCAGGAGGCTGAGACAGAAGGATTCATGAGTTTGAGGTCAGTCTGACACTATAGATTGAGTTCACTGTCAGCCTAGGCTAGAATGAGACCCTGCTTAGAAAAAAAAAAAAAAAATTAAGAAACTTAGTAAGACCCTGTCTCAAACAAGCAAAACAAATCTAGTAAAAGTCTGGGAGGCTGGGGATATATTCTAGTGATAGCATTCTAACCTCTAAACACGAGGCCCTGGGTTCAATACCATTAAAGAGAAAGAGAGGAGGGAGAGAGATCAATTAGTTGATGTAAATAAGTAAGCCTTCATCAGCAGTTTAAAAGTTATAGGCAAATATAATGTGAACTTTCAGATAACTCAAATATGGATATATGTCAGAACAGATTGTTTTAACATAAACTAGAAATATTAAAACAAACTAGGGAATTATAAAAATAAAACATAAAACACAAAACGAAACAGGTTAATTATCTCAACTTATCCCCTTGACTAGGTTATAACTAAACAAGAAGTATGTAAGCAGGGAGTGGTGTACACGCCTTTAATCCCAACACTTGGGAGACAGAGGTGGGAGGATCACCATAAGTTCCAGGCCACCCTGAGACTATATAGTGAACTCCAGGTCAGCCTAAGCTAGAGTGAGACGCTTTCTCAAAAAAAAAAAAAAAAAAAAGTATGTAAATATTTTTTGAAATTTTCTGTAAAAAGAAAGGAAATTGTTGAAATAGGAAAAATGTTGTAATTCTGCACCCCTATGCCACCTAGCCACAAAGCAATGTTTTCAGGGGTGAAAATGACCACAAAGGAATGTCTAAAAGAGGAAAAGAAATTAGGTTACCTCCGAGCGGTGTATCAGGAGGGTGTGTGGGTTTGGGGGAGGGTTCCTACCTAACAGTGTAGGTAACAACCTAAACTTTTTGAAGAATAAAAACTATACAGTCAGGTATGTTCCACATGCCTGTATTCACAGCTACTCAGGGGATGAGGCAGAAGAACCACTTGAGCCCTGAAGTTTGAGGACAATGGAGATTGAGGACAGAAAAAGAGAAGAGGGAGACAGAGAGAGGGACTTGAGAATGGAAAGAATAATATGTGAGTCGACTATTCACTCACATAAACATTTAATCATATACAATAAAACAAGGACTTTTCAAATATCTAGGGTGAACTAAACAAACAAAAACAAAGATAAAAACCTGTTACTACCATGAAAGAGTTAACAGCCAAGCCTGAAGGTAGAGTCACAAAGCTAAGATTTTGAGCTCTGTCATTTGACTTCAGCTCATATGTTGGGTTCAGCCACTTTATAGCTATATAAAGTTGGGTGAGTTTTTTAAATCTTGGCCAGGCCCAGCCATCACACCTGTTGGAGATAATAGTATCCAACTCACATAATTTTCTTAAGACTAAATGAGATTACACATATAAATAATAAAGTGCCAAGCATATAGCAAACTTACTAGAGGCTGGTGTTACTATTCATCATTGTGATTAGAAATAAGCAAATCACTATGAGAATACAGAGGACAGAGTTCAGAAACAGATCAATACCAGAGGTATTACTTCTCAGATGAGAACGAATCACTTTAATTTGTTAAAACAACTGATTTTTAAATGAAAGATTGGGTGGAAACAGAGATTTGCAGAATCTTATACTATGTGATTGTAGGGAAATAATATTGTAAGAATTAATCAAGCTATTAAAGCTAAAGTACTTAGAAAAATGTCTGACACAAAAGAAGAGAGACTATTCTTGTTAATTCATTAGGGGGAAACAAAACAAAACAAAACATTTTAAGCCAGTGGAACACAACTATGAAAAAGGACCAAAGTGTAAAAGTTCAATGGTAGGTGGTCTAATATTGTGGTTGGAAAAACATCTAGATTTTTTTTTTCTCAAAATGCTGTCAATCATGCCTGTTAATAATTATAGTTATATTTTCTTTTTAAAAATACTTACTTGATGCTAGCTGTGGTATCACATGCCTTTAATCCCTGCACTCAGGAAGGAGAGGTAGGAAGATCACTATCAGTTCAAGACCAGCCTGAGATGATATAGTGAACTCTAGGTCAGCCTAAGATAGAGGAAGACCCTACCTCAAAAAAAAAATTACTTATTTGAAAGAGAGAGAACACCAGGGCATCTTGCTACTGTAAATGAACTCCAGATGCATGCACCACTTTGTGAATCTGGCTTTGTGTGGGTACTGGGGAATCAAGCCAGGCTACTAGGCTTTGTAAGCAAGTGCCTTTAACAACTGAGCCATATCTCTAGGCCTATAGTTATGTTTAAATTGTGGAAATAAATTTCACATTTAGTCTCCCTTGATAGAAAGAATACACGATATCACCAACTAGATGTGCTCTAAAATTAATTTACATTATCAAAGTATAATTTGGGACTGAAACCATTGCTCAATGGTTGAGGCTTGCTTAGAATGCACAAGACCCTTGTTTGATCCATAGCACCATAAAAGTAAAAAAGGTTATAATTTTCCTTACAATTTTCAAAAAGTAAACAACACACAAATACATGGTAAACATTTGCCAAAGATTTTAAAATTTATATTAATGCAGGAACTAAAAACCCAAGGTATAAATCTGGGCCATTTATTAATGATTTAAGTCAGCTACATATTCATTGTATACTTCCATGAGTCATTTAAAAAATTATTTTATTTTTACTTATTTTAGTAAGCCAGTGAATTTTCTTGGGCTACTTTCAGAAGTGTGGTTGGGTTGAGAGTTTACTTACAGGAGCATGGATGACTCAAAGGTAGCAACATCACCAAAAAGCCCATCCCAGGGTGGCTGATGATTTGCAGGAGTAGGAGTAAGGGGCTGCTTACAGAAGCTGGTGAGTCACGTCTTAACACTCTTAAATATATACATTACAGAGATATACATGTATTTGAAAAGTTGTATTTACAAGGCTTAAAATTTCTTGTAGAAAATTTGGGATGGGAAAGTGCAACGTGTGAAAGAAAAGAGTGAAAGATTTATTGAACAATTTGGGCTGGAACTAGTTCAACTTGCTCGTAATAAGCAACTCTGCCTATCTCTTCCCAAATGAGTTGTGTTGGGTGAGTCTAGTATAGTTTGAAATTACCACAGTAGTAGTAGTCATACCATAGACACTAGTTAACTACAAAGCAGGGCTTATTTCCTCAAGAGTATAAGACTATAAATTTAAGATATGGATATTATTTTATAGGCAATAGCAAAAAAATATAAAATTTTTATGATGGTTGACCTAGGGAGGACAGTCATATTTCTGGTTCACAAAATACTTAACAGTAATTATGCTTCAGGTTCAGAGGAGAGAGATTAGAAAAGAGGCAGGAAGAGAACTGAGAAGGTGGTAACAGTATTTTAGGTAAGAGACAAAAATAGGTATAGTAGAGATGAAGGAAGACCAGGGACAGATTCCAGAGATGTAGTCAGAAATAGGCGCCGAAGGCAATGAAGCTTCTAGCTTGGAGCACTAGGTGGATTTTGGAGGAACACCGATACCTGAAATTAGTAATACAAGTGGTTCTGGAAGGTAAACATTTAGAACTGAATTTATTCCCTTTAATGATTTCTCAGGATTTGGGAGTGAAAAATTGATAAGATTACATTTAAGACTAAAAATTATGGGCTGAGCAGATAGTAACTGAGTCAGAAATGTGCTTGACCCTCAAGCATAAGGACCTGAGTTCAATCTCCAATACCCACATTAAACTGCCAGGTCCTCTGGCCAGTCTTGTTTACTTGATGACTTCAGGCTGGGAATTCACCTAGCACTTTACATTTAAATGCTGCACTGTCTCTCTCACAGAGATTAGTTAATATATGTAAAGATAAACGAAAGATAATGCAAGGAAGCTGGAACAGATTATTCATAGGCAGTGAGTGCTATGTATTAATCTTTATTTGATTCATTGTCCAAGACTGCCAAACCATCTTGTGACAGAGTCTGGATTCTATTCCAAAATTCATTTTTGGGGGCTAGAGAGATGGCTTAGTGGTTGAGGCACTTGCCTGTAAAGACAAAGGACCCATTTGATTCCTCAGGACCCAAGTAAGACAGATGCACAAGGTGGCATATGCGCCTGGAGTTCCTTTGAAGTGGCTGGAGGCCCTGGCTTGCCCACTCTCTCTCTCTCTACCTGCCTCTTTCTCTGTGTCTCTAATAAATAAATAAAAATACAATATTTAAAAAAGGTTCATTTTCTTAACAGTTTTGAAGTATTTTTTGAAATTTTTATTTGGCAAGAGAGAGAGAGAGAAAAAAAAATGGGCCAGGGATCCTTGCCACTGCCAACGAACTCCAGACACATGCACCACTTTATGCATCTGGCTTTACTGGAGTAGTGGGGATGGAACCAGGATCAGCAGGCTTTGCAAACAAGTGCCTTTAATCGCTCAACCATATCCCCCAGCCCCGCGACTATGAAATTTTGGCTTTCGGTGGGCTTACAGAAATCCGTAGGAAAGCTATCTGATTCCAGGAATCAGAACTAAGAGGCAGCACGTCAGATGTCAAAAAGCCCTTTTTAGGCAGGACAGGTAGGCTAAATCCTGAAGATCAAATCGACAAGGGAAAGTATAGGGTGTGTGAGCTAAAAAAAAAAACAAAACAAAACAAGGCAGTTTTCTGAACCGCACGTTTATAATGTGTTGTGGTCGAATCCTGCGATTGGATGCGGAGTGTCAGGAAGCGAGGGTGCAGAGAGGTCCCATCTACTTCCATGCAAGGTTTCGCACCTTATTCTCCAAGAAATGTCATCGATCCGAACACACACACACACACACATACACACGTGCAGGAAAGAAGAGTACGAAACGGGAGAGGAAGCACTTCCGAAGGCGCAGATCTTCCGAGGTCACCACGACCTGAGCAGTTTGGGCTTGGAAACCAGGACGAGAAGGAAGCGACGCCCCGCGCCCACTGCCGGCGTCGGCGGTTGCTGGGGCAACCGGAAGTGCGCGCCGGCCCCGCCCCTCCCGCCCTCGGGTGCCGGAAGTAGCCTGCGCGGGCGCGACGCGGGCCGCCCGTGCTGTGGCCCCCACGGAGATGACGACCTTAGTGCTGGATAACGGGGCCTACAACGCCAAGATCGGTTACAGCCATGAAAACGTCTCGTAAGTGTTCGCTTTGCGCGAGCGGCGCCCCGGAGCCCGGGGACGCGCGGCCGGGGCGGGTTCGTGGTCCCGGCACCTGCCGGGCAGGTCTGTTGTTTGTCTTGGCCGGAACCAGCCGGGGAAATCGGCCTTTGGAGATGCGTTCCCATCCGAGGGGACCAGGGACAGAGGTCCCGAACGTTCAGAAATAGCGGGCAGCATCTCGGACGTGTCTGACTTTGGGGGAGCACCCAATTATTGATTTCATCGTTCCTCCAAGGGGGTCTGTGACCCAAACACTTCTTTTTTTTTTTTTTTTTTTCGAGGTAGGGTCTCACTCAAGCCCAGGCTGACCTGGAATTCACTATGTAGTCTCAGGGTGGCCTCGAACTCAAGGCGATCCTCCTACCTCTGCCTCCCAAGTGCTGGGATTAAAGGCGTGCGCCACCACGCCCGGCTCGACTTTTTTTTTTTAAGCAAAAGCGAAACACCGCATTTAGGTCTAAAGAATAGGAAGGCTTAGATCCACTAGCTGACCTGGTTGATGAAGTCAATTAGAAACTTTGTAATGTCATCCTAAGATGTGTTTTTGTAAAACATATGTTTGCATAAATTAGTATTTTTTTTTTCAAGGCTAAAGATTAAAACCAGGGCCTTACATGGGTAAGTGCCTACCACTGAACTGCCTTCAGCTGTCATTAATTTGTGTATGTTGGGGTAGGGATGGTTGAGACAGTGGGTCATGTAGCCCAGGTTGGCATAGTACCCACTATGTAGCTATTAAACCTTTGTCAGCTGCTTCTGGTATGGTGTTTGGTCCCAGCCACTAGAAAGTAACTGCTATACTAAATACTCAAAAATAAAAAAAATGGCTGAGTACATTATAATGCATCCGTGAAATGGGCAATGGTACAATATGTTTCTTTTTTTTGTTTGTTTTTTTGAGGTAGGGTCTCACCGTGTTTCAGGCTGACCTGGAATTCACTAGGTAGTCTCAGGGTGGCCTCGAACTCTCGGTGATCCTCCTACCTGTGCCTCCTGAGTGCTGGGATTAAAGGCGTGCACCACCACACTTGGTTTGCCTTTCATTTTTGATGCTAGGGATCAAACCTATGTCTTTGTACATGTGCTCTTACCACTGGGATATACTAGTGTCTTTGTTAATTTAAGAGACAGAGTCTTATTTGTGTTGTTCAGATGTATAGACAGTACATCATGGTGCTCACCTAGTGCAGTTTTATAAAATTTTGTCCTCAAAAAATATTCAAACAAGCCCGGTGTGGTGGTGCACGCCTTTAATCCCAGCACTCGGGAGGCAGAGGTAGGAAAATCGTCATGAGTTCGAGGCTACCCTGAGGCCAACTAGTGAATTCCAGGTCAGCCTGGACTAGAGTGAGATCCTATCTTGAAAAACAAAAGCAAAAACAAAACAAAACAAAATTAAACATATAGACAAAATACTGATAGCATAGTATGTGAAATAAGCAAGTACAACCCTTTTTACAGTATTATCCTAATATCATAGTGTGTGTATGGGTGGTTGTGTGCATATGTGTGTGTGTATGTGTATGATATTGGCTCTAATTTGTCTTCCTAGATTATGAGTTCATGGTAGATAGCAACCATATTTAAAAGTAGTTCCTACGTTTTAACCACTATGACATATTGGTAGTGATTAAGAATCTTTGACTTCATGGAAACTTAATTTTATGCCACAATTTTCAACCTGTGAATATTACCAGAATGACACCAAAAATGTCCACATGAAAGTTTCCCAACTTTCCTTAGTGGGACTGTATTCACCATGTAGTTGTAGGT